>NC_059075.1:133339055-133939291 GCF_020497125.1 Mauremys mutica
CTCCTGCCATTGTATCAAGCAGTCAACGTGTTGCCAACCACATGTACATTCAAAGTGCCTGGAGGGAGAAGGTTGCAGGCCAAAGGCTGGGTGGAATCAGAGAGGTGCCAAGCCTGACTGTGCCAGAAATGTTTGTCCTTCTGTGGGTCATAGTTTTTCAGGCTGATCAGCAGCTCCACAGTTTCCGCAAACCTGAAGAAACAGAACAAACAAAAGAAGCTTCAACTAACTGCAGATCCACCCAAAGTTAGAATTTAAGAACCCAGTAAAACAAGATGAATATCAATATGCATAGGAAAAGCTGTGATGATAGTTAGCAGAGCATGGATACTCTGCCACAAATCCTATTCTCTCTTCACCAGAGATTTCCAGTCATGGAGTTGGCATTTGGGGAAAGGCACTACCCACAACACATAGGAGAGTTCTTACTTGCGTGATTTCACTTGAGTCCCTTGCAGGATCTACAGCACTGCATTGTACAGGGTGTCACGGGAAACTTACTGCTGGGGATTTGAAAGACAAAGAGCAGATCAGAAACTTGAAAGGATCAACTGAATTAATCACTCTGGACAGGATGCAACTCCAGGTACATTAGCACCTAAAACCACCTTTAATCTCACCAACCAGGGTAGCCCGTTAGCCTGCAGCATTCTGGGGGAATTAAACATTAAAGAATACAACAGGGGCTAGTGCAGCAGTAATAAAAATGGAAGTGACAGCAACAATGGTGAATTGTAAATTAGATCCTTTGTTCTTTTATCTTCAATAATCTCAGGGGCTCAGAGCACAGGGAATCCCTGTTTTTCAATACAGTAACAATTTCTCTTTTCAGCCCATTTCATTCCACAGCCCCAGTGATGCTGAAGCCACAAAACCCAAATGAGAAAAGCAGCCACAGTGACGGTTTCTTCCTCAAAGAGTTTATACAATATAGCTGGGTTCACAAAAGAACTAGCTAAATTCATGGAGGGCAGGTCCAGCAATGGCTATTAGCCAAAACAGTCAGGGACACAACCCCATGTTCTGCATGTCGCTAAGCCTCTGTCAGGAGCTGGGCCTAGAATCATAGGGCTGAAGGGACCTTGAGAGGTCACCTAGTCCAGTCCCCTGCACTCTTGGCAGGATTAGTTATCTAGACCATTCCTGAGAGGTGTTTGTCTAACCTGCTCTTAAAAATCTCCAATGATGGAGATTCCGCAACCTCCCGAGGCAATTTATTCCAGTGCTTAACCACCCTGACAGTTAAGAAGTTTCTCCTAATATCAAACCTAAAGCATCCTTCCTGCAATTTAAGCCCATTGCTTCTTGTCCTATCCTCAGAGGTTAAGAACAATTTTTCTTCCTCCTCCTAACAACCTTTTATATACTTGAAAACTTATGACCCCTCTCAGTCATCTCTTTTCCAGACTAAACAAACCCAATTTTTTCAATCTTCCCTCACAGGTCATTTTTTCTAGACCTTTAATCGTTTTTATTACACTTCTATGGACTGTCTCCAATTGGTCCACATCTTTTCTGAAATGTAGCACCCAGAACTGGACACAATACTCCACTTGAGGCCTAATCAATGCAGAGTAGTGGGGAATAATCACTTCTTGTGTCTTGCTTACAACACTCCTGCTAATACATCCCAGAAGGATGTTTGCTTTTCTTGCAACAGTACTACACTGTTGACTCATTTAGCTTGTGGTCCACTATGACCCCCAGATCCCTTTCTGCAGCACTCCTTCCTAGGCAGTCAGTGCCCATTTTGTGTGCGCGCGCAAGTGACTGTTCCTTCCTAAGTGGAGAACTTTGCATTTGCCCTTATTGAATTTCAGCCTATTGACATCAGACCATGTCTCCAGTTTGTCCAGATCATTTTGAATTTTTAATCCCATCTACCAAAGCACTTGCACCCCCCTCCCAGCTTGGTATTGTTGCCGGCCCAAAAGGCCTGAGGCAGCAAACAGTGGTTCGTTGCCCGGTGTGCGTCGCACTAATTATCACACCAGGGTGGAGAATGCAGAAAAAGTTTATTTGAGCCCAAGTAAGGTGCCAGGGAGATATTACAATCTCAAATCCTGCACACAGATACAAGCTGTGTGTCTCTTCTTATACATGACTTCAACTAGGCATCCTCATTACCCCCCACTAGTCTCCTCCCCCCCTCCTATATAGTACATACAGTGTATAGTTAACAATTAAATCATCCTTGACAGCAGACAATTCATCTCGTAACTTTTCAAGGCTGTTAGGTTGGTTTACTCCTGGATTTATTACCTTGTCTCCCCTCTTTCTAAACTAAACACAAGTAGGGCCTCTTTTTACTATCTCCTGCTGTCCGTGTTGTACTGATAAGGAGCAGTTACACATTCCATTCTCACTTCTAACTTGGGAATTCAACTAGAGTTTAATATGGAGGGACTCTGGACAAGCAAAAAATAACTTTGGTCCATTCAGGCCTGGTACAGAAAAGCTTCATTAATACTGTGGTTTTTCTACCCTCATGAGTTATCTAGGGATATGCCTAATGGCACCAACAATCCCCCCCTTTGAGAATACTCAACAAACATTTGGCTGAGTTTTCTCATACTTTGAAGACAAAAACCAATTAAACTCTAGGGAGCTGGGGTATTCAGTTCCACATTCATCCTCCCCATGGACCCGGTAGGATTCGGTATGTGGAAGCCCACACTCACTCGAACCGGTCCACATGCTTGGAAGGAGCACTGTGAATGTCCATACTTCCATCCAGAAAGTGTCCAAGTATGTCATCCCCCTGACCACAGATCAGATGGTTCCTGATAGTCTGTAAGGGCAGTGGGCCAAGTCTGGTGCTCAAGATCCATCTAAATATACCAGATCCCACTGCAATACCTTCCCAGTCTCAGTGATTTTCAATACCATCTCTGTCAGCAACTTCTGGGTCATAGAACTAAGGGTGGAAATGACATGTAACTCACCAACTCCAGCCTGTACTCGGGATAGCTGAGCTCTAAAAATAAGGCTAGTGGCCTTTTCTAGTTGGCCCAATTTCTTATCATGTTCCCAGCTTATAAGAATATTTCAAATGGCTGCTGTATTATTGGCCTGAGTCCACAGAGATCTGGTCAATTCCCTCGTCTTGCAGAGGAAATAACCCAGGCTTTCTATTGTACTAATCTAATGGCAGCCCCTTGTGAGCAATACATGCTGAAGGATTTATCCAAAACACAGGGCGCAGCCTGTAGAATAAACCCCAAAATCTAATCAATACCACAGTCTCAAACAGGGGTCCCACAAATTTCTTCCTGCCAGTGTATAATTCTTGGTTTCTACACCAGGGTCAGTCCTTAATGTCCTTTTTGGTCAGGAAATCCTGGATTCTGACACTGCACAACGCTGTTGGTGGTCAGCAGGACTCAATAAGGGTCTTTCCAGCATAGAGCCAAAGCAGTCTTTCGCTGGTGGAGCTTTACATCGATCCAGTTTCCTGGTTCCAAGGATGGCAGGACTCCTAGGGTCTTTGTGTAGTGCGTCTTTACCTGTGAAAAAAAGAAACCTAACACAATACATTAGTGCCTGTCAGCGATTTGCAGACTTTACAGCTGTGTGGGCACATTTAAGCCCCCCTTGTCTTGGTTGTTAGCTAAGTCTTAGCTGAGAGCAGTGTCCTGAAATGGGGCTAATGCCCTATCTTTAAACTCAGCATGTTAGCTATTTTTCGTCAGTTAACTCGTTCTTCTTCCTTTGTCCTGTTTGGCTTCTTTTAACCTACAAAGGAAACTTAGCCTTCACTTATACATCTTTTTCTAACAATGAACACATATACATTGCCTTTATACAGTACATTAGTCTTATTATTTAAAGTTTGTCACATCTATCCTTTCACTAAAATAACTTTTTCCAGAGCTTTGGGACAACAAGTTAGGACAAGCACACCCACTTTGACGAGTTTATTTCATACAACCTCTAGTCCAATAGTTTCCCACCATCCCCAGCCCTCTGGCTAGAAATCTGAGATAGCCAGAAGGATCCAAATACAATATGGGGAGTGGGTTAATTTTCCATGTCCTTCCTTCCAAAAACTATTGGTATGCAAGTTTTACTAACAATTTTCAATTAAAAGATTTGGCCAATAAAGTTTCTCTTTCTCTTACTTAAGGAGATGTATTAGACTTTAGTATATCACATTTTTCCCAATTTATCCAAGCACTTTGTATTCCAAGTTGAACAAAACAAGTATCTATATTCCAATCCAGACCATCCCATAAACAAAATAATTTTGGCCACGAGACAAACACCACAAGACAGAACATAAAACACAAAACATAATTTTTACTGTGCCATCAAAGGCATGGTATGTTGAATGCTGTTCAGCTAGCATCAGTTTTCTCTGATTATCTGAAAGACAAAAACAGAAGTCTACCCTTTCTGGGCAATCAATCATCACTGAAAATATACAAATACCTTCGTTGATTTCAGGCAAAACAGGGGAATTACCCCATATTTTCATATATATGTTTCATAGGCAGCTTAGGTCTCAGTGACTTCTACTTTATCAGTTAGATAACTTGCATCAATACAGATGCTTCCTGACTTGCTCTTTACTTTTAACTCCTGCTTTTAAACACTGAAAGAAAACATCACCACTTATAGTGCCTTTAGACCCTAATAAGATTTCAATTACATAGCACTATATACATTTTTTAGATAATTCAACTAAATGGGTCATAACCAAATGATTGCAATCTAATAATTTCTTTGCCTGAATTTATTTAAAAACATTTCAAAAACACCAAGAATTTTTCTCTTTAGCATTTTTACAAAGTTCAACTGCTGTTCCCTCCAGCAACTATGGAGTTAACTTTTCACTCTGCCTTAAATCACTCACTTGTTTTCTCCAACAACCACTTTTCTCAACTTAAATCACTATTCCAAGTATCCTCCTGGGTATTTGAAATCCCCATGTTTATACCTATTTACTCCTTTCTTCCACTAGACCCTCAAAAGTTTCCAACCCGTTTTCCAATCTCTCCGTCTGTTGCCTGCCTGCCTGGGCCCGATCCTTCTTTTCTAGCTGAACCGTTCTTTCCCTAGACACCAATTTGCTCCACTACCAGTTTTAACTAGGAGGGTTGGCTTCTCAATTAGCCCCCACCCTTCTGGTCCTTTTTTCCTAAAACATTTTAACTCACAAGACTACCCGAGTCTTCCCTTGTGAGGCTTGCCACCTGGGCAAAACACATGGCCCACTGGTGTTTAATTATTTAATTTCCTCTTGTAGCAAACACACTGCTGTTATGACTGAGCACAAATAGTTAAATTTTGGCAAGTCCCTGAAGGACTGGTACTTGCTTAGCCAGGGCTTCCTTTTCTAACTGGAAATCCTGTCTCAAAGCCTGCAACTTGCCCTGGGTGCAGGTTTGAGTTGCTGTCTGGGTCATGATCTATGCTCTTAATTGCTCAATTCTAGTTATCAAGTACATATTTGTTCCTTTTCTCCAACTACTCTATTGCCCAGTCCTGCTGCAACTGGGGGTAGAACCCCTTTCTAGTTCTCAGACTTACTGCAGCTGAGAGTAGGCTCACCTTTAATCATGCAATCCTCAACATATAACACCAACAGTACCAAACAAAAGAAATACAAAATAACAAAGGTAAAACAGATAGATGGTGTAAATTCTATAGGGCTCCCCCATTCTCAATTACTCACCAAACTGTGACAAATCTGTTACCAATTTATCTACTGCAGGACGTTGGGGGAGGATAAAACACACCATATAACCAAACCCCAAAGCTTCCCCAAGCCTTAAGCCACTTTAATACTCACACATATCCAGACTGACCACGTCTGTATATAACATTCAGAGAAGGGGAATAGGTGAACGGGAGATTATTCTGTATACAGCTTGTCCAGTATTTCCAACATGCTTCCACTCTTGGGAGAGCTGTTCTTTTACACCCTGGAATCTCCTGCAGTGTCTCTTTCAGAGATTCCAGTTCAGGTCACCAAGCCATACCAGCTCTGGGATTGCAAAGACTGTTAAATCTCACTGAACAGTTAAGCTTTGCAAATGCAATCTCAGTTCTGTAACTTAGATTACCTTTAATTTACCTCTGTCTATATTTTCCCACAGCCAGCTGGGGCTAAAAGCAGTTTTTCTTTGTACTTAACATAGTCTGACCTAATACGCAGAGCAGCTCTCTTTATCTCTGGGCTTAGCTGAGTTTCAAATTAACCCATTCCTAGACGAATTGCTCACACTGTGTCAGAGGCTTTTCCTTTGGTAATTAAAAGCTCCTCTGAGATATATGATCTTATCTAGATTGAAGGTACCTTCTAATGGACATTGTTTAGATGGATTTTCACGCGTGTAAAGATTCCAATTCTCTAAATACCTGCAGGTTTCAGGACCATAATGTACGTACATGTACTATGCTGGGGTACCCTTAGGGGGTGAGGTAGAATGTTTAGACTGTCCCGCCCCCATTTTCCACTTACACACACAGAGAGGGGGCCCTGTCCGCGCTAGCGGCTCATAAACTAAGAATCTCTCCCTACAGGACACTCACACAGGAGAGATTAACGAGGATGACTGACTCTTCTACACCTCCTTTCAGCAAAGAGCGTCGGCTAGTCTCTGGGAGAGGAGCCGCTTACTCTGATTGCATACAGTGAGATGATCAGACTGTCAGTAGCCCACACGGAAAGGAAGGGGGGGGAGGGAAGATAGGTTCACACATTCCTAGACCCAGGCAGCTTCCTCGCCGGACGATGCCAGGCTGAGTCAGCCCACCATGGGTCGGATCTCCTAAAGATCCACTAGTTACTGGGCTTGCGTTAGACTACTCCTGATCATTAGCATTTGCTTCACAGGGTAATCTGGGCGTCTTCCAGTAACAGACACTCACACTGGTATACACACACACACACACACCAAGACCATTATTCCCACGGACAATCCTCCTCCCAGTGCAGCTCTGGGGCATATGATGGGGGATTTTTACAAGAGCTCTTTATACAAACAGTTTCAAAAGCTACCCATTCGCTAACAAAACAGAAGTAATTGAAGGATCATGTTGTAATTAAGTGATCCTTCTGGTGGCCACCTTTCCTGGCTCTCTAGTTGATATTGAGGCCAGTCAAATGTACAGAACCTTTTTAGTTTACCCTTAGTCATTGGATCCAAACCAAACACTTTCCAATTTGCTAGAATGCATTCTGGGGGCATACACCGTGCCCTGCCTGTACTCCATCCCTGTCCCATACCTATGGGAAGACACTGGGCGTCCCCAGGTCTTAACAGGCAAACAAAAGGTTAACAGCACTGAACTGTTCCTACCTTTTCCACAGGACCGGTTCCTCACCGTCGCCCGCAGCTGCTTCTCCACTATCTGAGTGCGTTGCACCGTTGTACCTTCCAAGGTCGGTCTGACACGTCCCTGCCGAGGCCCCCGGTAAAAGCACCAGTGCGGGCTAGGCATCGGCTGTGATTGTCGTCCACCGGCCATTGGAGGAGTCCGGGCAAGGCACAATTTTGCCTCGAGCCCACCCAGGGACGCCAAGACTGTTGCCTGCCCAAAAGGCCTGAGGCAGCAAACAGTGGTTCGTTGCCCGGTGTGCGTCGCACTAATTATCACACCAGGGTGGAGAATGCAGAAAAAGTTTATTTGAGCCCAAGTAAGGTGCCAGGGAGATATTACAATCTCAAATCCTGCACACAGATACAAGCTGTGTGTCTCTTCTTATACATGACTTCAACTAGGCATCCTCATTACCCCCCACTAGTCTCCTCCCCCCTCCTATATAGTACATACAGTGTATTGTTAACAATTAAATCATCCTTGACGGCAGACAATTCATCTCGTAACTTTTCAAGGCTGTTAGGTTGGTTTACTCCTGGATTTATTACCTTGTCTCCCCTCTTTCTAAACTAAACACAAGTAGGGCCTCTTTTTACTATCTCCTGCTGTCCGTGTTGTACTGATAAGGAGCAGTTACACATTCCATTCTCACTTCTAACTTGGGAATTCAACTAGAGTTTAATATGGAGGGACTCTGGACAAGCAAAAAATAACTTTGGTCCATTCAGGCCTGGTACAGAAAAGCTTCATTAATACTGTGGTTTTTCTACCCTCATGAGTTATCTAGGGATATGCCTAATGGCACCAACAGTATCGTCCGCAAACGTTATACGTGCTGGCTACACACCAGTCTCTACATCACTGAGGAAGGTGCTGAAGCCAAGCGGCCCCAGAACAGCTCCCAGGGGAGGCCCGGCCCTGCGCGTGGCCGGCTCAGCCCCCTGCGGAGCCAATTCCCCAGGGGGGCCGCGCTTAATGCGGGGGCCGGCCCGCCGCCAGGCGGCACCGAATCCAACCTTCAGCCCCCCCCGTCGGGCCGCCCGCCTGAGGTAGCTGCGGGGGTGAGTTTTACTACACGCTCCTAATAAATAGGGGCCTGCTCTCACGAGAGTTGGGCGTTGTGCTCTCGCGAGTTTTGGGCGTTGGCGCCCATGGGACGCCATTTTGGTAGAGGCGGAGGGAAATAGAAAATGGCTTTGTATGGGCGCCATCTTGAGCGAGGCAGAGCATGCACCGCCCCCACCCCAGGGCAGATTGATGCGCAGGGCAGCCGCGCGCAGTGATTTCCTTCCCTACACGCTGCTGGATGTTCTGATAGCGGGAGACCCGGGAGTCCACGTGCCAAGTGCTGGAGCGGGCTAGACCGGGGTGCTGAGAGCCATTGGACCAAACTAGCACCCCCTGGTTCCAGCGCCAGGCCAAGCTCAGCAGAAGCAGAGCAGTGCGTGTGCAGCCCTGCGGGGCGCTTTCATACCGGCTGAGGATTTAGCAAGTTGGGAAGCTGGCTGGATGCTTGGCTTTGAAGCCCAGGCTGCTTTGTCAGAGCCAGCAAAAAAAACATCTGTGGGCCAGGGTACACAGCCTGCTGGGATTTCCCAGAATGCTTGGGGTGTGGGGTCCACCCTGCCTGCCCAAACTCACCCTGCACTGTGCATACCCAGAGCCTGGCATAGCATTGCCTTGTGGCAACGTCCTCGCTGAAGTCATGGTGCTAGAGGAGGACAGGGATGCTTATTAACTGCCTGAGATCTTTGATGGAAGAGATCCCATAGACTATAAAGCCAGAGCGGTGCTAAGTACATAGAGAGACGTCTCCCAGATGAGACATGACAAGCAAGACTTTACATCTCACTCTTAAGCACTTCCTTATTTCAACAAATGATTAAAATGCTCTAACTAGAGGCACGTTGCCTTAGACAAAACAGCCTAACAACTCTCATAAAGACAAACAGTAGCAGCAGTGGGGGGAGATTGGTAGTTTTAAAGTTGAACCACAATAGTGTGATGAGTGTTACCGAGTGACTTGTGACAGGTAACCTGGTTCCCATCTGTCAGACACCGACAGCTTCTGTCAAGTCTGAAGACATGCAGCCTAAACATTAGGTGCCGTGTTCAATAATGGGATGTATTTCCAAGCTATCACTTTGTGTGCTAATGCTAGAGGATTACGTGTTCATATATTCCTAAATCCCGATAATAGTGAGTTAAGGTGAATGGCAACAAGTTGTAAACAAGTTTTAACTATGGGTTACTAGCCTACATTAATATAGGATTCTACATTTGCCCTACCAGCGGTTGTGATGGCACACCTACCTGAAACAGAGCAGGAAAACTGTTCTAGGATATTGCCAGCAGGGAATCCTGAAGCTGGGACTTTTCAAGGGAATATAGACAGAGTTTCAAATGTGTTTTGTTTTTTAAATAGCCACACTCTTTTCATGCTTGAGGTTTCAAACGGTCGGACTTAGAAGCACTGCAGTATAATTTAAAGGCCAAAACTATCTTATGTGCTCAGGAGTCACAAGCAAAGTGGTTCCTTACGCATGTATGATTTGACAAGTTACTCAGATGCAAAACTAGCTGCAACAAGGCACGTTAGACTAGAGGAACATCAGGACTGCCTAAAAACTTAGTAAAAGGATCAAATTCTCATCCATGACACTGCATGTGAGCGGTAAATGTTTTGCGCCTTCCTCAGCCTTGCCCCTCAACTCCAGTCAGTGGGGAACCCCCCCCCCTACCCCAACCCAACGGGCTTGGTTTTAAAGCATAGAAGGAATATTTGTTCATGATCAGAACTCTCTTCCCTGAAAGCTAATTGCTAACCACCAACTCCACAGGGCCATCAGAAGGACACATGATTATGTGACTTGTACAAGCTTAACTAATAAGATCCAGTTGTGATGAAGTGGCAATTTTCTGTAATATTTGTATGAATCCTATGTGAGCCTCAGTTTCCATTATATGCTGCATTGTTATTCAGCGGGTGGAAAAGGCCCATTTGCGCTCGAGGCTGGCTAAGAGATACAGGTATGAATGGCACCTGGCTTTCTGAGGCCAGGTCTACACTAGAAAATTAGATCGACATAACTACGTCTCTCAGGGTGTGAAAAATCCACTCATACCCCGAGCGGCATAGTTCAGCCAATCTCAGCCCCCACATAGGCAGCGCTAGGTTTACAGAAGAATTCTTCTGTCAAGCCAGCTACCGCCTGTTGGGGAGGCAGAGGACCTACACTGATGGGGGACGCCCTCCCTTTGGCATAGGTAGTGTCGGCACTGTTGCGTTTTAAGTGTAGACGAGCCCTGAGACTAAATGGGTCATTGGAAAAAGACTGGCTGAGGCAGACCCCGTATCAATGGAGAAGCCATAAAGACAAAGGCAAATCCAGTCCTGGGGACATTCACACCTAACACCCAAGGACACAGAGAGAGATGGAGTTCCCCACTGTGACGCTAGGGAACACCCTAGACCCCCATGTATCCAATGCAAAATTTGTCTTGTCCGGTGTCTTTGGCAGGCTCATGAGGCACTGAGCATGGCTGTTATAGTAATTGTTACAGTGATGTTATAGTGAGGTTATAGGTTATAATTTAATGTACATAGTTATGAGGATGAAAATGTATCCTCATGGCTTAAAGCAAGCCCATGCGAAAACTCTCCAAGAACAGAGGGGCAGTTCACACCTCCTCAGGGCATGGATGGGACAAACCTAGCCCAGTCTCACAGGAACAATGGACACTGGCTTAGGCAGCAACAAAATAATCTGTTAGATCCTAGAGGGACTCACCCCCACACACACACACCTTGGGACTGCGATGAGGTAATGCTCACCTGACTCTGAAGGTGGGGACAAAGCCAAGAGGAAAGAAAAGCCATGATAAAAGGGAAAGGCATTTTGCCATGCTCGCTCTCTTCCACCTACATCTACAGACACCACCACCACCACCAAGCGACTGAAACGCTGATCAGAGGGGAGAGCCTGGCTGAAAAGTAACCAGCCAGTCTGTGGTGAGAAGCATCTATGTTTTTAAGGCTATTGAAAGTGTTAAGATCAGCTTAGAATGCATTTTGCTTTTATTTCATTTGACCAAATCTGACTTGTGCTTTGATGCATAATAATTTAAAATCGATCTTTATAGTTAATAAATCTGTTTGTTTATTCTACCTGAAGCAGTGTGTTTGGTATGCAGAGTGTCAGAGGCTCCCCTTGGGATAATAAGCCTGGTACATCTCAATGTCTTTGTTAAATCGATTAATTTATATAAGCTGCAGCATCCAGTGGGCATAACTGGACAGTGCAAGACGGAGGTTCCTAGGGTTGTGTCTGGGACCAGAGATATTGGCTAGTGTCATTCGCTTGCAAGTAGCTGGGAGCAGCTGACATGCCAGAGGCTGTGCATGAATGGCCCAGGGGTGGGGGGCTCTCACAGCAGAGCAGGGTAAGGCTGGCTCCCAGAGTCAAGGATTAGTGTGGCCTAGCAGATCACGGGGCCAGATAACACCAGTGGGGAATGTCACACCCACCTCTCAGCAGGGAAGCTGGGCAACATTCCCCAGCACCAGAACAAAAGAATTGGCTGCTGAATGGATTGGGGCTCTCACCTGGAGTCTGACCAAGGAGGTCGGACTGAGAGACACATAGAGCTTGAACACGGGGCTCACTGCAGCAGGGCTGGGCGCTGGGCTAAGCAGAATGGGCGATGCTTTGACCGTCATGTCTCTATGCTAACCTAAGGCCTTCCTGTGCTGTGTCCCAGTTGACTAATAAACCCGACTTTTGACAATGCTGTCCGAGCATCACTGCAAACGCTTGCTGAGGTGCATTAATCTCTGAAGAGTGTACAAATCTCCATCAGGAGTCTCTCTCTCTCTCTCTCTCTCTGGTGGACTCGCCGAACAGAGCTTGTGGTGTGAAGCAGGCGTGCTGAAGGCCTAGAGGCCCAGTCTAAGGGGGTGGTGAAGAGAGATGGGTTACCCTGGAGGAAGAATGGGATCCTAGGAGGGTCGAGCACAGTGAAGGCCTCCTGGAGACTGTTCCAAAGCTGGGGGCATAGAACCGATTTTGTGGACCCGTGACACAAGTATATTTGCCTTGATGATCCACTTCAGGAGATGATGCCCTAGAACTTCACCCACTATACAGATATCTGCAGCTGGGACAAGGAGAAAGAGGGACACCCTGACCCAAAGAGCCCCCAGGATTCTTAGCGTTGAAAATAAATCCACCCTGCTTCTGCCACCTGATGTTGCAGCGCCTCCTTTCCTGCCCAGCACGGCGAGCTATGCAGCATGTGTGTGTGTGTGAACTCTCCTCAGCATTGGTAGCGGCTACATAAAACTAAAAACAGCTAAGGATGAAATGGGTTTGGAGCAAATGTATTAACAGCAGCAATGCCAAATTCTGGGAAGAGGCCAGCTGTACAGTGAGCCGTGTGTGAACTGCTGCTAGCGTTTAAACCAGTGGTCCCCAAACTTTTCAGTCATGGCCCCTTGCCTAACTCTGTCCATGCCCATCCCCTGGGAGCAGGGCCCTGGATCCTTGGTGGGGAGGAAACATGGACAGGGGAGCTAAGAGGTAGCATTGCCAATTTTGGTTGGATGTATTCCTGGAGATTTAATCACATGACAATCTTTAATTAAAGATTAATCTTTAATTCCTTGAGAATCCAGGCCAATACTGGAGGGTTGGCAACCCTAGTAAGGGGGCCAGATCTGGGCCGGGAACAGAGCTGCGGCTGGGGGCCAAGGCTGGAGGGGCAGGAGCTGGGAGTGGAACCAGGAGTAGAAGCCATGGCCAAGGCTGGGGCTGGGGTGAGAGCCAGGGTCAGAGCAGAGCTTGGGGGGGGGGGGCAGAGCAGGGCTGGGTGCCACTCCCAACGTGGGCTACCTCAGACCCTGCTGCCCCCCACCCCAGTTTGGGGACCTCTGATTTAAACACACTGTCTCTGCCTACATTAATTGCAGCATTAAAGGGACAGCATCAAGTCAAAATGGATCTGAAGTCTGTGCTTTGGGAGAAAAGGCTTAACGACACCTAAGACCCACAGGCCCGTTTCCTGTCCCGTCCTCTGTAGAGAGGGACTGAGCTGCTCCATGATTTTGCACTCCCATCGCTATTGCTATGTGATGTGCATCAGACCATTGAGATCATACCACACTGAACTGTGACCAGGGTCTCAAGACTACATTTATTAACTCAACCCTGCCCCGGCCTCTGGCAGAATAGAGAGTCAGGGGATGGACAAAGTGACAGAGTCGGGCAGTGTTGGTGTAGCCATGTTGGGCCCAGGATATTAGAGACAAGACAGGTGAGGTAATAGCTTTTATTGGACCAACCTATCTGGCGAGTGAGACAAGCTTTTGAGCTACGCACAAGATTTCTTCAGGTCTTTTCCCTATCAGTCACTGGGCAGCCAGCTGAGGCCGGCTAGCGTGGAAAGAGACACTGGCTAGAGCAGGAACAAGGGCAGCTTGTTAAAACTACTTGGAAGGGGAATGCTCCGAGCCAGGTAGTGACACCGAGCAGAGACTGCTTCCCTTAGGAGCCTAGATACCTGCCTTGGGATCACCTGGGTGGGTCCCCACCTGCGGAATGGCTGAACCCTGGTTGAATGGTAATTGTCTCTGCAGGCCGGCTCAGGGAGGACTCATCAGGCTCAGGTAGGCTCAGGCCCAGAGGTACAACACAGAGAGAACAGCATCAGGAATATGGGTGGGTTATGAAATTATCTGTTTTATTGTACTGCTTGACAAAGGAAAAAAGACAATACACCCAAGTAGAAAGAATACAAATGTATTTTCCTTCAGGTTTTAGACAGACAATAGGTACAAATGCTTTTGTGAGCAATTAATAGCATTTGGGATGTTTAATGAACCCAAAGGGAGTGAGCACATGGGACAAGATGGAATCCTGAAGACACGCAGAGGCAAGGTGTCTCCTTTACTGAGATAACACAGGATAAAGCCCTTTTCGGAGGGCGGTGGGGGAACGGACACTTCAGAACACCGGCCCCGAGCATTTAATTCCTCACTTTATAAACTGTACTTATGGGATAACTGCGACCTGGAGATGTTATTAAACACCCCGGAGATCACAAGCTTACCAAAACCATCTGCCTTCAAAACAGAGCTGCAAGTTTAATGACAAGAGACTTTTAGTGCCACTTGCTTGTAGTCTGGCCTCATCAGATATTTTGGCACTTCCAAGGAGAATGTGGAGGCAGGAAGGAAAGTGAAAAGGCCGAGTCATCTTTGAACCTCAAGGAAGGTCCAGTTCACGTTCTGAGGGAGAGGAAGTTATTTAATCCAAACTGGTTTCACTAGGTCTAAAGAGAGGAGGTTCGCTCAACTCTGAGCTAGCTTAGCCAGGAAAACCCTCCACGTTGGGAGATCCAAAAATACAGAGTGAGCCCCCATGTCTGAAGGGTTTTTATGCAAGAAAACAGCCCAAGTGGGAACACACAGGGGTACCTGGGGCAGGTGGAGTATTAATAAGGAGAGTTACGCTGGGAGTTCTCCTAGAATAGTAGATCTTCCTCAGCTGTGGGATTTTCCATACACAGAATCTTTAGTTGAAGGGGCATCCAGGTTTGCCCGTTACAGTCACTCAACAGATGTCTCTGTTTCAGGCGTATTCTGCAGGCACCAGTCTGACGTTACTTGGCACAACCTGTTCTCCAAGCCTCCGTTACGCTGGCTCTAACTCTAGCTCTGGAAGCTGTCCTTGTCCTGTGCTCGTCACAGTCACTGGTGGCATGAAGGGCCATACACAGACCCTTGGTGGCTGGAGTCTGAGAAGGCAGACATTTATACCATTCCGTTCCATTAGGATGGGCTACTTCACCTGGGAAGAAGAAAGAGAGAAAGAAGGACTCAGAAAACGCTGAGGGACAGGGAAACTTACACATGGAGTAATAGCTAAAGCAAGACGTCAGTGCAGTTTCCACTCCCGCGTATGTCAGCATCTCAGAGTATCTCCACCCATTTCCATCACACCAACACTAGGAATGCAAGAGCTCAGAACTGTCTTCTCACACGCCCTCCCGGGCAGCCTGTGGTGTTCCCGGCTGGGTCAGACGACCATGAAGCTCTCCCATTCCCGTGGAACGTAGGGGACGGACTTGCTATTTCACCTGGGAGCCATTTGTTCCAGGGCAGCCTGCAGAGATTTCCGGAGAGCTGTGTGGTTGAGATCCAGAGCACCAGACAAATGTCTCCGATGGGCTGGAGTAATCTGTGAAGGAAGAGGGAAAAGAAGCTGTTTAGGCCTCTCTGGCTTTGATTCAAAGGAACGGTGGCTGGTAAGAGTTAGTTTCTTTCTCTTCAACAACCGAGTTCCACTGAGCTACGTGTTACCCTGTGTTAATAGCCTGAATTGGGAGCCCAACTGGAGACGCACTGGGCCTGACTTTCAGAGGTGCTGAGCAACTGCAGCACCCACTGATTTCCATTGGAGCTGTGGGAGGTGTTGTTCTGCAGCACCTTCCGTCCAAGAAATACTCAATGCCTCTGAAAAATGAGGCCCTTGGTGTCTGACGCAGAGCTCCCCAAAACGGCAACACCCAAAAGCAGGGGCCACTTTTCAAAATGTCCTTTCCATGCCCCTCCAGCAGGCAGGAGCTCAGAAAGGTCTCAGCCAAAAGGCCCAGCCTGAATACACTGCATAGAACTCAATGCATCTGCTTGCTGGGGTTCCAGGCATTCTAACAGTTCTAAACCTGGTGCTTAAACCACTGAGTCCATTGTTCAGAAGGGGTGACTGATTTTGGGCCTTGGGCCTGGTTTTCCAGAGGTGCTGAATTGTGGGTGCTCAGCTCCTTTGAAAAAATCAGGATTTAAGTGACTCTTCCCAAGTTCCAGGTGGATCAGAACTGAGGAATTCCAGATGCGCCGTGTACAGTCAGTTAAGGCAGGAAGTGAAGAAGAAAATCCCATCCAACTGAAAGGTATTTACACTGAGATCCCTTTCACCAACGAGATGGCGCAATGGACACCCTAAGCGGAGCTCATGTTTGTGCAATTTCCTCTTGGCCCTGTGCACATAAAAGCAAGACACCCCCTTCCCCACCTCCTGGACTCACAGCTCTCAGTCTGGACTCACATTGCTGCTGTATATGGTCAGCACAGCCATCATCAGCTTGGTGTAACTCATTGACCTAGCAAACTCCTGGGCCAGCCGGCACAGTTTCAGGACCAGGAGGTTAAAGAGCTCAGGGGCCAGCTCCACCTGAAAGAGAGACGTGGACATGGAGCAAGGAGAATACAAGGAACAAGGGCCATCTCAGACACCAAGTGTCCTAGACTGGCTCACTGCAGGTTCTGGATGAATTGAACCAAAGAGCAGTCAGCACCCACCAACAGCAAGGGCACCCAAATACCCTGGGAAATTGCCAGGTGCCTGAAGGCGGCATGGGAGGGACACAGACTGCAGCTGCCCTCATCTGTAATATGGAGGAACTGCCAATGAAGACTATTGGTCCCAGCATGCAATGCTCCATCTCAAGCTACACAGCCTAGACATGGTAGCATGGGCAGTGGATAATAACTGTGGTGGCTTGGGTCAAGGTGGAGTCCTGCTCTGGGGGGAGAGAGGACTCCAGGGCATCAAGCCGGCACCTTTCGTCACTACTAAATTCACACACAGGTTTTTCAAAAGGGTCATTTAAATAAATCAGGAGAGAATGTGTTTGCTCACCTGCCTTCCCAGCAATGTCTGCACAACAGTGATGAGCTCCTCTGACCATGGCATCTCAAGGACCTGGCTGGAGAGGAGAATAAAGCCAGGGCTACACTAGAAACTCTGGCTGGTATAATAACGTTGGGTAGGGGTGTGAATAATGGTGACACGTTTATACCAGCGCAGACGGAGTTTTACCTCTTACTTTGTTAGAGGACCTGGTATAAGCTATGCCGATAAGGGAATTCTTTTGCCAGTAGAAGCTGTGTCTGCACTAGGGGCAGTTTGCGGAACTAGCTAGACCAGCAAACCCTTTCTAGTGTCGTCTATGCCTGAGAAAGCGACATGGCTGAACTGCGAGCACTGTTTGGAACAGATCAGTGCTAACTGCCCGCCCCTGCTCGCACAGAATTCTCCAGGGTATACGGCCCTCATGCTGGCCCCACAGTTCCCATGTGTGCAATGGAGTGGATTGTGTGCATCCAGGACAGTACCTGGCCCTCAGTCTGGAGTGAGCGAGGACTGCCTGCCTGAACCAGTGGGCGGGATCATACCCTAGTCATTCCTGTGCGAGGGGACACAGAGTGGGTAGAAATTCCTCCCCTTCTATAAGCATTTACCTGAGTACCAGCCTCACATACTCTGGCTCCAGGCTGTCCTCTATCAGCTCGCACACTAGCTTTGTCCGCTCGGGGCCTGCAACGACAAGATGGCAGCATTGGCCACAAGCAGTCACATCCCATCCCCTTCCGCCCGCCCCCACAGTCAGCTCCACCACCGCACACTGGGCATGTCCTCACAGCCCTGGCTCCTTGACCTGCTGCAGGGCAAAGGCCTTGTCTGCCATGCTGGAGAGAGTCTGGCTTCCCCCTGGCCACATGGATAGAATAACTGATACCAGTCCTGGTCAGAGAGAGTCTCACATCCAGAGTCCAGCTAGGGGCTGTTGTGTCTCACTCCAGACATGCCACTCAGGGCCTGGTGTCAGAGGGCACCGCTCCTCTCAGGTTGGAGTAGTGCCACCTTACACCAGGGCAGAGCTCATCCCTTGAACCAGTGTTCTGGGGCAGGGGCTCCTTCTCCCACTCAGTCTGGATCAGGAGTTCTCAGGCATTCGCACGCCCTGGGCCGGCAACAACCACTCACAACCAGACTGCTTCGTTCACTCCGGAATACACAGTGCCTGTTGCATGGGCGATGTGAAAGGAGGTGCCAGTCAATGCTTGACAGGGCTTTCCCGGGCACTGAGGAGCCCTAACTCTTAGGTGACTTAGCAGGCTGGTTGCATCAGAGATGGCGAACAGGAGCAGATCTGTGGTCTCTGACTGTAAGAGACAATGACTGGTGACCCACAGATCAGGTAACGCAGCTCTCCGGTGTAGTGAGAGCAAGTTGGCTGCATGCCACATACATCCAGCCGCAGAGGGGCCCTTCTCCCTGTAGGACGAGCTGTGAACTCACCTGCCCCCGAGGCCTGCAGGACTGGAGTGAGCAAGGCACAGCAGACTGGGCGAGCATACTTGGAACAGAACGAGGTCAGCGCAGCCATGAGATGACGGGAGGCCGGCTGGGCCAGCGAGAGAACCTAGGACATGGAAGAAGATGCAGAACAAATACAGCTTAGCATGGAAATGCAGGCCCTGTCGCCTGGACCCTTTCCATCCCTGGGCCGGTCAGTGAAGCCCGGGTGTTTAAGGGGCCTACAGGGGGAATGTTACCAAGTCTAGCGCATACCATTTAGAAAGGGCACAGTCTCCCCTGCTGAAGGGGAAGGGAGATCAGAAGGAACCAGCACCCGTTCCGTGGTGTTTTGCTCTATTCTCTAAAGTCAGGGGATGTCTTGGGCACAGGGCACAGACTCTGCTCCAGCCAGGCCGAGGTCCCTTTCTCTGCTGCTCGGGCCCTTTGGCACTGTTGGCAACCAGTGAGCTCACAGAGCAACACCCAGCCAGTGCCATGGGCAGTGATCTCAGATCCAAGCTTGACACCCCTACTGGAGACCCCATGCCTTCCTCCCACCACATCATCTGCACCAGCGACTGCAAAGAGTTACAAAAGGATCTCACAAAACTGGGTGACTGGGCAACAATATGGCAAAAGAAGTTGAGTGTTGATAAGTGCAAAGTAATGCACATTGGAAAACATAATCCCAACTATACAGAAAAAGTGATGGGGTCTAAATTAGCTGTTACCACTCAGAAAAGAGATCTTGGAGTCATTGTAGATAGTCCTCTGAAAACATCCACTCAATATGCAGCAGCAGGGAAAAAAAAAAAAACTAGCCAAATGTTGGGAATCATTAGGAAAGGGATAGATAAGGAGACAGTAAATAGCATAATGCCACTATATAGATCCATGGTTCGCCCACACTTTGAATACCCGTGTGCTGTTCTGGTGGCTGCTTCTCAAAAAAGATACACCTCTACCCTGATAGAACGCTGTCCTCGAGAGCCCAAAAATCTTACTGCGTTATAGGTGAAACTGCGTTATATCGAACTTGCTGTGATCTGCTGGAGCACGCAGCCCCCCTCGCCCCCCGGAGCACTGATTTACTGCATTATATCTGAATTCATGTTACATCGGGTCACATTATATCGGGGTAGAAGTGTATATTAGAATTGGAAAAAGTACAGAGAAGGGAAACAAAAATTATTAGGGGAATGGAATAACTTCTGTATAAGGAGATATTAAAAAGACGGACCGTTCAGCTTGGAAAAGAGACAACTGAGGCAGACAATATGATACAGGGCTATAAAATCATGACTGGTGTGGAGAAGGTGACTAGGGAAGTGTTATTTACCCCTTCACAGAACACAAGAACTAGGGGTCACCCAATGAAATGAATAGGCAGCAGGTTTAAAACAAACAAAAGGAAGTATTTCTTCACACAGCGCAGAGTCAACCTGTGGAACTCGTTGCCAGGGGACATTGTAATGGCCAAAAGTACAACTGGGTTCAAAACAGAACTAGGTAAGTTCATGGAGGATAGATCCTTCGATGGCTATTAGCTAAGGTGGTCAGGGATGCAACCCCATGCTCTGGGTGTCCCTAAGCCTCTGAGTGCCAGAAGCTGGGACTGGATGACAGGGGATGGATCACTCGCTAATTGCCCTGTTCTTTCCATTCACTCCAGCATCTGGCATCAGCCACTGTTGGAAGACATGATACTGGGCTAGATGGACCATTGGTCTGACCCAGTATGGCTGGGTTTTTTGTGATTCCTTTCACTGGCTTTCTGGCTCTTCCTGGAACATATTCATGCTCTTTGGTTCATGTCCAAGGCCGCATGTGACCTCGTCCCCATCTCCACTCACTTCCTCTTACTCCTTACGCTCCAACCCATCGTCCCGGCTTCTTGACTTCTTCAGCTCTCTCTGTCCCTTTCTCTCTCCTTCCCATTCTTCACCCAGAGCCTATCAGGTTGCTCCCGATGGTGCTGAGTCGGCAAAGTCTGACGCATGCGCTTAGCTATAAGCACGTACATGCTTCTTTGCAAGAGGGGAGCCCATGTCTGCAAATCTTTACCCTCTTCTTATCCACCAAGGACGGTCTCACTGCCTCCTCCTTCAAATCCACCTCTGCTGCGAATCCTTCCTGTGCCCACGCTTGCCCTGGGCTCAGCACCGGTTCCAGCTCTTGGCTCTATCTCAGGCTATAAGCCCCTGGGGCAGGGCCCATAAGGTTTTAAAAGATTTAGCAAAGGGCTGTGTACATTTGCAGCATTCAATAATTGGTTTATAAGAATGGTTCCTACGGGATGGTTCTGTCAACAGCAGGAACACAACTCAGCACAGACCCCCAAGTTACAGCCATCAACACCTTTGTAACTGTGGGCCTCGGTGGCTCAGGGGATTGGGGATGAGCGCTAGCACCGCTCACCAGAAAGTTGTTGGTTCCAGCCCAAGGCAGCAGTCGCAAAAAGGGGTTATCTGTAACCCCACAAGCAGTGAACTGGTGTCTTTTAGCGCAGTTCCTAGTAAGCAGTGACAATGGTACAAAACCCATCAGCACTGGCCTTGCGAGCTGGCTCAAGGCTTAGAGAGGTCAAGGACTGGCCAGGTTACGGAGCCTGAGCTCCTCCCCCACCCGTATTGACAGAACCAGTCGGGGAAAGTTTACCCTGTCACAGTGCTGCACCTGTTCCGTACAGGCAGGACTCCAGTCTCCAGGGATTCACCAGCATGAAACACAACATACAACCCCTTCTCTCCCCAGAAGGTGTGTCTATCAATCAGGAGAATGGATCCTGGAGGATACTATCTCTGGGGGCCATCGGTACCTACCCGCTGGAGGAAGAGCTGCTCCGTCAGCACCGCGGCGTTAGTGTAGCTGAGCTTGGGCGTGAGAGCCAGCAGCCAGGTGCAGAAATGTACGAGGACATGTTCCGGACGCTCTGAGAGCTGGAGTAATGAGCACAGTCCCTCCAGCTGGAAGAGAGGCCATACAAGCATTACTGATGGCAGCAGGACATTTCCCAAGCACCCAAGAACGAGGAGAGGGATTAGAGGCTGGTTCCCTCAAGATGATTTTTATACGGGCTGCAATCGGCCCCCTCCCCGTGTTACCATTGCCAGCTCACCTGGCCAGGGGTGCATTCATTCAGGATCTGCAGTTCAGGAGGGACGGTCCCATCTGTTTGCTAAAGAGAAACAGGAGATCAAATGGGCCATTCAAATAACAGGTTCTATCCCCGTTCCCCCAGCTGGTTTCAAAGGAAACCGTTCTCTGCCGCTTAACACAGAAGTTTGGACAGACCCAGGTTCAGAGCACAGCAAAGCCACAAGATGTCCAAGAAGAGCAGCATCCGCAGTGACATCAGCCCAGATGAACACTTAGAAAGGGAATCAATTCTCAGGTGTCAGGGGTTAATCAAGTAACTGCTGGAGGAGCAGGGGGGGTTGGATGGGTTCGTGGTTCTTAAGGGGGCAGTCAGGGGGCGGGAAGTGGGAGGGAGCAGATAGGGGGCAGGGGTCAGGCTGTTTGGGGAGGCACAGCCTTCCCTACCCAGCCCTCCATACAGTTTTGCAACCCCAATGTGGCCCTTGGGCCAAAACGTTTGCCCACCCCCGATGTAGCAGCAGGACTGCCCTTTTCCCAGTACAGGTCACCCCCTCCACCTCTTCCTGCAAAGCCTGTCTTCTTGGATCAAATGCATTCCCTTTCTGGAGCCCCTGGTTCAAGCTGGTTTAGACCAAGTGCTCCTAGTGGCAAGGCAGATGCAAATACTTACATTTGACTCCCTCTCTAGCAGCATCTTCAGTCTAGGCACGTGCATCTGGGAAAAACATTTTAAAAACAGTTAAAGCCTAGAAAGAACAAAAACCCCAGGAGGGAGGCAAAATTCCCAAAGCCAGCCAGATAATTCCCCAGCCCATTTTACTTCCCTTTTGATTTCTGGGATGGGACAAGGGAAGGCAGAGAATCAAATCTCAGTGCTCTGGGCCATTTCCTTCATTCTCCTGTTCTGAACTGTGGTGTTAAGTTGCTGCATGCTGTTAAAGGGCTGCTGTGCTTCACCCCAGAAGCAGCTGCATTTCGGTAGCGGGCAGCAGGACCCCTAAAAATGCCACAAGTAGTTTGCAATCAGTCAGCAGAGCCCTTTGGGATCTATGGGTGGGAGGAGGTATATCAATGGTAGCCATTATTCCACTTAAAGGCAGCCATTAGTAGCAGCCGCCTCTGGAAAGAGAGACAGCTGCTGAAAAATGGCTGAGAAACTGGAGTTACAAGATAATCCCTTTCACACCTACACTGTTTATTCCCAAAGAGCAGGCCCTCGGCTCTAGGCCCCACTCCTGCCAGTGTTGCTCCACAAAGCCCAATTTTGGTAGACTTTACGGTACAGGACAAGTATCAACTGTTCAGTGCTGCTGTTCATTGGGCAGGGGATACAGCGTCACCAGGCGAGGCGCGGAGAGGAGAGAATGGGGAGCTCTATTGGCCATACTGCTTTGGATATTGGCAAGGCTGGGTTCTGCATTCTGCACTTGCACTGAGATAACTCACTTAGAAGGAATTCAAACACTAGCTGGTACCTGCATAAAATCAGGGACTTTTGCTGCTGCGTCCCGCTGGGAACCCTGACTGGCCTCTCTTGTCTCCATGACGGCGTCCGGCTGGGCATTTTCATTGGCCCCCCTGGTTTGACTCTGAATGGACCCATGTCCAGATGCCTCTATACCAATCTCATCCTCCCTAACACCAGCTCCTTTCACCAAGGCGCCTCCTGCCAGAGGTTCCAGGTCTAACTCCTCCTCTTCCAACCGGGACCTTTTCCTCTGCCTCTCCCCCTCGGGGTCCAGACTTTCCTCAGCTACTTGCTTGCGTTTCCTAAGCTGAGATGCAGAGTCGGTCGCATCCCCAGCTGGCCGGAGTTCAGGGCCTGGATCCTCCTGGATGAACCAGCTCCGTTTCCTTTCCAAGTCCAGTTTGCTCTGAGTGCCACCCACAATCTTCTGGCACAGAGTTTTAAGCTGCTGCCGGCACGTGTCTGTCAGTGGAACCGGAGTCCAACAGCTCCTCTCTTCTCTCAGCCCCCTCTGAAGTAGATCCCGCAGGGCCTGCACCCAAAGGTCTGGGCTGGGATCTTTCCTGGTAGCCTGAAGCAGCTGGCTGAGGCAGTCCTTCGGCACGCTGCCCTGCACCATGTGTAGCAGGGAGAAGAGATTTCTCTGGCACAGCACGGGAAGTAGCAGCAGTATCGGTCTCCTGAGCAGGGGGCAGAAGTGGGGGGCGGGAGAAGGAGGAATGAAAGAAATTCGCTCGTAGACCTGCTCCAGGGAAAGGGTCAGGTGCTGGGTGCTGCCTCCAGAAGTCCTAACTCACCGTCCGCTGGGGGGAAAAGGAGCAGGCAGAGAAGCAGAGATGGGCTGCCCGGGAGTCTGACAGGGTCAGATAGAGCGTTTATAGAAAAAAGGATCTGGTCTCGGCCCCCTCTTGACCTGAAGGATCCCCAACGTTGTGACCACACGACGGCCCCGCTCTGGAACTGGGCACTTTCTGTCTGTCTGCCTCACCTTCCCCGCGTGACACAGGGAACCCCCCTGCCTCCCGCGGGCACTGCAGCAGTTAGTTATGCAGACACGTGTGTGCAAAGCATTATTAATACACAGACCAGCACGTTGCTTCTACTCCGCACTCAGGGCCAAGCTTGCCCTCTTTACTCAACCCACACTCCCAGTGCAGTACATGAGCAAGAGGTTTGGCACTCCAGGGCTGGTCCTGAACGACGCTGAGCTGCCTCATCTCCCACGGGCTTGAATGGGAATTAAGGGCAATCAGCACCATGAAGGATCGGGTCCTTAAAGGGCCAAAGCAACTGCCGGACGGAGAAGTTATTGCGGGTTTTCTAAATAGACAACGTAAGCAACTCACAGGGTGAGGGTCCTCTCGGGCCCCCGCAGCACGGGCTCTTCAGCACACAAGGTCTCGGTGAAGATCTGCCAATGGAACGCCTGCCCCGGCGCGTCGCAGGCCCGGATGCGCTGGAGGGCTCGGAAGGCAGCCAGCGCCCCGCACGGCCCGGACGTCAGCGTGTGGAGGAGGAGACGGGAAGGCTTGTCAAACCTCTGCAGCCAGGGAGCTGGGGGAGCTTCCATCTCATCGGCCCTGCAAAGGACACATCCAATGTTGATGGGGCACATTCCAAGGCCCCCCGGCGATGCAATAAAACCCCAAGAGCAGCCAGGAGAGGTGAGGGGAAAATAGGATTTGCCATATATTGGCTCAGGCCATAAACGGGGTGCATGTGCATCTAGTATGGTACCCAGCATCCAGATCAGACCACTGGGTTGTCTAGCCCAGTACCCCATCTCCTGCCATAGTGGATCCAATCATCTTGTCTCCTTCCATGTACCAGCTGAGATAGTAAGATACCCCAGGAGACAGATGAGGCCACCGGTCTGCCTAGTAAGATCTCCCATCTCCGAGAAAAGCTTCAGAGCAGGGTGAAAACATCCCACGACGGACTTAGCCTATTGCAGAACGCTGCCTGGGGAAGGGCAGGAATTCCGTCCTGACCTGCTGCAGTTGGCTTCTGGCCTGGAGCACTGATTGGATTAGCCTTCTCCTAGGTCCCCTAACTATCACTGGTCATAAAATCACGCAGCCCCTTTTAAAATCCAGCCACGGCGTTTGCCTCAGTGACTTCCTGTAGCCGTGACACAAGGGAGAGGAGCGGCAGCAGCTCACGAGCTAACACAAAAGATGAAAAGCAAATTCATTTTGTGTAGACAGCTCTTGTCACGCACAGCACCCCCCCTACCCCTCAGCTACCCCCAAGACAGGGCTGAAGAGATATGCCCTGCCAGGTGCCTGGCACACAACGCTTCAGCAGACAGTGAACTCCATAGAGCCCTGGACGGCTGTTTTCCACACTGGCTTGGAGGTAGGAGCAGGGAGCTGCTGGGCATGGCACCCACGGTCAAGCAGGGCAGTTACTGGAGCCTAGAGGCAACCTTCACATTGCAAACACGGCACAAGGAACGTCTAATGCAGGGGTTCTCAGACTTTTGTACTGGTGACCCCTTTCACACAGCAAGCCTCTGAGCGCGATCCCCCTTATACATTAAAAACCCTTCTTTATATATTTAACACCATTATAAATGCTGGAGGCAAAGCAGGGTTTGGGGTGGAGGCTGACAACTCGCGACCCCCCATGTAATAACCTCACGACCCCCTGAGAGGTCCCGATCCCCAATTTGAGAACCCCTGATCTAATGCATAACAAAAATATTCCACCTGGGGGCCACATTTGGGGCCAAGTGGTTTATTTGCTTTACAAATAAGAACCCAGAAATGCACCCACAGAATCTGCAGAGGCCTTGTTTGCAGGGTTTTAATAATACATAGAAACCAGGTCACTGAAATCCAAGTCCGCTCTGTTCCACCCACTAGACCACGCTGCTGTGGTGCGCACAGGGGACAGGAGGGAAAATGTGGCCCTAAGCAGGTTTTGTGCTGGGAATGGCTTCTGGGGGAGCTCCCAGGTCCCCAAGGAAGCCTCTAAAATCTCAGGACTCTTGGGCAGTGCAGGTGCCATAGCTGTGGATACCACAGAGCCCCTAACCCCAGAGGCTAAACCCACAAATGAAACAGGGCGATGGGTGCTGTCCTGACAGCCCACGAACGAGACGTCAGCTCTCCAGCCGCACGGCCATCAAAATTCACCCAGCATAACTCCAAAGAGATCAGCGGGATGTGGCACGGCCCAGTATGCCTGAGAGAGATCAGTCACGATTTAAGATCATATAATGTCCATTTTTATCCCCACCCCCACGACTGCAACATGGAACTGGGGGGAGACACAGGGGACCCCAGGCTTTGTCTAGACTAGGATTTCAAAGGTGTGGGCTAATGTGTTAGCAGCTAAGAATTGCCATCTCAACCTGGATTATGCGTCCCTTGTACACCTATTCACCAGCACCTTCCAAATCCTAGCCCGGACTGTGCCCAAGAGGGAAATCTCAGGCCAAAACATTCAATCCGGAGAGTCTGCAGGTCTAAATCCATAGCTAGGCTCCACCACAGAAGAGGCCTGATTCTGTAAGGCAGCGGTTCTCAACCAGGGGTACGTGTACCCCTGGGGTACACACAGTTCTTCCAGGGGGTACATCAACACATCTAGATATTTGCCTAGTTTTACAACAGGCTACATGAAAAGCCCAGCAAAGTCAGTACAGACTAACATTTCATACAGACAATGACTTGTTTATACTCCTCTGTATACTACACACTGAAATGTAAGTACAAGATTTATATTCTGATCAATTTATTTTATAATTATATGGTAAACATGCAGAAATCAGCCATTTCTCAGAACTAGCGGCTGTGCCACTCTTGTATTTTTATGTCTGATTTTGTAAGCAAGTCGTTTTTAGGTGAGGTGAAACTGGGGGTGCACAAGACAAATCAGCCTCCTGGAAGGGGGACAGGAGCCTGGAAAGGTTAAGCCCCACCGCTGCTCTAAGGCGCTGAGTACCTGCGGCTCCTATTAGCCTCCATTATAGCACTGACCATCAGGCCACTGACTCTGGATTTAGCAGCCTGCTGTGTGAATCCTTCAGCTTCCCCGCTCAGCACACCAGGGAGGCCCCAAAGAGAAGCTGCAGCCAGCTGAGGGTAGCTGCCAGGGGGTTGATTTCCCCCCTACCGGGGCCTCGGAAGCGAAGTCAGCTTCAGCATCCGCTCTGCACAGCATCCATCTCTGTTAGGGCCCAGCTCCCACTGGGGCAGCATGTTCCACTTCCTGGTTCACAGGCCCTGTCTTTTCCTTCCACCCTTAAAGGAGCAGCGTCCCTCTGCCACACACCCCAAAACATCCCATGCCCCCAACACGCAGACCCCTGTCCCTGCTCCCCTGCCCGCCCACAATCACTCACCGTCATTTGCTGAAATGCCAGGGGAGGACACGAAACCTTTGCTTGCCGGCGTTACATCATTAGACCAGTGCTTTTAAGATCAAGGGATTTCAGGGGCAGGCAGGAAGGGGGCCGTACGGCCCACCCAGAATCAGAGCCCACAATCTCATCTTTCCTTCCCTCCCCCCAAATCTTGAGACCTTTTTGGCACTGCTATTGTGTTTGTTGGAGGGTCGCTTGATTTCTGAACGTCGCGTCTGCAACACACACGGACTTTGCCAGCTTGAATTCACCCAAATTTATAGTGAGGCCAGTCTGGCCCCAGCTGCCTCCTGATGGGACGGCGCTTCCAGCCTCTCCCCAACCCCCATATTATAATTCGTTCAGTCCATGGCCCCCCTAACTCCACATCAGTCCCTCTCCCCAGGCAGCAATTATTTATCCCCTCCCTTCCCCATTGCCGCCTGTTCAGGTTTTCTAAGAATCGTCCCTTTGTTGAGGCCGCTGGCCTGGGAAATCCGTAAGGATGCTCAGTGCACTGTGCACATGCCCAGCTGCCTAGCGTTCTGGGCTCAGGCTCTTCCTGGATGTCCAATTTTTTTTATATCCCAGCTCCTGCATCGATTCCCACTGCCCCAGATCCACCCCTGCTCCTTTTTCCCGCTCCAGAGGTTCTTCGCCTCCCCGTTCCCAGGGCTTGGGGGGGAGCAGCCAGGTCCTCTTCTCCCACTCCCCGGGTGTGGTGTTGCAGGAAAAGAGGGGAGTCGCTGTGAGACGCTCTATCTAGGGCCAGAGCCTTGTTTTAATATGTGTACAGCGCCCAGCCCATTGGAGCACGGATCTCGACTGGCGGTTCGGGGCATTGCTGCAAAATGAATAACCATGAATTGGCCAAGCTGACTGCGAGGCAGCAAAGGCGCCAAACAGGAAAGGTGATGTTTAGAATTCTTTCCCTTCCAGCAATCGCGGGCCCTGCTAGTAATCTGCACAGTGCGTGAGTTTAAGTCCCTTTGACTTTAAGGCTCTCTGGGGGGAAGGATTTGGCCCCCGGCACTTCAATGAAACATTTCCAAGCTCACTCACAATTGTCTGAAATCGCCCTTATTCCAGCAGTTACAAATTCAGCACTTGTATCACCACTGCACGTCACAGCCACAGCCATGGACTCTACCCCGTTGCGCTGGGCACTGTACAAACGGAACAAAAAGACAATCCTTACCCACCAAGAGCTTACCATCTAAATCAGGGGTTCTCAAACTGGGGGTCGGGACCCCTCAGGGGGTCACAAGGTCATTACAGGGGGGTCATGAGCTGTCAACTTCCACCCCAAACCCCGCTTGCCTCCAGCATTTATAATGGTGTTAAATATATTAAACAGTAAGTTTAACTTATTGGGGGTGGGTCGCACTCAGAGGCTTGCGATGTGAAAGGGGTCACCAGTAAAAAAGTTTGAGACCCACTGATCTGAATGACAGGCTTGATTTCTCTGCTGT
The DNA here is from genome assembly GCF_020497125.1 of Mauremys mutica. Lineage (NCBI taxonomy): Eukaryota > Metazoa > Chordata > Testudines > Geoemydidae > Mauremys > Mauremys mutica. Next base: position 133,367,916 of record NC_059075.1, read on the forward strand.
GTTACTTAACAGATGCGCTGAACGTGATTGCTGATAGAACAGCAGTCACCAGGTGGCACTGTTACATGCGCTCAGTTCTTTTTCTTTGCATGAGAAGGATTTCGGTTTGGAAGATAACGCAGTGGTGTAGTTTGTTTGGGGGTGTAGAGTTGGACTTTTTTTTCAGCAGGAGCTGTGGCAAGCAACAAGAACGTTTGCGCTCTGACGTCATCTCTCAGAATGGAGTTGGGGCCTGCAAACAAGCCATGGGAGGTTGGCTGAGAGTTCTGGCAGAGAGGATTGCTGGGGTGCTGTTTGTGGACACCTCTGGGCTAAGGCTGGGGTATAGAGGGTAAATAAATTGCACTCAAAATATACCCAGGTTCCACCTCACCAATTCGTCCTCCAGTAGGAAGTTGACCTGACATCTGGTTCTGCTTGGCACAGGGGAGACCTTATTTAAAAGCCCATTTTTATTATAATTTCTCTATTACACACACTCTCTCTCTCTCTCTCCACTGAAGTGCCACAAACATCAGCCTCAGCAGCCTCCCCTCAACCCACACACAAATCAGTGGGATCCAGCCCATCCGTGTAACCTCCAAACATACCAAAGACTGTGGTTCCCCCACAGCAGGGAGGAAAGATCCATCCCCTGAATGTCTCCCTCCGAAGGCTACGTGGGCCTCCCCAGCGAAATACTGTAACACCGGCCTGTAGTGACACACCTCGGAAATTGGTTTTATGTAAGCAGGGCCCAAAACACCCGTATAACAGCACCACGAGGAAGTTACAATGATTTGGTGCCAGCTTTTAAATTTAACCTTAACTCTGAAGGGCCTGGGCTGTGTAGCGCTTAGGGGGCGGATGGTTTTTACCCTGCCTGCCCCCGCTGGGTTCAGAGCTGCTAGGGCAGCATCTGCTACATCTTGGTAGCAGCTGTAAGCTTGGCGCAGTGCTCCCTGCAAGCCGTGCTGGGAGAGGCATGTTTGCAGTTCAAACAGGAGAGCAGAGCCCAGGCCCACGCCCTGAAGGAAGAATGGCTCCCCTGTGGCATTTCAAAGCCGGCTGTGGATGAAGCGTGTGCATTTTCTAGTCATGAGCAAGTAGCTCACCCCTGCAGTTAGTATTTATAGGTACAGCAGCCCTGGTAGGATACAATGGCCCAACCCATGAGACACCATAGTGAAACATGCCTTACTTCAGCACACTCAGTTTTAAGGGGATGGGAGGTAGTTTACCACTTCTCTCCTCTTCACACACATACACACCCCGCCCCCAGCAAGACCCCAGCGTACTCAGTCCCGTTTCCTGCCCCACAAAACAGTGTGAAAGGAATTGAGCAAAGGTGCAGCCTCCCAGAAAGGAGAGGCAGCCTGGCCTGCCCGTTTTCCCTGCCACGCTGGCATAGGCTCCCTTGCTGAAGGGCTGGATGCAACTTGCGATTTGCAGCATTATCTTTCCACTCCCTTTGCCTTAACGGAGGCTCTGGACCTGGACTCTGTGCCATATAGATACGTGTTTATGGCTCTGCCAACTGCTCCAGCAAAGATGGGCAAGACAGATCATTTCATACTTTATTGAAGGCTGGGACACAACCCCTGTTGATCCTGCCCCCTAGGGGATGAAATGGACTGCACGGGACAAGCAAACTCAGTTCATGCTCACAATGAATTGCCCTGTGCACAGACTTCTCATCAGACCCCCTGGCAAGAGCAGGGGTTGTTTTTATAACCTTTTTTTCACAGCAAGAGAGGGACAGGAGAGTCTGTCCTGGGTCCCAGTAATTTTCAGTGGTGAGACACCAGCCTTAGATGTCCCACCATCAGAAATTCAGGCCAGGCTGGGCTCCTTAGGTGTATGTGAGTGGAGTGATGCCTGAACCGTCTGGACACACACAGGCCTTCCAGGTGGAGGCTGAGGGGAGAGGGCTTCCCAGCTTGGAAAGACAAGTGCTAGTTCTGCTCAAGCTGGCATGTTAAAACTAGCGGTGTAACCAGCACTCACACGGCTGGCAGCTTGGCCTAGTCCCCCAAGCACAAACCCAGCCAGGCCCACTGTGTACATTCAGGCAGGTGCTTAGTGCACTTGCACAAGCAGAACTAGCCCACGTCTCCTCAGACTGGGAAGCACACTCCCAAGTGAAGTGTGAACATACATAAGGACAGCTATGCTGGGTCAGACCAAAGGTCCATCTAGCCCAGTGTCCTGTCTTCCGACAGTGGCCAATGCCAGGTGCCCCAGAGGGAATGAACAAAACGGGTAAATATCAAGTGATCCATCCTGTCATCCACTCCTAGCTTCTGTTTGCCAGAGGCTAGGGCCACCCTCCCTCTCATCCTGGCTAATAGCCATTGATAGACCTATCCCCCAGGAACGTATCTAGTTCTTTATTGAACCTTTAAGTGTCTTGGTCTTCACAACATCCATGGCAAAGAGTTTGACAGGTTGACGGCTCATTGTGTGAAGAAACACTTCTTTTTGTTTGTTTTAAAGCCCCGGCCTATTAATTTCCTTTGGTGACTCCTGGTTCTTGTGGTCTGAGGAATAAATAACACTTCCTTATTTACTTTCTCCATAACAGTCATGATTGTATAGACCATCATATCCTCCCTTAGTCATCTCGTTTCCAAGCTGACAAATCCCCCTTTTATTAATCTCTCCGTATATGGAAGCTATTCTATACTCCTCAGAATTTTTGTTGCCTTCTCTGAACCTTTTCCAATATATCTTTTTTGAGATGGGCCATCCACCTCTGTACACAGTGTTCAAGATGTGAGCGTACTATGGATTTTGTGTATATATACACACGTGTGTGCATACACACACAATCTATCCCATTCCTAATGATTCCCAACATTCTTTTTTGACTGCCGCTGCACATTGAGCAGAGAACACCTCCAAGATCTTTCTTGAGTGGTAATAACTAATTTAGACCCCCTTGTTTTATGTGTATCCCTGGGATTATGTTTTCCAGTGTGTATTACTTTGGAAGGTGGATAAAGCAGAAGGGACAGCAGAGACTCCTCCCTGCCCGCCCCCCCCTTACATCCCCCTTTGACTGCAGCTCTGCCACTCTGCTCAAGTGCTCCAGGGTAGATAGGGGCCACTTATCCTAGCTCATTACTTGCCCCGGGTGCTAGCAACGGCCTGGTTTTTGGTAGGAGGGAGATGGAGAAGTGAATGAAGAGCCAGCATTGTCCGTTTGTGAAATACCCCTTGGGAAGAAGAGACTTGGCCTATTAGTTTTTAAAGCTGATTTTTATTTCATGGTCTCCATCTTCTGAAAGAGTTAAAAAGGTTTGCTAAGTATGTGCACAGGCAGCTTCACGACCAGGCAGCAACCCTTCCAGCTCCCACAGAGCTGGGGCTCCCTGCTTACACTATGAAACCTCCGAGACAGATGCCTGTATCAATAAAAAAAGCCAAACACCCCCACCCACTAATCCCAGACTGCTCCCCCTTTTAAGCCTGCTATGGATGCCTGGCAGCACTGCAATCAATACTAGAGCAACCTGCCAAGATGCAGACACTGCCTGCTGCTGTGGCCAATAGCACTGCTCAACCGACTCTCCTTCACGACAAAGTAGCCTCAGCAGCAAGCACGCTCTGCCTCCGACCACAACACCGAGACTGCAGGACCCCCGCGAAACCTGGCGTACAGCCTACTCCTACAGCAAGGCAGCTGGGAGACCATAGGACTGGGGACACCACCAGATCCCAGGCTGGGAAGCCATGGTGGTGAGGAACCCGTGGAGAGAGGGAGAGGTGCCGTTTCAGAGGGGAGGGAGGGAAGTGGAAACGTGACGTGCGATGTGTCAGATGTCAGTCCCATCAGCCCCACGATGGATGAAAGAGCAGCGTGGCAATGGTAATCGCATCCCACCGCCCTGTGGAACAGGAGAGCTTCCCACTGTCGGCGCTTCATTCCCCCAGCTTGTGCAGAGTGGTTTCGGATCACTAGGAGTCCTGCCAGACACACAACTAGACAGATTAAAAAAAGTCAATTGTCTTTCCCCCCCACCCCCAAAAGATATAGGTTCACAAGCCATGTAGTGACCCCGATTCCATCGAGTCAAGCCCAGACCAGTGGAATTTCTAGTCCGAGTCACTGGAATCCAAGAGGAAAATCTCATGCCAGTAGTCTGGATCGTCGACGTCCCCCCGCAGCAGCGCAAAGGTGAGAGCCCATTGAAACAAGCACACGTCATCCTCCTCCTCCTCAGAGCTCTCAGAGGGAGAGGGATTGAATGCCTGCAACAGGACAACAACATGCTTATCCCTTACCCCAGCTGGGGAGGATGAGAACCAACCCCACCCCCTGCACGGTGTGGCCACACGTGTGGTATTTCCTATTCACCAGCCAGGACTTGGATGGAGGTTTTATCTCCCACAGATCTGCCTGGGGAACTAGGGTGTCCTGACAGCCACTAGCAGGAGACAGACATCGTGGTGTTGAGGGAGGACCAGCCAGGAAAGATTAAGTGTAAGGAGCAACAGCCAAGAGCTCCTCACCAACCCATCCCCCTGGTAAGGAGGCTGCAGCTTCCTCAGGGGACGTGCAGCAGTTGCTTTGCTGCATGCAGGACTGGCCTCCAAGCGCTCAGTGGCTGGACAGTCACGGCTGGATCCCCCGATCCGGCCGAGTACTGAGTCGCACTGACTTCAGTGGAAGTGATCGGGTGCTGGAAGTTGGGCACATGCCTAAGTATCTTGCTGAATCAGGGCCCCAGAGCAAAACCTCAGTAGCACCATTGGTTTATGTTTTAACTAGGACACATTGCTAGACTGGCGGGATTCAGAGTCTCCCCCCGACCCCACGCTGGCTAGTGCCAACAGCTGTCAACTTAGGAGAGATTCAAGCTGCTTTTGCTTACCACCGGGCCTGTCCCACATGGGCTGCACCCTGGCCGGGAGCTCATGAAGGTAGATGCACTCTGATTTAAAGGGACAGCGGCCACGGCCGCGGGCAAAGAACTTGCATCTTATTCTCCTAGGAGAGTTAGAAGAGTTGTGTTAAACTCAGATGGAAATTCAGGGGTGAATTCTTCCTGCAGGTACCTGCCAACGCTAGACCCAGAGAGCCAGCCTCTCACCCTTCTAGCAAGGGCCATCTCTGTAAGGGAGCACTTTGAACAGCAAAGCCCATCACACAAACCCCATCCCAGCAACAGAGGAGCCAGCCACCTACCCTGTCCGCGCCTTGAAGGTTTCTATCAGCTTCTCCTTTTCGTCCGTGTCGGAGACCCAGTATTTGTGGGGGATGAAGTAGCTGGACGTGACCCGGCACTCGGGGCAGGCCCTGTGGGCAGAGACACGGTGCGCATGGGCCATTTGCAGCCAACAGGAGTGAAAGAGGGTGGGGCAGAGGAGGGGGTTCCGCCAGAGCACCGGCTCCAGGGATCAGCGACTCCAGGCCAACCCTTCAGCAGCTAACACTGCTACCTCCTTCTAGACCAGTGGTTCCCAAACTGGGGTTCGTGAAATGTTACAGGGGGTTCTTGGGAAAAAAGTCCCTAATGGTGGACAGAACTGTCCCTAGGGACCCCGGGCAGCACGGGGCCAGAAGCCCCTGGACTTCCAAGAGCTAAGCAGATCAAAGCAAGCATCTCTATCACACTGAGGAGATTGAAATGTCAAGACTCCTTATAAGAAATGGAAAGGGAGGTGGATATTTTTTTGCTGTTTTTAAAATTATGAAGAACAAGTTCAAGCTTTGTTGTAACGAGCGTTGTTTGCTTGGGCTGCTCAAGACCTGAATGCTTGTGTAGGAGGAACTCTTTGAGTTGGCTTCTTAAATACCTTCATGCTGGTTCACATCTGATACTCCTTGATGAAACATAGGAGCCTTGTCTTAGAACAGGCTTATTCTAAGTGATACAAGCTATGAAGATCTTGGAAGAGTGTTGCCATTTTCATAATGTAATAAAAATACTGTAATCGTACTTGATCACCGCGTTCTGGAACTCCCGGCTCTTGCGCCACTTGCGGATGCAGCCGACGCAGTAGGCGTGGCTGCAGTTGGGGAGGATGCCGAACACGCGCTCCTCAGGCAAGGCCTTCTCATAGACCTTGTCCATACAGATGCCGCACACCACGTCCTCGCTCCGCAGCTCCCCCACCGAAGCAGCAGCTGCTCCCAGCCCACCAGCTGCCTGCATGGAGCAATACAGTCAGCTACCACTCAGAGACCGAGCCCTCTTCCTTCCACAGAGCTGTGCTGCCTCATCTTCCCCAGGCTGGGCCCCTCAATAAAACCCAGGGCTCAGCTCTGGGCTGGCTGAATAGCCACCTCGCTTTGCAGAAGGCCAGCGTCTCAGCTCTGGGCATGGGAAGAGCCGGCATTCTGCAGACCCCTGCCAGGCAACAAACAAGCCCATAGACTGAGGAGGGGGAGGATCGCACCGGCTTCCCTTTACAGAAACGATTGCTCGCAGCCATCTATGGTAGGGCGTCTGGGGGAGGACTCAGGGGAAGGATGGTCCTAGGGCATTAGCCTATTCAAGAGACCTGGGATCAATTCCCTGCTCTGCCACAGACTCCCTGGGTGACCTTGGGGCAAGGCACTTAGCCTCTCGGTGCCTCAGTTCTCCATCTGTGAAATGGGGACAATAGCAGTGCCCGGCCTGACAGGGGTTGGGAGGATAAATGCATTAAGGATGGAGAGGTGCTCAGATGCCTTGGTGACGGGGAGCCAGGTAAGTACCATAGACAGACACCATAAGAGCATCCCATTGAGAATGTCTGAGTGGCAATATCTTCTCCCCCCCACCCCACCCCCCAAGAGTCTCACCCACCTCTAGGGTTCGAGGTGCTGGGACAATCGCCTTGTTAGATGCAGCCTCTGGTGCCAGGGAAGTTCTCTGCAATCCCAGATCCCATGGTCTGGACCCTGATCAGCAACACAACAGTTAGTATGAGATGCATTTTCACAGGACAAAGGGCCTTCAAAAGCCAGTCCACAAAAGCACAGCCGGTCTGCCCCTTGGGGCTGGATCCCGGCTCCATATATCACCTCCCCAGTGGGACCCATCAAGAGCTGCCTGAGCAAATGCAACCTTCTCCAGGCCGGAAGAATAGTCAGCTGGAAGAAACGTAAGGTGCATTGGACAGAAGCACTCCACATCCATGCTAGAGCCCCGCACGGCACGCCCACCCAGCCAGTCCCAGCCTCCCTCCCAACACTGTTAATATGTCAACAGCACTTACCACGCTGGACCTGCCTGGGGACAAACTCTCTGCCGACAGCCCCGTTTCGGGGATACGTGACCGTCTCTTTATCTTCCTCTTCCTCCTCAAACTCTGTGCTCAGCTGCCTGAAGTTCAGTTGCAGCTGTGTCACACTAGGGACAGAGGGCTCCGACCCACGCCTGGCTCCTCCCCAGCTCCCAGCTGCTGCTTCTGGCCGGACAGCTGGCTCCGAGCCCCGACGGCTCAGCGATAAGGCAGGCTGTGAGCCGCATCTGCTCCAAGCAGGGGCTGGAGGGTCTTGGATGTGCTGGTAGCTGGAGGAGTCAAAGGTTACAGGCTACACAGGGAGGCCCAGGGGTGAGAAACATTCCTAACGGTTAGGTCGCTGGATCGCCCCTTTCCGCTCAGAATCTCATGCCACCGCAGTGTCCGAAGCTTCGCTGGGACAGAGACACACCAGGGAACAGCTCATCTCCTCAACTGTAGCCATGATGATGGAGATTTTCAGAACAAGTCTAAAGGATTTAGACACCTCTTCCATTAAAGTTCATGGCAGCAGTGTTTAAAGCCCCTCCACTGCTTTGGAAGTCTCCAGCTACATCTACCCTACAAAGCCTATGCTTGCACAGCCTTAGTGTAGACGCCACATATGCCAGCAGGAGGTTTTTTTGCCTGTGTAGTCACACCACCTCCTCGAACCACATTAGCACTTTTCCGGGGGTTTTATCAGCATAGCTTCAGCACCAGGAAGTGTTTGTTTCCCCCCATGTCCCCACTCGACAAATACCTAGACTGGCACGGCTAAGCGCCTCAACCTAGGCCTTCCAGCAGTTGAACAAGCTACAGTCTCCAAGCTCTGGCTCACTACAGCCGTCTTGCACCTCTTGGCTGCGAATGTTTCTATGTCTACGGCTGCAGGAGTGGACCCTGTATTCCTCTGCCCATGCAGCTCCCCTGGGGAAACAGGGCTTAGGCGTTTTCCCACCCCCCCATCTTACCTAACCAAATCTCCAGCCTATTGGAGAATTATGGTTTCCATTGTAGACTAGGCTCTAGAGATTCCATCCCTACCTCCCGCCCCACTGCTTTAGACCAGGGCTGGGCAAACTAGGGCCTGATGCAGCCCACGGGCCGTAGGGTCTGTACCATGACAAAAAAATAAATATTAATTGACTGCCCCTGGTCTAGGGTATTTCTAAGGGGCCCATCACCTTGGTCTCTAGCCCAGATCTGCAGCATCCCAGGCAACGTCCTTACCTGCAACGGTCTCCGTAGCCGCAGAACCCATTCTGGAAATACCTGCAGATCTGGGCTGACTTCCGGTCGTGTGAGAACCGGCAATTCTGACCCCATCTGCAGGCTCCACGGGCAAAGTTCCTGCAGGAAGAACAGAATCCATATTGACTCACAGGCTGCCGCCCCTCCACCATCTCTCCAGCTGCACACCAGCTTCCTATGGACCTCAATGGATACAGTTCCCACTAGTCCATCCGCTCATCCTGACACTCCCTTACTTCCCAGGAGTTCAGCGCCTTCCCACTAACCAGGGAGGCTGCAGAAACTATAGGGCGTTTCCTACTGGGGAGGTAAATGATTGTTCAGCGGGGGCCACACTGGCAGCAAGATTCACTCTGTAGGTCTTCATTTCAGCCTTGTGAGATGCCCAGATGCCCTAGTGATGGGCAGCAAATGCCAGGCTCTCATGCCGGGGGCAGGGGCGGGGGGGAGAAGAGTAGAGCGGCTCCCTTGCATTCTGCACACATCAGCGAAGTTGGAACACGGGGCTGGGATTTGTAAGGGAGCCAACAGGGACTGGACACCCAATTCCCATTGAAATTCAGTAGGATTTGAGCACTTAACTCCCCTGGGCTCCCACGAGACGCCCAGCTTCGGGGCCTGCTGCACAGTCCAGGGTGCACTGAGGAGAAGCCCATGGGTGAGGGCCCAGCAGGGGTGAGAGAACAGGGCCAGCAGCCACTAGTGAGATCCAGAAGGTTTGGACAACAGCTCAGCTCAGGAGCGCTGGAAACCCAGGGGTGGACACTCATAGGGAGGGCACAGTGCACATCACATAGCCTGGGGAAAAGAGCTTCGGTACAGCAGCCTGACTGATCTGGGTGTGCAGCTACATGCCATGGCTGACAGCAAGCAGGGGCATTCCCCAGCCTACAGCCCATCTCAGCACACACAGAGAGCAGTGTGTGTGCTGAGACCCCACTGCCAACCGAACTGGGGTAGAGGAAGCCAGCTAGGGAGTCAGAGAGCCCCCAGAGGAAGAGCAGGGGACAGGTGGAAACCTGCAGGGGCGCTGGAGAAAGAAAGGCCACTGCCTCCGGTCTAGCAGATCTGATTCAGGGAGCAGAAGCATGGCCATGCTGGGTAGGGCGACCAGACAGCAAGTGTGAAAAATCAGGTTGGGGGTGGGGAGTAATCGGATCCGATACAAGAAAAAGACCCCAAAATCAGAACTGTCCCTATGAAATCGGTACATCTGGTCACCCTAAGGCTGGGTGAGGCAGGAGCATTTTCCCCATGGAGAGTCCCAGTCTCACACATGCTTACTCCAGTAACAAGAGCATTAAGAATCAGGAGAGCTGGGAATGCACATGATACAGCTTCCCCAAACGCTTAACATGGAGCTCTCATCATTTCAAAAAATCAGCAGCCAGTCAGACCTCCCCCAGGCCCGATTCCCTCTCAGGAACGCCTGAAGTTTCAGAGAAGCACTCCAGGAAGTTTGGCTGTTAAATAGGTTCAGGAAACAAGGTGGTGGTTGTGGGTTTTTTTGTTTTTGTTTTTTTTTTACCCCTGGTTGGCTTAAAGATGGAGCTATTTACCAAACCATCCAGAGAGCCTGATGCAAAGCTAGGCTGTGCCTGAAATTAGCACAAGAAGTTTCACTACAAAGGGAAGTCAGGTCAGTGGGGAAATCCAGAGGGGAGAAAAAGCAGATGCAGCAGTTGCTGTAGGTTTTGCTGCCTCTGCAGAATCAGCTTGTAAGATCCAAGGTCCTGGCCTTTGCCACTCCAGGCAACCCGAGGATCCTCCAGCGCTGCAAAGAGCCTGCCCCAGGCAGACAATGGTGGCTCTGCCCACAGGCCCCTTTCATCTCCCCCCACGAGGCGTTACCTTCAGAGCCTGTATCGGGGCCATTTCAGGGCCGCCATCCAGGAGAATCGCCTGCTGCCCACTCCCGCCCCCTAGCACAAAACAGGGATCGGGGAGAGCAGTTTGCAGCCCTCCCTCCCTCCACACCCTGGCTTTTGTCTGGGTGGGGCTGCAGGGGCAGTATCGCAAACCTTCCTGGGCCCTAAACCCACCCCAGGGACCCAGCTCAGGGATCGCTCCCTGCCCCTGCAGAGCTGATCTGCAGCCACCCCCCTCCCCAGACCCTACCTGCACAGGACCCTGGAGCAGGGGGCCCTGTGGGGCTGACCCCCTCCAGCTGCAACCAGCGAGCCAGGCTCCATCCTCGCCCAAACACAGAATCAAAGTGCCTCTTCCCCCCCCACGCCCCCCTCCGGGACTCTTTATGGGAGGGGAGGGGAGGGGTTTAAACCAGCCTTCCCCAAGGCCTAGCCCACTGGCAAGACAGAGAGGTTAGGACACACCCAGCTGCCCATTAGTTTGGAGTAAGGAATAGTCCCCACCCACCCCTCCATTGATCAGCTACCTGCGGTAGGTGCACAGGAGGGAGCCAATGGGCGAGCGCGCAAGGCTTAACCCCTTCGTTGCTGTGCTTGGAGAGGTTGGAACTTAGTTTATGTTGATTCAGACTAGTGCAGCCAGAGCCAGACCAGAGGGAAAGACCCCCTCATCTCAGGCATGGCAGACAACTGGAACGGGTACAATCAATGCTTGCAGAAAGCAGGATGGTCTCCTCCTCCCGTCCAACATGTTATTGATGTCCCTGTAAAAATACAGCGTTGTAAAACCAAAGTCTGCAGAGTGTAGTGATACCTCAAACTGCAACAGAGACCAAGACCAGGGCCATGGATGTTTGGCCCTCTTGACACCCGCATTAAAGGGAGACAAGAAAGGACTGAAAAAATAACTCATGTCCCAGGGGGGCGTGTGTGAAATAGACATAAACAGAGCGAGGAGTCCAGGCCAGTCGGAGAACAGCATCCAGCCAAAAAGCTGGACAGAATGGAACGAAGACAGAATCTTCTGCTGAGCAACCATGGGTGTCCCCATCCTGGCAGGGGAGGGGACGCTGATCCTGAAGCATCATCACAGGGTGGTCTTGTGGTTAAAGCACTGGGCTGGGAGTCAGGAGCTCTGAGTTCCATTTCTGCCTTGACCACAGATACCTTACTCTGACTGAGGGCAAATCACTTGGGCCCAGCTCCTCAAAGGAATTTAGGTTCCTAACGTCCAGTGAAATACATCAGTGGGAGCCTAAATACATTTGTGGAGCTGGGTCTTAATCTCTCACATTTCCTTTGTCTGTTTAGGCAGTAAGCTCTTTGGGGCAGGAACTCCCTGTATGTACAGCACCTAGCACTCTGGGCCTCTATACAGTAATAAAACCCCAGGGCTGGGTAGGAGTGAGGTGGTGCATACACCCAGTGTCTTACAATGGCTTGTTGCAATTCTTTGCTGCCTAATCTGGGCAGGGCCTCCGTGAGGGTGTCTATTGGGTGGGGAGAGAGGCAGGTTGGATTGAAATAAACTAAAAGCGTTTCCCCAGTGGGGCTACAGCTACACGAGAGAGTTTACAGCGGAGGAGCTGCAGCTGCACCACTGTACGCTCTCTAACGTAACCACTCTAAACCGGGAAAGAGCTCTCCTGTTGGCTTCCAGCCCCAGAAGCTGTCCTGCCTTGGATCTTACAGCACTGTCCCCTCCGGCGCTTCGCTTAGGTCAGTGTAACTTGCATCACTCAGGGTGGCTTTTTCACATGTAGACAGAGCCTGAGTTTCAGTTTCACTGATGTGATGCCCTGGAATTTTCAAAAAGACCGAGGAGTATTTGTGGCACCTTAAAGACTAACACATTTATTTGGGCATAAGCTTTTGTGGTCTAAAACCCACTTCATCGGATGCATGCAATGGAAAATACAGTAGGAAAATATATATACACAGAGAACATGAAAAAAATGGTTGTTGCAATACCAGCTATAATGAGCCGAATCAATTAAGGTGGGCTATTATCAGCAGGAGAAAAAAAAACTTTGGAGTGATAATCAGGATGGCCCATTTCCAACAGTTGACAAGAAGGTGTGAATAACAGTTAGGGTGACCAGATGTCCTGATTTTTGGTTGTTTTCTTATATAGGCTCCTATTACATCCCCACCCCTCACCCCGGTACTGATTTTTCAGATTTGCTGTCTGGTCACCCTAGTAAGAGTAGGGGAAAAATTAGCATGGGGAAATAGTTTTACTTTGTGTAATGACCCATCCACTCCCAGTCTTTATTCAAGCCTAATTTAATGGTGTCCAGTTTGCAAATTAATTCCAATTTTCAGCAGTTTCTCATTGGAGTCTGTTTCTGAAGTTTTTTTGTTGGAGTATTTTCCACTGCATGCATCCGATGAAGTGGGTTTTAGCCCACGAAAGCTTATGCCCAAATAAATGTGTTAGTCTCTAAGGTGCCACAAGTCCTCCTCGATCTTTTTGCTGATACCGACTAACACGGTTACCACTCTGAAACCTGGAATTTTCAACAGCACAAAGGAAGGGGCTACATGGAGCAGAATTCTAGCCCTTGCCACTTCCTGCTTCACACCTTTTCTGCACACAAAGCAGAGTAAATGCAAGGAAATGGGATAATGGCTTCCAGGGACAGACCACTGGGCTCTGTCCTTATCTCTGGCTCCACTCTGTAATCTGTTAGCAGCTGCCCTTGGGCCCCAGCTGTCCTGACCATTATAGTTCTATCTCCCCAAACCCTTTCAGATCAGACTTGCTGTTTGTCCCCATTTATTCATGTAGGTGTAAAACCCTGTGCCTTGAGGGGCGGGGGGTGGCTACTAGCCTGTGAAGGGAGTAGCTCAGGTCTGGCACAAAGCAAAACATGACACAACACCTTGCATTACAACCCGTGCATGCTCAGAAATGCCCTCAGATTCTTGCATCGTATCACAGGCACGTCTGTGTGCATTAGAACAAAGCTGGGCACATTGTACGTGCATCCCTGCAGCTGCAGCCTGGTGGGACCCATGCACTTTATTCCTGCCTGTTTGCTACTACTGATAATTAGCCAGGCCCTGGTTCTGCAAACCTAGGCCCAGATCTTCCAAGGCAGTTAGGTGCCTAACGCCCATTGATTTCAGTGGGTGTTAGGCCCTTAAATACCTTGAAGATCTGGGCCTTAGGCGTTTGCTTAACCTTAGCACATAACTAGTGCCAAAGGGACTAAGGGAGTTAGCTGCCGCCCGCCCAGTTCCCAGAAACCCAATAGGTACAAGTCCCCGCCACTGACTTTGATGGTACTAGTCATCTGCTTACACTGAAGCATGCCCCAGAAGTATTTGCAAAATCAGGGCCTTAATGATTGTGAGCACTTTGAACGCACCGCACCCTAGCTAAATGCTAAGTGTTATTTTTTTGCCCAGGCACGGTACTGTATTCATTTGCTTAGCATTTCAGAACAGAAAGCTGTGTGGAGCATCACTAGCACCTACAAACACGCTCGCTTTAATTCAAGTTAATGGCACTCAACCTCCAGTGGGGACATACATTAAACCATTCACAGCGCCCTAGATCCTGAAAGGGATTTAGGTACCGAATGCCCATTAAAATTAATAGAAATAACTTTGAGGATCTGGGCCTGAATTCTAAAAACTTTAGGGAGACAAGGGAATAAATACTGTTTGTTGGACCAACTTCTGCAGGGATGAGGCAAGCTTTTGAGCTTACAGAGAGCTCTTCTTCAGATCTAAGCCAAATACAAGGTGGAATAGATTAACATACGTAGTTAGCACCTTTCAAGGAACGGTGCAGGGGGAAGTGGAGTGGCCTGTTAACACCTCTCTAGTCATGGGGGGAGAGGGGGAGAAATAGAAGAAGAAAAGAAAAAAGAGTGATGTGTGTTTTTAGTGGATTACAGCTTGTTACACTAGGCCATAAATCCAGTGTCTTTATTCAATCCATGATTTTTAGTGCCTAGCAAAGTTATGAATTTAAGCTCCCAGGCTTGTCTTTTGACAGTGTTGTGCAGGTTTCTAAAACGTCAGTGAGGCAGCACACGAGCTAGTGAAATGAGCCTAGAGGTGCAACACCCCTGCCACTGACTCTTCCTGGGTGACTTTGGGCAAGTCATTTCACCTCTTTTACCTGAGTTTCCCCACCCTCTATAATGGGTCTAAGAAGTTCCCCAGTGCACAGGGTTGTCAGGAGGATTCATTAGTTTGCATTTGCAAAAACCTATATGAATGCCAAGTGCTACATAATGATTGAAAGTTACCTTTAGCAACATAAAATACAGCCCAGGCCTTTTTTTTTTTTTTTTGCAGATGGGGTGGTGCTGGAACAAGGCTGTTGCCATCAGCTCATGTACCCCACTACTACAGACATAGAGCGCCCCTTCCCCTGGAACACCATGGAAGAGACACAGACAGATCCCTTCAGTTAGCACTTCCCAAACTTTTCAAAGCCGAGGGCTCCTCTTCATGGTGCACAGTACCCGGCTGTGTGGATTTTCACCTGTTGGACTTGCACTAGCTGTAGCAGCGACCACGCGGGACGTTACTGCGTGGCACGCCAGCATGCTGTAGTTTTCAGCCCTTGGCTCACCCTGCAGTAACTCACACCGTAGACAAGCCCTGACTTTCAGTTAGGCCAAGGGCACCACAGGATTGTTACTGTGCTACGTAAAATTCAACTGCAGGAAAATGAAGCCAATTGTGCCCCCTTTAGCCCCTAGAGGCTTACCTGTATTTTCAAATCATCAAAGTACAGTCTGACAATTCCGCCCCTTTCCCACGTGCCCTGATGAGCAGTGAAACAAGGTTGCCATTCAGACTCCTGGTTGACACTGGCATTAGCACCCTCTGGAATGAATGGGGCAGTTCACACAGAGCTATTGTTTCAGGCTCTTTGCAGCCTCAGGCAGATATCTGCACAGGTCATGCTCAAGTCTGCGGCACAAAAAACTATTTCCCCCTGCTAATTTTCCCCCTCCTGTTACTCACACCTTCTTGTCAACTGTTGGAAATGGGCCATCCTGATTATCACTGCAAAAGTTTTTTTTTCTCCTGCTGCTAATAGCCCACCTTAATTGATTAGTCTTGTTAGAGTTGGTATGGCAACACCCCTTTTTTCATGTTCTCTGATTAAGTGGGTTCTAGCCCACAGACGCTTATGCTCAGATAAATTTGTTAGTCTCTAAGGTGCCACAAGGACTCCTCGTTCTCTTCCTCCTTGGTTTCAATGACAAAACTATTTGGTGAAATCAGATGATCTGCTCCAAACACGAACCTGCCCGTTCCTAGTTTAATCAACAGCAAAACTTCCATTGGGCATAGCTGAGCCCAGAGAGAGGAATTACTGACAGGAGCAGGATTGGGCCCTGGCTGAATATTTATGGGGTTGCCTACACCCACTCCCCCCCCCCTTTGGCTAAAAGCCTTGTGCTGTAAGGAGCAGGGCACTTGCACAGCTCACGACTAGCAATGGGTCTGGTTGTGCTGAGTGGAAGAGCAAACGTGGAAAGTGGGAGGGTTTTTGCCATGCTCTTGCTTAAAGTAAGAAGTTTACACAGCACAGTAACAAACCCATGGTGCCCTTGGCCTCCTAGCCATCAATGTACGTACGTATCAGGGACGCACACGGAACGCAGGTCTTCTTGCTCCAAAAGAGAGGCCTCCGTAACCACTGTAACAAAGAATCTCTGATGGCAGCAGCACAGGGGCAAGCAGAGCAGCCAGCTCTAATTCCCTTCTGAAGAGAGACAGACAGACAGAGACAGACACACTCTTGTTGGTTTATTACAACAGCTCTGTCCGTTAGCACCCTTTGTTTGAATGGGCATTTCCCCATGGGCTCTTCCAGCTGCGTAGTTAAGGGCCCAGTTCTGCAAGCTGCTGTGCACCCTTCATTCCCATTACCTCAATGGGAGACTGGAGCACTCACAACAGACTCAGGATCGGGCTCTTAAGTCAACAGGAGCTTTGTTATTAGCTTCAGTGAATAGGACTAGGCTTGTGCAAAGGGGAGTATTTGGGACTCCAGCAGAGTTAGTTTAAGGGCCTCTTGTACAAGCAGAATGGAAAGAATTCTTGCCATAAAAAATATTTTTGAAAGCGGAGGAACGTTGCTCACGTGAGGTTTCTGCCTGTGAGGAGAAAAAACAGCAGAGGATTTTCCTTTTGCTCAGGAACTCTCTTCTTCAAGGAGCCTGTGAACCGAACAGACGGAGGCGCTACACTGGCAAGACGAGTTAAGGTTATTTTAGATTGGCACAGCTCTTTCAGGGAACGCCTAGGGGGGAGTGTGTGGTGATGCTCCCAGTTCTCTCTCAAAAAGAGGGTTTTAAAAAAATTCCACAAAATAGCTGGTCACTAAACCATCAAAACCCAACACAAAATGGAACATCACAACCCTGTATTTGTGCACGGTTGGAAGGAGAGTAGCGCAGGAAGCCTCTCATGTTGGCACAATTTACACCAACACAGCAAATTTGCTCCCACCCAACTTCCCCAGGGTGGAGATAGAGATTATTTGCACACAGTTCTTTGGCACATATTCTGTATCCCTCTTGACAGGTGGCCGGTTTTCCTGAGCACTGCCCTCAGCACAACTGGGGTCCCGTAATTACCCAAGGGACAGGCTTGAAAAAAATTGATGAAGTAATTCCCTACAGCTCCTAGCACAACGGGGTCCTGGTCCATGACTTGGGCTCCTACATGCTACGGTAAAATAAATCAAATCCCTGCTCCTCCAGAGGAGAGGCTGAGGGAACTGGGCTTATTTAGTCTGCAGAAGAGAAGAGTGAGGGGGGTTTTGATAGCAGCCTTCAACTACCTGATGCGGGGTTCCAAAGAGGATGGATCTCGGCTGTTCTCAGTGGTGGCAGATGATAGAACAAGGAGTAATGGTCTCAAGTTGCAGTGGGGAAGGTCTAGGTTGGATATTAGGGAAAACTATTTCACTAATAGGGTGGTGAAGCACTGGAATGGGTTACCTAGGGAGGTGGTGGAATCTCCTTCCTTAGAGGTTTTTAAGGCCTGGCTTGACAAAGCCCTGGCTGGGATGATTTAGTTGGTGTTGGTCCTGCTTTGAGCAGGGGGTTGGACTAGATGACCTCCTGAGGTCCCTTCCAACCCTGATACTCTATGATTCTATGAAACACACACTCAAGCCAGCTGCTGAACTTTATACATGCAAACAGTCCTATTGAAATGGGACTAGCCATGGGAGTAAAGTTACTTGAGTGAGTAAGTGTTCGCATGATAGGCACCCACAGCCCCAATCCTGCGACAAGCTTTGCGTGGATGGACTCCTGCCCCTGCACAGAGTCCTACTGATGTGGGTGCAAGGACCCCTCCATGCATTGCAAATGGAAGGATCCAGCTCTGAGAGACCCACCACAAAGCTCCCCCAAAAACGGCAAGTCCCTGTGACTCATCTAATGAAAGAGCTGTTTACACTTTGCCCCCAGGCAGGGCTGGGAGACACTACAAAGCGTTGAAGAAAGCATGGCAATGCGCTAAAAGTCTCTTAAATATTTAGTTCAGATTTATTTCCAAGGTAAGTCAGTCTGCGACACTGTTTATATTAAAAACACTTGGAGGTTTGTACTTCTAGCAAAAATATACATTTCAGTTTGAGGCTTGTTACAACATTGACAACGAGCAAAAGTTCCTCAAGCGATGAAGAGAACATGAGCCCAGCATCTCCTGGGGGCCAGGGCCGGCCGGGAGTCACAGCAGCCTCGGGGCACTCCAGGGCAGGGGGCCGCAGGGTCAGTACAGACACTTTGGAAAGGTACCAATCACAAACCCATCAGTCCGTCATTCACACTTCTCTGGCCCCTTTCACAAGAGGACTTCAAAGTGCTTTACAAATGGGCCTCAACACCCCTGTGACGTAGGGAAGGAAAAGGACTAGGCGGATGAGACAGATGGGGAAACTGAGGCAAGAGGGGGGGCGTGACTTGCTAAAGGAGCGCAGCAAGCTGGCAAAGAGCTGGGAACAGGCCACAAAGGTCTCAACTTGGAGCCTCTTTATGCACTAGCCACTAGACCAGGGGTTTCCAAACAGCAGATTGTGAGCTTGATGGACTATTTGTTCACTTGACCGTGATTTTTACAGGTGGTGCTAAGGGAACCAGTTAAGTTTGGGAACCGCTGCACTACACAATCCTCCTTCAATTAAATGTACATTGAATAGTACTAGTGTGTGCAGCCATGAACCATACCTAGGAGGGGTATCGCCCCTGCGGGGAGTGTGTGTGGGGGAAGACAACGAACATAAGGGTGGGATAGGCTGCAGTTTTGGTGCAGATGACAGGTGGGGGTCTGAACCAGTTCCAACATCTGATACGGGTGCTTACTAGGGAGGACAGAAGCAGTGGGATTGCCAAGCAGCTATGGAAGGGAAGCAGATTATTCCTCTGCCTCAGATTTGTAAGACATTATTGCACCAGGGTAACCCATTACCCCAAAGGGGCAGGGAAGGAGTGTAATCCAGGGCCGTTAGCGAGCCTGCTCAGGACACCAGATGTGCCCTGCCCAGTCCTTTCACAGCCACCTGGTCTACTCTGAAAAGTGTGCAAATACAGCACTGCCTTATTCCAGGGGCCGGCTCCATGTGTGTCTCTAGAGGGCCCTTAGCTTACCTGCACGGAGCTAGAGTCTGTTCTGCCTTGTGCATCAGCAGATTTGTTACAGAACCTTTATTACCAAACAGGATGCAGGAGCAGAAAAAGAGCCCAGCTTAGCTGTCAGATCCCAGGCGGAGGCTGCAGGGAAAAAACTTTTTTTCACTTGTCAAGCTGAGCCCATTTTTTTCTGGGATCCGTGAGAGACAAAGATAGAGCTCCAGGCTACCATCTGGGCTTCCAGGCCTCCCTCTGCCCCCGATACACAAAGAAAGCTGGAGAGGAGCATTGAGGTAAACTCTCAGCACCAAAGATTAAGAACTGTGCCAGCCAGTGGCTCTCGCATTGCTTATACTGTGCTACCCGGACAGCCACCTGTTCATCTCAGAGTGATCATGGGTCAATGCGCTGCAGTGCTGTGCTAATAGTACTGCCACAAGGCAGCCTCAGTGCCATGGTCACATGGGAGCTCTACAAACACCAGCACAATCTCCTCCCCCACTCCTGGGCAGGCAGTGTTCCTCCTTTCAGTCTTCCCTTTACTGTTCCTGAGTTGGAGCTCAGTGGCTTCGGTCCAACTGTCTCATGTTAAGACTAGACAGACTCCAAAAGCCACAGATGGAGTGTAAGTGCTGCATGCAGACGGGACCTTGGGTCAGCTGCTACTGTCCCAGCCAGAAAACCTGACTCAGCCCCGACTCGCTGGGGATACAAAGTGAGGGAACATGAGACTCCCATTTCGGAGAGGCAGACTGACCCCCAAGCTGCGAGGAAGTCATGATGTGAGATTGTTCTAGGTTCATTAGGGTGCCTGGCCTTTCTGTCAGACCACAAAGCCTGAAAGCTAAACTGGTACTTGCGGCTGCCACCATGGCATCAATGAACAGAGAACTGCTTGGTAGCATTAGGTTGGGTCCAGCTGCTTTGTGCCTTGCCTGGGCTCTTCGAACAGGCTTCTCTCTCCACCCCATCATAAACCCCCGTTTGTCACCATGATAAATGCAGCGTTTTTGCTCCCCATCTCCCAAAATAAATAATACTTGGTATTTATATCACACTTTACAGCTTCAATGCTTTTTACAAACGCTAACTAGTTACCTTCACAGCCCCCCTGCAAGGGAGAGTCAACTATTAGTCCCATTTTACAGATGGGGAAATTGAGGCAGAGCAGTTTGACTTGCCTAAGGCCACAGAAAGACCGTGGCAGAGCCAGGATTAGGATCCAAGGGTTCAGGCATCTCAGAACAGCACTAGTCACTCTCCAGCAGCAGGTTTCCCTAACGCTGCAGCATCAGCGCCTGCCGCTCTCCTAGAAATGCGACAGAAGAGACCTAACAAGTCACACATCTTGTGCATCGGCCTGGCTGCCACGGGACTGCTCCCCATGCTACCCTAGTCCCTTCCCACAGGCTGGGGGCACTCTATGATCTGCAGAGCAGGAGTCATGCTTCAAGCTGTGCATTCACGAAGGCCTTTCCCATTCCCCATCAGCCCTTTACTTTGCAAAGGGAACAGGCCTCGCAGCCCCCACCGGAGCTCAGTGAATGGCACAGCTGCAGGGTGCTACATTTGGCCCTATGCCAGTGGCTCCCCAGCAGTTTCATTCTGCAGACCACTTGGCAAGCAAAGGATCTTCTCATGACCCACCTTCCCTAATCCCTCCAAAGGTCTCACCTGCCAAGAGAGATCCGCCCCTGCGCACACCCATCCCATCTCAGCAGACTGGTGCAAGTGGAGAGCTTTACACATGACACCAGCACCTGAACCTAGAGTCAAAGTGAATTTAGTGCTGGCTAGAGTCTAGGCTGCACCAGAGACTGAAGTCGTGTCCACAGAGCAGGGACAGCCCAGGTAGGGGCTGGGCAAGCTTCCCCTGTACTGCTCCACGAACATGCCCCAGCTCTGAGCAGGGAGGGGTCACGCCCTTCGTCCCACTAGGGGAGTTCTGTCTCCACAGCCCAGTCAAGCCGTAGCATCCCTGCTGAGAATGCCGACGAAAGTGCCAATTAGTGCCAGGGGGGTAGTGGGGTGGACACTTGTCCACTAGGAACTGGATTGAGAACCACCAACTCATTGCACACAGGCCACTCAAGAGCCTTCGGATTTCCTGCTCGCTACAGACCGGGGCTGGATCTGAGCAGCTGACCTGGGGGCCAAAGGCCACTTACCCATCCTTCAACAGCTGCTCTGACCAAGCTGGAGTGTGGCATAGTGGGATCTGCAGCTGTGGGCCTTAGGCTCTTGGCAAATTACCAAAGCAGCCCCTCAGCTGGGCCGATCTGGATGGCTTCAGTCTGATGAATTAAGCCCCCGAAATGAGTAAGTCACAGGTCACACCTGGCTCCGGGTCACCCCAGCAGCCCATGCCGAGATAGTTCAATGGAGAGATGTTGCAATGTAGCTTAGTGATGGCTCCGGCCATTGCTGACGCCAACTGTGCAGATGCGACCAGCCACAGCAGAAAGAGGAGGGACCCCAGTGATCGGAGGACACCAGCGTATTTATAGTGTCTGTGTTGATGGGGAAGGCACCATTGTTGGCCTCACATTGAGAGGCCTCCTCTGGCCATGCCACAGGCTGCAGCGGGTTGACCAACGGGGTGGGAAAGGAAACAGCAAGACAGATAAATTACTATTACTGTTTTCTGTGACACCCTTGCCTCACCCTGCTTTGCTCATTACTGTCTCCTTCACAGCACAGCCGACCCTTCATCCTCCTAGATCAGCAGAAACTTGAGTCATTCTGACACTTCAAGTCTCCTCTGGACACCCTGGATCAAAGACTGCAAGCAACTGCGGTTTTAGCATCTGCTCTGAAGACTAAGTTGGTTCTTAAAGAGTTACCGCCCGCTGCCACCCATCTCCCCACTCCATTTTCTAAGCTAATATAGGAGCGAGAGGAAAAACAGCCCTCCCCTTTGAAATCTAGGGGCTAAGAAGGACCAGCTCCGCCCCGGGAGGGGGTCAGACACAGGATTCCATGTTACAACCCACAGGAGTGTTTCGCAAGGCAGAGGAGAATGCACATCTCTCAAGGAAGGCATGCCTGTCTTGTGAATCCAGGGGACTAACCAATGGTCTCTCCCTCAATGAAGCATCAGTACCCTTCATCACACAGTCAGGCCTTTCTTTGGGAGACACATCCATCCATCGAGAGAGAGATGCACTTCCTTTTGTTCCAATGTCCTAGGCTTTACAGCTCAGGCCCTAAGAGTCTTCCAAGTGCAATACAAAACCAATGCACAATGAACAAGTGATTTAAGTGCTGTTCCTGGACCTGCCGGATAATCAAGGTACTGAATGGTCTCATTACATCAGACCATACCCTTGTGACTCTGCTGGTGCCATAATCCCACCTTCTCTGCAATGCACGTAAACACGTGGGTCGTTCGGAAGGCAGAAGGGAGCGGTGTGACAGCTGGGCTGTGGCAACAAAAACCTCACTTGTTTTGCCTTTGAGGTTCATAAGTGTGTGTTAACGGAAGCCCGGGCTTAGCACGCAGTAGCCACGAAATCTCATGGCAGGTAGGCCTATGTACCATAGGTAGAGATCATCTAGAAAATCGTTCCAAGTAGAAGAAATGGAAGACGTTGTGGGGGGAGGGCGGGGGAGGCTTCTTGGTCACCATACAAAGTGTTTTGCTCAGGATCCATGGCTTTAAAGGTCCTCAGTACATGTCCTTGTAGATTTCCTGCAGGAGCGGGTGCAATGAGGTCTCGGTCTCTGTCTTTTTAATCTTCTGCACCAGCTGCGCGTGCTCGGTCACCAGTTGCCGTAGGTCAGCCATCTTCTGGAGCAGCTTGGGGAAGAGGTACTGAGCGTCCGGGTGGTTGGCCTGCAGGTGGAACTCCAGGGCCTGGAGGATGTTGTCCTGTATCCCTTCCACCTGCTTCACGTCCATCAGGCCAGGGCGGTCTGCAGGGAGAGGGTTAACGCGAGTCAGAGCGCTATCTACACCACTCCCCTGTTGCGTGCTACTCGGAGGGAAACAGACCGCTGCTTCTGAGCAACTTGCCCCAGGCCATGCAGTGAATCAGAAGTTCATGGTCCCTAGCCCTGTGTTCAGGTAACTCCCTTCACTGGACATTTTTTTTGGGGGGGAGGGGGGTTTCCACCTCCACCTTCCCTGTCTGTTGTCTGTGTTTGTTATGGCCCAACCACACAGCGATGCCAGGGAACACACAGATCTTGGGAGTCACTGGAAGGCTTCGGTTTCAGCTGTATGTTATTCTTCCCCCTATTAATTCACTGGTTGCTAGCCCCAGGAAGCAGGGCACCCACTCTGGAGTGCACTGCCCCTGTTCCCCAGCAGGAATGACCTCAGACCAGCTCCCCCCAACCCACGCCCGGCCTTCTTAACGTGCGCATGGTTGGTGGGCCCCAACTCACCCCCGCACAGGATAATGGCAGCCACGAAGAGAGAGAGGTCGCTGTCGTCCAGCTCCAGGGCATTGAACTTCACGGCAAACTCAAACTTGGGCTCCATGATCTCGCTGAAGGGCTTGCGCAGGCTGCGCAGAAACTCCCGTGTGACAAACCCGTTCCCGTTGGCCACCAGAAGCCCGTCCTTGTTCATGATGGAGGCCAGCATGGCGAAGATAGCTTCATGGACCCCGTACTTCAGCAGAGTCACCTGGTCATTCAGGTAGAGGCCGAGGAAGCTGGGAATGCTCTTGGCGAACTCGGTGAGCTCCCGCACTGTCTCCACCGTGGTGCACTGACAGCGGTAGAAGACGTGGACCCCAATCTCCTTGTATGGAGGGATCCCGTTCACAAGCTGCTTCCAGACCAGCCCCTTTTCTGCCTGCCACAGGGTGTCCATGTCATGGATCACGAACGGCTGCAGAGAAGAGAAGTGAACAGTCAGGATCTCTGCAATGGGGGCTCGAGCTGCTGGCTGTACTGAGCGACTGCGCTTTTACCTATCCCTGGTGTAGAAGAAGATTATTCAAAACCCTCCACGTGCCCGCAACCTTCCCTTCCATTTTGTGGCGGATGCAGCTCTGGGCCTCCCAACTGCAAGGAGTCTGTAACTATGCCCCGGAAATCCAGCAGCAAGCACTGCAGAGCAACCAAGGTTGTCTGCTTACTAGCAGGTCACGGGAAGCATCAAGGCTTCCATTTCTGATCCTGAAGCCACCTCAGCTCCTATTTCATCAGCAGCAAGGCTGAGCGCAGTAAAGCTCACCAGACAGTCACCAGATCAGAGACATTAACAGCACATCAGTTGACTGCTGTGGCAAGCTTCCACCTGTCACGTTTGCATTTTATGCTGCACTGGGCTGCTGCTACCAGAAGCCTGTTGAACTGCAACAGCGAGAGGAGGTCTGCAGCACGTCAGGAAGCTGAGTGCAACTATCACTCCTCTGTCTAAGTTACTTTTAGCCCTGGCTGTTGGAGAAACCTTTGCAGCGTGTCAGGAACCTTGAATGGTGGGAGCGTGGTGCTGTACATGAGTCAAGTCAGCAGGGAAAGGAGGAGAAGAGAGTGAATTCCCCAGCTGGTTTCAAATGGAACTGCTGCAGTTCTTCGCAACAGAAGGTGGAGAGTGTTGGTACAGGGATATAACTACATCTCTGAATGGCAAAGCACTTCTAAACTGGGGGCTTCGCCACAGGGAACCCCACTGCATCCCAATGAACAAGGCTGGGGGATCTATCTAGAAAGACGTTTCCCCAATACAACCCCCCTACCCTCCCCCAGCCCCCCAAAAAAGAAAAGGTAATGAAGAAATCCATCAACAATGTCAAATACTTGATAGGATCGTAGAAATGTGGTGCTGGGAGGGACCTGGAGAGGTCACCTAGTCCAGCCCCCTGCACTGAGGCAGGAAGAAGTATAGTGAGACCATTCTTGATAGTTACCATCTATTTCAGAAAGACATTCCTTTTGGGCATATGCAAACCATTAACTCCTTGGCACCAGGATTCAGATTCTCCGAAAGACATCAATTGCCAGCAATGGATGTGCTAGAAATCACTAGTGTGAATGCACTTGATATAGTCGGTGTTATTAATTTACCACTGGTTAACCTGTTCTTAAAAACCTCCAGTGACGGGGATTCCACAACCTCCCTTGGAAGCCTGTCCCAGAGCTTAACTACCCATATTGTTAGTGAGTTTTTCCTACTACATAACCTGAAATTCCACTGCTGCAGATTACTGCTTGTCCTACCTTCAGTGGACAGGGAACAACTGATCCCCATCCTCTTTATAACAGCCCTTAACATATCTGAAGACTTATCAGTCTACGCATGTCACCCAACTTTGTCAACAAACCACTGATAACTACTCTGAGTAGTCTTTCAACCAGGTGTGGACCCCTTTTAGCAATTTCATCTAGACCAGTGGTTCTCAACCTTTCCAGACTCCTGTCCCCCTTTCAGGAGGCTGATTTGTCTTGTGGACCCTCAAGTTTCACCTCACTTAAAAACTACCAGCTTACAAATTCAGACCAAAAAAAACCACAAGTGTCACAGCCACTAGTACTGAAAAATTGCTGACTTTCTCATTTTTACCATATAATTATAAAACAAATCGCAACCCCCGGTTGAGAAACACTTAGATGGTATATAAAGCAGTATAAACAAGTCATTGCCTGTATGAAATTTTAGTCTGTACTGACTTCGCTAGTGCTTTTCATGTAGCCTGTTGTAAGACTAGGCAAATATCTAGATGAGTTGACATATGCAGCCTGTCCCGAAGTTGGGTATATATAATTGTAACTTGAGGGTTAACAGGTTCTTGTCCCAAGATCTAGCCCAGTAAGATTATTGTAAAATCATCATATAATTTGGGAACCCCGATGTGCACAGGTGCAACACTCACCCCACAGGAACACTCTCTCTCGCCACACACATATATATATGTATATACATATATATATACACATATAAATAATTTAGCAAATACATACACAAACGCAACAAGGCAAATAGAGATAATACAGAAAGTACATTTGGATGTCCATACTTACACCCTTATCTTTCATACTTAACCATTATCTTTCTCATCACCGTCATCATCCTCATCATCCCAGTGGCCATCATTCTGGCCCCTTCCAAGGTCTACATCTCTCCAATCTATCTGCTGCCCCGGGATGTTACTTTTATAGTCGGTTACGCTGATGCTGCCAGGACCAATGCATATTCAATAGAGGTCCTTATTTGTATATCCTCCTCTTAAGGTGTCTGTTTTCTATAGGTTAGTATATGTATTTGCTATCATGGCACCTTTGTGATTGGAGGCTCTGTGTGGAACCTTCCGGATGCTGGTGTCAGCAATGTTCTGTGGGTGGCTGATGTCAGTATTCTGGACAAAATCCCCCCTCTGGCATGCCACTTTCAGTTCCCTATAACGTATGAGTTACTTAAGTTCATCTATGCCAAAGTTTATACGCCTCAAGCCTCATACTATCTACTAAAGCCAAATCTTACAGGATAAAAGCCTGTATGTTCCTTGCATTACTACTCAATATAATAAAGCAGGAGGATAAAGCAATGAATATAATACAGGTAAGCTGGCTCACTGGGCTACACATACCCTCTGGAAAACCTCTTCATACCCCTGGTTGAGAACCACTGATCTAGACCAGGTTTCTCTTGTTTCCTTAGGAGAACGTGACAAGGGACTGCATCAAAAGCCTTACTAAAAATCAAGATATCACATGTTTACAGATTTCCCCCATCTACTAGACCAAAAACCCTGTCAAAGAAGAAAATGAGCTGGTTTCACAGGATTCGTTCTTGACAAATCTCTGCTGGCTATTACTTATAACCCTATAACCACTAGGTGCTTACAAACTGATTTTTTCATAATTTGTTCCAAATATCAAAGTTAGGCTGACTGCTCTATAGTTTCCAGGGTCCTCTTTGTTCCCCTTTTTAACGATAGATACTATGTTTGCCCACCTCCAGTCCTCACCCATCCTTCATGAGTTCAAAAAGACAATTGCTAATGGTTCTGAGATTGCTTCAAGTACCGTAGCGTGAAGTTCAGATCCTGCTGACGTGAATACATGTAACTTATCTAAATATTCTTTAACCTGTTCTTTCCCTAGCAACATGCCCTGCCCTGGAAATAAAAGCCAGTGCTTAGCACTGTTGTTAGCCCTCTGGTCTGCCCACCTGCGAGGAGCACTCACCGGGGTGCTGCCGGTCTTCCCAGTGAGGATGCCTCTTGCCTTCTTTTTGGTCATGTTGAAGTTTTTCAGGTAGGCGTCGTAGATGTGCTTGGAGAAAGCTTTCAGGTCAGCCACCTGCGGGTTCTGGCAGCTGATCTCGCTCGCCGTCAGACCCGCTACCAGCTTCCTCTTCTCTGCTTCTGGCATGCGGCCAAAACGAATTGCTGTTACATAACAAAGCGGGAATGATCAACAAGTCCTGGGAGAAACCACACGGGGCTAGGGACGCTCCTGAGAGGGGACACACATCTGCACTGGCATCAATGACCAGCTCCTGACAGTAAGCACTCTGCGCGTACAGGACCCTGGCTCCCATGGGAACCTCTGGTTTAAAGCCTTCAGTGCGACAGAATCACCAAGGCAGCATTGTGCAGAGCTCCTCCAGGCTAAGCACTGCCCTAGTGCATCAGTGTGAGGTCATTATAACCTCATGTTCCAATGAAGACTCCGTTTAGATCTCCAGTGCGAGCTCTCCACTGTGGTAATTTGGGCCTTCAAGAGAAAGAGACCCACTCCTCAGACAGGCACCGCTCTTGGTTCAATAAGAGGACTGTTAGGCTTTAAACTACTGTGTTTTGGATAAAAGCACAAGAGCTGTCTGCGCTGTCCGTTCCTACGCACACTACACATTCAGGAACACGCAGCAATAAGAGGTAGTTGCTTGGCACTCGGCCCACAGCCCGTGCTGCTATGGACGAATGAGACCAAGGGGAAAGTTGAGGCCAAGCACTGGGTTTGGAACAAACTAGACGCCCAGAGCTACAGGCCTGAATCCAGAGACAATTCAGCCCTTAGGATAAAGTGAGTCGTGTACAGCGTACTGTGTGGGTCCTCTCTGCTGTGAGTCAACTCTGAACCACATGCTGGCCTCCGCACCATTCCCTTTGTGCTGCTCCAGAGACGTGAAGAGTCCCTATGCACAGGAGAACCCTGAGTGGTGTAAAGGGGGCAGAGACAGCTCTTTGCCCACCACTGCTGGTCCCCTCTGACATGGTGG
Source organism: Mauremys mutica (assembly GCF_020497125.1). Classification (NCBI taxonomy): domain Eukaryota; kingdom Metazoa; phylum Chordata; order Testudines; family Geoemydidae; genus Mauremys; species Mauremys mutica. The sequence goes on from NC_059075.1 coordinate 133,396,031, forward strand.
GCATGCTAGGGGTGTGGTTGGGGCAACCTTGAAGCTGCTCTGATTTGCTTCCGGGCCTCAACTGGCCTCCAGCCCCTCTCAGGATAGAAATATGGCAGAAAAGCACTTACACCCACCCACGCCCCTTCCCAGTACATCCAGCATCGCTGAGGCAAACAAGGATCTAGCCCTTTGTGTCCCAGGGAACTTTGAGAGAGCAGAGGATTTGCTCTGGTGGTTTTTTTCCCCCTTCAAAGTTTCCCTGACTCCCTCTACCCCCCCCCCCCGCCCCGTGCAGCATTCTGTGCACCCAGCTGCTGCTCCCTCCCAGAAGAGGCTGCACTGCAGCACTGTGCATACACAGCCTTTGTGGTGAAAGGCGCTTCAGGAAGGTAAAATACTGTTTGCTCTTTTTCCTCTGGATGCCCTTTTGCTCTGTTGTCACTTGAAGGCACCATCGTAGCTGCGTGGTTTCATTCAGGAATGAGACTGCCTCTGTCTGCACCGCTGTGCAGACCTGGCTGAGGTCTGGCCAGGCAGGACAATTTCTATTTGCACAAGGGTCTAGTGATTTTGAGCGCTCAGCTTGAGACGTTTTAAAGGGGCACCAATTGTCAGAATGTGCCAGGCACCTGGCCCCTTGAAACCAGGCCCCCCTGCGGTGTCTCAGTTGGGTGCCCCCAATCACTTCTGATAACATGGGGTACCGCATGCACAATCGCCAAGTGCCACCCACGTCCCTCACCATTGTGCGACATGCCCAGCGAGAGGCATTTCTGGAAGCGACAATACTGGCACTTGTTCCGGTTCTTCCTCTGGATTTTACAGTTCCGGTCACACTTCTCATATTCCAGCTTCATGCGGATCGTCCGACGGAAGAAACCCTGCGGCCGGTGGGGGGAGGGAGTGTGTGGCAGAGGGAGCCAGGAGGAAAAAAAAACAGCATTACTAACAGTGCCTCAGAACAGCATCAGCTGATGCCTGCAAAAAACTGCCTGCAGTGCTCCAGGCTTCGTGCTGCTCTGACCTTCTTAAAGGTTCACTCTGGGTGGAGAGGAGGTACCGGCAGCAAGCAGAGAAGCTGCCAAACAAACAGACCACTTTCCACTCGTTCCTCTTGGAACGAACAGAGCCTCTATCAAAAGGGGGACGATGCAGAAGGCATTGCCGAGGGCCAGGGAAGGCCTTGCTGTTATGTACACAAGTCAAGAAACCAGGCGGTTGCAATACCACACGGGGCCAGCAGGGAGAGACGAACAAACAAAGTTCTAACTTCCCAACTCCCTCGCTGTTGACTCCAGCATTTGCTAGCCCTGAGGAATGTTTGGCAGGACCCAGGCGCTGGCTAACGCAGCCCCTCCAGCATCTGCTGTGGGGGAAGGAATTTTATAGCCACGTTCAAGCAAGGGCCACATGCTCACAGGACGATAAGAACACAGGTCCACTGCTGGCCTGCGGCAGGGATCAGCCAAGGAGCCTCTTTAAAAGCACGCCCGGTGGTCTTGGAGTTTTGCTATGTGAAATGCAATGAGGGGAGAAGATCAGAGCTATGTTGCTGCGCAGCTGGGGAAGGCACTTGCCCTGCAGAGCTCAACTCCTGCACCACGTAGGACCCCCCCCAGGCAGCTCCTGCCTCTCCCAAGACAGAGCCTCTGCCCTTTCTGTTACTGTCTGTCGTTCCACTTGCCCACAATCACGATCCATTAACACCACAGCCCCACAGAGTTAACAGCAAGATCAGATGCCCAGGCTATTAGGAACTCAGTGGGTTTCAGTTTTAGTTCTCCAAGGTATCAGAGAAGGGCCCAAAGTCTGGCTCTGATGCCTTTGCAATGGACAGTGTCTATTGCATGCACTCCATACCTTGCAGCCCTCGCATGCATGCACTCCGTAATGAAATCCTGATGCTATATCCCCACAGACCCTGCATTCCACATTTAGACTTGCAGCGGATGTCTCCTCGCAGCCCATCTGGAGTTGGTCCGACAGGGATGGAGAAGAGCTCTGGGAGAGGTCTAAAGGGATACAAAGAGGAAACGGAAAAAGGTGTTTCTAGGCTGATGCAGCATGCACGTGGACATTTAACAGTCCTACAGAAGAGTGACCGAACAGAGAAGATCGCACCTCTTCTCCAGGTCATCAGAAGCCAGGACAGAAGCACTCTATGGGTCAAGCTATTGGCTTCTGCACATTATTGATGGGAAACAAGAGTTTTCATATTGTAACAATTTCATTTATTTACATCGTTTTCTTCCTTTTAGCATTTGGATTCAGGCTGGAAAATGAACCCCAATGGGTAAATTCCATATTCCCAGTTCTTAAGCACTAGCCCGATGCTGTTGTGCTGGGCTCCTCAGGACTGCAGGGGAAAGATTTAAGCAATAACAAAATATTTGCTTCACAGCAAGCTTTCTCTCCCCCCACTAAAACCCACACACTAAATTCTGGGCCTAAAATTACTCGAGCGTCCCTTTAATTTTTGTCTTCTGACTCTCAGCGAATGGCTGAGCAGAGCGAATCACCTTCCTTTTAGTGAAATGATTAAGCCTTTCAGGAGCTTGGCTGCCAATGAATCAGTTCAGAAGAAAAGATTAAAACAAGCCAGACTCCATTCACACGCAAGTCCCTGTGCAGCTCAGCACATAGGAACAAACCAGTGCCTGGAACATCTGGCAGGAGCTAACAGCTGCTGTTTCAGAGGGAGGCAAGCTTCCTGCAGCACTTCATTCACATCACTGTCCATGGGGCAGAAAATTCCTTCCTTACTCGAGACAAGCTGTGGCACAGGGCAAAATTCCTCTCACTTTAAGCTGGAAATTCTATTCTTAGTTATACAAACATCTGGTCACTTTCAGCCTCTTTGAGCACTCTGGGCTGAAAGCCTGGAGCTATGGAACTTACTCCTGACAGGGCTGTACCACTCTGGCTCCCCTGCACGCTGCAAGATTGGTTTCTTTATGCAGGCATTTTCCTTTGGAAAAATGGTTTCCATCCTGTTAAGCCAGCATCCATTGTTCATTGGATACACCTGCCCAGCTGCGCCCTTCCCACTTACCTGTATAGCTGCTAGAAGGCAGCGAACAATCTGGTCCTCCGCTTGGATCTGAGGTTTCACCTGCTGCTATCACTGCCTCTTCCTTTTCCTCCTTCTTGACCTCAAGTACTTCCTTCTGTAGCTGTTCCATAACTGATCACCCCTCAGTGCCAAGACTGCAGCCCCTGTCATAGCTCTGGCATCATCCGCGTCTGTCCGGAGATGGACCCCTACCGGGCTGTTCCTGCTAGCCTATGGGAAAGATGGGGAAATATCAGAGGTTATCAGCAGTAGAACAGCTTTTGTGCTGAGCTTCTACACCACTGGCACTTTATCAGACAGCAGCCGAGAAGGAGAGAGAGGAACTACAACCCTGCTAGTCCCACTCTGGCTTCCATGTCTATCCAGAAAAGGAAGCAGGGCCTTTGGCAGGTTATTGCTGTGGCCAAGACACCTACTTCCTCCTTAGAGAGATGCTTCTCTCTCTCCATACCCTGATTTTTACCAGCTTCCAGTACAAACGGTCCATTTTCATGTAGTTCATTCAGAAAGCGCTGATTTTTTCCACTCTAAAATCCACACAAAGTCATCTAGGTCAGTCCCCATTTAGAGCCCAATAGATGCATGGATCCAGACTGCATGCCATCCCAGAGGTAACTCACACTGCAATACAGCAGAGGGGACCGGAGCCCAAGATGCTGGCCCCATCCCTCCATTTGCAGAGCTGCAAGTACTAGGAATGTCCCACTATAATTCAGAGTCAGAGGGTCTGATGTCACAAGGAAGCTACCACTGTTGGTGCCTCAGGAGCTGTAGCTAATCACCTTCCGTTGGAAAAACGATTAGTGATGAGGGTGAGAGAAGAAAGGGGAAAGTAAACCAGAATCCTTCAGCGTAATTATACATTTGTTGGTTGGTACATCTGCCCAAATCAGGCACGAGAGTAGGCCAGAGCAATCCACGTTTCTGCAGAATCCTATCCAAAGCTGCAGGGCAGAAGCTGGACATATCATCACGTTGGGTCCTTCCAGAACAACACTGTGGAAGCCGGGGACAGACAGCAGCCAAGATGGAGGAATTACACCGGAGCTACTGCCTAGTTTGTTTATATTTACAGGCAGGCGCAAACACAGATGAGGCCAGAGGAGAATGGGAAGGCATACAAGAGGTCACCACTACTCTGGATTATATTGCACATTCCTTCCAAGGCTCTCAAAGCACTTCACAGGGGAATGCCAGGCTCATGAATCCCATTTAACAGAGAGTGAAACTGAGGCATGGAGAAATGCAGCGACTTGCCCATGGTCACGCAGGGAGCTAGTGGCAGGGCTGGGAATCCCATGCCCCGTCCACTGAACCACAAGGTCTGTCTGAACATATTATATTCCACTCATTAGGTCTGATCCTTCCACACCCACTAAGCTGACAGCTTTAATGATGTTACTAGGAGAGGAACAGGGAAACAAGTGTAGCGCCCCATGCAGCAGACACTGCCAGACAAAGACTGAATGCAATAGCACTAAACCCAGAGGCTGGCTAGACGCCGCAGGTCTCTCTGCTGGCTACTTGCTAGGGTGACAGCCTCCTGTGGGCCTCTGGGATCACACTGGTTTCAACCATGCTGCGAGAAGTTACAGCATTGCTATGGCTGCATGTTTCTTTTTATTCATTTATGTTGTAACTAGCTCCCCTTGCTCTGCCAAAAATCAGTCATTTAAATAGTTTCCTATTGCTCCATGCAGCTGCCGAGCCGCACTCCACCACAAAGTCTAATAGCGACAAAATCTGCTATACAGTCCAGCTAGTGTCTTAATCGCGGTCTTCCTTTGGGAGGATTAGCAAACTAGCCCCTCGCCTCCCCTTCCCTCTGACGCCCCCATCTCCTCCCCAAGACACACTGGGGCAAGGGCTAAGATTTCCTTTAGCCACACGAATCTCATAGTCACAAAAGTTATACAAAGAGTAAGTTGTGCATCTTCCGTGCAGAGATGCCTCAAAGTCAGGTACCTCTTTCATCGCCAGCCCAGTAGCTAAGGTGTGGATACTCTGCTCCCTTGGCTAGGCAGGTTTTAACAGCTGTGCACAAACACCACTCCCCACCTCTTGTCAAGTGCTAGATCTCAAAGTCAAAACCGACTGGAGCCCTGACGGTTCAGGACATAGGCTCCGGATCCCAAACGCATTCATCCTCCAGCCCAGGTCAGCATTGACAGGGTACGTCTACATTGCAATCAAAGCCCCATGCAAGGGCCATGGCTAGCCTGGGTCAACTGACTTGGGCTGCGGGGCTGGAGCTTGGGCTCGGAGACCCAATGAGGGGGCAGGGTCCCAGAGCCCGGGCTCTAGCCCGAGTGGCTACACAGCAAGTCAATTGACCCACATTCGGAGACTCAGTGTCACCGGTTTCTTATTGCAGTGTAGGCGCACCCACAGAGGCCTGGTCTACCTGCAAAGTTGCACCGTTCAACTAAGGTGTCCTTTTCAAACCGACTGTGTTACACGGGTGCGACTCAGGATGTAGGCTCTCCCAAGTCAATCGAAACCTTACCTCAGGTTGGCCTGAGTGGGTAACTTTACATGCATAAGTTAAACCACAGAACCATGATTAAAGTGTCCCCAAGGAGGCTTCGCATCACTTGAACTACATTGGTTTTTAAACCCATTCAAGTTAAACCAGTGCTACTCCTGTGCACAGACAAGCCCTGAAAGTGGGATGTCATCTGCTGGCAGCAGGGTGGCCTGCGGGAAGTGAGCTGGTGGATCTCAGCCCAGATCCTAGATGGCCATACCAGAAAGGCCCATCACTGGAATTGACACTAATCAGCCTCCCTTGCCGAGAGCTTTGGCAGAGAAGCCAAGGACTTCACTAGACAGACCACTGAGCCTGAACCTACCCTTCCCTGCAGCGGTGACCCTCCCAGAGCAGAATTAGACACACTGGCAGGGCAGTAGAAGCAAAACTTGCCCTGACGCTGCCCATGCTGTATATGGTCCATGCTGTCATTGCCTTGGGCATATTATTCATTTGGAGTAAGGAAACAAGACAGTCCTGTCCTCAGCCCCCTTCTGCTAGTCCTCTTAGCTCACCGCATCCCACATTCCTGGGAGATGTGCCTATGTCCATGCACACTACCTTTCTTCCACTGCTGGAGCACTTAGATTGCATCCAGGTCCTTTTATTTACATGGGAGCTCGCAGCACAGGGCAGGTCACAGCTCACGTGCAAGGAGAAAGTTCTGCGAGACAGAGAAAGCCCAAGATGGTGTTGAAAGATCACAAGTCAAACTAGAGCATGAAGGCAAATGCACATCAAGCTCTATGTCCGAACCACGTAGAGAGCCAGCACTTGGAGCACAAGTCCCAGACCCTACAGTGCCTGTTCAGTGAGAGTTCCCCATATCTACGAATTGCAAGAGGCTGAAGGCAGGAGTGCTTTGATCGCAAAGTCTCAACTCTCTCCCCCCAGGGATTTAGTACTATTCACTGATACATTTCAAGCGTCTGGGGAAGGTACATTCCAGGCTCCTGGTAAGCATAACTACCCCGTTTTCGTTTCCAGTGGAGCCAGGCAGAGAGGCAGAATACTGTACAGTCTTAAACAAGTGCAGAGAGCTCCCTTTCAGTGCCTCCTCAAGAATACTGAGGGACCATTCACATGCGGTGTTATTGTTGGCACACCCGCCTGGTAGGATGTGGTACACGCGGAGGGAAAACTATTCACCGTAGTTTGTGTGTAAGGAGCTGAATTTTTAATACCTCTCTCTCTCTCTCCACACACATTATATATGTATATACACACACACACACACACACACCTCCCCCAAAAATCTATCCATCTCTAAATGAATGCACAAGCTTCAGGAAAATCCTGTTGCCTGGAACATCTGGTGGGGGGCTGGGAGGAAAAGTCTGTGTAGGAGAAGCAAATAGTCTACAGTGGAACCCACACCCAAGCACATTGTTCAGCCTCTGATTAGCTACCTTTTGTCTCTGGGATCCATATGGGAGGGCAAGCATAGAGGACTTATTTTAAACCGAGTGTCTACGCAGTTCCCATTAGCTTCATCATTTTCACAGTACGTTGCCATTGGAATAACACTGCCACATTCCTCCAGATGGGTTTTAGGCATGCAGTAATTCACACCTTTTGGCAGCCTGTAAAATAATATTGTACATGACTGACAGCTGGCTGCTCTGGGTAGGCATTACCCAGACTCTGAATCAGGGACAGCATCGTCTTCACCCATTGCTTTAAGTGGGCCAGTTTTGCCTAGAGCAACACAGGCCAGGCTCAATTCCTGGAGGTTTTGGGGGGTGAATGTTAGGATAGTGAAAGGGGTTGAACTGACAAGCCTGCAGTCTACTATTTAACCACAGCACAGGAAACGCAGAGAGAACGATATTACAAGCTTCACCCCACATTGCTTCTCTACAGGACTTTGCAACTGGGAGGGACACCATCTCTTTAGGTTTGAAGATAGATCAGTCTCCCCAGCCCATGCTGTTCTTGGTCTCTCTGCCGCCAATTAATGCCAGTTGCAATGGCAGCTTTTGTAATATGGACTCGGCCCCTGAGACCCATGAAACCATTTTCATAAAGGCCACTGATGAGCTGAGAACAATTTTTGGTCATTATCAGTCAGGGCTGGATATGAACGCACAGCCTAGAGGTGAAACGTATGGGGAAGTTGTAAATTATTCCCAGTAATGTGCTTAGTGATCTAAGACAACCTGGTTTCTAGGCCCCGCTCTGCCAATAACCTGCTATGTGACCTTGGGAAGTCACTTCCCTTCTCTATGCCTCATGTCCCCAATCTGTAAAATGGGTCCAATGTTCCTGCCCCCCCACCCCTGAAGAGTGCTTTGACATCCATATAGACAGAGAATGCCTATATGAGTGTTATGTAATAATATTATGGTATTATTATAGCCCATCAGCAAAAGCCAGGAGCTCTTTAACCTGATCAGTGGAAGTGCCACAGAATTATTTATACTCCTGTATTTTCTCGTCGTCCTTTCCCTGCATTCTAAACAATTACCGAGGGAGATAAAAATAGGGATTAATTTCTTACTGGAAGGAGGACGCACTTAAGAACCTCAGCAATTTCACTGGCTGAAAGTAAAGCCAAACAGCATCCAAAGGAAAGCTAACGCGGTAAGTAGGAAAGCAGCTGTAAACAGAGAAGCAATCGATACAAAGTGACGGAAGTGGAGGGGAGCAGGGGCACAAAGATAGAGTGAGAGCTGTGAACCGTTTTGAATGATCGGCGCGCAGAGCACAACAACGTGGAAAAACCGACTTCTACGTGGCTGTGCGGTTAGTGGGGGACTGGCTGCTTGGTGGCCTCTATGAAATGAGCTGGCGAGGCTCAGGCTAGTGATAGAGAAGGTTGGCCTACTGGTTGGGATGCTACCCTGGGACTCTGAGGACCCTGGTTTAATTCCCTGCTCCACCACAGACTCCCTTTGTGACCTTGGGCAAGTCCCTCTTAGGGTACACATCTACACTGCAACAAAACACCTGTGGCTGGCCCCTGTCAGCTGACTCAGGCTGACTCTCCTCCATGGTGGGGTCCCAGGGCTCAGGCTCCAACCCAAACATCTACGCTGCAATTTTATACCTCTGCAGCCTGAGCCCAAGTCAGCTGACATGGGCCAGCCCTGGGTGTTTTGCTGCAGTGTAGACATACCCTTAGTGTCTTTGTGCCTCAGTTCCCCATCTGTACAAGAGGGATAATAGCACTGCCCTGCCTCACAGGGGGGTGATGAGGATAAAGAAAGACTTGGATTACATAGTTCCCGGGGGACTGTGTCCACATCACACAGCTTAGGTGGCTAACTAACCACCAAGATGCTGAAGTCCCCTTTCGTCTCTAGAGATGGCGCCACAAAAAGCAGAGGTCACGTGTTAGCGTGGGCCGCTTGCTGTGCCGCTGCCTATCCTGTACCTGTCCCATGGTCAGAGTGCCATCAGTGGGACACGTTCCCCAACACTAAGGAGAAGCCACAGCATCCGATCCGTTAACGAAGAGGTTGCGTCATTAAAATATTTAAGCGTGTTCGTCACAAGTGGCTTAAGAAACAAACATGATGATGCTTCAAAAGCTGCCTCCACACTGCACCGGTGCCCAGCGCTTGCCCTGCTCAGTCGATTCACATTCGGTACGTGGTGTTGATTACACAGGGCCTAATCTTTTACTCCTTCCACAGAATAACCTCCCAAGGGAGGGGGTAAAATCCACAGAGTTCTCACTTATTTGAGCAACAGAAAACTTGAGGTAAATTCTTTGGAGCAGGGACAGTCATTTTCTATGTTTGTACAGCCCCTAACACAACGGGACCCCAATCCCAATCAAGGTCCCTAAGCACTACTACACAAACCACCAATCCCCTTTCAATTGCCTCTCCAGCCAGCTTTACAGAATCACAGCCCAATTTTTTCCCAGATGCAGGTATCTTACGTAGAACACCCAAATGAGTCACCCGATTTTGCATCCGACAAAGTGGGTATTCACCCACGAAAGCTCATGCTCCAAAACGTCTGTTAGTCTATAAGGTGCCACAGGACTCTTTGCTGCTTTTACAGATCCAGACTAACACGGCTACCCCTCCGATACCTGATTTTCAGAGGTGCTGAGCAGCCATGAGTCCCAGTGCAGGTGCTTGGCATCTCTGAAGACTCAGGTCACTTTTATTTAGGTACCTACATACAGATTTAGATGCCTAACTTCAGGCACTCAAGTTTGAAAGGTTCAGACACAAGGTTTGAAGTGCCATGCAAAAGATGCCAAAGTCTGCTTAAATTAATCGAGAAAAGTAGCAAGCTTCTCGATTTCTCAGAGCACTGGAATCTTCCACCGCACACCGCAAGTTAATTTACAGCCTTAATACCCAGCAAGCTGATGACAATTGTCTCCATCTCCAAAGATGCTTTATGTAAACGGTCCCAAGGCAGTAGGACAATCAGAATGAAATCCTAACCCACAAATCCCTTCAAAGCACAAAGGGTGGTGTTGGCTGATAGGACTGTTGGTTTAGGATTACAAAGATTATAAGCAAATAAAATCTAGTTACTCCCCCACATCTTCCAGATTCTTTCCAGCACAAGTTACTCTCTCCAAGAACTGCAGTTTAGGTTCAGGCTTTGAGGAAGTTTTACCTGGCTCAGTGCAACGCAGAAACCGGTCCTCTCTTCCACTTCCCTGCCTGGATAGAGATGAGTGCCGCATCAACAGCTCACTTCTGCAACACTGATACTTTATCAGGCTTTTCACTGCCCAGGCTAAGTAGGGAACCTGTAACAGCCCGGTCATCCCCTGACCAGATCCCCTGGTTTGTTTATTCCCAGGGGGAAGGATTAAAGCCAGGGAGAAAGTTACATACAACGGACACCCAGTCAAGCTAGTGTCTGTCTAGCTTCTGAGCACGCAGAGCACAACTGGAAAGAACTCGGGGGTGGGAGGTGACAAGGGCAGGGCCCTAATATGCTCCCATTGCAGTATCACGACCAGCAGATGGGGATTCTAGGCCTGGGAGGTGGGTATGGCATAGTCGGGGGAAGATTCCCCTCCATGAGAACAAACCCATTTTACATAAACAACTACACAAAGGCACGGTACTAAAATGGGGAGCGGGGGTTATGAGGAGGTCACACAGACTCCTTCCTAAATCTTCCCTGAGCCTCTCTGGGGAATCAGACGCCTCTTAAAGCTGTTTCTTAGCCTGTGGGATGAGGTGGGGGGGGGGGCCTCACAAACCCACAGTTAAAATAGCAAAGGGTGAGAAAGTCACGACTCCTGATCTGCCACGCCTCTCCCCCCCACCCCACAAATTCAAATATGCTCCTGTAGCTGTAGTTAAAGCAGCAGGTGGATCCTCAAAAGCCACCCACCCTCTCTCCCTGTTTTCATAGCATCCCCTGAAGCAGTCAGCGACAGGAGCACCTCCTATTTGTACAAGGCTGCGGGCTCAAGTACAAGCCTGCTGACCTACCTGTCTCTCCTGTGCTCTTGCAGCTCTCAGCTAAGCTGCAATAGCGCATGCAAACTCACCCATGGACCCCCCTATGCCACTGCAAACAGTACAGGGCAAGGAGAGGGAGGCACAAGACAAAAGGGTAAATCAGAGGGCAAACCGAGGAAAGAAACAAACATAAGAACAGGGAACAGAGTCAGGTAACGAGAGAATCAATGTGCAGAAAGACAGCCTGATGCAGCTGTGCCCACGGCATGGAACACAGGGAACAGACGCTGACGCACAGCTGGCCACCCATCAAAGGGGGGCTCCACCCCCTAAGAGTAATAAGCTATTCAGAAAGGTCTGAGGGGGCTCCAACATAGAGGAAGCAGTTTCCAACACCCAGGGTGAAATCCTGACCCCGCTGAAGTGAACGGCAAAACTGCCATTGACTTGAAACTGGACTAAGCTCTCACCCCGGGAGTTAGTAACTGCAGCTCACAAACGTGGGCTTAAGACTGGTCCCAGTTCATTAGCATCCAGATCTTGTGGCTAGGCTCGCAGTAGCTGGAAGTTCAATGAGGAAGTGCCCATGTCACTTGTGTCCTAGCGTAGGAGGAAGAATGGAGTGACGTCCAAGTTTCTCTCCAACATTAAACCAATACATCAGCTGCAAGTCATCATGAGAAAGGTACATGCATACAGGCACGTACATACAAAGTGTTGGAAGCCAGAGGGTCGGCAGACATAGCGACGGGGGCAAGGAAGGGCTACTAATAATGACAACGTCATCTGAAAATTTAAAAGACAATTAATGACTCATGTCTTCCCAATACCGTTTTGTTGCTGATGAACTCGACCAACAGGCAATTTCTCTGCACCCACTGAGGCAGACCCCAACACAAACAAGTTTCCATCCAGGAGGGCAAGCCTAACAGTGTGTGCATTTATTTTAAATTCAGACATTTACAGAATGCATACCTAAGTTAGATGCAATGCCTGGCAAGTCACCCTGTTACTGCTTTCCATGTCAGAGCCAGGTCCCTCCTTATCCCCATTCCCCACAGATGTGGGACTCCAGTCACAGCCCGGTGACAACGTCAGACCCAAACCTCCTCCTGCAGGGTAGCAGAGCCAGCAGAAAAACTCCCCTTCTCCAGCAGAGATTTCCTTCCGTGACACTAAGGAGCAACCCAGGAGTTGCATGATGAATCCGTGTTTAAAATGGAAGCCAACCAGTGCTGGGCACTTTTGTTCATTTGAATCAAACAAAACCCGTTAGCAAGATCCCACACAGGGTCATAAGGAGCTCATGTGTACTTAGATTGTAAGCTCTCTGGGGGCAGAGGCCACCTCTGTCTGCACACAACCAAGCACAGTGGGGACTTGGTCCAGGACTGGGGCTCCGAGGTGCTAGGATAAGACAATAACGACACACGTAGTGTGTGTCATTTGGTTTTTCTGAAACGTCTATAAGACAGCTGTTTCTGCAACACATGGCACGTACTGAGTCCATAAGGGCGTGTGGTGGAATAAAAACGGTTTGGCTGGCACTTGTTAATGATGATTTGAAGTCCACTGAATAAGGTGCCTATACCAGGCTGATAAAACCTTTACACCATGCTAACATGTCCTGCCTCTCTGCACACAGAGTTGTAAAAGCCAAATAAACTCCCTTAAGCTAACAGAGTGACTCAGGAGAGGTAACTAAGGTGCAAACACAAAACTGCTGTATGTTGGCTTTCAGTCCTGAAAGTCCAGAACACCGCCTTCGTTATCTAATGAATTCTCAGCAGAGTCTAGCATGTGTCACCCCTTTCACCTACTTGGAAGTCACTGGCATGCAAGCTGCACATTGCAACAGAGGGCACTTGAGTAGCAGTCACTAGAACTGTTCCTTCCATCAGCATTTCCATTATACAGCCCTCTCTAGAGACGAAGCTTACTTGGCATGTCAAGTTTTCAGTCCTTAAAAGAATCTGTTGGGACATTTTAAGTTGTAAGCGCCAAGTTATTCTAGTTTTGGGTGCTTTCTCTTGCTCATAACACCACTGATATTTAAAAAGAACAGACCGGACATGACAAGCGGCTGAAAATCTGCAATGAACTTTGTTGTACATCAAGCACAAACATTGTAAACTGCTGACATCTCCACCCTACCAATGGCAGCATAACATACTAGGAGGCTGCTGGCGTCTCCCCCCATCCAAACGTAGCCCATCAAGAAAAATAATTCTTTACATTCATATGGTGTTTTTTCTTGAGGGAATCTCAAAGCAATTTACAAACATTATGGAAGTGAGTTTCACCAGACCTCTGGGAAGTAGGTCAGCATTATCCCCATCTGATAGATGGGCAGATCGGTGCACGGAAAGGTTAATGGTCTGTTGTTCAGAGGCCCCAAGCATCGATAACTCTCACTGATTTCAATGAGCGCCACGGGTGCTCGGTGCCTTTCCAAAGAAATCACCGCACGTGACTTGCGCAAGTCTGAGTAAGTTGGCAGAGCTAGAACTCAGGAAATTCCCAACTCCCTGCTCCAAGCTTTTTCTGGAGTTTACACCATGCGCTAACAGCTGATATTTGAGCCCCAGCCCCCAACGCTCAGTCACCTGTCCCAATCACTAGACAACACCGCCTCTGCAGAAATCCAACTATGTGTACAAGAGAGATTCGTGCCAGAAATCTCCACACCCGTCTCCCTTTAATGTTACTGTAAAAAGGAAAAAAAACCCAAACAAACCCCAAAAACATGCAGCATTTGTCACATGCTCAGCTAATGAGGAGACTCAGCAGCAGAGCTCTCACTCTGCCCTTAACTCGCTACACTTACGCCCAGATGTTGAAGCAGTTTCAGAAGAGCATGAGAGTTTGTGTTCAAACCTGTTCCTCTGCAGAGGGCGACCACCAGTGCAATCTGCCACGAGCGCATACGGACTGGGGAGGGGTCAAAGAAACTGCAAAGTCACTTCTCCATCCACAAGGGCACTCGAGTTCTTTGACCTTCTCCCCAGTACAGCTTTATGATACGTTTATATCGTGAAGCACGAGCCCAGACAGGAAGAAGCAGGGAGCTGCCTACACTGCAATGATCATGTTACTGCCAATTATTCAGACACATTTGACGATGGGGCATGGGCAGCTTTCCTCACTCATTCAGAGCAGATACTACCCAGAATGAGTCACAGATCTGATGTACGTTTTGCTTTATTTTATTTCAATTCACCCACTTCCTGAAAGACTTCTTTGAAAAGTTGTGAAACACACTGGACCCTCTCCTCCTTCACAGGGGTACTGACGTGGGCACCAAGGCCCTGACACCGCATTTCCCTCCAGGCGGAGAGAAGCTAGTGGACAGGTTCCTGAAAGGGCTCTTTGCTCTCTGCTCTTGAATGAGTTTCCTGGGCTGGCAGGAGGCGAGAGAAGACTTCTCGGACCCACGAGCCCAGACACAAGAAACACATTCCACTGCACTGCTTGCCAGAAATTACTTTTTTGCCTTGTGGTTAAAAGAGCCTTGGCAGTCCAAGCATTCCCTCGGTACAGCCAAGGCTAGAAGTCCCCGTTGCAATTGTGAAATCATAATAAATTAACCCTAGGGAGGGGTAATGTAGGAGTATAAAGTACTGTGAGAGCCTGAGACGGCGGTTACTAGAAAAGTCTAGTATTTCCCCTTGTCCGTCTCTAAACACTTTCCAGCCAATAACAAACTGAGCTTCACAACACCACTGTTACAAAGAGTGGTATCAGAGGGGCATTGTGGGTGAATGGAGCAAGCAAAGAGTGAGAAATCCAGCACTTCCAAATTCTTATCCAACCTCCTGCCGCATGGGCTCAAAAGCAAGTCACTTCACTGGTGTGTGTGAAGAGTGAGGATAATGCTGCTCCACTGCGGAGAGGGGAGGGTTAGTTAATAGTGGCATAGTTCTGAAAGTGCAAGGGGGTAAATCATTTCCAAATGTTACTGTTTATTCCCATATTACACACAGGGTAGCTATGGGACCTGCGCAAAGGCAAGAAGAAAGCTAGTGAGGTCACAAGAATAGAACTCAGCTCCCTGTCCCTTGATCCACTAGACAGCAACGCCAGCAACACGGTCTCCTCCCTCTTTATAAACACAGAGTAGAGTGTTTCTTGGGCCACTGTTAGCAGTTATACAGTTTCAATAGTAGCCTCGCTGCTTCTTGTATTTGTGCTCGACAACATTGCTCACAATGAGGAGCGCAACCACATGAGCAGTCAGCGCGAAAGGGGCGGGAGGGAAAGTTTGGGCAGGTCTGTCTCGGTGGAACAGAGACTGAATATCCAGAATAAGAGAGGCATTGCCAAGAAGAGGCGTTTGACTAGAGCAGCGGTTCTCAACTGGGGATCCACGGCCCTTTCAAGGGGGCCACAGGGCCCCCCGACTGAAGTCTTGATCTCCGGCGCCCCCCGCAGCACTGAAGCCCCAAGACCTGGTACACCCTGTGGGGCAGAAGCCCTGAGCCCATGGGCAGTGTCGGGGACATGAAGGGCATCCCTCCCCTCCTGCCCCACCACCAAAACGCCAGTGCAAGATCACGGCTGTCCCAGGGACAGCTCCACCCCGCCATCTCCTCTCCCCGTCCCCTGGCCAGGTCGGAGGTTGAAGCAGGAGCTGGGCAGCACGGGGAAGCTGTTGCTCTGGCTGGTGCCATGGAGCAGACAGCAGCAGTGTGCCCTCCTCTCCTGCTGGGGCCCAAGGTTAAAGCTGCTCCTCAGCTCCCGGCCCCCTTTGCTCCCGCAGAGGCAACCGGTAAGAATCCCTTTGAGTTGGGAGATCCAGCTCTGTGGCTGGCAGGCCCCTCTGGGAACAAGGACCGCAGGGGAATCCTCCCAGCCCTCAGCCCTTAATAACAACCCTCTCCCTACACCCTGAGCTACCCCCGTGACTGCACACAGCCCCAACTACCCCCTCCCTGCACCCTAAGCTGTTTTCAAACTCTCTGAGCTAAGCAACTTTGGAGTTATAGTTTTTGGTTGCGCGTCTCCTCTCCTCCCCGCCCAAACACAGACAGACTGGGTGGCCTGCGGAGGTGAGCCGGGGTGGAGGTGGCACTCGCTCCCTGGACCCCGCCACCCGGAGGTGGCTCAAGCCCCGCTGGCCCCTGTCCTCACCCCCCCACCCCAACAGAAGTCAAACTATGCCTATGCCCAAGGCCCCTGCCCCGAGGCCCCGCTGGGCCCTGGAGTTTTTACAGCATGTGGACGGGGCCTCAGAGAGAAAAGGGTTGAGAACCCCTGGACTAGCGGCACCAGGGTTCTTAACAGTGTTTGAAAATAAAGAGAAATATCAATGTTGTAGAAGATCTTAATTAACTGTGCTGATGGAACAGTCCCCTAGTAATTCCATGGCATGGTCAGGCAGCGCCTGTCTAGTCAGAGGTGCCGGAATGCACAGGCAGCCAAGTGATCCAGCCAGTTGCACAGTCTCTCCAGTGCTTCCTATTCGTTCGACCAACTACAGCGCTAGCAGCGAGGCAGAGAACTTCTCTACAGCCTCTGTTGACAAACTGACGTACACCCCACACCGCGTATGACCAACAGTGTTAGTCAGCGAGTCAAAAAAAGCAACATGCCCTCCCCGCTGGACTCGATGACGACTTAGGCAATACGGAACTGAGCTCACTGTCACAGGGCTAGCATCCCACAGAGCTCCCAGTGACAGCAGTTTTACAACACCCTCAAGAATAAGTCATTCACAACTTTATATGTAGCACTTTGCAAACGTAAATGAGCCTTCCCCTCACTCCTAAGAAGGGGGGGGGGATCATGATACAGGAACCTTCAGTGATTTGCCTGCGGAGGCTACAGAAGGTGTTAGTGTGAGAAATGGGATTAGAATTCATGGGTTCCTGGTTCCCAGCCCTCTGCTTAGACCACTAGACAAAGGCAAGCCTCTGCCTCTCCCTCACCTATCCACATAACCCCCCAGCCCCAATTATAATGATATTTCACACGTATGGTGTGTTTCACATATTTAAAGTGCTTTACAAATTTTAGCAGCCATACTTTAAGCTATAGTCCTCTTTGAGGGGGCAACAATGAGACCTGTTGAGGACCATATGCCTGCCTCTCCCTAAAGTCTTGGGAGAGGTGAAAGGAAGAGGGGGTGCTAAGGGGCTCCAGGAATACAACAAAACTGGTATTTTGAACCAAACACACTTTCTGAAGTTCCTGCAGGCCCCTCATGTGTTATTCCGAGGCACTGGCTTGCTTACAATCCTCTTGTCCTCACAGATCTGAACGGACCCCGCGGAAGGATCTGGTTTCAAGATCAGTAATTATAGAACAAGACAGAGAGGCGTTAGTAAGCAAAGCCGCAACATTTCTTGAGGCAAACAGGGGATTCAGAGCATGACGAGCACAGCAAGTTGAATGGAAAAGCTGGGGAGTGGCGAGTGAAAAACTGCCATGCGAGGTACCACAGTTAAGGTCGGACTTAGAGCACTGCCCTCGCTAACTCATCCTCAGCAAGTGCTGGGCAATAGCCATCACACACTGCATTTCCGGACCCTCTCATCCAAGCATCTCAAAGAGCCTCTCAAGTCTTAGCTCCACATTATCCCCATTTTGCAGATGGGGGAAACTGAGCTGCAGACAAGAGACTAGGCCAAAGCAGCAGAGCTGGGAATAGAACACAGGAGGAGTCCTGACTCCCATTCTTCCTCTCTAAACACATGCTTCATCCTGAGAGGGTTGAGTACCGGCATTTCCCTAGGACTGTAGATGGACAGTGACTCTCAGGATCAGGCCCCATAACAGCCCAATAAAAACTAGTTCACAAGCCCAAGACAGTCACCATTTTAAAGAGCTTTGAGACTGTATGTTTTTGACCTTGCTGAACTGGTTCCATCAGTTACATGAGCAAACCAGGCAATTTTATCCACTCACCAGCAAGTCCCAAAGACATTTGCCCTAACAGTCACCATTGTTGTGTGGCCCAACAAAATCCTGTAAGGTAAGGCGACTTCTTTTCTCTTCCTCCATATATGCCCCTCCCTCATGGCCTCTGCTGCAGCAGCTAATCTAACAGTCCCCAATTTAGGTCCTAGGCACTCATTAGCAAATGAGGAAATCAGACTGTAGATTTTATTGAGATTACACTCATCTCACCAAAAAAAGGCAGCTGATTTTGTAGACCCTACCAAAATATTCTGTGCAGCAGCAGTTAAACCCCATTCTCAGGGCTCTGCTGACAGGGATTGATTAGGTCTGTACCCAAAGAAAGATGATTTAGCAGGGCCAGGGAATGTACAGACTGAAATTGTTAGAACAAAACCACAGTGTTCACTTAGTCTCCATTCAAACCACAGGAGAGAAAAAGCACATTAATGTTTGCCATAAGGATATGGACATAGTCAATTACAAAACATCCTGAGAGGGTTTTTAACTACTTTGTTATATGCACTAGTGTAAAATCCCTCTCAGGGAGCTTGAAGGTAAGGCAGTTTTCTTGCTGTCTCTCTCCAAACACTGTCTGGGGGAGTGGGATCTTCCCCTGTTTTTAAACAGGGAAGGAGGTTTCGTTTGACCAGTTTCAGACTCTTCTGTGAACTTGTTCCTGCGAAAGCAGCTTTGGCAATCAGAACAGTCGCATAACATCATTCTCACTGCTGTGTACATTCCTGACAGTTTGCATTTCTACGACACCTTCCAGAAGCACAGAGCACTTGGTAAAACCTCACACAACATCCCTGCAACTTAGGTATTATCCCCATTCTGGAGATGGGGAAACGGCGGCACAGAGCTGTTAAGTGCCTTGTCCAAGGTCATACAGCGATTCAGTGGCATGGCTCAGAGTTCAAACCATCAGACAATAAATCTCCCTTAAAGACGCTAATGCCAACAAGGATATCAATTAATGCCAACTGTTCTGTCGGCATCTGCTAGAAGGACAGTAAATCCATACACTCACCTGACTTGCAACACATGTCAGTCACCAAGTGGTAACAACTTTCATGCTCTCACAACCTGAGACAAATGCACACAACAGACAAGAGGCGAAAATCTCTACAAACCATCCCCATCACACCTAGAAAAGCTTTGTTAACATGGAGTTCCAGCACTGCCCTGGTCTCCTCAAGAACGTGAGAGTTTCCAAAACACAAACATTGGCAAGCCAGAACATGCAGAACTAAGGTGATACTTTCCACATAATACAACCACCCCACTCAGTTATCGCTACCCAGGAAACATGACACACGGGCACAACGCGGTATCTAGAGACACATTATGATACACGGCAGGCCTCTTGCCCTTCCCTTACTGTGCCACCAGCAATTAACTTCCAGACATGTGTTACTGGTACAGCATGTGGTTCAGTATCTCACTGACAAAACGATTTGGAAGGGGTTGGGAGATGCTGTACCTCAGGAACAGGCCTGACCAAACGGCCTCAAGTTCATCCTACAAACTGTTCTACAGGCCCTCAAGTGGCATACCACATTCCCAGCCACTTTTCGTGCACCTGTAAGTTTTACAGCATTTTGAAAAGTGGTCTTGAAACTGACATGCTCTTCCAGCCTCCCCCGCCCCCCATCTCTGCCTTGCAATCTGTTTCGCGCTCTCAGCAGTGCCGCACAGACCCACATTACAATCAAGTAATTGAGGGAGGTGTATTTCATAGTCCCTTGACCCAAAGGCCCCAAATTTGCACCACTAACTCTACCCAGAACCCTGATGTGGCACAGGGATTTTCAAAGTAATCTACCAGTGCATTTTAGAGCTTTTTTTGGGGGGTGGTGGGGGGGAAATTAGCTCTTAGACATCTTTGCTAATCCTTAACTCTGGAAGTCGTTACTGCTCTTCCATGACTTTAAAGATTTTAAGAGCTTATTGCAAGAAGGGCAAGTAATTTTTGAACATTTAATTTGTAGAAAAGCACACTGCTGCTAAGTACCTTACAATGAATTGGCTATATACCTAGTCAAGAATCTCTCCAACCTGTGGCTTGAACTTTAGCAAGCTTGTCTGTGCTGTGACCTGGGTAGACAACAATCCAAATCATAAATCAAACCAAGCCCCTCACAGCTCTGCATTCAGAGCAAGGCAGAGTTTCACTGGCAGCAGAATGATCTCTCAGTCCTGAATGTGGGGACCTCCTCCTTCCTAATTTAAAAGGATTTCATAGAGAAGCTAACTGCAGTTGGATCTACTGAGTAAAGGCCTCCACTTATCTCCTTTACTGCTAGTCACTTGGTTTCTAAGAATGCAGATTTCCAATCCATAATTCAAAAGCCACAGAATATACACTTCCCATAGCACAACAGATGTACTGTATAAACAGTTTTGTCAACAAGAAATCTCAAGCAGCATCCTAGAAAAAGGATACCAGTGAACAGCAGTAAGCTATTTTGTATAACAATGGCTTTATGATCAAAGCCTCATACGGGATCATTACAAAGTCCTTTCCGCGTGCTATAAACATTTTTAGAGGCTCATGTTTTGAATACTTAAACCCCTCCAGCAGAAACAGATGCACACACTTTAGGAAAACTCACATTTTGTTTTACATGAGCGAACTGCAGCCCGTTCAGCTAAGTTACCATGATGTGTGCTGTGGCAGAAAGAAATCAAGCCTACACACAATGTTTTGGTTGCCATGTGACTGCATTGTACTTTGTGAGCTAACTCAAAAGCCTAGGGGGAAAAAAAACAAGAGTTCTCAGAGCACATGTCCCATGATGTCCTAACAAACCCCATTTCATCTCTGCAGTGAACTCACTTGCTTTTGTCCCATGTAAAGGAGGCAGTTACATAAGAATACATGCCGTAGACGCAGTAGTCAGAGTGGTGGAAAAATAGTCACAGCAGTTTATCTAAACTCTTTCTATAACCCCAGGCCCCACCCACAATCTCAAAACAGCTGATGTTTCTGTTAAAATGCAGTGAAATTCATAGATTCTAAGGACAGACAGGCCCACTGTGATTAGCTAGTCTACCCTTCTGCATAATACAGGCCAGAGAACTTCCTCTAAATAATTACTGCTTAACTAGAGCGTGTCTTTTAGAAAAGCATCCAACCTTGATTTAAAAATGGCAAGTGATGGAGAATTTACCACAAGCCTAGGCAAACTGTTCCAATGGTTAATTACTCACATGTTTAAAATGTACATCTAATTTCCAGTCTGAATTTGTCTAGTTTCAACTTCCAGTCACTGGAAACAGCTAACAATGATTTTTAGCCTGTCTTCATTATACGTCAGAGATGAGTGGGGACAGGCTATGTCACTCAGAGCACGTCATTCTGTCTATGCAGCTCCATAAAGCTAACAGTCAAAATGATATAAACATAAGAATAGAAACTGACTTAAAGGGGGAAAGCTTAAATTCTGCAGACACTAAGACAACCTCCAAAAAGCATGGAACAGATCTTAAAGATAATTCACACACTTATCCCACACTGAGTTTTTTTAAAAACGCGATAGGGCAAAAGTTTTTGTAAACCACATGCACACAAAGGGAAGGGTTACCTCTTTGGAACAGCTGTCCCTGTTTGCCTGTTGGTGAAAGCTACCATGTAGTTACCATACCAGCACAAAGAGCTGCAAATTGAAGAAAACTGCAAGAGAACACAACACAAATCACCATCGATGTGCATGAAGTCCAGCTATTTCTGTGCTACAGGAAGAACAGGAGCAGATTGAACTACAACTCTGAAGTTTATATAGACCCTTATTGCATGCTCAGACTGTACTCTAGGGTAATGCCCCCAGTCTTGTGGAAGGCAAAAGCCTGAGAAGAACAGAATTGTTCAGCAGTTGCAGATGTTTATTAAAGACTCTTTCATGGACTGTACTATAGCTGCCATCAACGGAAGTCATAGCTCTTAGCTGAAATATCAACAAGTCATTGGTCCGAGATCAGGTGTAATGTTAGAAGATCCTCATCACTGACTTACACCATAAGAAACTACCGGCTGAATACATTGGACCTTGACGATAACATAGAGAGTTGGTATTAAAGATACTGATGCTTCTTAGAAATGTTAGGCATGAAGAGGTGGGGGGGGGGTGTAGGTGTGGGCCCCCCTTAGCCCAGGTGCTGAGGAGTGTCCTGTCAGTACTGGATGTGAGAAGATGTATGCATTAGAACGATACTTAATCTTACTCTTCAGGTGACTATTTACACTTACCAGTGACTATTTGGAGCAACCAAGTTGCTAAAACTCACAGATTCAATAGAGAAACAGCACCTAGGGGCTTCTCTGATGACCAGGAAAATAGCATCATAACACAGGGAAACCGCTCCAAGCATAGAAGAGTGGAGCAACGAGCTACCAGGTTCTGGAGAAAACAGCTAATAAACAATTCAGAACTAGGGGACTTAGAGAAAATAGGGCATATTTTTAAACACACCAGAATAACTGGGTTTCATAACCAACACTGAGATTAAACAAAGATGCTGAGTACACAGATGCGTCTTGAACCTTTGTTCCCTTCCCAGTATTATATGGGCTCAGCTGCTCCTCCGCGCCAATAAGAAAGCCCCCATTTCAGAGTAATACATCTTTCAGTATTAGAAGAACCGCAAGCTAGTTGAGTATCTGCAAATAAACCAGTTCAGTTATCAAAGGTACGTCCACACTACCCGTCGGATCGGTGGGTAGCGATCGATCTATCGGGGATCGATTTATCGCCAGGGTAGACTAAGCATTAGACTAAGCCTAGAGAGAGCTGGCTTCAAGCAATTGCTAGTTTTCGTCTTTGTCAGGCCTGAAAGACCTTTGAATGATACCTAATACGGTCACAAATCTGTAGCCACCTACAGCTTCATGGCTGTCACTATGCTGCTGTTTGTGACCACTTGCAACTGCATAACAACAGCAGGGACAATCCTCAGGTCTTCCTAAAGTATAGACCCCTAAAGGAGAATCGCCATTAACTATTAGCAGCACAGGGCATTAAATAGGCAGTTCAGTAGTTCTGACTCCAGGCAAGGATCTCAATGTACTTCGCACTTAGTAATTAAGACTCAAAGTCTCCCTGCAAGTATTATCCCCATCTTAAAGGTGGGGAAACTGAGGCACAGAGAGGTGAAATGAACGTTCTCTCTGTGAATCATTTCACTTTTCAAGGTGACCTCAAGGTCCCTGCCAGATCTACATTTCTGTAGTCTTATAATTTGCCCTTTGGTCGCTGAGTGAGTCAGTGGCAGAACAATGAAGAGAATCCAGGATTCTTGATTCCCAATCCTCTGCTGTAGCAACTATTCTAAAAATTAAGTAAAATGAATTGCCTTTGTAAACAGGACATTAGGGTTGCAGAATATTCCTCCCGCTTCCTCCTAAAAGGGAAAACAATTGTACCGTAAGTCCAAGTCTGCACATTTTATTATTCCTGGGTAGTAAGATAAACAACACACCCAGGTGCCTTGAACCCAAGCATACTTCCTTCATCTCTGCTACCAGTAAAAACCTTCCCCGACCCTGTAACACAAAGCTCTACAGGAGACCCAGCACAGACACTGCCAATCAGAATGCAAGTCACACCCTGACTGCACACACCTTATGACACCGTCCGAGCTCCAACTGCCAACAGAGACAGACAAAATTGAAAATCAATATTAAGTCATTAGTTCACCTTGCTCTGCTCTCAGCCAAATGTCAGGACATGCCCCGTCGGCACTGGGTGCAAGGCGATACTTGCACCAACTCAACAGAGCATGAAAGAAAGCCCAACAAACATCCCAGCTCCTCCCCAAAGCTTCCTCTATTCTTCCAGGTTGACAGGCTCTGTTAAGGAAGAAACTCACCTAGCTTTCAGTACATTTGCATCTGGAGGCCTTCAACCCGGTGTCGAGAGGAGGATGAGTATGAGTCGGTTCCAGCAATTGGAAACAGGATATGGAGGGTCGCATCAGGGTCACCTGTTCAAAATCCAGGTGGGGAATGGCCAGAAATCGTTACTATCTGACAGCCGTCCAGAGGCCAATGGGAAATGAAACTGGTTGGTCTCAAACCAGCCTCTAAAGGACAGGGGTCTGGTGACAAGAACCATCACCACTGGCCTCCCTACCAACAAGGGACTAAGAGATACTTGAATTCCCTTTCCATGCTAAGACGATCCCTCCAGGTCAGCGCTGATGTATGTTGACGGTAACCCGGGAGTGGGGGGAGAGTCTGCTGTGCCACTGCACCTCCTGTACCTGCTCTACCGTACAGTAGAGCTCTTCGGCATCCATGGTTATCTAGCTAGCCCCTTTCACAAGGGCTCTGCCCATGACACGGCAGTTGGAAGGGAAGATATGTGCCTGTCTGATCAGACAAGATGGGCTGTTAAAGGGTCACTCTACGTTGTTTTAGTCTGCCATGGTAGACGAAGTCAATGCAGGCAATTCAGCTACTAAACTACAGTCGTACAAAATAATAAGGCAGGCTTTATTAATAAGAATGAGGAAAAACAATTGTGCACTTAAAGCACAGGATTGGAATCAAGAGATGCAGGTTCTAGCCCCTGCTCTACTACTAACGGTGACGCCGGCCGTTTCACCTCTCTATGTCCCAGTTTCTCCATCTATAAAATAGATAGTACTACACACCTACATCAAGGTTACAAGGCTTAATTCTCTACTGTCTGAAGTGCTTTGAGAGCCTCACATTGAAAGTGCGGAGGGCAGTTTTGTATGATCTGAGGGGCACTCACTCAGCACCAGCAGTCGAAAGAGCAGCAAGGTCAGGAAGGCAGATTGACCATCCCTTTCCACTGCAGACAGGCAGGAGGAATCCTGCTAGGGAAAGCGGCTATGACAGTACACTTGGATGGGGAAAGCTCTCTAGTTCTGAGGCAGAGCCGAACACTGTAATACAAAGGAGTCAGCTGTTGCAGCAAGGAGTTGGGACCTGATCAGTGTGGAATAAAAAAGATGCAACAAGACTAAGTCAATACATGAGTAAGGAGGTGAGGGGTGAAAGAAACTCGTCTCTAACCTAGGACGCTGGCTGGCTGTCTTGTGTCTTTACATTCCTTTGCCTTCCATCCAAGAATCTCCAGGCACTTAACATATAATTAATCAATTAATTAAAACTTGCAGCCTAACTGGGAAGTAAGCAAGGGCTGTTTTTTCTGCCCTCACCTACAAGCAGTTTTGTCTAGATACCAGTTTCTTTACTTGCTGTCCTAAACATCTGTGTAGCATTGATGCACAGTTATATTTCTGCTGGATCCCACCCCAGACATGGCTGTATTTCCTAGGTGGGCGGTGTGATCTCTATATATAGTTCTAAAGGGTGTTGAGACTACAATAGAGAGACAAGGAAGTGTCACCGTCATATTATAGACAGGAAAACCAAGGCACAGAGAGGAAATGAGATTTGTGGTAGGTCACTGAGACAGACAGTGGAATCTACCAGCCCTATGTCCACAGTGGACTGCTCAAGCCATCAAGCCCTTGCCCCAGAGCTGGGATAGAACCCAGGCATCCTCTCTCTCCCATGCCCTGCTCCGACCACTAATCCCTCCATGGTTACACCTCTCCCCCTAGAATCTTGTACCTGATGACACTCGCTTCAGACCCTCCACCTGCCTTTCAACACCCCATTACCGGAGCCAGTCCCACTTCACTCACACTCCTCCTTCAGACAGAGCAGGAGGAGAATGCTGGGAGCTGTGGGCAGAGAGGTTCTCCCTCCCCCCTACTCTGGGGTGGGCAGCTGCAGGCAGAGGGGTTCCCCCTCTCCCACTACTCCAGGAGGGGTGGCTGCAGGCGCAGGGGTTCCCCCCAGAGGGAACTGGGGGCAGCTGGCACAGGGGTCTCTTCCCAGAGAGGGCTTGGGGCAGCTGGCACAGGGGTACCCCCCAGAGAGAGGGCTGGGGATAGAGGGATCCCCCAGGAAGGGACTGGGGGCAGAGGGGTCCCCCCACAGAGAGAGCTGGGGGAAGAGGGGCTTGGGCTTAGAGATCCCCCAGAGAGAGGGCTAGGGGCAGAAGGGTCCCCCCGGGAGAGAGGACTGGGGGCAGCTGGGTTCCACCGCAGAGAGGACTAAGGGTGTCAGGCACAGGGGTCCCCTGCCGGGAAGGGTCCCCCCGCAGAGAGGGCTGGGGGTGTCAGGCAGAGGGATCCCCCCTGGAAAGAGAGCTAGGGAATGCAGAGAGAGGGCTTGGGGGCAGAGGGGTCCCCCCCAGAGAGGGCTGGGGGTTTGGGCAGAGGGGCTAGGGGATGCGGAGGGGAGTTTGGGGGTGTCAGACAGAGGGGTCCCCCGAGGAAGAGCCCCCCCACAGAGAGGGCTGGGGGTTTGGGCAGAGGGGTCCCCCCAGAAGGGGCTGGGGGATGTGGAGGGAGGTTTGGGGGTGTCAGGCAGAGGGGTCCCCCCCGGGAAGGGTCCCCCCGCAGAGAGGGCTGGGGGTTTGGGCAGAGGGGTCCCCCCGGAAGGGGCTGGGGGATGCGGAGGGAGGTTTGGGGGTGTCAGGCAGAGGGGTCCCCCCGGGAAGGGTCCCCCCACAGAGAGGGCTGGGGGTTTGGGCAGAGGGGTCCCCCCGGAAGGGGCTGGGGGATGCGGAGGGGGGTTTGGGGTTGTCAGGCAGAGGGGTCCCCCCGGGAAGGGTCCCCCCGCAGAGAGGGCTGGGGGTTTGGGCAGAGGGGCTGGGGGACACGGAGGGGGGTTTGGGGGTTTGGGCAGAGGGGTCCCCCCGGAAGGGGCTGGGGGATGCGGAGGGGGGTTTGGGGGTGTCAGGCAGAGGGGTCCCCCCGGGAAGGGTCCCCCCGCAGAGAGGGCTGGGGGTTTGGGCAGAGGGGCTGGGGGACACGGAGGGGGATTTGGGGGTGTCAGGCAGAGGGGTCCCCCCGGGAAGGGTCCCCCCGCAGAGAGGGCTGGGGGTTTGGGCAGAGGGGCTGGGGGACACGGAGGGGGGTTTGGGGGTTTGGGCAGAGGGGTCCCCCCGGAAGGGGCTGGGGGACGCGGAGGGGGGTTTGGGGGTGTCAGGCAGAGGGGCCCCCCCGGGAAGGGGCCCCCCGCAGAGAGGGCTGGGGGTTTGGGCAGAGGGGTCCCCCCGGAAGGGGCTGGGGGTTGCGGCGGGGGTTTTGGGGGTGTCAGGCAGAGGGGTCCCCCCGGGAAGGGTCCCCCCGCAGAGAGGGCTGGGGGTTTGGGCAGAGGGGTCCCCCCGGAAGGGGCTGGGGGATGCGGAGGGGGGTTTGGGGGTGTCAGGCAGAGGGGCCCCCCCGGGAAGGGTCCCCCCGCAGAGAGGGCTGGGGGTTTGGGCAGAGGGGTCCCCCCGGAAGGGGCTGGGGGACGCGGAGGGGGGTTTGGGGTGCCGGGCAGAGGGGCCCCCCCGGGAAGGGTCCCCCCGCAGAGAGGGCTGGGGGTTTGGGCAGAGGGGTCCCCCCGGGAAGGGTCCCCCCGGAAGGGGCTGGGGGATGCGGAGGGGGGTTTGGGGGTGTCAGGCAGAGGGGCCCCCCCGGGAAGGGTCCCCCCGCAGAGAGGGCTGGAGGTTTGGGCAGAGGGGTCCCCCCGGAAGGGGCTGGGGGACGCGGAGGGGGGTTTGGGGGTGTCAGGCAGAGGGGCCCCCCCGGGAAGGGTCCCCCCGCAGAGAGGGCTGGGGGTTTGGGCAGAGGGGCTGGGGGACACGGAGGGGGGTTTGGGGGTTTGGGCAGAGGGGTCCCCCCGGAAGGGGCTGGGGGTTGCGGAGGGGGATTTGGGGTTGTCAGGCAGAGGGGTCCCCCCGGGAAGGGTCCCCCCGCAGAGAGGGCTGGGGGTTTGGGCAGAGGGGTCCCCCCGGAAGGGGCTGGGGGACGCGGAGGGGGGTTTGGGGGTGTCAGGCAGAGGGGTCCCCCCGGGAAGGGTCCCCCCGCAGAGAGGGCTGGGGGTTTGGGCAGAGGGGTCCCCCCGGAAGGGGCTGGGGGACGCGGAGGGGGGTTTGGGGTGCCGGGCAGAGAGATCTCCCTCCCCGCAGTGGGGCTCAGGACAGAGGGGTCCCGGGGGGACTGGGAGCCCTTCCCCCCCTCACCTGCTGCCGGACGCGGAGGCTCCGACCCCCCCGTCAAGCTCCAGCTCAGCCCAGAACTTTTCCCCCTAACCACACCCCCATCAATACGTCACACGCATCCGCCCTGACGCCACCGCGTGCCCATCCCCAACTCGCCAATCAGCAGCGCCTGGGCTATATTAGCATATCGCCACAGCAACGGCCCAAGCCCATTCCCTCCCTCCCCTCGCAGGAGAAGGCTCGGCCCTCAGCAGGGCCCGGCGCCCCCTGGCGGGCGCTCAGGACAATGCGAAGCCAGAAAGTCGGCGGGAGGGAGGGGGCGGGGAAACTCTGCCAGGAGGATCATGGGACTTGTAGGCTGTTAGCAAAGCATGCTGGGTAGGGAAGGCCTGCTGGGGTGGGTGTGCAATGCGCCTGTTAGAGCAGCAGTTCTCACTCTCAGCCAGGGTACGTGTACCCCAGGGGTGCGCAGAGGTCTTCCAGGGGGGACCTCAGCTCATCGAGATCGTTACCTAGTTTTACAACAGGCTACAGAAAAAGCAGTAACAAAGTCAGTACAGACGAACGTCATACAGACAATGACTTGTTTATACTGCTCTGTACACCACACACTGATATGTAAGTACAATACTTACATTCCAATCGATTTATTTTATAATTATATGGGAAACAAGAGAAAGTCAAAGTGGCAAAGAGTCCCATGGCACCTTATAGACTAACAAACATATTGGAGCATGAGCTTTCATGGGGGAATAGCCACTTTGTCAGATGCTTTTAAGCAGATGGCAGCGCCACCCCCCGGATGTCTGGCAAACCTGAGTCTGCAGCAGTGGCTCAAGTGAGGGATCTAGTCCATTGTGTGCTAACCTGTGAATTTCTTGCTTGAACCAGCCGCACATGGGCAGACTGGCTCTTTAAAAGGGCTAGTGTGGGTGACTAAAGAGAGCGTGTGCACTGTGGGTCCTCTGAGGGAAGTCTATGCCTCTGCTCCTGCAGGGAGTGCTGACTGAGCAGGCAGAGGGGTTTGTGGGACAGTGAGCAATGCAGGATCAGGGCCTGAGCCCACGGTGACAGCATGGGATGGGGCTATGTCAAGCTCCGAACGCTGTCTTGTTCTTATACTAGATGGGGAAATGCAGGGTGCTGTGATGCACAAGCCTGGACCTGCCCAAGAGCGTTGCAGGCAGTTCAGCAACGGATGGTCCTTACGCCCTCACAGAGTGATCTGGGGCCAGCCACTTTGATTGTCTTTCAGCTGCTGGCCCAGCCACCAGAACCTAGTCTCTACACAGGGGGGGACCCACAAGACCGGTAAGGGCTAGAGCTCCTCAGAGTCAAGGATCGCTGCGTGGAGGGGAGCCAGCCCTCGGACATACCGGTATAAGGAGGATGTGCAAGGCAGAAGGGGCAGGAGGGACTCGGCCCAGCCTGAAACACTGACAAACCGCAGCCTCCAGACAAGGCGAGC
Source organism: Mauremys mutica (assembly GCF_020497125.1). Classification (NCBI taxonomy): domain Eukaryota; kingdom Metazoa; phylum Chordata; order Testudines; family Geoemydidae; genus Mauremys; species Mauremys mutica. The sequence goes on from NC_059075.1 coordinate 133,425,408, forward strand.
TCAGATGAGGGCACAGGGCAGCTCTGGACTTTTGTTGTTTGTTCCGAGATCTGTAACGGGTGAGCATTTGACCAGTAAAGTCACTGTGGTTAAGAAATTCCGGCGCCACTGGGTCCACTCACAACAGACTGGCGACTGGCCAGTGGGGTTACTGGGCCAGTTGGTCACACCCGCAACCAGCGCTGGTATGAGAATGAGGATAAGAATATGACCAAATGATACAGGCTGCTGCTGATCTTAGGCCATGAAATTATTAATGGCAACAAATTATTTACTGAGCGGTAGCAGCATTCTGGGCACTGGAAGGTTTAGTGCTGATGGACTGTGGCGCTGGGAGCCCTGTAAATACGCTGTAGATTAGGTAGAACAAAGAGGATAAACAGACCTTGTCTCAAGAAATTTACAGGCTCAACAATCAGAACCCACCCCGATAAGTGTTACAAAGGCTCCTGAACTGCTTAGTCCTAAGGGTAGCCCTTGCTTCTGAACTGACCCTGCTGTGTACTGCTTCTTATCTATCTTTATAGGATCTGCAGCAGGACTCCTGCTTTGTGAATTTGCTTTTGGGCTGTGCTGATTGTATTCTTAAAACTACTACTTTGTGCCTGGCCAGCAGCTTACAGTGGAGGATCTCAAACCACTTTTCAACCAGTGTCTATATAAGCCCCATAAGACAGGTATTTTCCCCCTCTGACGAGGGAGAAAGGAAAGTGACTTGTCGAAGGTCATGCAGTGCATCAGTGGCAGAACCAGGAATTGAAGCTGGGGGTCCTGGCATCCCATCTCCTGCTCTAATCCCTGGACCACATTCCCACCAGAAGGAGAAATAGAACCTGGGAGTCCTGGTTACCAGGTCCCTGCTCTGACCAATCAGATACATGCTCCAGGCCCCTCTGTACTGGCACTTGGAAGATACTTAATAGTGAGACAATTACCTGCCCAAGACAACGAAAGATGGAGCCTTAGCATGCAATGCAGATGCCTCTTCTGTCCTCACCGCGGTGTGGTCTCGGATCACTGCATTCATTTCCCTGCTTCTGCAATTCCAGCTTCTCTGCCTCCACTCCAGAGCCTCTGCATTGCTCCTGCCTCTACCTCTGTCACCCCTATGCCTCCCTCTCTCTCCTGACACTCCTCCTCTCCCGAGCACGCCCCTTTGACTCCTAGGCCCATTCCTGACTCTGGGCTGGATCCCAGGAGCTACTCAGGTGTGCGCTCACCCCTCCCACAGATTTAAATTCAACAGGAGCTGCAGGGCCACCATGGAGGCTCTAGGACTGATTCCCAGCTACCATTCTCAGCCTCCAGCTGTCTCCTAACCCACATTTCCATTCCCTGAATGGCCACAAGCTGCCCCATCCTTGCGCTGAACTAAATTCCGACCTCCTTCAGGCTTTGATTTCTGCTCTTGGACTGGTCTAGATTAACAGCTGTACAGTGCCACGTTACCTACCTCTGTGGCCTCCTGGACGTACTAACGATTGCTGATCAGAGATGTGAGGTTGCAGATGGAAAAATGACAAACGTCGGGCCTGATCCTGCTGTCAGCTACCCCAATGTAAATGAAGGAGTCACTCGTGATTTACACTGGTGTAACCAAGTTCAGAAACTGGCCCAAAAGGTGTGTGTGGGGGGAACTAGAACAGAAGAGAGTGCATTCCAGGCAGCAATGCAGGGAGCATGATGCTAAACACAAAGGGCTCAGTTCTAACTCCACTGGCTTCAGTCTTTCTGATTTACACCAGTAAAACTGAGGCAGAATCAGGACCACAACCACTGTCCTAAGGAGTTTCCATGCCAAGGCTCTGAGTCTGCAAAGCCTTATGCACAGGAGCAACTTCCCCCCCCTTTGAACACAAAGGGTGTTTCACACAGGAGCCCACATGGGCATAAAGTTACTCAGATGCCTAAGAGCTTCCAGGATCAGGGCCGACTTCAGCAGCTCTTGTATTTTCCCATAGCGTGGCCCATGTCCCCATACAGTGATGAGCCTCTGAACACTGCCTCTCCCAGTGGGGACAGCAGGATGCTCCGCCTCATAGCAGCGACAGTAACTGCTGACCTGGCAAAGTAACATTAGGACAATGCTGTCAGTGATGCAATCCAAGCAGGTAGAAGCAAGGAGTGGGGCCAGCACCCATGTGGCTGGCCGCCAGCTCTCTGAGACAGGATGAGACCCAGCAAAATAACTGATCTGTGTGTGTGTTGAAACAGCAGGGGATGTTTAAATGCAGAAGACCCACGGTGTTTCACCTGATTTCTCACTTGTGATCCTTGCATTCTACACTATTCTTAGTTCAAATCTCTGCAGTAGCAGATTACGGCCCCAAAACTGCTGACTCGGCCTGCAGTCAAAGTTCTTTCCGCTCTGTGTTGGAGGCAGCACAACCAAGACACATCTGAAGTCAGCCACTGATCAAAGGAAAGTGCTGACACAAGAGCTGTCTATTTACTCAGTGCCTGTTCTCACTTGAAGTAATTAACATGCCAACCTCTTGTGCTGCATGGGAGAGGAATTAAGTGAAAAACGACACTTATTTTAAAAAAATAATCCAGGGGGCAGCCCCTCTGCTGGGGAAATAAAAGGGGTTTGAGGCAGATATTCCACCCGGGTTTTTAGGGCTCGCTTTTGGAGGGTGTAAATCATGAGCTAGTCAGTTGCATCATGGCTACTGCTCCCAACCAATGGGGAGGTGAATCCCTATGTGGGCTGACAGCTACCTTTTCCTCCTGCACTGGGGAGGACTCCCAGGAATTTAGAGCATGGGTGTGGTGGGGTACGGCCCCTACTTACCCCGATGACGGAGGCCTGGAAAATGCAGATCAGTGCATAGATAGCACGTAATGCGGCTGATGAAGACGACTTGTGGCTCCAGTCCCTGAATTTCCAGTGGAGGTTGAAGCCTGTGTCCTTCCCTGTTGTTTTCAGGCAGAGTGCGGCTTATCCAGGAAAGCCCCTTGTGTAAAGATTTCCCAGAGTCAATGGCCCGTCACTTTCCAGGGTTAAGAAACCCATCCTCCAACAGAGGAGATCCTCCCTGGGTGCAAAGATAAGTCCCTGCTTGAGAACCATTCACTCCCACTGCCTCCTAATTGAGGCCATCACCTCATCGGCCAGGTCAGAAAAAGTAACCTCCCATTACGGCACTGCTGGGCATTTCCCTTTGCAAGAGACCAGCCACCACAAAGAGCGTCTGCCCCTTGTCTCCAGAAGGCATTCGAACAAAATCCAGTCTCCTGTCAGCGAGCCGAGTCCAATCACCAGGCCCCAGTGCTCCTCTGTGACAGGGATGTTTCTTTACCCACTAATCAGAACATTCTTCTCTCCCCCGCACCTTCTGTGTGAAAGACTCAAGGGATTCAGCATGCCCTGCTTCAGTGTCTCTGGCTTACCAGCTGATGTACATCCACTACTCCAGAGCCCCTTGGTGGGCAGTTCTCATCCTCCTTGGGGTTCTCAAGCTGGTAGTCATGAGCCAGGGGGTGGGTCATGACCACCCTGTCCTTTCTAAACAGGAGCAGGTGGGCTCTGGGCTGCTGAATGGGAGAGGACTCCAGGTTTGGAAAAGGTGGACAGCCCCTTGACATCACATGAGCATGGTTATTTTGTGCGGTCAGGAGAAATGCAGGGCAGACAAATCCTCTCCCATCTGCGGTGCTTTTGTATCGAGTGTGGGTCTGTGGTGTTTTTACAGAGGGGCCACTCAGCAAAAATCAGCACTGACGCTGACACACACAGTCTCTTTATTCAAGAACAGCTGTGCGGCCCCAAACCAGCATAAACAAACCTGCCACAGCCAATGGCTTCCCTCGCGCTCGGTTTAATTAAAACATCATAGTAAAGGAACAGCGTTAAAATACATAGTTCTGTGGGGAGCTGCCCAGAGCAGCTCAAGGTAAGAAAGAGATTGGAGTTTTATTGCCAAGCTATGCAGAGCTCCTCGGCGCTCACTGGGCTGACTCTGACCTAGCCTTTTACAGCAAGATTTTCTATCCGCACCAGCTTTCAAAATGTTCTTTATTGGAGCGGACGCCCTGTGCCCAATGCAATAAAGCGCCCCAAGCCACAGGCTAGTAGAACTATATTTAAACAGAGGTGCTTGGAAAAAGTGATGCTGGCGTTGGCACTTTCATGACTTTGGCTCATGTTTTTAATCTTCTCCAGGGAGGAAATGAGATGATCTAGACAACATGCGGGCAAAAGCTTTCAAAGAGTCAGCAGGTGCACCTGCTCCTGAGCTTGCAACACAGACACCCACTGAAGTCAATGGGAGGCTTTTCCTTACCTTCAGTGAGCATTGCCCCCTAAGTCGACAGAGCCCGGCCCTGAAATGAGGATGGCTGGACAGTCCTGGAGACTGAGGGCCTATAAAGCTAGGCAGATATCGAAGCTATGTAGATGCCTCCATTACTGTAGTATCTGAGCACCTCAATCATTAATGTGTTTATTCGCGCGGCACTCCTGAGAGGCAGGCAGGGCCGTTAGCCCCATGGTACAGGTAGGGCACTAAAGCACAGAGAAGCTAAGGCCCAGATCCACAAAGGTATTTCGGCTCCTAACTTCCATTGTTTTCAGTCAAGAGCCTAATTGGAACTAAGAGACTTACCCACCATGGTCACACAGTGTGGGGCACGATAGGGGCTTGAAGCCAGGTCTCTGGCTAACATCCTAACCACTGGGCCATCCTTCCCGCCTCTATCTTTAAATCAGGTACACCACAGGCAGTGGCAGGGCAGGCTTCCCTGAGCGGGGCCCACCACCATGCCCGCCATCCAAACCCAGAGGGGAATTCCCCCACAGGGCAGAGAGGGGAATTCAGCCCCCATGACCCATTCAGTACACATGGCTGCTACCCTGCTCCAGATGGACTGTTAGACTTGCGCGTCTCTCTCTGCACGCTCTAAGGGCTTCTCGCCTGGAGAGGCCATAAGCCCTCCTGCTGCAGTGAATGGGGGTTCTCCTTGAGCTCGAAAGAGAGGGGTCGGTATTTTCAAAGCACAGTGGTTGTCGAATAATGATACCCAGCTCTTATATAGCTTTACATCTCCAAGCGCTTTACAAAAGGAGGTCAGTATCACAAGCCATCGTATGCCAAGTAGCTGATGGCTGGGAATGCCAGAGGCGATGTGGGCTGGTTACAGTTTCTGGACTCTGTTCTGAGCACAGCTAAGGCCCTTGTGGAAGGAAGACACCCCAGAAAGGATCACACCAGGAGAAGCCAGGGCTGTATGCAAGAGGCAGAAGGCGGACCAATACACTGCAGATGCCCAGGAATTCCCAATAACAAGACTTTTCTTAAATGGGCAGAACTTTTCTATTTAATATTCATTTTAAAGGGGGTTTATTTCTAAAAGCTGCCCTGAAGCAGATGCGTTTTAGGAGGTCCAGCTTAGCTACCCTGGCTATGAACCACATCTCAGAATGAAACCCAGAGGGACAAAAATCACTGGGGGACTCAAGGGGCAAACCCAAATCTTCCCCACAGCAGTCAGAGGATGAAATCAGCCACTCTCTTGTCACTGCAGGCAGCACTTCCAGAGCAGGAGTCCCTGGGCTGACCCACATAGTCTGGGAATGGCAAGCGGGATTCTACGGAGGCGGCGGGGGATGGCTGCCGAACATCGAGCGCCTTGCTGCAGCTTGTTCATCTGCTCCCTGGTGCATGTGCCAGCCTCCTCCCAGACAGACAATCTCTTATCACTCCCCCACTTTATTCAGCTCAAGACGCAGCAGAGCAGAGTGGAATGTGGAATCCTGTTCAACACTAAAGGTAATTACATGTTCTCTCCAGGGAAATCATGCCCCAGCATCTTCCTTTGATCATCTTTACATCTTTGCCAGCACGTCCTAGCATTAGCTCCCTCTGCCCAGCTCCCAAATAAAACCAGACAACTCTGGATGCCCTGATGCTGTTTGCATAAAGGACAGACAGCAGCTTCTGAATTACACACTAGTAATCAAGAGGTCTTGGCCAACACTATCATGGGCTTGCACGTTCTTTCTGGCCTAGGCACCTGTTGTGATGACAGGCTGGTGTTTCCATGCATCTGCCTGTGAAGACCTGGAACCATTCGCCTGCTGAAGCAATTCAATGCAGCAGCAGCAAGATCCACACTAGAATGTGTCTTTCACATGCAGCTCCAGCCAGAAGAACATCCTGAAATGTACTTAATTCATCTCCCATCAGGGCCAAGAGCAAAGCTTCCACTAGTGACTTCACCTCTGAACCCTTCATGGCATCCCCACTCAACTGATTTAGTTGGGGATTGGTTGATTTAGATGAGGATTGGGCCTGTTTTGAGTAGGGGGTTGGATTAGATGACTTCCTGAGGTCCCTTCCAACCCTGATTTTCTATGAACTCTTGCCCTCGATACAGGGCCCGTGCAAAAGGAACAGATGACCAGCTCGTGTCATTTCTCAGGTCTTGACGATGGATAAAGAAGCCTGAGGATTTATTTTAAAATGGATTGTTCCCTGCATTAGAAGTTCAGACCTTTCCTGCTCAGGAAGACTCTACAGAGAAAGGAGAACTAGTGAAAGTAGGACATCGCACGGGTCAAGAGGAGAGAGGAAGTGGAGCAGTTCCGAGGGGAAGGAGATTTACAGTCGCATTGTTTTAAAAAGCTTTATTTCTGGTTCCTTTTTGTTAGCATCTATTTGACTCCACTGACTAATGAAGACCTTAAGAGCAGGGGTTCTTAGACTTTTTTTAGTGGTGACCCCTTTCACACAGCAAGCCTCTGAGTGCGAACCCCCTTACGCATTAAAAACACCTTTTAATATATTTAACACCATTATAAATGCTGGAGGCAAAGCGGGGTTTGGGGTGGAGGCCGACAGCTTGCGATCCCCCCATGTAATAACCTCGCAACCCCGAGGGGTCCCAATCCCCAGTTTGAGAACCCCTGCCTTAGAGAAAGCACATCTTTGTTAACGAGCCCCTCCCCACTCCCTCTATAAAGGTGCGAAGGCACACCATACCCAGGGCTCCTCCTGGAAAAGTAGGGAAGATTTGACATTGCCGATATTTAAGGTAAAAAAATCCCAAACACCTTCTTGGCCATCTTTATAAAATAAGCAAAATAGGGCACAGCACAATTTTTGAAGTCTCTTTTGGACGTCACCGTGACATGAGCCATACACTTTACATCTCGGCGTGCTAGACAGCTGTGGTTGCAATAGCAACTGGGAAATCCTAATGGGGGGGTGGCCAGAGCAGGGTCCATGGGCCAAACAGTCTGCAGGATTCTACAAGGCAATCCACAGCCACTCTCGGCTTTACTATGGAAGGCGGCAGGGTGCTCAGGTCAAAACGGAGCACAGCATGCTGGGAGTTGTAGTCTCCAAGGGCTGCACCTATGCAACCCAGATGGTAGAAGCTGCAGTATCTCCGCAAGGCAGGTGTAACTCTTGGGGCAACCAAACTTTAGTTGCATAAAGTGGAAGCACCGCTGCCCTAGATGCATTATATACATCTCCTATAGAATCTGTCCTTCTCTCTGGCATGTGTCTACATACAGCTTGTCTCCCTACAGAGATCACCACATTGACTACTCTTGCTAGTCTGAACACCCCGAGGTGCCCACAGTTCTGCACTGGGCTCTGCCATGCTGCTGAGGCTAGTTGGAGGGTTCTGTGGCCGTGGTGTCCATATCAGGAGATAGCGACAGCCTCCTGGTCTCGCCGTTGTTCACGTTCTTCTTGCTGTCTTCCCTCTCAAGATCATAGTTCTTATCTTCTAATCTCTGCCTGAGCTTGAGGGACGACTCCCTCCTGGTGAGGACCACAGGCGGGATGCTGGGGAATCCTCCACACGCTGTCATACGCTTCTCTGGGAACAGACGTAAACAGAGGATTATTTCCCATGGCACGTGCAGTTTCAGACAGAAGCAGCACAGCCATAAGCCTCTCAGTGTCATGTAATGGCCATTCATCCCAAAGCACTTCACCAACTTGGCTGTATATTCTCACTTCACCTGCTCCTGAAATGCAGCTACTTCTGGAGTGCAGCCTGGCAGCTGTTAAACAGCACAGAGCAACACTAGGCAACTGAAGACAGGAAGTGAAAGAAGAGTCAGAATGCAATTGCTCTCCCTATCGTTTGGCTAGGAGACTCAGTTTAACACCCCTAACCCAGTGAAAAGGGACACAATGGAATATTTAATAACCACAAGTGGTTAGGATCTTGTATTTACATTCGGTGTGGAAGAGCGCGCCTCCAACTGCCCAGTGTTCCCAAGCACCATGTATATTCCTTGGAGGTCTTCCATCCAAGTAAAGACCACGCCCAACTCTGTTTAGCTTGTGAGATATGAAAGGATCCCAAGGCAGAATGGCTGCAAAATAATGAGCTCTCACATTAAGGAATATTTTTGCCCCAAAGTCCTAGCCCCACCTCTCACCTCCTGGCCCAATGGGGTGCATCAGTCGATTCATCTGGACGTTCCAGTGCTTGACATTGGTGCTGGCCTGTCGGAGTTTCCTCTGGGCCGCCTGAAATGAACAGGAACAGGCAGGTAACATGCACACAGCCGGCAAATCCACCTAGTGCAGAGCCACATGCCCTGGACCTGCTGCAGAAAGTTCCCATCTCCTCGGCACAGAAACTGGGCCTCGCCCTTACGTTGCCTTGAAGAATGGAGATTGATCGGACCTATCCTGGGCTCTGCTCTGGTAGGGCTTTGAACCAACACCAGCCCGGAAACCAGAGCCAGCTTTGGGGACTCCAAGCCCCATGGGCCAGAGGGGCACTTTGATTTGTGTGACGGTCCTGAATTTTGCATGGGGTCTGCTACGGCCAGAACAGTGCTCAGCTACCGACACCTTCCTAATCAGGCTGCTCTTTGCCACCCCGGCTCTGCTTTCTCACGGCTCTAATCCCTCCAACCCCACGCCTTGATGCCTTTGCTACCCGCAAACGTTCCATTGTCACCCTCAAGGCAGGAGTCTGGCCTCGACTGACGACCACAAAGTGCCCCACCTATGCAGATGCTGCCGGACAGATAATAAATGAATCAATATGCAACATGGTAGCGAGGGAATCCCATCTCAGTGGTTTGGCGACCCACCCTTAGGGATGCCATTCCAGCAGATTTCCCACAATAGAGTTTGCCAGCCGAGCCCGGTGGACTTGAAACTTACAACCACCGCTCATCACTCAAACCACCACTTCCTCCCCTCCCGCCAATATTCTCTGGGAACTTGTTCTTAACATATGGAAGAAAACATTCAGTGAAGGTCTCAGATGAAGTAAAAGCTGTTAAGAAAGTTGAGCAGCCCTATAACCAAATGGCTGTGTGTGGCCAGCTTGTTGGAAAGACAATAGAGTTGGGACAGGGATGTCTCCATGCTGATTCTGTGAGTGAGCAGTCTGTGCTTCAGGGTCTAAGGACAGATTTGGTTACTAGAGAGCAAAACAGTTTTATGGCCGAATGCTTGAGGATGGAGGGGAAAGCAAGCAAACTCTCACCCTCAGACCCTTTGGATTTGTGTGGTATCTCTTTAAAACAGAGTCCAGCATTGGAATGGGTAGCAGCTAAGAAGTTAAAAGCTAGTGTTTGTGTTGATGCAAATTACCTGGCTGGCAGGGAGAAGAAAGACTTGCTAATAGCAAGTTGGGTCATTACACCAATTGAATCTATTTCCCTATGTTAAGTTCTCCTCACACCTTCTATGGGCCATCTTAATTATCACTTCAAAAAGTTTTTTTTCCTCCTGCTAACGATAGCTCATCTCAATTGATTAGACTCTGCCTGTTGGTATGCATACTTCCACCTTTTCATGTTCTCTGTATGTATAAATATCTCCTGTCTGTGTGTTCCATTCTATGCATCCGAAGAAGTGAGCTTTAGCTCACGAAAGCTCATGCTACAATAAATTTGTTAGTCTTTAAGGTGCCACAAGTACTCCTGTTTTTTTTGCTAATAGCTGTTAGCACAGAGAGCCCACCCTGGTGATCTCTCACTCTACTGGCTGGTCTGCCACCCAGAGGCTACTACTGCTGCTGCAAACAAAGCTACCGTAAAGCTAAAGTAAACTGCTCCCTCGTATACAGAGGAGAACATACCGCTCCTGCGGAAGAGTATGCAACTCTGCCCATCAGAGCAGCTGCCAGTCACTCACCAACAGCGCCTTTAACAAAAACGCGAGCACCTAGATGCTATGGTGATGGATATATTTATACGTGCTTAGACAGGGCAGTTCTTTTCCACTGAAATCCATCGGCCCGATGTCCTTGATCTACCAGTGTTTACACGGGTGTAATGCCGTCTACTTCAATGCAGCTACGCCACATTTACAGCAGGGCATGTGAGAACAGGATCGGGCCCCATTTTTCTAGTATTAAGGAGAATCACATGCTAAAAGTAAATTACGTGATCTTCCCTGAGAGGAAACCCCGATCTCCAGAATAGTAAAGCCATCCTATTTCTTTCCAGGAGGTGGGCTTGGTAAATCTCTCGGGGGGGGGGGGGGGAGGAGACGGGGAAGTAGGGCTGGTATGATGCTCACCATGACATCCTGGTCTACCCTCTGCCTGTTCTCTCTCACTTCTTCCAGCTGCTTTTGGGCCTCTTCCAAATATTTGCTCTTGTTTTCCATCTCCTGCTTAAGGACCTGCTTCTCCCGCTGGGTCTGGATGATGTATTCCTCCTGCTCCTCCTTCAGCTTCATCAGCTCCTTCAGCTTCTCCTCCTCCTCAGCCAGCAACCTGCCGAGAAAGAGCGAGAGGCGGCTACACCCCACCCTCCAAGTGACCAACACGCCCGACCTTGCCGTGGCGGGGCTCGGAGCTATTCCAGGCCCAGCAAGAATGCCGGGGGATGGGCTCCACTCCTGATCTCCTCCAGTGGGAACTGCTGTACGGAATGGCGTAGAGGCACTGGCTGGGAAGGGGTCCCTGCTGGGAAGGCTGGGCACTGTAAGGAACGGTGTAGGAGCACTGGCCCCGAAAGAAGGTCTCAGTTTCCCCTGTCGCCGTCTCTCCCAGCGAGGGGCGCGGTGGGGAATAGGGGAGGAGTGCTGGAGTAACACCACACCCCAGTGGGTCAGCAGCAGTGGGAATTAAACCTGCGACCTCTGGATCTAAAAGCAGGAGCCTCGACTGTCGGACCTAAGAGACCCAGCTCTGTTAGACAAGGCTCTATGTGACCCAGCCACCCCTAGGCAAGGAAAAGCATCCCAGCGAGTGGCTGTGAGGGAGCTCCCAGCTCTTGTAGTCCCAGCTGAGCTGTAGCCAGCTTTTAGAGCATTGCCCACTGAGGAGTCAGTAGGAAGAAAGGTATTTCCTGGTTATACCTGGCCTGGGCGTATCTCACAGACTCCTCGTCCTGCCGTGCCTTCACCTCCTGGTGCAGGGCCTCCTGGAGCCGCTCCTGCATCGCCTCCAGCTCCACGATCCGCTTCCGCTGCTGCTCGGCCTCCGCCTCCTTCAGCACCATCTCAGCCTGCATGGAGGCGCGAGCCTGGAGCCGCGGGGTGGGGAGGAGACGGTGATCAGCGTGGGCAGCACACAGCCAAGTGCAGGGTCCCCAGCCCCCACCCGAATCCAGCCTCTCCTCTCTGTACTGCCAGGAAGATGGAGCTGAACGTATTCCCCGCCATGGACGTCCCTTTGCAGCCGGCTTGCAGTTCTACAGGGCGCTGAGAGACGCATTCACTGGCCCTGACCCTAGCTGCTTAGGGGGGTGGTGCCTATATACACCTGAACCCTCTGCAGTAGCTAACCAGCAAATGTAGGGATAGGCAACAGGGACCTCAGCCTACTCCCCAAAGATGTGACACTGCCGCTGAGCAGGCCTTCCTGCTGAATTGGGAATAAACTGGGCTGCAGGAGACTATCCCCGTTGCCACTTGGATGTCCCAGCTAGCAGGGGCGGCTCTCGCAATTTCGCCGCCCCAAGCACGGCGGCAGGCCGCGGGGAGCGCTCTGCCAGTCGCCAGTCCTGCGGCTCTGGTGGACCTCCTGCAGATGTGCCTGCGGAAGGTCCGCTGGTCCCGCGGCTCCAGTGGACCTCCCGCAGGCGTGCCTGCGGATGCTGCAGGAGGTCCACCGGAGCCGCCTGCCGCCCTCCCGGCGACCGGCAGAGTGCCCCCTGCGGCATGCCGCCCCGAGTACGCGCTTGGCTTGCTGGGGCCTGGAGCCGCCCCTGCCAGCTATGCCACGATAGCACCCCGGACTGCACGGGACTGTGAAATTGAAGCCCTGCATTTCCCCAGCCAGCTGGCCTTCGAGGCGCTTGAATTTCTATCAGCCATTGTGAAGACGCACGGTGAAACTGCAAACTGAGCCCCTTCCGATGGGGAAAATGGAGGGGTGCCCTGTAGCCCTGGGTCTGAGAACTGCTCAGCAGTCTGGGGCTAGGAAAACACTAGCCAAGCAAGGGAGGAAGTACTGTGCTGGACTTGAAAAGCAGGGAGAGCCCCAGTGCAGCCTCAACGGGATGCAGTGCTGCTGAGGGGCCTTTGCCTGGGACGGTCTGTGTCAGAAACCAGGAGCTGCTGCGCACAGGGGTCTGGAGTTTGCCAGTTAAAAGACCCAGGAGGCTGCAACAGTAGCGACCCAGATTGCTACTAACTTCGGGGTCTCCGGTGACTTACAAGGGAGACCAAGAGAGATACTGTGTCCTGCTCTAATGGAAGCCTCCTAGCATGGACGCCACCTCCCCTCCCTCCCCGCCAACCTGCTCAGCCTCCTTCAGCTGGATCTCCAAGGTCCTCTGCATCTCCTCGTGCTGCAGCCGGCGCCGCTGCTCTTCCTCCTGCAGCAGCAGCTCTGCCTGCCGCTGGGCCTCCTTGAGCAGCTCCAACTCCTGCAGCTTCCGCTCCTTCTCCTCCTGCAGCTGCTTGAGGCGCTGCATCTCCTCCTCCTTGGCGGCCTTCCGCCTCTCCCGCTGCTCCCTCTGCTCCCGGCGCTTCTGCTTCAGGTCCTTGTGCAGGGACTTCTTCCCCTCCGCTTGCAACCGGATCGCTGTCTGAATGGCTGGGAGGGAAGGAAGGAAAGGAAACTCAGCAGGGCCACACCCGGCTGGGCCATAGATCCAGCTGCTGCAGCGTGCCACAAGCCACATGGCCAGAGCATGGCCTCCTACGAGAATGAGACTGGGGGCCCGGCAGACAGGACTCCTGGGTTCTACGTCCTGCATTTTGACCTCTCTTGATGCATGTGTATGTCAAATACATCCACAGCATCCGAAAGGTTAATATGGCGATGCCACTGACTGTGACCTCCGGACCCAGTCCTGCAGGGTGCTGAGACCCATTTGACTTCAATGGGAGCTGTGGCCACTTAGCACTTAACAGGATCAGGCCTTTGACCAACCTGTGCCTCAGTTTCTCAATCTGTGCAACAATTCTCACCTGTGTTGCAAGGGTGCTAATTACTTCACGGTTGTACAGTGCTAAGCATGGCAGCTATACACACAGCCCTCTTGAGGGAGCAGCTGTTTGCCATGGATTCTGAGTCAGTCTGATTAAAGTGACCTGGTTTGCAGCAACACGATGTTTGGAAAGTCCAGCTGCTAACTCCAAACAACTTGAAACATTTTGGAAAAAGTGTTTGGGCCTGAATTCTGTGAAATGGGCACCTGTACCAGCTGATCAGGCACTAGCAGAATCTTGGGAGAGGTTTACAAGAAAAGCTGGTTAATTCTAAAACCCTAGCTCTTTCCATCAGTAGATCGCCCAGCTCTTTACATTATCCCCATTTTACAGATGGGGAAACTGAGGCCCAGCGAGGGGAAGTGACTTGCCCAGGTCAACCAGCAGCCAGTGACCAAGCCAGGAGCCCAGGTCTCCTGAGTCCCTGTTCAATGCTCTAGCCACTAGGCTGCAGTGCCTCACTTAGTTTGCTCTAAGTGGTTAGTTAATAAGAATCTCTCACAGTTTCATCCCAAAGTGCTTCACCAATGAGATACACACGGCACCTAACACAAAATGTGGCCACCTCTGGGGTGGAGTGAGGCTGCTGATTGGCACATAGCTCACAAGCAAGGGAAAGGGGAACTCCGAAGGACACCAAGGGAATGTCCTACCCACCCACATGTAAGAGAGACAGAGAATGCCAAGAAGCAGACTCGGCATTCCCCTCCTCCCAGCACTGGGCACAAGCAGCCAGCTCCACTGAAGTTAATGGGAGTTGCTATTACCCTGTGGGAAGAAACTGGGTCTCTGTTTTATGGGCCTGGGGCAGCCCTGCCAGGGGTGCTGAGTGTGCAGAGGAAGAGCATGTAGAGGTGCACAGAGAGCTCAAGGGCAGAAGCTGCCTTTGCCACCCCAGGGTTTCATCTTTTCCTTCCACTGAAGCGACCCAGGAGCAAGAGGAAGGCAGGACGGACAGGGAGGGTGGGCGGGCTGAGAGCCCGGCGTGGGTGCTGCGGCACAAACCTAGCGTCCACTCCTGCCGCTGCTTGGTGTCCGAGGCACTCATCTCATACGTGCGGGAAGAGGTTTTCACGCAGAACATGCATCTTTTCCCGTCCCGGTCAGGCAGGACCTATGGGGAGAGGGGAAGGAGTTACCGCTCCTGTACCTGGAATAGTGCAAATCCCCCCTGCGCCCACAAACCCATTCCTGGAACGGCGCAAATCGCCCCTACCCCTTACCCTACAGTCTGGGACAGCCCCCCACAGCACAACTCCCAGCCTGCCAGCCCCCCCCCCCCTTTGGCCCAGGCAGCTCCCCACCAAACCCCACTGTGCCCTTCCCCTAGGGCCTTTCCTTCTGGACGTAAAGGGGCAGGAATTACAAGGAAAATAAACGTTTCTTTCCTTCCCCGCCTACGTTCAGCGTCCCCCAGTCCCTGTACAAACCGGGGCCAGTATTAACCCCTCCTTTGCTGGATGGAAGCCTTTGGGGCAGCGTGCTGATAAAGGGCAGCCTGGCACCCAGCTGATATTGCTAGGCCAGGTACCAGCAATGGATGTGAGTCCCCACCCCCACCGACACAGGCATGAGGCAAGTGGGATGTCAGGCAGCACACAGCTGGTTAACGGGTCTGCTGCTGCTTCATACGCCAGGGCTGTCACATCAGATGACCCTCGAGCCTAGCCCTGTGGGTCAGTGATGTCACTGCACCCCCCCACCCCCCCCGGGGGACCCTGCAGCAGCCAGCAATGCTGGAGTGGAGAAGCCAGCAGTAAAAGTGATTGAAACCTGGTGTGGATTTAGTGCTGGTGAAAGGTGCTGGACTGACAGCCCGGGAGAGCCAAGTCCTCCATCTATCCCACGTACAGGGCTTGACAGGACAAACTTCCCCCAAACACGCCCCTGCCCAATAGGCATCTGATCTGATCAAGAGAGCTCAGTCTCCGGGGCCCATTCAGTCCCTGGCCCTTCTGCAGACTGCCAATTAGTGCCAACTGTAGCAGTGATTTTTCGGTCGGGGAGGCCGGCTGGCTGGGAGCTGGGCTGAGAACGAGCAAGCTCATGTCACATAGGGTAAGTGCACTGCAAAAGGGGTGTTCTTAGCACGTGTTAGCGAACTCGGGTTAAAATAGCAGCTAAGACACGGCAACGAGGCCTTGAACTCGGGTTAGCAGTTCAAGGCTGCCCTATGGGCTGCAGCTCGCGCTGCTGACCCGAGTTAAAAGCCAAATGCTGCGTCTGTCCTGACGGTTTAACCCGAGCTAAGAACACATCGGTTTTTTGCAGCATGCTGAGTGGAGACAACCCAGCAGCCACCCTTGTGCCCTAGCCTGTGAAAATCCGGTTGGTTCTGGTTCTCGAACAGCGTCCGTCACCATGGCATCTGGGGAGCTTTTCTAGCCTCGAGTTGCCATGGGGCGCCTGTGTTAATGGAGGTGAAATCGGTCTGACTGTATGTCCCCATCTCTCTTTCCACAGGCACTGCCTGGGGTCTGTCACCCACTGGAACAGTAGCACTTGGGGTGCGCACACCCCCTGGGGAGACAGGGAGGAGCTGTTATTACACCGATGGCCCAGCACAGCCCCTCTCCGCCGGAGCCCAGCGCAGTTACCTCCACGCAGCAGTGTTTGTCCAAGGCAATGCTGCCTTTCTTCTCCTTCCGCTCCTCGCTCATGTAGTAGGACAGGGCGCTGGGCTTTAGTGTGAACCATCGCTCGGACCAGTTCCGCCTCAGCTGGCCCTTCTTCCAGAGGTAGCCCTGCGCCCAGACAGACAGAGGGGGTCTCAATCCACGGGCCGTGCCAGAGAGCCCCTGCGCTATGAGTCCAAGGCGGGTTTTGCACCTGGCTCCCACCCGGGTTGTCTCAGTTTGCGCCCAGCCACCAGAACCATCTCAGTGCATCCGCACCTACCGTGCTTCCTACTTGTGCGCGTATTGGTGCATGCTGGGAAAGCTGCTGGGCCCCTGTCCCATATTGCCTCAGAAAGGACGGAGTGCCCAGCAGACATGCATGGAGCAATGTGCCCCAAGGTGTCATACTGCACACAGCTTGCTGGGAGCAAGAAGGACCCGCCAAACCAGTTCGACAAGCACAGGCCAGGGGCCCTATCCACAGCGTGCCGAACCGGTAATAGAAACACGGTGTCAGCCAACAGCACTGCCATGTTACCAACTGCACATCAGCCATGGCGGGCATGGCCACAAGCCACGGCTAGAGCCGCTGTCACTACAGACAAACAATCAGAGATGCTGTCTGCCAGCGAGGGTCTGTGTTCTCTTAAGCAAAGTATTTTAGGTCCAAAAACTGGCCTGGTAGCTAATAAGAAGGGCTGAGAGCCTGCCTGGTGGCCAGACACGCCTGGCAGACTCATCACCTGGTTGCCTAGGGGTGGCTGCTGGAAATTCCTTTGCACATGCAGTTCCCACGAGCTTTCCAGGAAGGACTGGGGCAGCCCCCCTGTCCAGAGCTCTAACCTCACCCCTCCCCATGAACTCAGCAGGTAGGGTTCTCTCGTAATAGCCCTATGACTTCGTCCATATGGAACTGGGGAGAGGTGGCACACTGTCCCTGGGGTGAGAGGGAAGGGCCCGGCTTTGCCCCGAGATGGGTAGGCCCCCACAGCACTGGGCTTAGTGACAAGGTTATGTGGTACAGCCCATTTCTGGTGGGGATCAAAACCCAGCCTGAGCCCCTCTCCCAGTAGCTTGTCTCCCAGGGTCCCTGCTAGCTCCTTGCCTGTTTGAGCATGTCCTCAATGACCTCCTGGTACACCTCTTCAATGGCCATACTGACGGCCTCCCGCTCGATCCCCCGCAGGAGCTTCCCCGAGTTCACCAGGTCCAGGAACTGCCAGACCGTCATGCCGCTCTGGTGCTGGGGATCCTGCGAGAGGTAGTCGTCCAGCTCGCAGCAGTTCAGCTCCACATTCATGGCGGTGCAGACCTTCTTCAGCAGGTACTCCACCTGCAGGCGGGGGTGGGAGGCAAAGCAAGAGCCATTTCCACCTGGGGACCCCCAGAGACCTACGCTACCCCCCATTTTTAACCTGGGGATCCCCGGAGATCTGGGGCCACCCGCCATTCCCACCCCAGAGACTTCAGGCCACTGCCACTGCACCCAATGGAGCCCCCTTTCCACCCCAGAACACCCAGAGACTTAAAATCAACCCTATTTCACCCCATAGACACTACTTTCACCCCCAAACTTCCAGAGAGCTGGGGGCACCCCCACCTCCACCCCAGAGACCTGGGGGAATCCCCGTGTTCACTGAAAAGAAGTAGGGGAACCCTCATTTCCACCCGAGACTCCCCCCAGACATTAGTAGCCCACCCCAAAACTCAAAGCAACCAAAAATCAGTGAGCAGTTTTGAAAGCGTTGGCCTATGATTTTACTTAACACAGTTACTGTTGCACTCAGTTTTGCTTAGTGGGAAAGAATGAAGTTGCTATTTCGGCCCCTCACTCACATAGCAATGACCCAACACGCGCCCACAACTGCTGACAATCACAGTGATACACTTAAAGTATTTTAAATTCTGTCTTGTGAAGCACCATCATTAGGTTTTAGCGTAAACACCCAATTTCAGATGACTGGGTGAAGCTCACGCTGCTCAGATCTGGCTGTTTCAGGCTGCATTCAGACTCAGGGTATGTCTACACTACAGGATTATTCCGATTTTACAGAAATCGATTTTTGGAAACAGATTGTATAAAGTCGAGTGCACGCGGCCACACTAAGCACATTAATTCGGCGGTGTGCGTCCATGTACTGAGGCTAGCGTTGACTTCCGGAGCATTGCACTGTGGGTAGCTATCTCATAGTTCCCGCAGTCTCCCCTACCCATTGAAATTCTGGGTTGAGATCCCAAAGCCTGATGGGGCCAAAAATTTGTCGCGGATGGTTATGGGTAAATATCGTCAGTCAATCCTCCCTCCGTGAAAGCAACAGCAGACAATCATTTCACACCCTTTTCCCTGGATTCCCCGGGCAGATGCCATAGCACAGCAACCATGGAGCATGTTCAGCCTTTTTTCACTGTTACCATATGTCTACTGGATGTTGCTAACAGATGCGGTACTGCAGTGCTACACAGCAGCATCCCCTTGCCTTTGCAAGTTAGCAAAGACAGTTACCAGCCATACTGTACCGTCTGCTGCTTTGCAAGTTGACAAAGACGGTTACCAGTTATACTGTACCGTCTGCTGCTGTCATGGGTGCTCCTGGCTGGCCTCGGTGAGGTCGGTCAGGAGCACCTGGACAAAAATGTGAATGACTCCCAGGTCATTCTCTTCTTTAAGTTTTGTCTAATGGAGAGTCAGTCCTGCCTAGAATATCAGACAAGCCTACTAAAGAACCGGAGAGGCAAACGGCCGCTCCGGGTCAGAGCCCCAGACATCCTGCAGAAATGATGAGCTGCATACCATTCTAGGGGGTGCCCCTGCAACAACCCCACCCGTTGCTTCCCTCCTCTCCAACCCCTCCTGGGCTACCGTGGCAGTTATCCCCCCATTTCTGTGATGAAGTAATAAAAGAATGCATGAATAAGAAACAACACTGACTTTATTGCCTCTGCAAGCAGAGATCAAATGGGGGAGGGGAGGGTGGTTGGCTTACAGCAAAGTAGAGTGAACCACCATTCTGAACTTGCTCCGCCTATAGCTGAAAATGGGAATCTGTGATAAGCACTAGGATAGAAGCACAGGCAGGACTGAATCTCCATTTGTGTGTGGGCCTTTGGTTGACACTGGTAAAATACAAAATGTCCCATGATATGTATGTTGGGGAACAGTTCTAAACGGCAGCTTAATTTTTTTATTTGCAGCAAAATGTAGAGGTCTAAGTATCTGATTGAGAGCCCTGGTAGCAAGGGGTAGGCTGGGGTAGGCGCGACCACATGGTGCTGTTGACTGGGAGAGCAGCCTGAGGCAGAAGCCTCCAGCTGGATTGATATTCCAGGCAGGACTGAATCTCCATTACACAAAACTTAAAGAAGAGAATGACCTGGAGTCATTCCCATTTTTGCCCAGGTGCCCCCTACCAATCTCACCGAGGCCAGCCAGGAGCACCCACGGGATAATGACGACGGAGACCAGTCCTACTGTACCATCTGCCGTCCACAAGGCAAGGCAAGGCAAGGCAAGGCAAGGCAAGGGGATGCTGCTGTGTAGTGCTGCAGCACCGCATCTGCCAGCAGCATCCAGTAGACATACGGTGACATTGAAAAAAGGCAAGAAACAATATTTTTCCCTTTGCTTTCACGGGGGGCTGGAGGGGGCTGACGACATATACCCTGAACCACCCGCGACAATGTTTTTGACCCTTCAGGCTCTGGGAGCTCAGCCCAGAATTCAAATGGTGTTCTGAGAGTGTGGGAACTGTGGGATAGCTACAGTCGTCAGTCGCCCCTCCCTCCGTGAGCGTCCATTTCATTCTTTTGCTTTCTGGTACGCTTGTCTCAGCTCCTTAAGTTTCAAGCAGCACTGTGTTGAGTCCGTGTTGTGGTCTCTGTCCATCATGGCCTTGGAGATTTTTTCAAATGTTTTGGCATTTCGTCTTTTGGAAAAGAGTTCTGATAGAACAGATTCATATCCCCATACAGAGATCAGATTCAGTATCTCCCATACGGCCCATGCTGGAGCTCTTTTTTGATTCTGGGACTGCATGGTCACCTGTGCTGATCAGTGCTCCATGCTGGGCAAACAGGAAATAAAATTCAAAAGTTCATGGGGCTTTTCCTGTCTACCTGGCCAGTGCATCCGAGTTCAGATTGCTGTTCAGAGCGGTCACAATGGTGCACTGTGGGATAGCTCCCAGAGGCCAATACTGTCGAACTGCGGCCACACTAATCCTAATTCGAAATGGCAATGTCGATTTCAGCGCTACTCCCCTCGTCGGGGAGGAGTACAGAAATCGATTTTAAGAGCCCTTTATGTCGACAAAAATGGCTTCATTGTGTGGATGGGTGCAGGGTTAATTCGATTTAACGCTGCTAAATTCGACAAACTCGTAGTGTAGACCAGGCCTCAGGAAGATAGAGTTGCATTGTCTACAGTCAGTTTGCATTTGGGAAGGGTTTTTTTGTAACAGTAAAGACTAGAAACTTCTTTTAAGAAAAGTTTAGATTTTTGCAGAATCTGTCACAGGGGCTGGATAACCACCTCAAATGTGCTAGAGCTAGGGCACGAGGCAGGTGTCGCATACCAGTGCCATAATCGCAGTGTTAGCTGTGGATTTCTGGGGCCCTTTCTGGCTGCTGTTGAGATCAGAGCAAGTTACTGTAAGAAGGGAGAGAGACGGTCTCCCAGAAAGTGGGTCAAAATGTCAGGAAATCACCTTGAAATTAAAAAAAAAAAAAAAAAAAAAGTGAAAAAAACCCCCATCAGAAAGTTTTGGTTTTTGTTTGGTTATTTTAACTGAGGGTTTTGGCCACCTCTCATCTCCCAAGAGCTGAGCCAGAGCCCAGACATGAAGGGTCGAGTTTGACATCCATGCAACCCTGCTGAAGTCATTGTGGTTCAATTGTGGTGTAACCCAGGGCAAGGGATAGTACCGACTCTGTCCCGTGGATTGGATGTCCTTCCCCCGCTCCAAACAGCCTAGTGCAGAGGAGAAGGAAAAAGCCCCAATACCCTGCCCCCTTTATAAAAAGCAAGCGAACGCCCAGCCCCCAGGCAGCGCCACTCAAACAGAAAGATGATTCAGTGTGTCAAGGTCTGTGGAACAGGAAATACCTCTCTTGGGGAACAGGAAGTGCGCGTGCATATGCAGCAACCGCACAGCTCTGGTTTTTGCTGATCTAAAGGGGAGATGGAGCAAGAGCAGCAGCTGCCTGGTGGGAGCAGAGAGTGGCGGCATGACAGAGGCCATCCTCACCAGCCCATCAGTCAGAGGGGCAAGGCCAGGCCCAGACCATCCCCTTATTGCCGGCCAGGCCGCTGTTAGCTTTGGAGCCAGCGGCAATGGGTTTGTTTTCCCCGCCTGAGTCTGTGGATTTGCAACCCACCTGATGGGGACTTTAGTTCTGCATTGGGAGACCATAGAAACCTCCCTTTCTTCCCACATGCCTCGTGGAATTTAGAGATTATGATTAGCCGCTTTGGCTGAGCGGCTGGGATTCCTCTCTTTTAATTAACTCTGCGGCATGCACACACATATCCGGGGTGGTCAGAGCCTTTCCTGCAGGCTAAAACACGGACTCCGCCACTCCGCAGCCGCCCATGGGGACCACATCCCAGCACGCCGTGATCCATCTGGATCCAACTATTTCATGCGGTGCAGGAGAATCTATTGACAAAACCACCCCCATAAAGTTACTCATTAGGGAAGCGAAATGATCAGCAACGTTCCCCCGACAGCACCCTGACCTTATGGGGTTGTGTGGCTTTAAATATGTTATGAGAGGCTTATTGTTCCACATTCGTTTTGGAAAAGGGGGGCAGCCTTAGAGAAGGCCTTGCAGGGTGAGAGTGCATGTCCACACAGGCAGCTGGCTCCCACTCAGCCAGCCCCTGAGCAGGTACAATGGCAATAGCAGTTGGGAGTCCCTGGCACAGTCAAGGTCTCAGCTCCGTTTCCATCCCCGTTACAAACCTGGGGGCTTGAAGCTACCTGCGATCGCAGCCTTTGGGCTTCCGTGTTTTCAACTGACAGCTTTTGCTGCTCACGCAGCTCCGGCACATGGTGCTGGCTGATCAGGCAGGTGCAATGCGAACATGCCGGCCCAGTACCCCCACCCTCTCTGCTACAGCTGCATCCGCACCACGAAAGCCAGCTGGAGTGGAGAGCAAGCATCAGACATGGCTCGGCAAAGGGATTGAAAATGCATGGCCCCCGTGATGGAGGCAGGACCAGCTGAGCTGAACACCCAGGGCAGCAAACCGAGCCAGCCGACGGAACACATTGTCTCCTCGCACTCTTTCCACACCATCAGGCTATCCGTGCCACGGGCAAGGACCTTCGCTACGGAGCAGTCCCCTGGGGAACGACGGCTGGCTCCCGCGAGCTGGTTCCGCGGCTGTACCGGCAGAACGGTCTGCTCTCCTGCCTCAGCTATTTTCCTTCCTCTTGGACACAGTTCTGACCCACGTATCTTCTGGCTCTGCAAGCAGTTACAGCCAGTTCCCAGATGTGAGGGGGATGGTGGCCACGCAAGGAAACAGCCCAGCCTAGAGAGCGTTTCCCATACCGCTGCTCATAACAGCTTTACCCCTCTTCCTTCCCTTCGGCCATCACCTCATCACCCCTCCTGACTAGAGCGGTTGCATGGGCTTAGTTAAACCTGCACCAAAGCCCTCTGTTCATCCACAGGACAAGCAGAGCACAGTCCTTCACCCCAGCCTGCCCAGGTGCAGAAGCCCCGTCCTGGAGGACCCTCCTCTAAGCCCAAGAAGGGAATTCAGTCTCCATGACCCATTCGGCCCTTGGCCTCACCACTGGGACTGCCAACAAAGCTGGCACTTAGTCTCAATTATAGTGTGGGGGCAGGAGTTTGAGATGTGATCTCTGGCCCCACTGAGACTGGTCTGAGGTGAAATAAACTAATACCACACAGGCCGGCAAACAACTTTGTTAGCACTGATCTAGGCTGGAATTGAACTGGTGACTCTGTGGGGAAAAGCTCACGCTTTCCCATACCAACCTGTAGCACTATCCCTTGCTGTAACGTTGCAAGGTAGATGCGTCACTAGATCTTATTGGATCACTGTGTTATTTGTCAGTCCAATAAAAGTCTCTTGCACTTGGCCAGAGTTTTCCTCAGAGAGGGGGAAGCTGGGGAACTGACTGCAAATGACAAGACAAGGAGCTCCTACCTCATCTGGGACCATGACAAGAGGGTATCTGTCTTCAGAGAGGAAGTTAAAGAGACACCAGAGCTTGAAGGCGTCCTTATGGGACACGACACTGTTCCCATTCCGGTCGGGCTTGTAATTCTTCTTTGCCGTCAACGTCCAGCAGAGCTCATCAAAATCCTCCTTGACAAAAGCCCCTTCCTCCACCTGCAAACACACCCCAGTGAAGGTGATGCCATGACATTACAAAGCACTGGGAATAACACAACAGCCTGCTACAGCGCCTGTCATCTCAGGAGTGCAAAGAGCTCCACAAACCCAAATTGCTTGTCATCCCCGTGAGGTAGGGGAGCATTGTCACCCCCATTTTACACCTGGGGAAACTGAGGCACAGAGAGGGCACGTGATGTGCCCAAGATCACCCAGTATATCACCAGCAGAGCTGGGGCTAGAAGCCAGGAATCCCAGTTCCCAGGCCCCTGCTCTACTCCCAGAGCACTCTAACATGAACCCAGAGCTGTAGGGACTCTGATACAGAATTGCTGCCTGTCGGTCTCTTACTAACGCACCCAGCACTGGAGTACCTAGGGCATCATGTTATGACACCTACCTCGTAAGGCAGCCAGGCATGATCCTCCCCCTCTCAGACAGACCTGGCAATTCTGCCCTTGCATCCAAGTAACAGAAGGCAGCATAAGATAGATAATAAACAATACCTGGCATTTACAGAGTCATTTCCATCCCTGAGTCTCAAAGCTTTTTATGAAGTAGGGTTGGTATCAGCATCCCCCTTTGACAGATGGGGAAACTGAGGCACAGAGCGGGGAAGTGATTCATCCCAGGTCACCCAGCCAGGCGGTAGCTGAGCCACGAATAGAGCCCAGCTCTCCTATGTCCCAGTCCCGAACCCCAGCCAAGATGCGTGATGTTTCAACAGCTGCCAGGCACTACAACCCCTGGCCTAGCCCTCGAGCACATGGACCTGGACATGACCGTGTCCGGGAGCTTTCCCAGCTGGTCGGTTTAGTGTGTCAGTGATTATTTCAGAACTCCGTGACACACAGGGGATACCACGACAGTGACTATAGCGGCTCGGTCAGATCTCACAGCTCTACAGTACTGTTCATCCAGAAGGTACTTTACAAACTGCACGCAGCCACCCCCAGTGAAATGCAGCCACTGCTGGGGTGTGGGGCAGCATCCAAACAGGACACTGCCCAGGGGCAGGGTGGGAGGGAAACATTTTGGCTGTAAATACCAGGGTAAACCACTTACTCTTATCAAAACGCCCTCTCGGATCTTTCATGGCCATGCAGACAAGAGCTGGGTTTTGAAATGTCTCCTCTGAAAGACCCACCCACAAGAAACTCAATTTATCTACTTCTGATGGGCTGGGCTGGCCTAGTCAGGATTCCAACCTGTGATTCCCTGGAGTCTATAGCAGGGCAGAGGCAAGGAACAAGGTTAGCTGTAATGAATATAAACAAGATCCTTCACTGGGGCTGCTGGACATAGCCAGAGCCTGCGGCTCTCTCGGCTCCCTGACGGACTAACAGCCTGTGCTGCTTAGAGTTACTACCCAGGAGATCCCCAAGTCTTGGGCTAAGAACTCTCCAGATGGACAGCTGACTACATTGCAGAGGAGGGGCGTTTAATACCAGAGGCTTTGACCGCTACGCCACCCCCCCAGCTCCAGCAACACGCTTCTCTGCATTGATTACCTAGCGCAGGGGCGGCTCCAGGCACCAGCACACCAAGCGCGTGCCTGGGGCAGCAAGCCACGGGGGGCGCTCTGCCGGTCGCCGCGAGGGCGGCAGGCAGGGTGCCTTCGGCAGCATGCCTGCGGAGGGTCCGCTGGTCCCGCGGCTTTGGCGGACCTCCCGCAGGCTGCCGCCGTATCTGCAGGACTGGGGACCTCCCGCAGGCAAGCTGCAAAAGGCAGCCTGCCTGCCATGCTTGGGGCGGCAAAATACCTAGAGCTGCCCCAGACCTAGGGTGAGATGCTGACACATGGGGCTATGCACTGCACAAACGAGCACCGTGGCTTCTTTTACTAGCTGCAGCTCTGAACGGGCCAAGGCACAACCTAGGGCAATAGGGAGGCACCTCCTATGAAAGGCGAGACAGGGTGCACGCGGTCACAGGGGGCATGCGGTCCAACCACCTCATCTTGGCACACGGAACCCCTGCGGCCCCCATTCTGCTCTGACCCACCGTGAGCAGTAACCTATTCCACCAGCTGGTGGTGCAATCTAGGGCAGGGCAGTCTAGCTATTCGGAAATTGGGGGACAAGAAGGTGACGTGTTCCAGCACTAGACATGGGGCCCCCTTCTTTAAAGGGCACAGTGGAAGAAAGTTGCTAGTAACTTTTCCTTTCCCCACATGCCCAGAGGAAGCAGCCCAGAGAGCAACAAGCCACAACGTTTCAGTTTAAGAAACAAAGATGCCTTTGAGATACAAGAAAACCCCAAATACCTGTCCCTTGCGGTGCCAACTTCTATTTTCGTCCTCCCTGATAAACCGCCAAATGGGGCAAAAAAAATTCCTACTAAAAGAGAAAGGCCTGAGCTTTCCTGTCGGGTTTTCCACCACTGGGTGTCTTGTCTGTCAGAGCTACGCTGCCCCTTCTGGAAACACTGAGTCACGGTATGCAGGGAGGGCTGGCAGAGTGGAAGGGGTGACTTTTTTTGCAAAGAGCTGCCAATGCAACTACTAACGTTCAGCGTTTATCTGCCTTTTGAACTCTCCATCCCCCAGGCAATCGGGCATAAAGGCCTAGCACAGGGTGGGCACTCATGCCTGTGCAAAGCGGCTACAGAATGCCACCGGCAGGGCGAGCGGGGAGTTCTGACTGGGTAGCATTTTATCTTACCCAGGTGTCAGTGATGACAAGATGCAACGCAGGGTGAATTAAGGCCTCTGGTTGTCCTCTCTCAGTGCAACCCACCGGCGAGCGTGTGTTACAGGTCCCCCTCTGCGTCCGCTCCTCTGAGGATATGAATCCGTTACAGCCTCTTTAACTCAAGCTGTAACAGCTCATGCTTTTAGCTCTGGAGGTGCCTGTTTCAGTGTGTTGGCCAAGATGGTGGCCGTCAGACACACTGACTCCTAAATCCCAGCCAAATGGTCCTTTCCTAAGAAAAATACATCTAAGTCCACAGATGGGGGTGCTCTAAAGGGATGACCGGCCTTGGCGTAGGGAAAGGAGAAGAATGAAATTCCACCAGCAACCAAACAGAAGGGGGCAAGGAGAAAGTGAAGGAGCTTACCTTATCCAGGATGTATTTGTTGAGGTAAGGCATGTAGCCCTGGCTCGATACCGGCCCGTCGTCATCATCCCGGAAATGCTCCTCCAGCGCCACTGGGTCATGGGGGATATGAAGCACTGTGTACAGGTTGTGAGAGAGCACCTGGCAGAGGAAGAAAAAACAGAGGCACTCTACAGCTTCCCGGCACAGCACTCGTTAACAACGAGCCTACAGCACTCCATAGGCACATATAAACAGTGACATGCAGACACCGACCTAGCTATCCAGGTGTGACTGAGCGCTGTGGTGTATTGGGGAATGTGTTGAAACTGCAAGTTATCACTTTAAGAGTAGGGCGTTTCCTGGTTTGCAGGCTAAGGGGCTCTAGAGATGTGTGCAAGCACAAACAGCCTGGTAAGAACCAGCCTAGAACAAAGTAGTATTGGACATCGCTGCTATAGGGAGCAGCCTGCTTTCTCTCTCTCTGTTTTTAGTCCTTGTGTGTTTTTGTTCTGAATGGTAAGAGATAAAGTCGTGTTACATTGCAACTTTCCAACACGAGTATTGATAATTTTATCTAACTTCTCTGTTTATCTGCTGTGAACACAAGTGTCACTGTTTCATCTAAGCATCCTCATGTCCTAACAATAAGTCTGTGATATGCTAATTGTTTAACAACAGATTCCCCAAAAGTATCCCAGTTTAGCCTGGGATAAACTCTCACATTCCAAAGATAGGTATAGGCTGCAAGGAGCAGAGGAAAGATCCGGGGCATCTCATCGTTTATTTCCCCATTTAAAGCGAATCACATTTTCATCACTATAGCAAAGGATGGAGGCGCAGAACCATAGAGCAAATAAACTGACATTGAGCTGCACTTGGCTGGAGTGGCTTAGAACTTGTCCCTGAAGATACACTGAGCATAATGATAGTGATGTTTTATGGGTGTCATTTGAAATGGGGGACCCGGAGTTCCTCCCTTGAGAGTTTTTATTTTGAAATTTGGTTTTGGCCATTCCGAAGGACGGGGGGGAATATGCTCTTCAGCGATACTCTGATGAGGTTATGCGCTTGCGCCTAGCACAGTGAGATCCTGGTCTATCACTAAGACTCTCTTGGTGCTATAATAAAATAATAATAATATCAGAGGGATGGGAAAGGCTGGATCATAATGCTGCTACTCTTAATTTGGTATATGCTGCCTAGATACTATGGTGATGGGCATGTTAGCAACGCCTAGGTAGACAGACTCTGCAGCAAACGTAGGTGAATGCCTCAAAATATATTCTGTGGATGTTAACTGACATAAAACACTTTGGGTCTGTTTGCATCTGTTTGTTTTCTGTGAGTGTTCCAACAATCACATTTACTGGCAGGAATACGTGCAGAAACGGTGAACTGGAGAATTTCCAATTCACAACCGACACTATTTGCACCACAAATCATATTCTGATGCAAAAAAAATTGTACTCAACCAATCAGGGTAGAGAAACATACCAGGTGACTTAGGCCTCCAATCAAAACTAACCAAAGCAGCTCAGATTCCGAATTTCAAACCTTCAGAAAGAACCATACTCAACTGAGCTATAGGATGAGCATCAGTCACAGGCTCTTTTGTGGGGAACAGAGGCATTTTAGATAATCACATGCCGCCTACAGACAACTCCCAGATATCTTTGCCTGACGTTCTGGGACATGCACAGGGTGTGCAGTATGTGGCAGGCTGCATGGAAGGGCTAAGGGCTTTGGATATTAACCAAGGTTGTTAGCCAGCCTGGCAACAGGGATGGGGCAGAGAATAAGAAAAAGGGACAGATGATCTCCTAACACAGACCACTGATGCACAGTTCCCCACTGGGGCCTCAGTGAATGCCCCACCCTTGGAGAGTAAATTAACTCCATGGTGCTCAGTTTCCTGTGCTCCCCAGTGCTCCTGCAGTCAGTGAACAGAGGATGGGTGGGTTTGTTTGCCAAACGGTTTGCAAAGTGGATGCACAGAAGCATTGGTCAGGGCTGCTCAGGTGCCGGCAGCCCTGCCTAGAAGGCAGAAGAGCTGAGATTAAAGTGCTGCACAAGAGCCCAGACCCTAAGGTGACTCAGTCTGCAGAGCATTGCTGGGGTAGGAGGGGACATTTCCGGCCCTTGGGGTGGTGTCAGATATTGACGTACTCAGAGGGGCTGGCTTAGTTACTTAAGGCCAGATTTTAAAAGGTATTTAGGTGACTCGGGGGGTTTCCGAAGGGCCTGGGCACCTAATCCCCATTCGTTTGAATACTTTTGGAAATCCCACTGGGTGCCTAAATACCTTTACAAATCAGGCCCTTAGTCCCTGGAGCTGCAGGTTGAAATGCTGGCAGAACAACTCTGCCCATCATTCCACCAAAGGAAGGAAACTGAAGACCCTGGAGTGAGGAGAACTGATTCCTAGGTCTACCAGTGACTCACATTGTGGGATCTTGGGAAAATCCCTTCACCATTCTGCCTCAGTTTCCCCATCCATGCAACGGGGGTTGTATTTATTTGCCTGCCTCCTAGGAAGCTCTTGAGGCTAAATTAATGGCTGTGTCTGAAGTGCTTTGAGTTCCTCATGTGGAAGGCGCTAGGGGAGGGGAATACAGATAGACACTGGGGGTGGGTAGGAATACACGCAATAGTAATATTTATAAGCCATTACTAATATTCAAATATGCCTTTAAAGGCTGAGCAGGCAGGGGAAAAGAGTTAGAGAAAGCAGCCAGGAGAGAGCAAAGCACATGCTTAATGCAGACTGGTCTGAGACCTCCCGGCTGTCTGAGACAGCTGGGTGAGAATGCTGTGGAAGGGCGTCCCACCGACATGGCACCTGGCCCTTTTGGCAAGGACGGGGTGGCTGCTTGCCTATCTGCAAACGTGGGCATTCACTTCTGTGATCCCGGACATCCCTGGCCTGTCTGCTGAGATGGCCACTGGGGAGGTTAAAGAGCACCAGGGCTGGTGGATACACCATAGGCAACACGGAGGGAGAAGCAGTCGTTTCACAGTACAGTCGCCCCCAGAGACCCTGACTGAGAGCAGGGCCCCATTGCGCTAGGTCCTGTACACACACCTAGCAAGAGACCATTCCAAAGAGTTTACAATGAAAACAGACAAGACAAAGGGTGAAGGGAAACTGAGGCACAGAGTGGGGAAGTGACTTTCCCAAGGTCACAGAGCAGGGTCAGTGGCAGAGATCCAAGTCTCCAGACTCCCAGCCTGGTGCCCTGTCCACTAGATTCGAACATGCTTTCCCATTTACCGGTCCCCTGAGCCATACAGTCCCCCTTTCTACTCACAGGAGCACTGCTCACTCTGTGAAAGCGCAGCTGGCTGGGCACAGTGGATGGAGTTTCACTTTCAAATTGGCTTTGTTTAATAAAATATCAGTCTGAGGTTATACGGGGAGCTCAGCATTTGGAGCCTTTCTTGACCAATCAAATTCTCAGTAACATATTGACTCCACCCAGCTTTTAAGCACAGTATATGTGTGACAGCTACAAGTATTATGTTGATGCCTAGGATTATATATTACAAGTACCTGCCACAGCACTTGGCTCAGATCAGGAGTGGAAAAAAAACTTCATTAGCCTCAGTGTCCTAACTAATTCCCAGTTTGGATAATGAGATCCTGGCTTCCTAAAGATCCACCCTTTTCCCGCCTGTTCTAAACTACCTGGTTGTGTTGCTGTGTGCTGTTACATGGCTGCCACCTCCACCCTAGAGCTAGCTGCATTTTGTTGTTGTTGGTGGAAGCAAAACCTATTACTTACCCTAGGTGTGTTAGGGGGCTAAATTCACTAATGCCCAGAAAGTACTGTGAAGCCTGCAGATGAAAGGAGCTGGAGGAAGGCAAGGAATCCTCACTGATTGTCAGTATTAGAGCTGGGAAACTGCCATGATGGGTGCCAAGCCTAACAGATAAGAATCTGAAGAGATAGGACAAGAGTGTGGTAGAGTGCACATGCACCTGGGTTACTGGGCATGGATACCTCTGCTTGCATGTGCCCCGTATGGTGTCTGTGCACCTAGGCCTGTATAGTATCTCTGGGTGTTTGTGGGAAGGGCGATTTGATAACTAACAAGATGGAGGTTGCAATGGCAGCACAGAACCAAGGGCAGAGTCTGGGGTGTCACAGCTCCACGGACCCTGGTCTCTGTTGTCCTTCACTGGGATGTGCAAGCTGCAGTATCCGAAGGTTCAAACCCACCCCCAAGAGCAGCTCACTCGGTTCCCCATGTTTCTTTCCCCCCAGCTGCGTTTAAGTTGTTTATCAGAACCCTACATCAAACCACAAGCTGCACGTGACAAGCCCTGGGAGCTTCCTTCCCCCTCCCTGAGCAAGGCTTCTACGTTTCTAACCAAGCCTTGTCCCCGTCTCTATGGTGATGCAAAAAGTCGTGTCCAACTCAAAGAGCCAAGAGCCTCTGTGACAGTCACGGATGTTTGTAGCTGGACTCCCGCCCAGAGGAGAGTCCTGTGCAGTCACCAGTTACTCAAGTCTTCTGCAGTTCAGCATCAGCATGCCCAAGGAATTGCTCCATGAACACCCCTCCCCTGGCAGGGGGGCAGGAAAACACTAGCAGGGACAGGAAACTAGGCCCTGTAGGTGGGGCATAAATCCTTTGGATATAGATCGTTCCCCTCCCTGCTCTCTATCTAACCCAGGACTGGTTAATGCGCAAGACAATTTGTTCAAGTTATAGAATCACAGAACCTATAAATAGACCTATCAATCACCAATTACATTTCCCTATAGCCCCTCTGCTATAGTAGATGTCAAGGCCATGAAGGTCAGTTTCCCCTTGGAAAAGAAAATTATTCATGCTTAGTCTGGGTAGTTGCTTAGCTTGAATGGTTTTATTTACACTCTATACACCAGTCCTGGAACAGAAGTGGTCACAAACAGCATACAGGCAATCCCCTCTTTCTGACATCTCAGCCCAAATACCAAAGCCTGATTCCCAGGAAGCTACTCTGCCCTAAGAATTTAGTAGATCAAGGCAGCCAGAAAACTCTCCAACTGTTTGCAACAGCATCTCCAAAGAACTGTAACATAAAACAACAATACAGCTTTTCTTCCAAGACTGAACACCGCTTGCACACTAAGAAAAACTTGCAAGGTTACGTGTAACAGCACCATCTGCTGACACCTGCCATAACAGTATTATAGTCCCTGAAAACGTATTATAAAAATTCTTCATGAAAAGTGCCCGTAATCCACAGAAAATGTTGACAATGATTTTTTGTTTTCATCCAAATTTTCCGCAGGAGAACAAAGACAATTTTCCAACCAATTCTCTTTATATCACCTATCCCATAGACCCTCATATACCCTCTCTCCACATTTTATCCGCCTTCTCATCTTCTTACTTCACAAAACCTCGTCGATGCTTTGACTTCCTGGAATGTTAATACAATCCGAGCCACTCAGCTTTCCGCCAGCCCTGAAACACTGACTCCTAGACATGCATCCGACTAAATGGGTATTTACCCACAAAAGCTCATGCTCCAATACGTCTGTTAGTCTATAAGGTGCCACAGGACTCTTTGTCGCTGACTCCTAGAGACGCTGCCTCCTGGAACAGCAACACAGCAATGGCAAAAGCACTAGTCAGCTGCTGAGACATCATCCCTTGAAGCAAACCTGGCTCCTTCTCCATCAATCCGCAGCATCCATCAGGAAGGTGGGTAATGCTAGAGAGAATGGGGATAAGAAGAGGTGAAAGCAGCAAAGAATCCTGTGGCACCTTATAGACTAACAGACGTTTTGGAGCATGAGCTTTTGTGGGTGAATACCCACTTTGTCGGATGCAAGTAGTGGAAATTTCCAGGGGCAGGTATATATATGCAAGCAAGAAGCAAGCTAGAGATAACGAGGTTAGTTCAATCAGGGAGGATGAAGCCCTGTTCTAGCAGCTGAGGTGTGAAAACCAAGGGAGGAGAAACTGGTTTTGTAGCTGGCAAGCCATTCACAGTCTTTGTTTAATCCTGAACTGATGATGTCAAATTTGCAGATGAACTGAAGCTCAGCAGTTTCTCTCTGAAGTCTGGTCCTGAAGTTTTTTTGCTGCAGGATGGCCACCTTAAGATCTGCTATTGTGTGGCCAGGGAGGTTGAAGTGTTCTCCTACAGGTTTTTGTATATTTGTGTCCATTTATCCTTTTCCGTAGAGACTGTCCAGTTTGGCCGATGTACATAGCAGAGGGGCATTGCTGGCATATGATAGTGTATATTACATTGGTGGACGTGCAGGTGAATGAACCGGTGATGGTGTGGCAGATCTGGTTAGGTCCTGTGATGGTTTCGCTGGTGTAGATATGTGGGCAGAGTTGGCATCGAGGTTTGTTGCATGGATTGGTTCCTGAGTTAGAGTTACTATGGTGCGGTGTGCAGTTACTGGTGAGAATATGCTTCAGGTTGGCAGGTTGTCTGTGGGCGAGGACTGGCTTGCCACCCAAGGCCTGTGAAAGTGTGGGATCATTGTCCAGGATGGGTTGTAGATCCCTGATGATGCGTTGGAGGGGTTTTAGCTGGGGACTGTATGTGATGGCCAGTGGAGTCCTGTTGGTTTCTTTCTTGGGTTTGTCTTGCAGTAGGAGGCTTCTGGGTACACGTCTGGCTCTGTTGATCTGTTTCTTTATTTCCTTGTGCGGGTATTGTAGTTTTGAGAATGCTTGGTGGAGATTTTGTAGGTGTTGGTCTCTGTCTGAGGGGTTAGAGCAAATGCGGTTGTACCTCAGTGCTTGGATCGTGTGGTGTGCCCGGGATGGAAGCTGAAGGCATGAAGGTAGGCATAGCAGTCGGTAGGTTTTCGGTATAGGTGAAGAGGTGAGTAACCACATTCACTACTGTAGCAATGTGTGGTCTCTGCCCCTTTCAGGATATAGAAAATGGGGTGACAGAGACCTCGGCACAGTGTGAAAGGGGAGAACTAGCCCTCCAAAGCTTAGTTGCTTTTCCAAACTCTTAGGACTTGTCTAAGTGCATAATACATCCTCTGGGGATGCCATACTAGCACACCACTGGCCAGGACAGGTGTCAATCAGAGAGCGGAACTGTTCTAACCAGTCACAGTTCACTAAAAAGGGGGGACAAAGCAGGTCTAGTGCTGAACAGGAGCGAGAGGCAGCGGGGAGTGGAGTGATAGTGACCTGTGCTCCTAGTAGGATTGCCAACCCTCCAGGAATTAGTCTATAATTAAAGATTACATCACGTGATGAAACCTCCAGGAATATGTCCAACCAAAACTGGCAACCCTAGCTCCGAGGGCAGGAGGGAACAAGAGGAATGTTAACAACACCTTTCATCTGCAGATCTCAAAGCACATTCAAAAACATTAAAGTCTCATCCACTCCACCCCACTGCGAGCTGTCATCATCCCCTGGTACGACTGGCCAGCCTGATTTCCAGAAGGGGCAAGTGACTTGTCCCAGGTCATGTGACACTCAGTGGTCGAGCCAGAAAGAGAACCCAGGAGTCCTCGCTCCCTGTTCCCCTGCTCTACGCATTAGATCAGTGTCCTCACTACTGGAATGGCTGCCACAGCAAGATACTTGCTATGAAAAAATTACTTGCCTATGAGAAATAAGACCCAGAATGTCCTAGATCCCAGGCCTGAGCTCTCATCACTGGACAACACTCCGTACTGTGGTACCCAGGCACAGCATGCAACGGCAGCTACTGAAAGGAGAAACTTCCCAGCCCCGAAAATGGATACAAGAAAACCAGCACCACCAGAACAACACAGGACCAGTTTGGTACACGCCAGCCACCTTGGCTGGAGTGGTGGTTTCATGACTCAGTATTTTCAACATCAATAGCTTGCGATAGCCAGAAAAGCGACAACAGGTCTGTGTGGGGCAAAGGTAAAGGTGGGTCCGGTATTAGGGACATCTCACCTAACGAGAGACGTTTAGGAACTGTAGATGTTAGCATGCATTTAAGCCATCGTCTAGGGGCCAGTGCAGGATCCCACTAGGGAATTTTAAATGACTCAAGCAATGGAGCTTCTATCATTTCCCTTGGGAAATTCCACCGACTCAAGGGTCTCGCAGTCAGGGCCGGCTCCAGGCCCTCCACAAGCAGCAAAAAAAAAAAAAAAAAGCCAATCGGCGGCTCTTCAGCGGCAGTTCAATCGCGCCACTCTATTCTTCGGCGGAAGTTCGGCGGCGGGTCCTTCACTCCCTTCCTTCCTCTTCAGCGGCACTTCGGCGGCAGTTCAAAGAGGAAGAGAGGGACTCGCCACCGAATTCCCACCGAAGACGGGCTGCTCCAATAGCAGATGGAGTGCCGCCCCTTTGTATTGGCCGCCCCAAGCACCTGCTTCCTTAGCTGGTGCCTGGAGCCAGCCCTGCTCGCAGTTAGGGAGTCAGACCCTCCTCCTGTCATCCGTATTCAGCCTATAATCTTCCATCGCTCCATTTCATCCCAGTCAGTCACACCCTCTCCCTCCTGGATGTTTACACAGGTCAGCAGCTCAGCATCTGAAGCTTTCATCAGGCCGTGGCGTTCCTGAAAGCACACCTCCCTTTGGGAATAGGGCTGTCAGGACATCTGCCCCCTATGGCACTACGTGATGAGCTGGGACAAACAAAATCATTTAGTCCTGCACATGGCAGCAGGTCTGCTCACCCAGTCCCCTAGAAGACATGCTGCTTACTGGACTAGCTTAGCAACTACAGACATCCCAGGGTTCATTCCTCCTTTGTTTCCAGTCCAAACACATGTGTTACTGTTCTGGGAACAGCCACTCCAAATGCCTGACTAGCCTCCACCGAATCCAGCTCAGGACAGGCATGTACAAGAGTTTGGGAGTGACATGTGGCTACATCTGTAGCGCAGATAGGATCGATAAAGATTGTAATCAGAGACCTGGCTATCAAATCTCAGTGCCTTCATTCACGGAGCTCGCTCTATCCTGGAACATGGCGGTGCCCACCTCCATCCTTAAGACACGTGCTAATTCCCAACTGGTTAAGACTGACTTTAATGCCCGCCTGTTTATCTGGGTGGATCTCAAAAATGCTTCACAATCATTAATTCATGACACCTCTCATACTCCTGCCAAGTGGGTCAGTATCACTAACCCCACTTACACACAGGGGTAAGTCGCAACAGAGAAGCAAAGGGACTTGCCCAAGGTCCCAGGGTGATTCAGTGGCAAAGCTGGGGATAAAAATCCCTCCTGATTCCCAGCTCGCTGCTCTAACCGCTACCCCAGACCCCTGCTCTGCGTTCCCACTGACATACAGGTGCTAGTTTAGGATTGTTTTAACAAACAAATCCCCCCTCTTGTTATCACAGAGAGATAAAGGCCTGATAGTCATTCACACCAAGGCCACTTGACACCACTCTGGCACAAATCACACTTATCCTCACCTTAAAGCTGCTCTGGCAGTGTAAAGCAAAGTGGCCAGTGGAGGATCAGGCCCTAAATCCATCAATATTCTACAATGCTCTGAAAAATCTCCCCCCCCAGGGGAACGAGCCAGCTCCCCTTCCTGTTCCACAGGTGCCTCCTCGACCATACAGGCCTGGCACTAATACCGCAGGACCACCTTTGGCACCTGGAGGTCAGTCAATACTTGCACAGAGGCAGCCCACGCAGGCCAGAATCGTGTGACGCTTTGTGTGATGTAGACACAGCAAAACGGACCAAGACTCGTTAACCCCATTTGACCTCGACCCCTCAACAGTCATCGGACGGGCTGCCACCCAGCCAGGTGGGATTCAGAGCAGCGGCACAGCAGTATCAGAGCTAGCCTCCCTCTTTATAACCTTGACACCA
Source organism: Mauremys mutica (assembly GCF_020497125.1). Classification (NCBI taxonomy): domain Eukaryota; kingdom Metazoa; phylum Chordata; order Testudines; family Geoemydidae; genus Mauremys; species Mauremys mutica. The sequence goes on from NC_059075.1 coordinate 133,461,616, forward strand.
CCTACTGCCATACCGGCGCTCGCAGCCTTTGCATGAGACGCAATAACCGGCACTCTCCGTCATCTCTCCCCCTACAGCCATTTTCATAGGATGGGCGCTACATCCAGTCCAGCCTCCCAAGGTCCCTGTCCAAGATTTCCCCATCCTCTGCCCCCGCCTTTGCACAGCCCTTTATTCAGGCCCTGGTTATGGAAAGAGGATCCTCTAACACCACTGCCCTGCTCACCCGCCTCTGCACAGTTCTTCCTCACACAATGCACCATCAACCTGTGGAACTCCTTGCCAGGGGATGTTGTGAAGGCCAAAACTATAACAGGGTTCAAAAAAGAACTAGGTAAGTTCCTGGAGGATCGGTCCATCAACGGCTACTAGCCAAGATTAGCTAAGATGGGCAGGGATGCAACCCCATGCTCCAGGTGTCCCTAGCCTCTGTTTGCCAGAAGCTGGGAGTGGACGACAGGGGATGGATCACTTGATGATTACCTGTTCTGTTCATTCCCTCTGAAGCACTTGACATTGGCCCCTGTCGGAAGACGGGATACTGGGCTAGAAGGACCATTGACCTGACTCAGTATGGGCGTTCTGATGCACAGGCAATAGAAATGCAGACTACGTGCCAGCGTAACCACATCCCTTATCTGCAGCAGGTTGGCCTCCTTTCACCAAGCCGAACGTGGAATTACAATCAGCGTCTGTGGGTGGCTTGAAATGCACACGCTGCAACAGGCGCCAGTGTGAGCCGGGGGTGGAATAGTTAATGCCAACGGAGAATGGCAGCTCCTTTTCCTCTCCCTTGTTGGCTGTGCCTGGGGCAATCCTGGGTTTTGGAATGGATCCTCCAAGCCGGAGACAGGTCTTGCATGTTAAAAGGTGACAATGTTGCCAAACTGGCAGGACTGGGACTGGGAGATTCAAGCAGTGTAGCCCAGAGGGAGGGAGTGTTGCCTAGTGGTTATAAAGCCCGAGCCAGGGGTTCTGAGTTTTATTCCTGACTTTGCCACTGACTTGGTGTGTGATCCTGGGATAAATCACTTCACTGCTCTGTGCCTGGGTTTCCCACCAGCAAAATGAGGTCAGGCTCAGTGAGTGCATGTTTGCAAAGCATCTTGAGATCATCAAGGGAAAGGAACTATGCGATCATCCTCCTCTTCCATGTGGCTGGTTGGGACTCCTGTATCTCCTGCGCCACAGGCTGAAGATGCCTCCCCAGGCAACGCCAGCAGCAAGCCCGCAATGGACGCATTCTGCCTGCCGTAGGAACAAAACTCTGGGAAGGGGCTAACTGTTGCAGTGTGGTCAGATGGGCCAGCAGCTCTCCGGAGAGTTGCCCAGATGCTCTCTCAAGCCCTGTCCATTTCTATTTTCTCCCCAGCGCGGAATGAGCCCCCCCTCTTCCTAGGGCTGGGCCTTTCCCACCGTCTTTCTGAGAATCACATTTACTGACCTGTCTCCATCCTTCTCAAAAGCAGGCCAAGACCATACACTGCCAAACCAGCACCTACCTACAATACACAGCTTCCTCCTGCTGCTGCTTCACCATCTATTATAACGGTGCCCCCTTCACAAAGCAGCCAGGCACCATATCTGCCCACAGTGCAATCTAAGTCCCCAGCAGAGAAGCAAATGTAAAAGGAACTACATGCCAGATTGTTCCCTATACAGGAAAACACCACACAGAAGGCAGGAAACATGTCAAAGTTCCCCTTAGAGTTTCCTCTCGCTCATTCTGCTGTGGGCAGACTGATCCCCCACCCCATGAAACTGACTTGGGCTTTGTCCCAGAAGACCCGCGGATCTCGCCCCAGAGATGGCTGCATCTGTGATCCCTGCGTTGCCAATTTGTCAAGTGCTTTGATCTCTCAGGCTGAAAAGCAACAGAGAAACCTACACTAGTAATTCACCCCCCCCCCGCCCGCCCGCCACAGCCCACTCCGCACTTCTGCATCACATTCCTTCTTCCCTCCATGGGCCAATCTGCCCTTCAGTCATTTACATGTCAGTCTACTTCTGTGCTTTTCCGAGATGTGTTCATTCCATCTCTCTGCTGCCCTTTCCCAGTTCCGTACTGCCAGCCAAGCCAACTGTTGCACTTCCCATTTCAAGCTCTTGGCGCAGATTTTCGTGGAAATCTGCTGTCTAACCTTTTGCCACCTCAACACCACATGATTAGCAATGACACACGGGCCTTAGGCAACATTTTTTCCATCCTTCTTGTAGGAGTTGCAGCTAGACCACATTTCTCTACCACCCCAGAATGGGGAGCTGTACTGAACGCCTTTGCCGACATCAAGAATCGTCTATTGTCCTCCCCCAAGCTTATCATCTTGACAAAGAGCGATATTAATGAGCCTCTTGAAAAACTCTGAAGAGCAGCCTGTTGAGAAACAAAGCTCGGGCTGTATCCCCTATTCTTGGCTTTCCCTCCTCCCTAGCCCTTATAGAGTGCTGGCCAAAGCTTAGAAAGTCAGGGAAAATGATTTCTCTTCCTGGTTCTGTCACCAATTCACTACAGGATCTTTTTTTTTTTTTTAAACTCTTGGCTACACACACAAGTTAGACCAGTTAAGCTAAAATTATTTCTTATTTGTATTACGGGAATGCCAAAGAACCCCAGTTATAGACGAGGACCCCATCACGCTAGGCGCTGTACAAACAGAACAAAGAGTCTCTGCTCCAAAGAGTGGATAATCCAACTGAGGTCTTGTCTACGTACAAAAATTGTACTGCTTTAGCTCTACTGGTACAGTTAAAGTGGGACAGATGCAGGTATATTGGTATAAATGTGTATAGCTGATACCTGTTTGGAAGGGGAATGGAGTATACTGGGATTAGGCACCTTTATACCCATATAACTACACCCACACAAAGGTTATAGAGGCATATCAGTAAAACTGCATGCCCCTAACTGACACAGCTGGTATAAAAATGGGGTAGAGATCAGGTCTGAGTTAAACTGGAGCAACCTTCCCCTTTTTCTGCCCCCCATGGAGCCATAAAGGGCTAAACTTCCCTCGTGTACATTTAGCTTGTACCTGTAAGTTGACCAATGCACACTCAGCTGAAAAAAGCCAGGTGTTTTGAATCGAGTCCCCCCCACACAGATTTTTGTACTGGTTTAACTAAATCAATTTAAAAAACAAAACACCCCCCCCCCCCACACACCTTTAGCTAAACTGGTGCAACTCTGTCTTCACTGCAGAGTTAGTGCAGCTGATCTGTGCCGGGGTCTGAGCACCTCAGCTAGCCTCACCTGGGTGTGAACTACCAACTGCAAACCACACCTGAGTTACCACATCCTCACTGGCGCTACCCTCCCCTGCGTCCCTCTGCAGTAAGCGGAGCCGCTCTGTGATTCCTGTACAGTGGGTTGTGGGAGAATTCATCCGTCACTCTGGGCACATGGGAGGAATTGCGGGAAGGCACTGGAGGGATATCAACATTCCAGTGATTTAGCCTGGGTCCTCACTGCAAAGTGGGCAGGCTGCCCATCTGAGTCTAAGTGGAATGTGGGGTCTAACACTCATCCCACGCTGGGCTAGCTAGCCCAGGTTAAAAGCACCACTTAACTCAGGTGAGAGATTTTTGTGAGTGGGGGATTAGAGGCAACCCCCAATTAAAGAGCCACCGCTTCACCTGTGCAGTGAAGCCAGACCGTGTGGTTGTGGGTCAGGCTTTAATCTCTCTGGCTGGGCTTATCCAAGGAGCTGAAAGGAATTGTCACACAACCTCCTAAGGCTGCTTTGAAAATCCCAGCCCCTGTGGCTCAGTTTCCCCAACTCTAAACTACCAATTCGTGGCACAGCTGAAGTTGATGCGGGTTGAAGGTGTCCAGCATCTCTTAGGAGCAGGCCCAAAAGGATATGACCAGAGTCCTAGGGTTGGACACAGAAACCTGGCCATACGGAGGAAATGAACCCCAAAGCCAGGAAGACCCCATTTCCAAGGCAGTGCTTTGGAGGAGTGCAATAGAGGAAGCCGACTGAATCAAAGCAGAATTGTCCTGCATTCGTCTCCTTTTCCAGGAGGTGTCAGTGAGTCTTTTAATACAAAATCACACCAAGCCAACTTATGGACCTGACCTGGCTTAATGCATAGTAGAGAATTTTCTTCAAATGCCTCATGGAGCCACTGACTTGGGGCCTGATTTTCAGAAGCGCTGCACCCCCAGAACTCCAACCAAAGCTAACGTGCTCAGCACTTCTGAAAACAAGGCCCCTATCATCCCACTGCAGCCGAGTGGACAGAGCACTGGACTGGGACTTGAGAGACCCCGACGCTATTCCTGGCTCTGCCATTGGCCTGTGCTGGGTGACCTTGGGCAAGTCACTTCCCTGCTCCGTGCCTCAGTTTCCCCACCGACCCATCATTGTAAAGCGCTTTGCGATCCACTGTTGTAAGAGGCAGGTATTATGAACTAGCCTTTAATCCCCATGGTCTCTCTGCCTTCCCATCTTATAAACCCGGGCTACCTTTGCAATCTCTCAGCTCCTTTCCTGTGGTCTACAAGGGTTTCATAATAGCTGGAAGCCCCTTTATAAACCTGAACTATTTAAATTCCCAGGCAACACATTTCTTTTCTTTTCTCCTCTCCCTGGGCCATTGGGTTTAGGAGGCAAGAAAAGTTTAGCAGAATCACATGCATGAGGGCAACAGGAACGTACAACACGTTGCACCTCCAGGGTGCCATCCATCTTGTCTAGGTTCTTACCCCACACCCACACCACCAGTCTGGCTGAGGATCTCAGAGCATTTTGCAAACATTCACTTAGTCTCCACCCAAAGAGATAGGAAATTATACCCCCCACTTGTACAGATCTGGAGATTGAGGCTCAGGGAGTTTCACTGCCTTGTCCAAAGATCATGCCTGCTCCATGGCAGCGCTGGGAACAGAACCCAGATCTCTTGACTTTCAGTTCTTAACCGCAAGACTACCCTTCCTTCCTGCACAGATACGTGAACATGCCCCTGTGTTAAGAGAGCTACGCTCAACCAAACAGTTTACCACATCCCCAGCTGCCAGGCCTTGGGGCGGAGGAGAGCAGCGTAAGAGACTACTACATTTCACTGTCCAATTGCTTTAAAAACAATGGCTGGGAGTGGCAAAGGAGTTAGGTGCCTGGCTCCCACTGGCTTTCATCTAATCCACCCATACCATAGAGAGTGCCCCTGGGCTGAATCAGGGCCGTTAGTCACTTCAGACGTTTTAAAGGCTGTTGGGTGCTTTTCTTCCCTGGAACGAGAGCCTTCTTTCAGCAGCATACGAGGCTGAAGGAACGGCATACACCTCCCCATGGCGCTTCGCTTTTAAGACAACACCAGAACAACCGGGGAAGTTCAAGATAATGGGGAATCTCTGCTCTGATGCAGTCTCCTCTAATCTCAGCTTTAATGGCTTTGCATCTCTGATGTCATTAGCATATAGGAACCAGCAGCAAGACAGCAGCAGGCTTGTGTGGGATGGAAACAAATCTAGGCCTAAAGGAGTGGCTGGATACCTTGTACCAAGGGAGACTTGATCTTCCCCATCTACGGTCAGGTTGAAACTCTGAGTGGCGAGATCTAGCACGGGACAAAATGAAAACATCCTTTTACAGCACATGGCAACACACGCACACTATGGCAAGCGCAAAGAGGCTGTTGCTTTCGCTGGCCAGCAAATGTTCTCCCCTGTTACTGAAGCTTGCGGGACTAATGGCTTGAGATGAAAGGCTGGGGGGAGGGAAGCCTGGATTCTGCTCTGACAAGGAAATCTGGAAAAATTGCACCATGGGGGTTCCATGATTGTCTCTCAAAGATCAACTCTGCCCAGTTTACAAGATGGTATTTTGCCTCTTCCTCCCCTTCCAATGCCCAGCCCTGCATACTCATTCGGGGCTCCGAGAGTCAAGCTGGGCTTTTTCTGCCTTGTGCTTGCCACAAAGACTCAGGCCTTGGTTAATTCTCTAGACGATGCATCAGGCTGAAGAGAACTCAGCTCCTACTTTCTGACTTATGTCAGCTGGGCCCTGCTAACTGGAGTAACAAAGGAACACCAGTGTATTGTTGACACTAAAGCAAAGAGAGAAATCTCTGGACATGCAGGGAGCAGATCTGTGGGGTAACAAGGTGCTGTTGTAACAGTCACTTTCAGAGATCTGCCCCTACTGTGTCATTTGCTCTGTCAGGCGAGGACTGGATCTCTCTTTCTATACAGGGTCTGGGCACACTGACAGCTCTCAACACAATAATGCAAGGAAATCACAATGCAGCGGCCATCATGGCACGTCACTGTACGTTTTACTCTTCACCCTATTGCAATACCCAACAGAGCTAGCAGTCCCAGGTAAACATCACTTGGCCCACAATTTCCTTAGACAGACACTCCTTTTGGATATTCTTTTACCTGATTTCACAAAGACCAAAGGTGGACACACATCAGCGAAATTCACACCTAACCAAGTGTCAGATCCGTTTCTTAGAAGCATGTGGAATAGGGCTATTCTGGGCCTGGACTATTCCTCCGCAAAGGCAGCATCACAGCATAAAGAGCCAAAACCCTCATTCGTTTCTCAGCCTGTCCCCTGGGAGAATTCCCATTGAGTTTGGCAGAATCTGACCCCAAAGGAACGAGGTAATTTCCCTGCTATTCAGTTGTTGGGTGAATCGGCCCTAACATGGAGGAGAAAAAGTGAAAGGAGGGAGTCTCAAGGTTTGTTACTTTCCATGCATGAGTCTGTGGCAATTTCAAAATTCATCACACATACATGCAGCCAACTGCCAAGCAGGGCTTCTCCTTCAGGTGCAATATTTCACATTCCTTTGGGTGCTTACATTGCAGGTTGTGTTCCAGGTTACAAAACCTCTGAACAAACAAGTTCTTCCAACCCAAATTCCAGGGCCAGTCTAAATTAGCTGTAACTTTAAAAACAAAACAGGGTGCCCGCTTGGGGAAGAAATCCCGCAATTCTCATCAGAGTATGAGACAATTGTTTCTACTGAGCTGAATAGGTAGAAAACACATTTTTTAAAATGAGGCATGCTGGGTTTTGGATTCTCTATAACTCAGGAGCCTTTTGTGAAGCTTATGGGTGATCAGGATAAAAACAAAACAAAAAACAAAAACGTTTTTTGGCAAAACCCTAAAGAAATGTTTTTTTAAAAAATGCTCTTCCTTTCAAGAGAGGGGGTGAAATGCAACAGGAAGGAGACAAGTGCGTATCAAAACGAGAAAGAAAAAAAAAAAAAAAGAGTTTGGTTTCTTACCTGGGGATAAGGTGGGTGAGAAACATTGTGGAGCAGCTAGAATTCGAAGATTACCACCCCCAAAAAAGGGTTACTTTCAAACTAATCTTTTTGTGAAGACCCCATTGCTTGGCCCTTGCTTAGACGAATACGAATCAAAGCCTGAGCCTGTTGATAAGCCACGGGACTGGCTATACCGAAGTGCGCAGTGGGTGTTTTTTATTCCTGTTGCAGTCCATTGAGCTGCAAAGCAGCATCCAGCCCTGCCTCGTGCCTCTCAACATGTCTGTGACCCCCAAGGGCAAAACAGAGAGCAGATCCGGACTCAGAAACCCCAAAGCCCCTCCCCTGTTGCTCGGGGGTCTCATTTTGTACTCACTTTCAGCTGGGATTTGGACACTTTGCCACTTTTCTCCACATCCAGGGCGGTGAAGGCGTACCAGATGGATTTTAAAAGCTCTGCTCGCAGGTCCATGGCTAGAGGCGTAGATGACAGAGCCTGCTCTGTCAGCGAGGAGGATCCGGTTTCAGGAAACTGACTCTCTCACTCCAACAGTCCTCAGAAACCTGCAATTAGAATGAAGGAGCAGCAGCGCCACCTACTTGACTACACCTCAGTTAGGCCCCACGATGCTCCCCTGCCATCTTCCTGCCTAGATGACAACACTCACCTTTCTGCCCTCGACAGGGGGCATTAGTCCACCTTGCTCACCTCTGCATTCTCTTCCCTTGTAAGCCCCATGCCCCCAGATTTTAGGCACAACACAGGACTTGGGACTGGATAATACTTAGCACTTAGCCTGCCCATACTCAAAGCACTGTAAAACACATTGATCTGTTAGCTGGCTCCCTAAAGCCACCCTGGTTGGTAAGTCACATTGTAATGATCTCACAGTGGGACTCAGACCATTAGCCTCAGCATGTGTTCCTCAGATTCCCAGCCCCCACACGGCTGCTGCATGTATTCTGCCAACAACCTCTGCTAGGCATGGTGCTTCAATGCACCCACAGAGGGGGAATGAATGTCATTCGAAGGGCAGAGAAATTTTGCCTTTGGCTCAGTTTGAAAACAGGCCCAAGAATCCCAGTTAGTGGGAATTGCCGAGGGGTTGGCGAGGTGTCCCAGCTCTGCAGCAACTCAGCCATGAGACCTAAGGGTTACCCCAAAACCTTTTATCCGCAGCAGAGAAAGAAATCCCTCCCCGGCTAGTTCAAGTAGCTCCCCATTTGCAGGTTTAAATACAGGGGACAGGTCACCCCAGCACCAGCACAGCCCGGTGCAGTCCAGGAGAACTCAACCCAATAGGAACTTCTGTTAACTCCCGTCAGGCGCGCGCTCTCACTCTCTCTCTCTCTCAAGGGAGGTGACGGAGAAGGGCAGAGGCATCTGCCGTCTGATGAGTGGAGTTATTGGCATGTCTCAGAGGAGGCTGTGTGACTGGCCCTGCCCCCCGCAAGATCTTCATCCTTTTACAGCCTCCGCAGAGATGGAGACGACCTACTGACAAACAGGACTACGCAAGTCCTAGGGGGAAGAAGAATGGTGTAATGGCAAGGCACTGGACAGGAACTGAGGAGATCTGGGTTCTGCTCCTGGGAATACCCATGGTGAAGATTTCGAAGCCAGCAGCACATGTCCCTTTGTCCATTCACTACTCCTTACTTTTGGGTGGCTTCCTGTGTGATCCTGGACAAGTCAATTTATCTCCTTAAACCTCAACTCCACCCAGCTGTAAAATAATAATTATCCAGACCTACCTCACAGGGGCGTGGGGAGGAGAAATTGACCAACGAGGTGCTCAGACACTACCAACAAGGTCCATGTAAGTTTCTAGATAGACAGAAAATGAATGGGAGTGGGGAAGGTGCCTAGTAACTGACCAGTGAGCACACAGAGAAATTGTAACACCTTCAGGCTGAGCCCAGGCCCAGAAAAGGGGAGACAGCCCCCTAGGGAGACATTCTTTACCGTCTACTAGAGGTTCTGACTGGATTCAAATGCTAACATTAGCCTGTAAGAGAAATAAGTTCCTGGGACGTCTGGGAGACGCTGTTCAGCTGATTGGCACAATCGCCTATTGCTGAGGCACAGGGGATGCTGCTTAGGGTCCTTACTGGTTTGGCGACCAAGCCCCTAAGACGGGGCAGGGAAGAGAAAAAGAATGTAAACTTAGAAGCTTTATTAAGTACATGTCAACCCCCCTCTTTCTCCCGCTCCCCTCCCCTCTCCCAGGCTGCAGGGATTGAAAGAGAAAGAGAAAAGGATATTAAAAAAAAAAACTTTAATTAGTTTTATTTAAACTCACTATTTACATCTAACTCTAGCTTGTGCCCCAAGAAGTGCTGGCCTGCCCACGTGGAGTACTCTACCCTCCCCACAGCAGCTGAGTCTGGAAATGAACTTGGCTGTTGAGTCAAAAGGGAGGGGGGTAAGGAGAAAGGGAGAAGTGCTGTCACATCCAGGCTAACATGGATCCTGCCGCCCTCAGCTTGTACTGGTGATAATCTCTGATTTCCAGCATCAAGAAGTGATCATCGTCCAAAACACCGAGACCAGGACAGCCTGGGGTTGCTTTGATGGGGCTTTATTGCTTCTGTGCATATGCTGCTTCCGTGCCACTTGTGTATGTGTTTCCAGGGTGTGTGTGGATGTCAGACCATCTGTGTTCATCCCTGGAGCACCTAGTGTGTGAGAGAGCAGGAACTGCCTCTCCAAAATGATCGCTGACTCCCGGTGGTGCCATGATGCTACGGTCTCTGCAGTTCCATGCGGGGTGTAGCGGATCATCTTGCCTTGGAATTCCAACTCTTGGCCATAAAGGAACACAAGAGCTTCCGCCCTGCTCCAGACCCAGGGGACGTCAGTGTCCCTGGAAAACGAGCAGGATAGTCCTGGATGGCAGCAGAGCGACTGCCCGGGATCCAGGAAAGCTCTGAAGCCTCCAGCCAAGTTTCTGAAAGATATCGCAGTAAGCGATAGGAGAGCCCTTTAAACAGGGTCACTCTGGCAGCCCAGAGAGCTCCTGTATCTGCTCTCGCTGCCTGCCTAACACACAAGCTGGATGCACGTAACAGTTATCAGGGACCCCCTTCTGCATTCACGGGTTGTACCACGCATTACAGCTTGTCTTCTGTGCAGCAGCCGGGGGGGGGCTGTTTCAGATCCTGAAACCCCCAACCGAACACGAGGGGCCATTTGATTGCCATCCCTGCTCCACTCAAGCCTCCCTGTCCACGGGTTGCACAGTGCCTCAGCACCCGTTCTCAGACACGGCCGCATTGAGCGTTACAGACTCCTGCTGAATTGCTGCTGTTGCTATGCTGATGGCTTCCTCCAGGCTCTGCTGCTCTTCCAGCTACAAGAGGAGACACATGAACGAATAGTATCAGTCTCCCAAACGCACAGACTGAGTTAATCTGTATTTTACCAGGACAGCCCAGGGGCAGAGATGCAAAAGGGCTGGGTGAGGTAGAAGAGAAGGAGTGAGGAACATGGGTGCAGAGGACAGAGGAATACCAAGTGTTGAGGCAAAGCCGAGGGGAAGGAATACGGGTGCTGGGAAAGGACAGACATATATAGGTGAGAGGAATACAATCGGTGGGCAATGGGTGCAGAGTAGGAGGAACACAGAAAAAGGGGGTGCAGTGGGGCGTAATGGAGCGCTGTGTGCTCAGGAGACTGCTGAGAGTGAGGCAGGCACTATCAATACCTCGAAAGGGGGAAGATCATGGGTGATGGGGAAAGGCAGATAACAAATAACAATAGATGTTACTGAACCATTACAAGGAAAGTTACCAGGACAAGGCAGGTGGGAGCTGAGTACACAGGTGGACACAGAAAACAGCTAGGAGTTAAAAGGAAAGAACACTGGGGAGAGGGACACAGAGGCTGTCATGAAATCCAGGTGCTGAAGCAAGCACCTTGAGCAGGTCTGAAATAGATGTAAGTGGGGAAGGGAATCTGAGCAGAGTGACTGCACAGGAGCAAAGCTCAGCCCTGGACAGGGTGTCACATGGTACCTGCACTGCAATATGAGTGCCGCAGGCAGTTGCGAGCAATGCCACTTGCTGGTGATGGAGGGATGCGATGGCTGACCCTTCAGACATCACTGCCCCAGTGGTGACTATCGTAACCTGGAAAACAGACAACCAAATAAAGTACATGCCCAAAAGGCCTCTTCACGCCCAGAACAGTCCTGAGTGAGTAAGCAGAAAGAAGCCCGTACCGGCTGCGTCTCAGTCCCATCCGCACTGACCATGGTGACGGTGTGCGTGCCAGAAGCCGCAAGGTCTTCCTGTGGCATTGTGATGGTGCCACTCTGCGTTACCATGCTGATGGCACTGCCCAGTGCCTGTAAGTCCTCGTGGGACAGACTGACCTGTGATGAGAAAACAAATGGTCAGCCATTGAAGGGTTAACAGAGCACAGCTTGCACCCAGGTGGGCTTCCAAGGGGGCTGTCCTTCTGGACAAAGAGACACTGTGGGGGTACCAGCTGCCTTTCTGCCTGCCCCTCTTCTGTATTCCACTTTGCTTTTCTCCAGTGCTTCGCATGCAAGACCTTAAGCAATTCCTGAGCTTGGCAGCACAACTCCCATGAAGAAGGGAAGGACCATGACTCCATGTTACAGAAGCATGACCCAATGCATAGAAAGGTGAAGTGACTTGCCCAAGGTGACATATAGTCAGTGGCAGAATCGGAACTAGAACCCAAGAGTCCTTCTCCCAGTCCCGAGCTCTCATCATCTGACCTCATCTCCTTCCCATTTTAAGCATCTTCTGCCGTGCTTATGAGGGGCAGTTAGTTAATTTTCTGTGGCAGCCTCGTAAGCAAATTGAGGAGCTATTCTCAGCAGCTACTTCCTGAGCCCTGTGCTGCAGAAACAGACTTCCACATTTAGCCCCCAAGCCCTGCTGCAGAAGGCTGTGTATGATCAGTGAGGGGGACATGGCCAGTGGTTACAGCAGGGATCGGCAACCTTTCAGCAGTGGTATGCCGGGTCTTCATGTATACACTCTAATTTAAGGTTTCGTGTGCCGGTAATACATTTTAACGTTTTTTGGAAGGTCTCTCTATAAGTCTATAATATATAACCAAACTACTGTTATATGTAAAGTAAACAAGGTTTTCAAAATGATTCAGAAGCTTTATTTAAAATTAAATTAAAATGCAGATCTTATTAGCTTAGTGTGATCCTTGCCCTTGCTTTTCCTTGCTGAGTTTTCCCATGTCTGGTGGCACGCATTTGGATACTTTAAGCTGCACACAGGCTTCTGAGTTATAAGTTGATAACCGGCTGGCAGGAGATCAGTGGCTGGAACCCCAGATCAGCAGCTGAGGTGAGTGGAGCTAGTGGCGGGTAGGGTTGAGCAGGGCCGAAAGCCTAGACCCTGTCTGGCAGGGCGCCTGCGCTGGAAGCAAGGTGAGTGGGGCTGCAGTGGGGACCCCGGCTGGTAAGGGGCCAGCAGCCGGAACCCCAGAGTGGCAGAGGGCTGAGCAAGTCAGCCCGCCCAGCTCTGGGGTTTCAGGAGTGGGCTGAGCGTCTCTGCCAGCCTCCCTCTGGGGTTTCAGCCGCCGGCTCCTGCCAGCCGGGGTCTCAGCCCACTGCCAGCCTGGGGTTCCTTCACCCAGGCCAGCAGCGGGTGCTGAGTGGGACCGGCGGCAGGAACCTGGCTGGCAAGGGGCCCGCAGTGGGAACCCCAGAGCGGCAGCGCGCTGAGCGGCTCAGCCCACCCCACATGCCATCAAAAATCGGCTTGCAGGCCACCTTTGGCACGTGCCGTAGGTTGCCGACCCCTGGGTTACAGGGATGTAATTTAAATAGCAAGCAAAATACAATCCAAATCCAACTAACGCCAACAGAGACTGAAAGCTGCTACCACCAGATGAACGCTCAGTGGACAATGGCAAATGTGTTTGGTGAGCCTCAGGCAGCTCCCACAGGACAAATAAAGCACCTTCTTAGCGGCACTCTCAGCAGAGGTCAAGGAAACTAAAACCTCCTTTGCCCTCCATGCCAAAACTGATGCATAAGGACAGGGACGCGTGGAGGAAGCTTCAACTGGTTCTGCCCAGGCTGCACCAGACTGATGGTTACAGCCCGCTGCTCTCCAGCATCTTTCAGCAGCATGGCACTCAGACAAAAATGAGCCCAAAGTCAAAGCTAAGATGAAGCCCAGCCCACATTGCACACCCCAACGCGAGTGACCGACCGTGTCTACCTAACAGTAAAGGAAAGGACCCGACAGCTGTCCAGGAGGATGGAGAATATGTGGCTGTTAGAGGCAGTGACCAGCTCTGTTAGCTGCACCCCGAATTCTCCCTGGTCTCTGTACCTGCTGTGTTCCATCCTGAGATATAAGTGAAACCTGGGTAGGTATGCCATCCTCCTCCTCCTCCTCCGAAAGGAAAGCAATCTGCTGGCGCTTCAGCGGGGGGCCCTGTTCTGCAGCTGCGGCAGCTGGGCAAAAGAGAAAGGAAGCGCCAGTGAGAAGGGCAGCATCTGGATGTGGCACTCTCTCTATGACCCTGGGATCTGCCTGCTCTCTGACCGGACAGGACAGCACAACAGATAAGAGCATGGGATCGTAATGACAATGGCACAAGGTGGGTCTGGAAGGTGGGGCTCAGTCTGAGTGGCTGCGGGCCTAGGATGGGGGCTCCTTCCCGCAGAGCTGGAGGGGAGGGGCTGGAGGCCCAGGCTGGGGGGGCTCAGTCTCTCCCTTTGCTGCATTGTCTAATCCGAGCCCTGCCTGGGCTGCAGGAGGACGTGGCACGCACCTTCCAGCTGCTGCTGCTCGTAGAGAGCCTGCTCACTCTCCTCCGTGGCCTCCAGCTCTCCGTGGGCGCTGCGCTTGTGCATGGCCAGCGTGGAGGTCTGGCGGTAGGTCTTCCCGCAGTTGTTGCAGGTGTAGGGTTTGCAGTGGGTGTGGACCACGTGGTGTTTGTACAGACTGGAGTACTCAGTGAAGCGTTTCCCGCAGCCCGGCACAGTGCACATGTATGGCTTCTCGCCTAGGACAGGGAGAGAGGCGGTCACGCAACAGGGTGGGGCCCCAACAGCACTAGGCAAGCTGTCAACGTTGGAGCTGACACAAGCATTACATTCAGCCTCACCCTGCCAAGGGGTGGCGTAGGGATTCACCCCCTTTCATATGGGAAACCAAGGCACAGAGAAGCCAGAGGATTTGGCCAAGGTCACCCCGTGAGTCAATGGCAGAGCCAAGAACAGACTCCATTAGTTCTGCCTCCCAGTCCTAGGCTCTGTGAAGCATTTTCCAGGCAGATCTCCCTCCACTCTGCACAGCCTGGTGTGTCTCTCTCATAGACACACCGATCTGTAGAGCCTTTGCTACCTTTATGGAGCATTTTATTTGTCTATTTTACAGGGGAGCAGTGGGCTATAGAACCTCAGCCCCGCTGCAGTTAACAACTAGAGTTTAAAAAGGTAAGGGTGATCAGCTACCATGCTTCCGGGCATAAACTGACAGAAGGTCAGTGTCAGGAAGGGAGCATTTCGCCTGCAGTACAACCATGCAGGTCCATCACAGAGGGTTGTTTTGCCTTCATCTGATCACCACAGCGGGAAGCAGGATACTGGAGTTGATGGAACGATAAACTGGCCCAATAAGGCGAGTCCTATGACCTTCACTGCCTTACCTACCTTCAAAATCTGGAAAGGGAAAATTTGGCCAGGTGATAGAAATCTATGGAACTGGACAGCCAGGTACAGGCAATGTTGTCACTTGGCTATGGATTCAGTTGTCTTTCCTACAGGGGGAATTATACCCTCTCCCCCAGTTTACCTGTGTGAATTCTCATGTGGTTCTTGTAGTTGGTGGCGCTCGTGAAGCCTCTCCCGCAGCTGGGCTCGGGGCACATGTACGGCCGCTCCCCTGTGTGTGTCCGGATGTGGACCTTACGGATGTTGGAGGTGGTGAACGAGCGGCCACAGCCTTCAAATGGGCATTTGAAGGGACGCTCACCTTCATCAACAAAAAGAAGAAAGGCAGGGTATGGTGTCAGACTGACCTTCGCTTCCCATAACGCCCCAAAGTTTGAAACAGAGATCAATCACATCCCCGCCACCATGTCTGTTACACAAAAGAGTCCCTCAATTCCAAGGCCTTAGGGCATTCAGAGAATCTAGGCTGCACTGTGCACAAGAATAAGAAGAAAGGATGGGCTGCATGCAAGGCATACACAATTGCTTCATGCTTTTGACATGTCTTCTTCATATTCCCCCCAACCCGATGCTTGACAATGTCTATGCCCCAAAAAGCTCTTTCTACTAGGTGAGTTTAGTGCTAAGAAGACAGCACAGTTGGGGACTCCTTCTTAGCACAGAAGGGAAGCAAAGTCTCCATGGCCAATTCAGTTCTCCCTGACAAGGCTGCCAATTGCAGACATGTTCTATAGGAAACAAGCTAATACTCCAAGTGCCTTCCACTGTTTTTTGTTATCATACATCAGACCGCAAAGCTGAGGTTCATGGTGCTTTTGTCTCTCTCAGTTTGGCACCAATGCAGCAGTACAGGGAAGGATCTAAGGATACAGAAGTTTCATCCACATGAAAGCATACAGCAACGCAAATCAGAACTGACTCGCTGTTTGGTAGTGTCACATGGTTCACACTGCTTGTGTCTTCTTTCCATGACCTGTGTCTGTCCCGTCTGTTTAGACAGTGGTTTTCAACCTGAGGTCTGCAGCCTATGTCTAAAATTTCCAAAGGGGTCCTGGCCTCCATTTAAAATTTTTTGCAAATGCAAATGAAAAAAGGTTGAAAACCACTAGCTTAGACAGTATTGTCTCATTGTTTCCTTTTATGCCCATCTGTCTATATCCACTTGCTGTCTCTCGTCTTGTACTTAGATTGTAAGCTCTCCGGGGCAGGGACCGTCTTTCTGTTTGTACAGCACCTAGCACAATGGGGTCTTGGTCCAGGACGGGAGCTTCTGGAGACTATCATAACACACCTAATGAACAATAATCAAGATGGACACGTGCTTCCTTGTCATCAAGACCTTCAGATCTGGGAGGACTGAGCTCAGACCACTTACTATGTGGCAGTGCAGCCCACCTGTGTGTGTGCGGATGTGTTTCTGCAGGTCCCCTGAGGTTTTGAAGGCTTTGCTGCACATGTCCTCGGGGCACTTGTATGGCTTCTCACCAGTGTGCGTTCTCACGTGGCTCTTCAGCCCATACCCTGCAAGGGAAGAGGTCACAGGAAATTTGTGTTGCCATCTGCTGCACGTAGAATGGGAATATATGGACAACGTCTCACTCCATGGATCGTCCAAACTCTGTCCTGTGTCCTGGAAGGTCAAGGGATGGAACACCTGGACTGCCTGGAAACACAGGTTCAAATCCCAGCAGGGGTCATTTAGTCCTTCACCCTTCCAAGTTAGATAAACTGAGTTCCAAGCAGTTTACAATGGGGAGGAAGGGGAGAGAAAGAGTTTCTTAGGAATGAGGCCTTAAAAACTGAGCTTCCTCGGAACAACAGAACTGGTAGCCTCAGGAGTGAGATTCATGTGCAGAGGACAGAGTTTTTTGGCACATGATCTACAACCATTACCTGTAGCAAATGCTTTCCCACAGCTCGGGAAGTCACACCTGTACGGCCGATCACCCGTGTGAGCTCGCTCGTGCACCTGGAGAAGGAGAAGGGACAGAACGTGAAGCCAAGACTAGATGAGGTAGCAGCATGTGGAGATCTGGGGGAAGGAGCACACTTGGGACTCTCCAGCTGCTTTGCCACCTACATTCCAACCCACCCATCCTCACATCAGTTAGACATGGGGTTCTTGTTCACCTCCTGTGCTAAGCTGCCATGTAGCAGCTGTGTGCTGTTAGGCCTGGTCTAGGCTAGGATTAGCGAAGACATTTTAAACCCCTAGGTAACAGAATAAATTGGGTTTTAAGATACATTAGCCAACTGGGGTGAATCCTAGGCTTCCTGCTAGGGTTCACTTCAACCAACTAATTCGTGGTAAAAATACAACTCGCAAGCTAACACGTTTTTACAATACACTTTTGACCCTACGTTGTTTGCAGTATTGTTGTAGCCATGTTGGTCCCAGCATATGAGAGAGACAAGGTAGGTGAGGTAATTTCATTTCAAGTGACTGCCTCCAACATGCATTACCCCTTCTTAACAATCAGACCAAGCTTGTATTTAGCTCAAACACTCTGCTTCCTTGCCCAGGCCTGAAGAGCTCTGTGTTGCTCAAAAGCTTGTACATCCCACCAAGAGAAGTTGGTCCAATAAAAGATATTTTATCCTAGTCCAGATAAGACCTTATACAGTTGCTGTGTTCTACTTCAAGCTACACGCTGGATAGTGGGACAAGTGTTTCTAATACTTAGATAGATCTAGATCTCTCTCATTGCTGCAGAGGACACACTGACTGCCATCAGCTCTGCCTTGAAAACACTGCAGTTCAGCAGCCAAAGATACAAGAGTCAACTGTCAGGATGAAGTCCCCCTTCCTCTAAACCCCTCAAGGTTCCTTATCTCTTCTCACGTGCATATTCTCAAGACACCAGCCTTCCTCCAGGTGACAAGCCCCATCCCTCTGGCTCTTCACAGTTGGATGCACCTCACAAAATAGCCATAGAAAGTCACTGCAGAGTGCCATGCTCCAGGGATCCTGGCCTTTTCCCTCATGGAGCCAAGTCTGAGTCTCTCAATCCCCTGCATGGGAGCACAATGAGCTGCTATTATAGCAAGGGGTGGTCCTCTGGCTGGAGCTTTTGGTGTCAGTGCATCAGCTGGCTTACCTTTAAATGGTGGGCGGTGGTGTAGAGGCGGCCGCAACCTTTGTAACCACAACGGAAGGCTCTGTCACCAACCTGCTGCCCCTTCCCGCTGCTACGCATCTCCTCTTCTCGCAGATCCTGCCAAGAAACACAGCGAGGCTAAACCTAAAGAACCACCACAAGAGACCTTGCAAGGCCAACTCAAATCTATCCCTGCACCCTGTACAGTGATCCCACTGGAAAATACGTCTCAGGTGCATACAGATGTACAGTGGCACATACAGAGGGCCGTCAAGGGGAGCAGGAGTCACGATTTCTGGGCTCCATTTCCCAGCTCACTGGATGATCTTCAGCAGGTCACTTCACTGCTCTGTGCCTCAGTTTACTCCTATGTAAAATATGGCTCACAATATTTACCAGCCTTACACCGGAGTTTGCAAAGCACTTTGAAAATCTCTGATGAAAGGTGCTACAGGAGAGCTAAGGATTACTCAGATGATTATCTACCATATCTCAAACTGAAAAAGAATGTCAGGTTTATAATCCTAATTTTAAGCCTTGAAAAATTCTACTGGCCTCTTTGCCCATCGTAAGCCATTCACTGACAAGGGGAATTAATATCTTTAGCTCTCCCAGCGCCCTCATTGCCCAGGGTGGACAAGTAGATTTTGTGCCTGGGCTAGGATGAAACTGCATTTTTAGGATGAAACTGCAAGTCGGCAAGATGTATGATCCACAACATTCATATGTTGAAAAAGTCCAGAAGAAAACAGCTCTATAAGTAGATGATATCAACAAAAATAGCCATACTAGAAAAAAGATTAGTCATGTAACTGGTGAAGTCAACAAGGCACACTTATGGCTCCCTCTCCAACCCACACCTGAGAAGTGGTGGGCTGACAAGTTAGCCTGAGCTGATTCAAAGGAACATCTCACTGACAAGTACAAACCTGGGAAGGGGCATTGTTAGAAACCTCATTCTTCAAGTGGCTGCTGCTATTCACTCTCTCTTCCTCCTCAGAGACCTGCAAGCAGAGAGACCGTAGCATTTGCTCATGCCCGTTTGCAGAGCACAGAACGGGTGAGCCATAACAAAGCAATGAGACAGTCACACCAGCAGAGTGCACCCAGGCTGCTATTTTTTAGACACCACAGCTGCCGTTACTGGTGATGGAATATCTTGGCACAGTCTGCAGTAGGGGAGCCAATCTTTGCCTACCTGAAGGCTTCCTTGGTAAATTGCTGGGAGCCTGAAGACCATTCCCAAAAATAAAATGGAGTTGACTGCAGCTGTTCACATCTTTAATATAAAGGTGGACTGTATGAAGACTACCGGTCCCTTCACTCAATGCTCCATATTAAGGCCACACAAATTAAGATGGAGCACTGCATGCTGGGACTGGTAATCTCCACAACCACTTGGATCAAGCAGACACATTTGGGACTTAGCAATGTTACGGGTCTCATGGCCATATTAAAGATCTTGGTGTGCTACGTTGGTCATATCAACCAACAATCCCTTTATGAAGAGAAACATGCATCATTGATTACTTCTATTGGCAAACATTAAGAGTGTGTATTGCTCAATCACCTGATGTAATTAAAGCAGGAAAGTCTATAGTTTGTGGAAGGGAAAGAGAAAAATTAACAGTGAACTTAAATGCCCGCTTATGAGTGCGGGATTCTACCACCGAAACAAAGGCTGGGACTTGGAGAGCCTGTGAGCTGCTTTAAGTTGCTGGTGAAATTTGCAGCTCATCAGGAATATAAAGCAGGTTCATAGGTCCTAGAAACATATTCTTGCAGTATCTTATACTTCTATAACACTTTCCATCCAGAAGAATCACATATGCTTTATAACTATACATTTCATCTGCCACTATAATGCAGCCATTTCTAGTGTGGAGGATGGCATTTGTTTAACAGCACACAGCAACACTTCACAACATTTTCAGCCAAGAAGTGAAGAAGGATATTGTATCCAATTGAAACTATAAAGGGAATTTAGATAAGACAGAATGAAATTACATACAAGTGGCCAGGGGAAAAGAACAAAAGCAATGAAACAAAATCCAAGTTGTATAGAGATCACTGCATTTCATTGCTCCTTCCGCAGCTGCATTTCTTTTCTTTATCTTTATGCTTCCGCATCCTCAGGTCCATAAATAGAAAACTGGTGGACTCTCTCTCTTGGTCTTGTGCTAGTCCGTTAAGGCTTCTAAGCGTCATATTGATCGATTTGGCTTCTCTCTCTATTGTTCTGTGTAATGTTTCTCTAAGTCCATCTTTTTCTTACCAGATGCGATGCTTTAGGTTGGGGTTTGCTCTACTTAGAATTTCTGATGTTCTAAGAAACTCTTCCCAATGGAATCTGATTTTGGAATCAATTTCATATCACTTTCTGTTGTAGATTTCCATGACCCAACTCCATAAAGAACGACAGATATGATGCCAGTGTTAAAAATTCATACTATGTCAGTGCCTATCATGATACTTTTCCAAATCTTTATCCAAAGTTTCTGAAAGTTGTTTGCTGCTTTTGATATTTGTTGCTTGAAATCTAGCATGTCACCATCACTGCACAACTCACGCCCTAGACAGATAAAATGACTGACTTTTTCCAGTGTTTCTTCGTCTACTCTAAAGGTTATTTTTAGGAAATTGATAGCAATATATTTCCCCCCCCCCTTGTTGATGAACAAACCAACTTGTTTCACTGTCTGCCAAAAGCTGGGTCTTTTTTTCCATTTAACAATGTGTTGAGCTAAGCAAGACAGTGTCAAAAGCAAAAATGAGATCATCTA
This sequence comes from Mauremys mutica, assembly GCF_020497125.1. Lineage (NCBI taxonomy): Eukaryota > Metazoa > Chordata > Testudines > Geoemydidae > Mauremys > Mauremys mutica. Next base: position 133,482,403 of record NC_059075.1, read on the forward strand.
ATTGTGCTTTATCATTTGTCCATAAAATTCCTCAGTTGCCTTCTGCAGTCACTTTCTTCATGATACCATGACCAGTGCAAACAATAGTGAGGACATAACACACCCTTGCCTTACTCCAGTTGTCACTGCAAACTGTTGGCTGATGGTGTCACCATCTCTGACTGCACATTTGGCTTTATCACATAGAGCTTTGATTATTCTAATTCTTGTTGGTGATACTCCATAATATATTAAAGACGGTTTCTGTGTCCGTTGTCAAAAATCTTCTTGAAATCAACATTTGTTAATCACAAGAGGTGCTTGCCATTCTATCTGAGAACAATACGGTCTGCACATAACAACAACGGACTAAAACCTGCTTGTTCCTCTCTGAATTGAAGGTCCATTTGTTCTTGGCAAGTTCCAGGACAATCTTGCACATGATTTTCCCAGCCACTGAAAGCAATGTGATCCCTCTCCAGTTATGGCAGTATGTAAGGTCATCCTTCTTTGGCAATATTACAATGAGCCTCTCTCTCTTCCGTAGGTTGGGTCCTTTTTTTCATTCCATCTTCTATTAAAAAACACAAGGAGATCCTGGAGGACTGTTTCATCATTTGCTTTAAGCATCTTTCCAGTAATGTCATCTTCTCCAGCTGCTTTCCCATTTTTGAGTTTACCGATGGCTTTTCTAACCTTTTCCATTGTATAGACACTACATCAATAACAAGCTTTAGTGGTAGGTCTTCAGTCTATTTAAAACAGCCAGAAATTGTTCTGCCTAACTTTTTCTTTGTTATTCGGTGTTAAAGAGTCTTTCCGTCTGCATTTTTAATGGGGTTTCCAATACTGCTCAAGTTCCTGGTTAGTTGTTTGATTTATTGTCTTATATGAGGCTGAAATCTTCAGACTCTCGACATTTTCTATCAATTTGCCCTTTTATTTCTTCTTAGCACTCCTTTTTACCCTCCGTCTAGTGCTCTGTAGTCTTCTTGCCACTTGCTTGTCTATTCACATCTCATCAGGGCTGGCTTTAGGCACCAGCAAAACAAGCAGGTGCTTGGGGTAGGAGATTTACATGGGCCACCCTTTATATTTATTTATTTATTTAAAGTTTTATTTGTTTAAAAGGAAGACAGTGATATTGCATTGGCAAATTCCCCATAGAAAGAAAGAGTGGAACAAAAGAATAATAAAGGCACCTCAACTTTTCCTCATTTATGTAGGACAGTCTTATAATATGCATCCAGATATCATCCAATCACACAAGCTGAAAATTGTTCCACTTTACTGCAGTTCTGTAACCGTATGGGAACCAATCCTGTCTGTGTTCTGTGCACATCCAAAATTCCTGCTGAATGACCCGCCCTGGGAGCGAGTTACCAGTGACCCAGGGCTGGGGCAGCAGGAGGGTGCGGGGAGGGCACTGGTTGGGGGGGGAAAGAGGGGAGCCCAGCACTGGACCAGCAGGGGAGTGCGGGGGGGAGCCCAGGGCTGGGGTGGGGGGCAGCCAAAATTTTTTTTTGCTTGAGGCAGCAAAAAACCTAGAGCTGGCCCTGCATCTCACGCTTTGTACTTCTCTTTTCCACTGCTGCCCAAGTAGCATTATGAATACATCCTTCCTCTTCATCTTTCCTTATTAGAGCTCTTTGCACTTTCTAGATAGCACACACTGATGTTTTCACAGAGTATCAGTCTGAGTTTTCTTCAGTTCACGCCATCAGAACACTGAACCTGCTCTTCAGTTCAAGCTAAAAGGCATTTTTTGTGTTTGGGTCTTCTTTTAACTCGCACCATCCTCTTTACCTTGATCTTCAATTTAGCGATACAAAGGTTATGATCACTGCTCACATCTGCTCCCCTGCACACATGTCCATCTGTCAATAAGCTGCAAAACATTCTTGTCATGCAGAGGTGATCTATCTGGTTTCTGTAGTACCATCTGGGGAGTTTCAGGCCACTTTATGAATTTCTTTATGAGGAAATATTGTTCCACCTACCACCAGGTTGTTCACACTGCAAATTTCTACTAATCATTCACCATTTTGGATCATGTCCAAATCCCCGCCACACTTGCCTATAACTTTCATAGAATATCAGGGTGGGAAGGGACCTCAGGAGGTCATCTAGTCCAACCCCCTGCTCAAAGCAGGACCAATCCCCAGTCAGATCTTTACCCCAGTTCCCTAAACGGCCCCCTCAAGGATTGAACTCACAACCTTGGGTTTAGCAGGCCAATGCTCAAACCACTGAGCTATCCCATCATTGTCTGACCCTCATTGCTACTTCCACCCTTTGCATCAAAATCACCCAGTTGCTATGATTTTATGTTTTGGGACCTTGGTTAACACATCCTGTAACAGATCATAAAAAGCAGCTTTTTCCTAATCTGGCTTTTCATTGGTCGGTGCTGCATTTGCAGCCCCAATTGTATGTAAATAGCTCAACACACAATGGAAACCCAGGAGCAGCATCACACCTATAGCTAGGTACCTCCCTGCATGTGTCACCTAACAGAGAGGGTGGGGAACGGTATTCCACAATACTAATGGGAGCCTTTAAATGTTCATTAACAGTATTATGGGACCATTAAACACCCATCTTAATATCAGTAGCTACATTCCCACAAGAGTACTGTGCAATTTCTCTTCTAAAAGTCCACACTTTCACTGAGAAGCTGGTATACAGAAGTGACGGGCAGTTGTGGCTATTTAACCTCCTGTCCTGATCTGGTCTGGGAATCAGCTCCTCCCCGCCCGCCAATCAGCCATGATGCCAGACTATAAAAGGAGTGCTGCATCCTTACCTTGCTGGCATACTGCTTGAGAGCATTAATGGTATCAGCATCAAAGGCATCATCTTCCTCTTCCCCAGCCAATTCCTCCAGCCCTGTTTCTGCCTGCACGGCCAGGATGGTGCTGCCAGCTGGCATGACAACAGGACGATGTATGTAGGCAGTGGAGCCATCCTCCAGTTGGACCTCTTCCAGGGCATTGCCATCATAACCCTCTGGAGGGGACCACAAAAATCAAACGCTGTAGTCAAGCCTATGAGTACTTATTAGCAATTGCTATGCACCTATTGGCACAGGAAAACGTAATCCTGACATTCTCTAACCTTTGAGAGCTTGACTTTCCAAATTTAATGCTCTTTTAACTTAATGTTTGTGTGTGTAATTATTCTGTACAGGAGAAGCAAGCACTCTTAAAAAGGCACATTATTACCCTATCAGTACCCATTATCAGTCTGCTGCTATGAATATTTAGTCATTCACAATAGTAAGAATGATCTTTTTTATTTCATGTACCAATGATTCCCTGTGTTGTAAGCTCTGCTAGAAGGTAAGCGTCTTGAGCCAGTTCTTCGCTCTTCTCTTTCTGTTGGGCCATAACCCACATCAGAGCTAGAGATGATGACAGGAGCCAACAACCTCAATTTATAAAAAAGATGCAGAGTTAGCAGGGAAAGTTTTAAGAATCCTTGGTTGAAGGTTAATCCAAATGAACCTGATAGATTTTTATTAGTAGCAACATGGGCCAGAATGTGGCTTTCACGTTGTGTTTCTGTTGATGGTATGGTCTAGGGTGACCAGATGTCCTGATTTTACAGGGACCGTCCTGATATTTGGGGCCTTTTCTTATATAGTTGCCAATTACCCCCCACGCCCATCCCGATTTTTCACACTTGCTATCTGGTCACCCTAGTACGGTCACATCTGGATTTCCTACACTTTACATCACCCGAGCTATATTCTTAGCCCTGGTCTACACTACGAATTTAGGTCGAATTTAGCGGCATTAGATCGGCACTCATCCACACAACAAAGCCATTTTTGTCAACTTAAAGAGCTCTTAAAATCGATTTCTGTACTCCTCCCCAATGAGAGGATTAGCACTGAAATCGACCTGGCTGGGTTGAATTTGAGGTAGTGTGGATGCGATTCGACGGTATTGGCCTCTAGGAGCTATCCCAGAGTGCTCCACTGTGACGGCGCTGGACAGCGCTCTCAACTCAGATGCACTGGCCAGGTAGACAGGAAAAGTCCTGCAAACTTTTGAATTTCCTGTTTGGCCAGCATGGCGAGCTCAGAGGTAACTGTGCAGATCTCATCAGCAGAGGTGACCATGAAGTCCCAGAATTGCAAAAGAGCTCCAGCATGGACCAAACGGGAGGTACTGGATTTGACTGCTGTATGGGGAGAGGAATCCGTGCTATCAGAACTCCGTTCCAAAAGACGAAATGCCCAAATATTTGAAAAAATCTCCAGACCACCACTGCAGCCCATGTAACCAACCGCCCGCCTCCCCAAGTGCCATAGCCTCCTCACCCAGATGCCCAAGAAAGCAGTGGGGGAGGCCTCCGGGCATCCAACCACTCCACCCCAGAGGACTGCCCAAGCAACAGAAAGCTGGTATTCAATAAGTTTTGAAGTGCAGTGTGGCCTTGTCCTTCCCTCCTCTATCACCACATTCCACCTGGTGCTTCCCTCCTCCCCCATCCCTCCCAGGCTACCTTGGCAGTTATCCCCCCATTTGTGTGACAAATTAATAAAGAATGCATGAATTTGAAACAACAACGACTTTATTGCCTCTGCAAGCGGTGATCAAAGGGGGGAGAGGAGGGCGGTTGGCTTACAGGGAAATAGAGTGAACCAAGGGGGTGGGTTTTCATCAAGGAGAAACAAACAGAACTTTCACACAGTCATGAAACTGGTTTTCAAAGCTTCTCTGATGCGCAGCGTGCCCTGCTGCACTCTTCTAACCGCCCTGGTGTCTGGCTGTGTGTAATCAGCGGCCAAGCTATTTGCCTCAACCTCTCACCCCACCATAAACGTCTCCCCCTTACTCTCACAGATATAGTGGAGCACACAGCAAGCAGTAATAACGATGGGAATATTGGTTTCGCACAGGTCTAATCAAGTCAGTAAACTGCGCCAGCGAGCTTTTAAACATCCAAATGCACATTCTACCACCATTCTGCACTCTCTCAGTCTACAGTTGAACTGCTCCTTACTACTGTCCAGGCTTCATGAGCCATGGGAGCAAGGGGTAGGCTGGGGTAGGTGCGACCGTGTGGTGCTGCCAGCTGGGAGAGCAGCCTGAGGCAGAAGCCTCCAGCTTGCATGATATTCCAGGCAGGACTGAATCTCCATGAGACGAAACTTATAGAAGAGAATGACCTGGAGTCACTCCCATTTATGTCCAGGCGCTCCTGACCGACCTCACTGAGGTCTGCCAGGAGCACCCATGTCTACCGAGGTCGGCCAGGAGCACCCAGGAGACGACGACGATGGCTAGCAGTCGTACTGCACTGTCTGCTGCCACGAAGGCAAGGAGCTGCTGCTGTGTAGCAGTGCAATACCGCGTCTGCCAGCAGCACCCAGGAGACGTATGGTAATGGTGAGCTGAGCAGGTTCCATGTTTGCCGTGGTATGTCATCAGCACAGGTAACCCAGGAAAAAAGGCGAGAAACGATTGTTTGCCGTTGCTTTCACGGAGGGAGGGCGGCCTGATGACATGTACCCCAAACGAGCCGCGACAATGTTTTTGCCTTATCAGGCATTGGGAGCTAAACCCAGAATTCCAATGGGCGGCAGAGACTGTGGGAACTGGGATAACTACCCACAGTACAACGCTCCAAAAGTTGACACTAGCCTCTGTACTGTGGACGCACTCCGCCGACTTAATGTGCCTAGTGGGGACACACACAATCGAATGTATAAAATCGATTTCTAAAAAATCGACTTCTATAAAATCGACCTAATTTCTTAGTGTAGACATACCCTTAGAAACCTGCAACATTTTGTTTAATCCATTAGATGCTTGACCCTGGGAAAGGATGGAAAAATTAATAATTACCTTTAGGTGTGTTGTGTATATAAGCCATGCTGCCATCTTCCAACACCACTTGCTGCCCATCTTCAAAAGCTATAGACTCTGTAAATCAACGCAACCCATAGATAACAGAGTGAGGAATTTCATGTCTGGATCTCAGAGTCAATTTGCTCAATTCCCCATATAGCAGAGCCCATATAAGGCTCAGTTAAAAAATGTCCTGCTTATTTTTATAACCTGCCATGGACTTGCCTGAGCTGCCCACTACTTTACTGGCTTTTCTACAGCACTCATCACTGCAGGAAATGAGCTTCTCAATCATTAGTTAATTTATTCTCCCAAAATCCCTGTGAGATGGGGAAATGAAACTATCCCCATTTTACGGATGGGGAACTGAGGCACACAACGATTAACTGACTTGCCTAAGGTCATACAACAAGTTTTAGGTCAGATAATAGAGCCCCAGTATCCTGAGTCCCACTCCAGTCATAAAGGGAATTAGAGACAGAGGATGGGTTTATTTATTTAGCAGCTAACTTCTCTCTGTTACTTTACAACACCTTATCACGGTTGGTGCAAGGTTCTTATGCTCTGTAGCTCCTATCATGTGAAACAAATTCCCTTCCCCTCTCAGCTGTGTTAACACCATCCCATTTCAAATCCGAGAGGAAAACATATCTATTGATGACCCAAGCTATGGGGTTTCTATCACTTTTCTTGGGAGACTATTTCAGAGTCTAATATAGCTAATAGTTTACAAAGAGTTCATGTCTGACTTCACAGATAAACGTATAGTGCCCTAATGTTGTTTTTAAACCACATGGACACAGAGGCTGTGACAAAGTAGCAATGTTCTTAATGCTTTCTCTGAATACTGTGTGTGTGCCTCAGTTTCCCCTATGCATTTCTTAAGTATCTAGGTGGTGGGATAAGGGTGTGTGATTGTTCCAGAGCCCTAGAGGGCCGTCTGCACAGAGAATGACTGACACCTTGTCTCCTGGCAACTAATGGCTTGGGCCCCCTCCCCTGCAAGGTGCCTACTGAAGGTGTTGGAGAACAAAGAGACCAAAGGGCAGAGGAGGGGCTGGAGGGAGTCTCAGTTTGGAGCTGGCTAGGGAGATGGGGGAAGGCCCAGAACCTGGGTCTGGGCTCTCCATCCCCCAAGATGGACCTGACTGAGGGGTCCTGTTTTCTGTACCTACAAGCTCTGTTTTAGACTGTGTTCCTTTTGTCTAATAAACCTTCTGTTTTACTGGCTGGCTGAGAGTCACGGTGAATTGCAGGAAGTGGAGGGTTGCAGGGCCCTGACTCCCCCACAGTCTGTGACAGAGGCTATGTATAAAGACACACAGTGAACTGAACTTATCAGATTTGTGATCAGACAGATACACACTGTGATAGAGAGCACAGGCCAACACTATTTTAACCTGCATCTGTTTACATTAACTGCAAATTTGGCCTCAGATGAGTTTACTGCACATTTCACAGGAAGTCACATATTACTGAAAAAACATCTATACTGTATTTTCATTCAGCACTAAAACAATAGGTAGGGGGAATAAATCACAAACAGATAGACTCCTTGAGGCTAGAAATTTAGAGGTGGGATCTAATTGTCAAGGAGGTCAGCCTTGAGTCACACCAGTAACATCCCAAAGTAGGGATACATTCCAAATGTCACCTGAGTTCAACTCATCCTCACCTTTCTGGACTGTCACTTGATGGATGTAAGCTGTTGTCCCATCCTCAAGCTCAATCACTTGCCCTTCAAGCAACTTCTCTCCTGCAACAGTGTGAAAAGAAAAACATCACAGCTGACTGCAGGACTGATAAACCTGCCAGCACACAGGACTGTTCCCCTTTGTTCCTAACCCTTTGCTATTTCCCCTAAAGGGAAAGAATCTCATGGGATCACAGTCACCAAATGAGGCCATTATTTTATCAACCCCTCTTTGCATTCAGAACCATAGTAATGGGTACACTTATGAATACCATAGAGAAGTTTAAACCTCCCTTTCCTATGTTGTCTGAATGGAGGAAACAGTCTAAGGCAATCTCAACCATCACTTACTTACAGGGTACAGGATTCTTTTGCCAGCTCTCTTTGCCATGTCAACAAAGAGAAGTAAAGGGAACAAAAATGCTCTAGCAAATACAACTAGGGCTTAAACCAGCAACCGATAGGGCCTCTTAATGGCGTAAATGAGGGACTGAATGCTTATTTTTCTTCACTTGGTCAAGGACCAATTCTTGTAAACCTTTACAGGTCCTGAAGCACTAATTGCGTCTACCTTTGGCAGGTTGTGAGAAATGGAATCTTACAATCGTATAATTAGGATTACCATCTTGCTTCTGAAATACATTTCCAGTTGTGACATTTTAGTAACCTATGGAAGCCCATGCTACTTTCAGAGGGTGTAAAGCATTTGGGTCTAGAGCCCTAGGGGATCTCAAGCTACGGACTGCTAACCTGTGTATTTCTAAGTTATGTCACAGGTGTCTAGAGTATATGGATAAACACCCCCTTTTTAGCATTTATATAAATCTAAGAAAGAAAGAAACTTGGTGAATCCAAGTGGAAAAGAAAGCAAGATGGTAATCAGAAGAACATGACTTGCCAGGTTTACCAGAACTATAAGCATGTATTGTATGCCATAGGATGAGACACATCCATGCGATGGAACATTCCTCTCTCACAATTTTGGTTTGTGAATTGTGAGATTTCTGACCTTAAAGCTTTCCTTACTCCCTCTGTATAGCAAGTCTAAAGAGCAAATGCCAGATCTCTGATCAATGTAATTTTCAATCCCTGCTTCAATACTCCTACAACTCATTTCTATGTTTTCAGATAGGAGAAATGAAACTACATCAATGACCTTGACTCAGCGCAAAGCTACCAGACAGCAGAATGGTCAGGGCCCCCTTGACTTTCTAAAATGTAGCTCAGGGCCCCCAGATGCACACCTGGATGCCTGGGGTATTTATACAGATAACATGGAGCTATTAAATGCTCTTAATCTTCCATCAGAGCTGGGGCAACTCCTTAGAAAAGTTGCTATTAGTATTAGTTGGCATTAGTAGGGGAAAGTAGGTAGGGCCCAAAAGCAGGGCCCAGTCAGGATTGTACAGCTCCTAGCACATGGGCACTCCAAACACAGATGTAGACACAGTCCCTATGAAAATCACTCAGAACACTGCAGTACCACAATAGTAAGAGATAGTGTTTGGAACTATTACTCTAGCATTTAAAAAAAACCCAGGGAGGTGGGGATTGTATCTGGTTTGAACCTTAAATCAATCAATAATTTCTGACTATTGCCAGGCTCCAGTATATGACCAGGGAGAGAAAATGCCACAAGAACTAATCCTATCTGCATTTAAGAAGGTTCATTGTAAACAGAACTATAAAAGTATGACATACCCAGTAGGAGTCCATTATATATTCAGACCAAGAAATATATGCCTGCCGTTAAGTAATACTTCTTATTTGTTTACTTCTTTATTAATAGGGTTTTTAGATTATAGATTTGATCAAAACAGACATCAATTTGGTCAACAAGTGTGTAGGTAGGACATGTTAAAATACAGAATGAGGTTTTCCAGGCAGCATATTAAAACTGGAAATAATGAAGGAAAATCAGAAATGGAGGACTATGTGAACTGGGGCTGCCTTCTCCTACTGATCAAAGGATCACTAAGGAAATTTTTCTCTATAAGGAAATGTTATGCTCTGCCAGAAGTCATTCCCCAGGAATGTAGAAATGCTGGGTGGTATATTAATTCTTTCAAATAAACTGCTCTCATTCAAATGAGTAGGGAAATTATGCAATCATAGAAATGTAGGGCTGGAAGTGACCCCGGAAGTCATCTAGTCCAGCCCCCTGCGCTGAGGCAGGACCAAGTAAACCTAAACCACCCCTGACAGACTTTGTCCAATCTGTTCTTTAAAACATAGTGACGGGGATTCCACTACCTCCCTTGGAAGCCTGTCAGAGGACGTGAGCAATATTGAAAATAATCGTACTTTGGATTCATTCAGCTCTTCTCATGTGAGGATTTCAATTAGTTAAGCTTCAGAACATGCCAGTGGGTGAGGTATTATCATCCCCATTTTACAGATGGGAGAACTGAGGGACAGAAAGATAGGAAACTTGCTTGGGGTCACACAGCAGATCAGTGGACTAGAATCCAGGAGTCCTGAGACAGAGTGCCTGATCTAACTAAAAAACACAGTTATTCATAGCTTTAGAGAAGATAAGGTTTTCTGCAATAATCATTGCGGTGCCTGGGTGTACATCTGGGGCAGCACCTTTACCTCTGGGCCAAAGGTCTGATTCAAACCCAATGCTGACATTGCAGAGCAGCAGGTATGATGTATATTATAAAGAGATGCCATGTCTCATCAGAGAGTTAAGCGGAGGTCTCTTGTACCCATCTTTTGTGGCTCTTTGGGAAAAGACACACATCCTGCAGCTATTTCTGAAAAAAGTGTGGATAATCCTAATGTCCTGGCCAACAAGGTACATTAATAAAATAGGTTCTAATGCTGCAAATCAAACTGAATGAACACACCACTTACCTCCCTGCACTCTCTTGCTACAGTTGAGCAGCGCCTGGGTGCTCCTGCTAACAGTCTAGCAATGAATGCCTGGGGCTGGGTGTCCCAGGTGGAGAACTCTGTGCTCTGGTTCCCACTACCTACCCCTGGGTCGGATACAGTTCACACCTGCTGATGTTCAGGGTCCAGCACAAGGCCTATCTATTCCCTCAGGCTTTTGCCCAAGATGGAGAGATTGTGGGACACACAAAGCATTTAATGGATGGGTTTGACTATGAATTTGACTATGGGGTTGGACTAGATGACCTCCTGAGGTCCCTTCCAACCCTGATATTCTATGATCCAATACTGCATGGAGTGTGTATTTTGTGTAAGTTCCTAGAGAATGCATGAGGGCAGCATTTTATAACTCCCAAACTAAAATAATAGATGTTGCATTTCGTGTCAGCTTTACTTCACTAACCAACACTTAACGCATTACTCATTTCAGTGAGAAAAGTGTTAGCATAAACCAAATTCTATGCTCCTTAGTCAGACAAAACACCTAGCTTGGCTCCAACAGGAGTCAGGAGTTGCAGCCTATAACTAACCTGCAGAGATAAAGCCAATCACTGTATTCTGAACCTATCCTCTGTTTATGTTTCAGTAGCTCTCTTAGCTCCTATGTGTTATTTTCCAGATCAGCAGTATGTTTCCTCTTTGATACGAGTCAGTGAACCTAACAGACGACCACAAGCTCCTTGCCCAAGTCAATGAGGGAAATAGCAAGTATTATGTGTATGATGTCAACAGGTGTGATTTTCTGTAGTGTCACTCAACATATCAGAGAGGTCAGGCTCAGTAGTCCAAAGGGTCTCTTACCTTTGATGGCCTGCTGAATGTATGCCGTTGTCCCATCAGTAAGGGTCACTGCCTGCAGGCCCAAACTCTCCATAGTGTCCTGATGACTGCTCCTCAGACATGAATTTCACTTTAATCAGCACACACTTGGAGAGTGTTGGAAGCAGGAGCTTTTTGGAACAGGCAAGTAGTTTTCTTCTTTGTTATAAATCTTAGATAAAAAGAACATTTCAAACTATATTTTCCCCCAAAACACACTCGCACTTGCACATAAAAATGGCTGGATGTCAAACTACGGTTTGGGGAAAAGTTATTATTGGATAATGTGCATAATCCTTCCTGTGTCTGTCATGTGAATTGCTAACATGTGGGTCAAAGTCCAGTTCTGTCGACAAAAATGGGGAGAATAAAGCTCAGCTGTCAAGTGAGTTGGCAGATTATTTTCTCTCTACAGGTACACTGTAAACAGTTCATTTTAAAATCTAGAACTAGTGCACCCACATGAGGAAGGAACTACTGCAGAAATGTGCTTTCAATTCATAGCCTACCTTATTCCAGAAGAACTTTCTTGCATAGACAAGCCCTTATAGAAGCAAAAAGTCTGTGCAGTTGCTGACTTATCTTCTGAGATCATCTTCAAAAGGGCCAAATAACATCAAGTGATGTGGTAGTTTTTGCGATATGGGCAAAATACCAACTAGGAAATGGTCTGAAACCCACCTAATCCCATACGAAGGCCATCAAATAGCCTTCAAATGCTAACAATTTTGGGTCACTAACAACTTGGCCTGGATATGAACCAGTGACCTAGAGGAGAAAGTCTTCCATATCCCAGGATCAGTTCCCTAAGCTGTCCAGTCCCCTGCAATGACATTTTTAGGAGACATTCTACATTCCATCAATAAATTATTTAAAATCATAGATTTATGGGATTTTTTTTTTAAAAGTTATTTCTGGGGCAGCCTGGCAGTTTATGCTCTTTATTACCATGAGAGGGACTGATCATATGTCTTAGGGTTTTCTATGGCATCTCACTGTAGGATCTAAGTATGTCCTATGTAAATCAAACCTTGATGTCCAGATCAGCAACAATGGGAGGGGCAGCATGCTCTGTATTGGCACTGTGCATCACTGTGTTGCAGTTTCCAAAAGCCAAATGTGGCATTAGCCAAGATAGCAGCTGTGATAATGGGTGGCAGAGGAAACTTGCGGGAAGTCCAATTAGAAATGACTTAAAATTTAGCACATAGGTTTAAAACTTTGGCATTTTACCTGTGAATTATCAGATCTCTGGGGGCAAAACACTAACTCTACTTGAGAATGTAACTTTTGTTGAAAGAATAATACAATAATAATAATTAATACTAATACTACAATAATACCACCACTTTCCTCTTATCTGTAGCTTTTTATAATACATAGATCTCAAAGGTTTACAAATGAGGTCAATATCATTATCCCCAAGGGAAACTGAAAATGATTTGCCCAGAGTTTCCCAGCAGGTCAGGAATAGAACCCAGGTCTCCTGATTCACAATTCAGTGCTATATCCAGTAGGCCACAGTCTCTCTCTAATAGAAACTTATGTTTATACAACATCTTTTCTATCACTTCCGTAAGCTTTTAGGGGCAGGGATTGTCTCTGCTTATGCTTGTACAGCCCTAACTGCAGTGGACCCCTGAACAGGATTGGAACCTGTGGGTGCTATCAAATTAAATAATCCTTTCTTACCACTATAAAGCACATTAATAATGTACAGACACCCCCAACATTATTTCATCCACCCCCAAAGTGCAACAACCTCTGTGCTGGAGCAGAGCAACTGTTTGATAGTGCAGAACACTACATGACTGTTCAGAAAGACAGTGAAGAATACTACACACAGCTGATACGAGGAAATCTCAGAAGGCAGAATGTAATTGCTTGAACACCCCCGAACTGAGTCAAGTGCCATTAGACTTTTAATGATCAAAAGCAGTCAGGATCTCAGTTTTATGTGTCATCCAACCCCCAACCACCCCACTTCATGTCCTCTCTCTCCGGCATCTACGTGTGCATGACAGAGTGAAAAGGGATACCGGGAGAGAGCCGTTAATGGGGATTTCCAACTATGTTGAAAGAAGATGGCCTTTAAATTTGAGTTAGTTTATCATCTAGACAGACCTTTCAAGCACAGGAAGGCCATGATGCATTTAACAGTGTGCCAACCATTCATGGGTAATCCTATGGTTGACTATTTTAGCAGCTGGTTGTGGTTAACGTGACCATCCTTGTCACTGTGTCAACTTGTGTTTGACGATGTGTTTGTTAACATGTGTTCTAGTAAAAACAAGCCCTTGATGAACAAGGACAAAAACAACATTTAAGGGGTCTAAAGTCAGTTAAGAAGAAGTTTAATTCAATAGTTGGGGGAATTCAAATTGAGGATTCAGAATGGGCTATTATGTGGCGGAGTTGGAGTTAAGGGGATTAGCAACAAGGTTATAGGGAGTTAGAGGATGTTGAAGGGGATCAGAAGGGCAAACAGTGTGTGAATGGACTAGGAATTGGATCATGGCAGGGGTAAGGTGTGGGAGTGTTGAGGATGTCTGGGAATGTTAGAAAGATGGACTGGTGAGACAGGGAGTTTGGGTGTTATTAAAGATAGGGATGGTGTTGAGGGGATTAAGGATAAGGCAACAGGATTCTGGGATTTAGGGATATTAAGGGAATTAAGAATCAGGGTGCAAGGAAATGGGATACTAGAGAGGATCGGAAATGGAAATGACAGAATTTGGGGCACAAGAGGGTGTTAAGAATTGGCAGTAATGGGATGTTGAGGGAGCTAGGAATTTGGGATGACAGAGGAATTGGGTACAGGGGCTGAGACTTCCAGAAGGAAATGTTGGGGTCTGGTTACTGAAAGGATTAGGGTGGGCTAAGGGAAAAAAAGGAGGACCAGGGCCGGGGTAGCAGGGGACTGTGTGTGTGTGGGGGGGTGTTGGCAGGGGGCCGTGGGGAGGACAGCGCCTGGGGCAGGGGTTAGCGGTGGGCCGGGGGGTGACAGGGCCCAGGGGGCTCAGCGGGGGTGGGGCCGCTGGAAGGACAGGGCCTGGGGGTGTTAGTAGGGGGCCATGGGTGTGACATGGCTGTGGGGTTTAGCAGGGGGTTGTGGGGGTGGCAGGGCCCGGGAGGGTTAGCGGGGGGCCGTGGGAGTGACAGGGCCCGGGGGACGCAGGGCCTGGGAGGGTAGCGGGGAGCCACTGGGGGGCCGGCAGGGGACCATTGGGAGGACAGGGCCCAGGGGGGTTAGCGGAGGGCCGTTGGGACGACAGGGCCTGGGGAGGATAGGACAGGGCCCGGGGGGGGTGTTAGCGGGGGGTGGCAGGGCCCGGGGGGAGGTAGTGGGGGGCCAGGGGATAGCGTGGGGCCGGGAGGATAGCATGGGGCCAGGGGGTGATACAGGGCCAGGGGGGTCTAGCGGGGGGCGATCGGGCCAGGGGGAGGTAGCGGGGGGCAGTGGGGGTGACATGGCTGGGAGGGGGTTAGCGGGGGGCCGTGGGGGCTAGCGGGGGGCCGTGGGGGTGACATGGTCGGGGGGTGTTACAGGGCCCGGGGGGGACTAGCGGGGGGCAGTGGGGGTGACATGGCCAGGAGGGGGCTAGCGGGGGGCCGTGGGGGCTAGCGGGGGGCCGTGGGGGGTGACATGGCCGGGGGGGTGTTACAGGGCCCGGGGGGGTCTAGCGGGGGGACGATAGGGCCGTGGGGGGTTAGCGTGGGACCGTGGGGGTGACAGGGCCGTGGGGGGTTAGCGGGGGGCCGGGGGAGTGTTACAGGGCCCGGGGGGTCTAGCGGGGGGGCAATAGGGCCGAGGGGGTTAGCGGGGGGCAGTGGGGGTGACAGGGCCGGGAGGGGGTTAGCGGGGGCCGTTGGGAGGACAGGGCCTGGGGAGGATAGGACAGGGCCCGGGGGGGGGTGTTAGCGGGGGGTGGCAGGGCCCGGGGGGAGGTAGTGGGGGGCCAAGGGATAGCGTGGGGCCGGGAGGTAATACAGGGCCAGGGGGATCTAGCGGGGGGGCGATAGGGCCGGGGGGGGTTAGCGGGGGGCAGTGGGGGTGACATGGCCAGGAGGGGGTTAGCGGGGGGCTGTGGGGGGTGATATGGCCGGGGGGGTGTTACAGGGCCCGGGGGGGACTAGCGGGGGGGCGATAGGGCCGTGGGGGGTGACAGGGCCGTGGGTGGTTAGCGGGGGGCCGTGGGGGTGACAGGACAGTGGGGGGTGGGGCCGCTGGGAGGACAGGGCCCGGGGATGTACCGGGGGAGGCGGGTAAGGTGCCGGGAAATGGGGTCTCCATACCACAGGACCGAGCCCAGGCGGGGGGCGCAGCCGCCTAGTCCCGGCTCCCCCACCCCGTCGGGCCGCCCCCACTATAGGCACCCACCTGAGGATGCCCGAGCGGGCCGAGTCCGCCGCCTGACCGCCATGCACCGGGCCCAGCTCCTAGAGCCCCGCCCCGCAACCTGCATGGCCCAGCCTCTGCCCTCGGGCTCCAACCACTCGCCGCCGCCCATCCAGGTTCCGGGGCCCGCTAACTCCTCCCCCGGAACAGGAACGGCGAGAGCGCCTTCGGAACGCACGCAACTGTGCCACCAATGCGCATGTACGAAAATCAAGAGCATGCGCGCTAACAGCCGTGAGGCCTCTGCCCTCAGTCTTTGCCAGGGAAGCTAATAGTGTCTTGGGGGTGCCACTCAGTGTGAAGCAGGGGTGGGGACGGCTGCAGGCCTCTGATTCCAGTGAGGGGGCCCAGGACTGTCAATGACCCTCAAGATCCAGAGGGGAGGAAGCAAACTTGCTGAAGACATTGCTGCAGAACGCTGTTGCAGCGTGATGTGCCATCAGATTGGCAAACATTAAACCCAGTAGCACTCACTATTTGACAAAATACAGCTAACAGTGGGATTGGGGGCGGGAAAGAGAACATACATTTTATTGCTTCTCCCACTGACTGGTATGAAGGAGAATACCTGAAATGTGTACTTCTCACCCCAACATCTGATGCCACAGACTCTAGGGGTATGTCCACACTGAACTAAGAGACTGGCAACAGGGTGAGTTGACATGCAGGGCTCTCGCTGTAGGGCTATAAAATTGCAGTGTAGATGTTAGAGCTTGGGCTAGAACCCAGGATCTAGGACCCACCCTCCTCACAGGATCTTAGAGCCTAAGTCCACAAGCCTGGGCCAGCTACATGTCTTTTATTGCAGTGTAGGCATGCCCTAAATTGCAACTGTGTTAGATTTTGTTTGATGGGAATCTTTAGTTGTGGATCAGAGAGGTGCCAATTGTAATCTTGGGAATTATTTGTTTAAAAGGCAAACCTGTGGCAAATTGTACTAAACCCCCAGGGCTCCGCTCCACAAAAGACTCACAGCAGGTCACATGCCCCTATCCTGATTCTGCAAAGAGCCAAACACCCTCAACTCCACCTGAAACCAAAATAAGAGCTTAAAAGCCATGAGATGCCATTGAGACTGATTACAGCCACTCCCCACTGGGACATGGTAGGACTGAGCTCTTTTCATGTTCACACTTATGTTACCAATGTAATAAGGAAAAGCAGCAAAGAGTCCTATGGCACCTTATAGACTAACAGACATATTGGAGCACCGATGAAGTGGATATTCACCCACGAAAGCTCACGCTCCAATAATGTCTGTTAGGATAAGGTACCACAGGACTCTGCTGCTTTTACAGATCTAGACTAACACAGCCACCTCTCTGATACATAACAAGGAAAGAATCTTACCCCAGGCACAAACTAGTGTGAAACAGCTAGCATGGGAGACTGCCCAGAGCGCCTAACTCACCTCCAGAACCACCTTCTAGTGCAAAAGCATCTGCACCTAGCCCACTCCAGAGTTGAGCAAAGACTCTACAGGCTCAGAACAACACATTCATGGATTGAATCCCTCCACCACCAAGCCAACCCGCGGCTCTAAACTGGAGCTCATTCCCATTTGCTCAGTAATCAGGCACTGGCTCCTAGGAAAGATGCAGAAAAGGGTGCAATAAATCGCCAAGCTATGGTTTGCACTTAAAGGAAATAAAGGGCGCTCTTAAGATTCACAGCCCACTCTGCTCACACGGATATCCCGCTACCACAGCACGGCAGCACCTAGCTCCGTCCTGGGGCTGGGCTGTCCCCTACCCTACAGCCTGCCTCTCTCAAGATGGCGCCCCCACGTCTCGCGAGACCCTGCACTATTTATAGCGCGATTTGAGCGCCCCCACCCCTTTCCGCCCGGCGGCACCCGCGGTACCCGGAGTCGGCGAGGGCCGGTCCCAAGATGAGGTGCGTGTCCGGGGGGCTCAATCCGGTGCCATCCGCCCCCCGTTGACCCCGGCGGCGGGCCCGGCTCCCGCGTTAGGCAGAGGGGGGCCCGGTGCGGCTCTCCCGCGGGAACTGACTCCGCTGGGGGGCTGAGCCGGGGTGGGCCCGGAGGGTCTCTGCTCCCTCCGCGGCCGGCGCAGGGCCCCTCCGCGCTGCGGCCGGCGGGGGGGTCAGAGGGGCGGGAACCTGCCTGGGCCCTTCCCTGTGGGGGTCGCCTCCTGTGGGGCCCCTCGGCCAGGCGGGCTGGGCCAAGACACGGGGGATGGGTAGCGCCACCGGGTACCGTCTGCACCGGCCTGGCCGGGGGCGGCTTGGGGGCCTCTCTGCAGGTGGATGCCGGGTAGGTCCCCCGGGGCGGAGAGCCGCCGCCGCGTCCCCGCGCGCAGCCACCCGGCCCTGAGCAGGGCTGGGCTGGTCGGATCAAGCTGGGCCGGCTGCTGCGGAGGGAGCGAACACAGCGGGGTGTCCCGTTGTCCAGTCCCGGCTCCTGGCCGTTAGAGGTTTAGGGACACGCGGAGCATGGGCGTGAGTCCCTGACCATCTTGGCTAATAGCTGTTGAGGGACTTGCTCTCCATGAACTTAGCTAATTCTTTGAACCCAGCTATATTTTATAAACTCTTTATACTCTTGTTCCTAGAATGGGCCCTTCCATGGTGGGGTTAAGGCTCACTAAGGAAGAAGCCGTCAGTGTGGCTGCTTTTCTGGCTTCAGCGTCTCTGGGGCTGTGGAGTGAAATGGTCTGAAAAGAGAAATTGTTATTGTATTTAAAAATGGAGTCACCCCGCTGAGAGTGAAGTTGAAAGAACACTGGATCTAACTTCCAATTCACCATTGTTGCTGTTCAGTTATTTTTGCACTTTCCTGGGCCTTCACAGTGAACCTGGGCATGTCAGTTTCATTTTTATCTGTGCTGCACTGGCCCCAGACTGTTGTTTTTGAGTGCACATCATTACAGGGGAATTGAATGCTGTGGGCTCAACAGCTCCCCTGGTTGTCAGGATTAAAGGTGGTTTTAGATGCTAATATACCTACATTTTCAACCTGTCCAGAGTGATTCAGTTGATCCTTTCAAGTGCCTGACCTGCTCTTTGTGCCTTTCACATCTACAGCAGCAAAGTTTCCCGTGACACCTTGTACGAAGCGGTGAAGGAGGTCCTGCAAGGGACTCAAGTGAAACCACGCAAGTAAGAACTCTGCTCTGCTGTGGGTAGCACCTTTCCCCAAATGCCAACTCCATGACTGGAAATCTCTGGTGAAGAGAGAGGGAGGCGGAAGGGTTTGTGGCAGTGTCTCTATGCTCGTCTAGATGTTACTACAGTTTTTCCCCCCCATGTTTATTGCTATTCATCTTGTTTTACTGGATTCTTAAATTCTGACCTGGCCTGTTTCTTTTTCTGTTTGTTAGGTTTACGGAAACTGTGGAGTTGCAGATCAGTCTGAAAAACTATGATCCACAGAAGGACAAGCGTTTCTCTGGCACAGTCAGGTTCGGCATTTTCTGATCCCACCCAGCCTTCAGCCTGCACCCCACTCCCTCCAGGCACTTTGAATGTACATGTGGTGAGCAGCACATTGACTGCTTGATACAATGGCAGGAGGGTGCAGTGCTGAATTGCCCGGGTAGTTCAGACCCCCCAGATCTCTACATGGGTGTGGCTGGACGGACCCCTACCCTGGGTCTTAAAACATGAGGGGAGGTGTGGTGAGGCTTCTGTGCTGATCCCACCGACCAATTGGAGAAGCCAGATTAGAGGCTGGTGGATGAAGAATTGCAGGTGACTGTGGTAAGGTTTTTCTGCTGTGGCTCTGTGTGCTCCCCTCAAGGTGTGTGGTGCTGACAGTGCATAGTGACAGTATGTGGTGTCATCTTCCCTTCCTGACAGGCTCAAGTCCACCCCACGCCCTAAATTCTCAGTCTGCGTGCTGGGGGACCAGCAACACTGTGATGAGGCCAAAGCAGTTGATATCCCTCACATGGACATCGAGGCTCTGAAGAAACTCAACAAGAACAAGAAGCTAGTGAAAAAGCTGGGTGAGTAGAATTCTGAAGGGCTAGTATACCTGTAACACATCTGTGGGGGGGGAAGGGTGTCACAGATAGTTAACACTCCTGCAGTGCCAAATGTGACCAGTGTGGAGTCCCCCAGCAGCCAGACTCCTGCTCACTACCTTGTTAGGGAGAAGTTGAGAAGTTGGCTACTGGATTTGAAGTATGGTTGCTGGCTTGAGCCATCTACTCATACTGTCTGGTCTTATCTTTTCTGGTATAACTGCATCTACACTAGGTCATTTTCTATCAAATTATAAAATCACATTCCTAACAGATACTGGCAAAAGCCCTAGGGTAGGCTTGGCCTACCTTGTGACTTAGTTCTAGAGTCTCTGAAGAGTCTGTAAATACACAACGAGTCTTTGGTGTGAACGCTTTGATTCAGGGGTCAGCAACCTTTCAGAAGTGGTGTGCCGAGTCTTCATTTATTCACTCTAAGGTTTCGCATGCCAGTAATACAATTTAGCGTTTTTAGAAGGTCTCTTTCTATAAGTCTGTAACATAACTAAACTATTGTATGTAAAGTAAATAAGGTTTTTAAAATGTTTAAGAAGCTTCATTTAAAATTAAATTAAAATGCAGAGCCCCCCTGGATGGGTGGCCAGGACCTGGGCACTGAGAGTGCCACTGAAAATCAGCTCACGTGCCACCTTTGGCACGTGAGCCATGGGTTGCCTACCCCTGCTTTAATTAGTTGCTCTTAGAGAAACTTGCAAAGTGCTGCTAGTTGAGGAGGAAATCAAGCCCAGAATTAAAATGAGCAAAAAGTGCAATATCACATTTTTTCTCCCATAGCTAAGAAGTACGATGCCTTCCTGGCTTCTGAGTCTCTGATCAAACAGATTCCTCGTATCCTGGGTCCAGGGCTGAATAAAGCTGGCAAGTTCCCCTCCCTCCTCACCCACAATGAGAACATGGTGGCCAAGATTGACGAGGTCAAGTCTACTATCAAATTTCAAATGAAGAAGGTAAAAAAAGAAAAATAAGTAAACTCCAACCTCTGAAGTCAGTTGTGTGAGGGGTGGGATTTAATGAAGCAACTAGCTGCCTGCCCTGGGATGTGGATTTCTACTCTCAGGGCTGAACTGCAGGTATCCTTCAGCTTCTTTCTTAAGATAATGATAAAGCCAGTGATGAATATCTGGTCAGTCCCCTTCTGTGCATTTAGGGAACACAACTAGAGCATTCAGCTGCTGACTTGAGGGGAGAATGTAACTTGTCAGTAGTTGACTTTTTTTTTTTTGAAAAGAGAAACTGGAGGAGAGCCTGATATTGCAGAATGCTGGGGACCTTAAATGCTCACTGAAGTGGGTGGGAGTTGAGGGCATTTGGCATCTTGCAGGAAGAGATGCACACCCTGTGTGATAAGCTCCTGACACTCTGAGGATGTGGTTCAGTTTCAGTTAGCCAGGAATTAGAGCAGGCTTGTAGGTCAGTGCTTGGTAGTAGTGTATGCTTTGGGCATGAGGCTGTGTAAGGGAATTTCACAGCAGCTGCAGTGCAGAATTTTGATTTTCTAGACTCTTGTCCTGTCTTGACTTAGAAGAAAGGTCACTATAGGGAGCAGAATAATATTTTAAATCAAAGCAGCCCTAATTCAAATGCATATTCATTATCTGTTGGGCACTATGGTGGTGTAAACCTGACTCAGTTCAGTTAACAAGTCCGTTTCTAAGGCTTAAGCACGCATGTAAGTACTCTGCTAAATCAGCTCCAGCCCATCTGAAGAGAACTATTCCTGATCTACCTTAACAGGGCACCTGCTTTAAAACAGTTTGAAAGGAAACTAAGTCATGTTTTTTATAAGCCCTTTTTTTCTTCGGTCTGTAGTTTAGCTGTATGCTTCAGCTCAGCAAATTTGGCATCAAAGACTTGGTCTGGGTGCATGTTCTTTATTCGGTCACTAGAAAGACTTGTTGGTTAGGGGCAAAATGCAAGTCAGCTGTATTTTACAATATGAAAAATCTAATATGACTAATCTGTGCAGCATGGGTTAATGCTGGGCAGTATTTGTGGAGGCAAGGGTGTATGAGACAATATAGTAATAAATTAGGCCTTAGACTTGGGTTCTGTTCCTTGGTGTGCCATTGGTTCTGTATGCCTTAGATTAGTCTCATTTTATAGATAGGGAATGACATTTACTGTCTTTGTAGAGCACTTTGAACAGAAGATGAAACATCTATGTACGTTTTGAGATTTTCAACAAAGTTTGCAGTTAGATGTTATGCATACATGTTCATGTGTGTGGAAGCCAGTTGGCAAACTTAACATGCGCTCTTAAGCCTTCTAGCTACTGCTATGCAAACTGGAAGAGTAGGTTTTGAGCTGTTAAACATCATTATTCAGCTCTAGAATGTCTGAATTTACAGATCTTGTATTTACTGGGTTCGTTGCTTTTTAAAATGCTTGGAATGTATACAGCAGCATTTACAGGTCACAGAAAAACGGGAATATTAAACCACATACATTTGATTTATCCCTTAAAAAAAAATAGTTATAACTTAAACCCAGCCCAACTGAGAAATTCCCAAGAGAAGGCAGGCCTTAATGTTAATTGCCTGCAGGTTTCAGCTAGTGCAGGGTGGTCTGTAAAGTGACCTATAGTTAGACTTTAACCCTGCTGGCTAAGTTTTGATCCTGCTGTCCTTGTTTAATACACATTCCTTTCCAGTCAAGGCAGTTCCCTGCAAAGTCTACACCATTAGAGTCTAGTGACATTGCTTTCTATGTCCCCAGGTGCTCTGTCTGGCTGTGGCTGTTGGCCATGTGAAAATGACGGAGGATGAGCTAGTCTACAACATTCACCTGGCCATCAACTTCCTGGTGTCCTTGCTGAAGAAGAACTGGCAGAACGTGCGTGCGTTGTACATTAAAAGCACCATGGGCAAGCCACAGCGCCTCTACTAAACTGGCCGTAATAAATGGTTTGAGTACCCAGTTGTTGTCTGTCTTATCTGCTGAGTTGGGTGGAAAATTCAATTAGTTTGTCTTTTACTGAGAGACCCACAAAGAAGGGAGAATTGGCTTATTTTCTCTACAACTGATGACAGGGGTTCAGGTAACATTAAACTATTTAAACCATTTTAAAAATGTCACTAGATTTCAAACAGCCCTTAAATGGATATCTAGGTCTGTCCACAGAACAGCTAAATGTGGTGCATGGTGGGGGAAGCTTTTAAATCTAAGCATGTTCAGTGCACAAGTGCAATTAAAATCTTCCCCTTTGGGGGGGGAAAAATTCAAATAAAGGGGAAGCCAGCCTGCTTGTACCCAGACTCCCTAATCAGTACCTTCCTTTCTGAGGGTCGGGTCTGGTCTGGTCTGTTTTTTCAGTAGTCAGTTCTGCCCTGCTGCTGGGCTTGGCAGTTCCAGCTTTTTCACCCAGCTTCTACAAGAGCATCCCCTTCCTTCCTGAAATGAACTCTACCCTTGCACTGAGCTGGGCCTGATTTATATAGCCCCTGATTTCTCCCAGCAGCCTCTGCAAGCATTAATGTTTAATTAGAGCCAGCTGGACCACCCTCTTGTTCTAACATGCTGGGTGTGACCGCTATTTACAGCTGTTGCTTGGAGAACTGACTTTTTTTCCTACTTTGTGATGGTTTATACTGTCTCACTGGGTCATGGCTAACACTAGGGCTTTGAGGATAGTGAGGGTGGGTCAGCAATGGGAAATGAGATGGGGGGCTGAGGAATGAGTGATAGGAAATGGAGGGTGAGGGGAGCTAGACACATTAAACAGCAGCAGGATGGGATAGTGCAGTGCTAGAGAGGACTAAGAATTGGAGTGGAGGAGGTTGGAGCACCAACCTGAGCTGCCCTATGTACATACCAGTCACTAACACCTCATGGGCAGCAGAGAACTCCCAGCTGCTATGGAAGCAGAGATGGACAAAATCTAAGCCTTGAAGAATCCTGTGCTAGCATTGGGGATAGGACTAGATTTCAATGGGGCTCCTCATTGTGGTAAAGTTACTTTAGGTGTGTTTGCCATATTGGTGCTTTAGTCTGACTGAAAGTCAAGGGGGTTTAGGTGCTTTTGAAACTTCTCTAATCTCTGAAAGAAAACACTCATGCCCCACTGTTAGAAATCTTCAAAATAAGTAGCAGAACCAATTTCTAAAAGATCAACACAACACCAAGAAATTCAATTTAATAATTAAAAAGACAATACAAAATGCAAACATTTCTTTTTACAAAGTTCAGATACAATTTTTTTAATCAAGTGCAAATAACTTTATGAACTACATCTTTTTTTCATCACTTAATCATCATTTTGTGGGAGATGCTAAATCGTGGCCCACGGCAAAAGACAGATATAAATATTCCAACTTTTTTTTGCCTTTTTTTTTTTTAAAACCAACCCTTTGTTTACTACGTTGAAACATTCAGTACATCAGAAAGTGGGTGACAGTTTTCAGCCTTTCAAACCTTTTCTATTTTCTTGCCTAGGGGCAGGAACTGAAGCAGGGTTTGATGGTGTACAGTACATCTGGTAAGATCATCCTCATAGTCCCCAAAAGGATTGTCTGAAGGGAACACCAGACAGTGGCATGTTCTAGGAATCAGGCCTCCAAAACTGTTTGTCCATCCTAACAGCTAGCTGCATAATACAATCAAGATTTCCCATTGCAATAAATGTGTTTAAGTGACTAGTTAACATAGCACTCTCTAGATTATGGAAGACATAATTATTTACCTGTGGAGTAAGTAACAGCTAGATGGTCTGAACCTGCAATCCCTTCAAGGGAGTAGTGCCATGCCTACAAATGCTCATTAGTGAACAGACCCAATGAAGCCACTAAGGGCTAGTTACCAAAGCACGTATGATTTTTACAGGATCAGGGCTGTAGACCTCAACGAGTCTGCTGTCAAAGGACTGTTCATGGCACTAAGGCTGCAAGATCAGGCCCTCAGATTATGCAAACAAAAATTTTAAAAGGCCAAGAACTTCCCATGAGGGCTCATCTTCCATCACCTTGAGGTCTGATTTTCAGAGGGAGGGTGCACAGCCCTGTATGAAAAGCGGGGCACTTTTAAGGTGTCCCAGGAATCACCCAAGATCACACATCACTTATCAAAATCTTGTCCGATGAACCTAAATAATGTGTCCCCTAGGGGCCAGTGAAGCCAGAGCAATTGGTTTCACAGTGCTTACAAGCTGTGGTGTTTGGGGTCAGAATGCTGCGGTCTCATTTTGAAATGTAACAGGCTCTGTGATTTTAAATAGCCCTAGAAACACTTCTGTGTACATCAGGTTTGGGGATTGATTTATTTAAACCATACCTGAAATTTGGCCTTTAGACTTGATCATGTCCCTTTAAACATCTACATACTCTAGGCACTGCTGCGTGCATTCTGAACCCCAAAAATAAATCTTGTGCCTTTTCCCCTAGGGAGCCTGCTGCAGACCCAGTGATGTGACAGGCATCTCAGTGCACAGGTGTCCATCTTATCTGAGGACTTGGAGCAAATATACAGATGGCATGAAAAAACACAACCCCTCATGAGAGATGCAGTCAGGATGAAGGGGATAGAATTGAGCATCCCTCAGCAGAGTGGTGGGATGATACAATACAGCAAATGAACTCCGAGGGGCAGCAGTAGAACAAAGCTGTATAGCCAGACGTTGGGAGAAAAGAAAATATGGGATATCAGCTGCTATCTGCTCAAGACAGAACCCAGCTCCCTGTCCCTTCTATCTGCTAATAGACATGAGAGTGTATTGCATAATAATCAATCAGCTGGTGGTGGTGCCTCCAGTGGGCTATGTGTTTTCCGGATGTTCAAAAAGGAACTGTCCCTGCCCCAAGTTGCTCACAGTCAAAGGACACAAGGAGACAGAGACTGCGGGAAGTGGAGCAACAAATAGGAAACCTGTACACAAGTCAACTAAATTCACCACACGGTAGAAGTGGGTCTGTAAAGAGAGACTTAAATGTGGACAGGATGTGGTCACTGAGATTGCACCAGGCATAGGAGGCTGCCCAGAAGGAGGCACAAAGGTGACTGTGCTAGAGGCTGACAACTGGGCAGGAATAGTGGAGGTTGGGGGGGCGACATGAAGCCAGACAAGGGAGGATAAGAAGGAAGAGGCAGAGTTAGGTAGCACCTCAGACAAAGAGGTGATATGATTGTGGATGGAGATCCAGCAAAGTGGTATGATCTGCATGGAAGAGTTAAGTGGCTGCATTTTGCACGGTGGTGCGCATGGACACGGGAGGCGAGAGGAAGAGTCTAATAAGGGCCTGACAGATCTGGCTGCGGAGATGGCAAGTAAAGAACAGCTCTGAGGTTCACAAGGAAGGAGTGGCAGGATTTGGAAATGGTCCGGGTGCCTGGGGCAAGGGAGAGTGAGGAGCCAGATAGCATCTCAAGGTTGCAAGTCTGAGTGACGGGGAAAGGAGAAGTGCTAATGGGAGAGAAGTTTTGGCTACATTCAGTTTTGGCTGATGAGACATCAGATGAGATGTGGGGCTATGGCAGAGATGGAGATTGGCAAGACATCAACAGACAGGTGATACTTGCAGCCATTAAAGCCCAATCGAGATCAAAGGGAGCAGCAGGAGTGCAGCTGGCCTAAGGTGTCTCACGTTGAGCTTCCAAAGGGAGGCTCCCAAGATCAGTGGCCACTTTTGAAAATGCTGGCTTAAATATTAGTATTTTTCATGGCGGCAACTGCTGGAGTTGGCGGGAAGCTCTGTGATTGCACATGGAAGGGGAGCTGGCCACGAGACAATCTCCCTAGTGAGATGTGGCCTGCACTGTGACTAAGTTTGAGAACCCCTGCAGGAGGCAGCAGATTTTCGAAAGCACCTAAGGGATTTAGAAGCACATTTCATTGGACGCCAATGGCACTTGTGCATCTCCCCCAAAGACATGGTGACTTTTCAAGGTTGAATTAACTAAGGGTCTGATGCAGCTTTGGCCATTAGGTTCCCCAAGTGGTTTAATACAACAATGTCCCAGCAAAATGGGCAGTCATGAGAACGTGTTTGGGGGGGGACACTGAATTTCTCTGCACCTCATTCGTCGATTCCTAATTCACACAGAACTCCCACAAAAGTCAATGGGAATTATGCCTCCAGGATCAGGCTCAATATCCAGCCCTGCTTCTTCCAACTCTTCGAGAAATGGAAACAGATTAGCTGATTTCTTCATGAAAATATAAATAAGCACTTGTATAAAGCAGGCAACAGCTAAAGCTGGTGAGATCAGCCCCAAGGGCTGCTTACAAACCAAACTGAAGTTCACTGAGACACAGGAGATGAGTGTGAAGGGAATCTCCACCGGAACAAACTAGCTTCCATGTCTTATATTTCGTCACTGTTCTCTACTGGACAGAATCTGCTCTATTCCAGTGTTGTGATCTATGTCTGGAGCCTCATTCTTCCCCTCATGCTGTTTTTATGTTGATGTAACTCCATTAACTTCAGTGGAGTTACTCCTGATTTACACTACAGTGAACGAGAGGAGAATCAGGCTGTTAATGCCTGGAGACCTCCCGACGACAAGATAAGCCTCCGTACTACTGCAGCTAACAGAGAGGATCTGTTAGCCCAAATGACAGACGTTTGAGAGTCTTTTGAGTAGCATTCCAGGTTCTAGAATTCATGCTGCAGAGCGAAGGAGTGTAACCAGCAACCGAGTGTAAACTGGTAACTCTGCATCCAATAGCGGAGATCTAGCACAAACTGACCACACTGGAGACACTTGTGGATGGGAAAAGATCTTGTGCTTTCCAGTCATCAGGGAAAGATTCAACAGATTTAAGGGGGAGGAGGGAATAAAAGCATCAATGATAAAAGGAACATCAAGTGGATTTGCCTTATTAGGGACCAATATCAGAAGAAAAGATTCCAAAGTCTGAAAACGTCATCACGTTTGGGTCACTGTTAATTGAAGCCTTGGTTTGTTTTTTGTTACAAACACACATTCTCATTTCTCAGGCAGGTATAAATATTGTAGTTTCTAGTAGAAAAAACTTCCCTCTAAATAATATAAAGAAGACTCAAATGATTGCACTTAATACATATGAAAAAGGTAGAAAGGACAATATCCTAGTGCACAAACATTTACTCCTGCTCTTCACATCGCTTGCTTTTCTGTCAACAAGTTACTCTTTGGCAGAGCTTGTAAGAGAGTCTGGTCTCTTGGCACAAGTGTCCATGGGGGAAAAAAATGAATCCATCTGAAAGGCTTCTTGTTCATTACCTTTTTTCTCCCATTCATCCATTGTTCTATAAGAATGTGGCTTGGCCATGCTTTCTTCAAGTGCAGAGAGACCAACCCAGCTCCCTGGAGAGATGCAGATCTCCCTTCTGCCCACTGGAACTGCCATTTGCTGTGATGCTTTTCAGCGTTGTCTTTTTTTTTTTCTTTTAAGTATTATTTTTTAACAAAAAAGTATATTTTTTTCCCGATCCCCCCTGCAAAGCTGTGTTGATATATATATATTTTTAAACCACAACACTGCGATAAATAAGGCATTACCTTCCACATTCAGGGCTTCCTTTGCGCTCAGTTCTTTGAGAAACAGCCCCTTCTGGCTGCAGCAACTTTCCTTTGCTTTGGCAGCTGGAGAAAGCCCCACAGCAGGAACAAAAATACCAAACTATATCCCAGGAGTGCAGGCGACTGTAGGTGTGTTTATGGCGCCTAGGAACAGAGACAGATTTGTACGCAGATGTGTAGTAATCGAGGGCTATCCAAAGGGCCACAAAGGCAACCAGAGTGGCTACACTTAAGTTGCATAAAACAGAGCAGGTCGCAGCTGCCTCGGCAAGTAGAGGCCACTTGGGCTGAGAAGGAGCATCCCCGGCTGGGACTGGTAATCGTTATGGGCTGCACTTCCGTAGTAAAAGAACAGAGCACGGGATGCCTTGAGATTACAGACCGCCCCTGCTGGAGACAAAGTCAGCGCTGAGATGAGTTTGAAGAAAGCCAAGGAGAAATTGTTTAGAGTCGTCTGCATAGTGAGAGATGGGGATTCTGTTTGTTTAAAAAGCTGTTTAGGAAAAAAAACCCAAAACCATCAAATAAGAGCAAAAGAAAGTTTCCTTGGCTGGAGGGCGGCCCATGGGGCGGGTGGAAATGCCTGGGGGCTATTTGTAAGGCCTGAGGAAGCTGGAGACTTTGGAGCGGAGGAGTTTGATGAAAGAGCGCGGTAACATCTCCTTGTGTTTCTCTGTGTACTTGAAGTAGTTCTGTGGATGAGCCAGCACGTCAAAGAAAGCCTTCATCAGCTTCTTGTCCTTCAAGGGGAACAAAGCAAAGTCACATCACCTCCAGGTAAAAGCTAGTACTCGCAATTAAAGAAAGCACAATGGAGGTGTCTGACTGATGGGTGGTCTAAAAGATCATACTTTGTGTTCTTATTGCATGGATCCAACGAGCTCAAATGCTTTAATTTACAGATGGGGAAACTGAGGAACAAAGCATCTAAACGCCTTGCCTCAAGGGCACAGAGGGTATCAGTGGCAGGGTTGAAAATGGAACCCAGATCTCCTGACTCAGAGTCCCTTGCTCTAGCTCAGGGGTAGGCAACCTATGGGACTCGTGCCAAAGGTGGCACATGAGCTGATTTTCAGTGGCACTCGCACTGCCCGGGTCCTGGCCACCAGTCCAGAGGGCTCTGCATTTTAATTTAATTTTAAATGAAGCTTGTTAAACATTTTAAAAACCTTATTTACTTTACATACAACGATAGTTTAGTTATATATTATAGACTTATAGAAAGAGTCCGTCTAAAAATGTTAAAATGTATTACTGGCACGCAAAACCTTAAATCAGAGTGAATAAATGAAGACTCGGCACACCACTTCTGAAAGGTTGCCGACCCCTGCTGTAGCTACTAGAAAAGGCTGCCTCAGTCAATTTTAAAACAACAAGCAACAGAGAAACTCCAAGGAGTGTATGTGGGAGAACTAGACAGAATGCTGGGCACGCGATGAGTTACAGGACCATGAGACAAGCCATTGTATTTCAGTAGGTGAATTCTAATCCTGAGCTCCTTATTGTGGCTCCCAGGACACACCTATGAATACTGGGAGTGCATTAAGGACGTCAGGACGGGGCAGTACTAGGAGGAGTACCCATTGTACAGGTAACACAAAGGGGAAGTGACTCGCCTGGAAAGTTAGTTGTAGAACTGGGAACAGAACCCAGGAGTCCCGATTCCCAGTCCCGCTCACGGATGGTCTCACCTTTAATATTTCCTGATGGTTTTCAGAGGCGTACAGTCTGCCATCCCGGACAATATCCTCCACCAGCTGTTCATAATCCTCTGCAATGCCAAGCGAGAAAGGCAGTCAGGGGGGAAGCAGGTGGCACGAGTGCTCAGCTAATTCAGCGACAGGATGCTATTGTAAGGGTGGAATTCTGGGCTTCAGAAAGCAGCTAAATTGTACTCCGCCATGAGCCGAAAAGCTTCACTCCATAACTTATTGTTTGTCTCCCACATATCTGGAGCCGGAGCCCCAAAAGCTGGGGTGGTTCCCGCCCCGCAGAACACAGATGTTTCCAATCACGTGTACTCAGGTGTTTCAAGGCAAGACACTTTACACTTGGGTTAGTTTAGAATGCCCCAGACAGGTGCATGGCAGTGTTGAGGAAACTCTGAGGCCAGGAAAGCCTTACGAGGCAGGACATTAGGTCATGAGTTCAGCCTGAGACCCAGGGACTAGCTGCAGAACTGAGCACAGGGCAGATGCAGGAGGGTGGAGTGCAGGTGGGGCCAGGGTGAGGCAATTAATCATCCAGCAAGGTACAAAACCATCTGGGAGAGAAGAGGGAAAGCCCACCCAGATTGGGAGAAAAGGGGCAGATTTACTTGGCACTTGACAAATATTTACGGTATTAATGATCATCTACTCACTGGTCACTTCTTAAGTCTTATTTCTAACCCCTTAGTTCCTTTCACTGCATCTCAACAGTACTGTACACTGGCAGCAAACTTCCTGACGTGTGTACCGTATTCCCTTCTAAACTGGGTTGGTAGCCCTGCCCATTAAGATTGCCTGAGACTTCCCATTGTAAGACCCTGTTTTCAACTGCTGATAACTTTGCCATGCTAAGCGTCTGGACTGAAATTTCCCATGCCAGGTGTCTGTCTCAGGCTGAATTGTTTGGGGAAAATTTTTAGCCCAAAGAGTTCAGCCACCGCATGAGAAGAAAATTAGGGAAAATATATTGTTTTGCCCATTTAAAAAAAATCTGGCAACCTTTTATTTGAAAAGCTCTAGTGCCCTGGTGCTTTGGAGCAGGGACTTGAAATTCGGCAGGAGGGTGGCACTGTCACCTTTCGTCATCCCAAATTTGGCCAAATTACACCTGGCAGCTTGCACATGCTTCGTACAGACTTCTTTGTTTTTAGTAGCTAAATTTCCCAAAGATCCCGGGCACACTGAGCATGCTCCACCCTGGGGCTGAGCAGGACTTGCCCTGCAACGCCGCTCTGGACTGCTGCAGACTCTCCTGAGTCTGGGGCCAGGCACTTGAACAGAGTGCAGGGAGACTGTCGCTTCTGAGTTTTCAATGACCCCCTGCTGGGCCCAGGTACTTGTGGAAAAAATAGCAGATGATCATGTAATTAAAGACTATCAAATATCCGGGGGTAGCCGTGTTAGTCTGTATCCACAAAAACAATGTGGAATCTGGGGGCACCTTAAAGACTAACAGATTTATTTGGGCATAAGCACCCACGAAAGCTTATGCCCAAATAAATCTGTTAGTCTTTAAGTGCCACCGGACTCCTCATTGTTTTTACAGACTGTATCATAATGCATAGGCACAAGGGGCTGGGTTAAGGTTGCACACACAAACTTAATTCTGGCATTTCCTAACTTGTGAGTGCTTGACTATGCAACCTTAACACTGGCCTTTTGTGTGTGTAATATCATCTACGGAATTCCAATCTCTTTACAATGCTCAGTTGGAGATTTCCGAGACCACGTTAACCCAGGTGTCTGAGTCCTTCAGGCCGAGCATGTACACTGCAGTCCTACCCCTGCTCTTGCTATGCCCTCACTTGCTCTTGCTATGCCCATCTGTCCTGCACGCCCCCACTTACCGTCGTAGGTGACGTAGGGGATCTGGAAGCCCCTGGCGCTGTTAGCCTCGCTGGTTTTGAAGTTGATCCACAGCTTGCGGGACCTGGCGGTGAAGGCTATGGGCCTCTCGTACGTCTGGCACGTCTCATAGGTTGTGATGGAGGAGGGGGAAGCTGCGGAGGGGGACACCACAGGACCAGGTGTTGCGTGGAATCATTCAGCCACACAAACACCCAGGTCCAGACATCTTTTTGTTTCAATATTGCGGGCGGGGGTCTCCTTGCCGAAGGGCCGTGTTATGAGAACACAGGAGCTGACTGTAGAGCTCCGGTTCTACTCCTTACTCCAGGGGCCACCTTCCTCCTCCACCATTCAGTAGGGGTACTGAGGCACCTGAGTGCAAAATTTCAGCGGTGGGCACAGATTGTGGATGCCCAGCATCAGTCACCCGGGGGCCCGATGTTCAGAGGTGCTGAGCACCACGGAGTTCAATTAATTCTATGGCCACCTTCGCAAACATGGAGCCGGGGCCCCTTCACCCGAAGGGACTGAGTGATGAGATTCTGATGTGGCGTCAGCACAACAGTGTCATATGGAAACACTGCGCCTGGGGACTAGGTTGGCAAAGCCTCAGGAACTGCTTCCAGGCCTCATAGCACCCCAGGGACCGTTCCCGCAGGGCACAGGATGGCTTCACTATAACCAGGGCAACACTTGGGAAGACATCTGGATGGAGACAAATCTGCAGCTGGGCAGAGTGGTTTCATCTCCTTGCCTGGGGCCAGGTGCCATAAGTGATGTGCCACCAGGAGCCTTTACTGATGGGCATTCACCCAGCTCTGCAGCAGGGAAGCCAGCCCCAGGTAGTGAGGTATGTGGGGTGGATCCACTCCCTGCAAACCCCACTCCCCGTAGTAGTTACCCACGCACAGCCCAAGGATGCAGACTTCCCCATTAGGCTGAGTGCATCAAACTTGGCCTACTTGGGACCAAGCCAGAGGCGAAGGCAGCTCTTTAGGGATGCATCGAGTTCACCTGCAGCGCTGTCACCCTCTCCTCCACACACGCCTGCTCCATCACGTACTGGGCTCCGCTCCTCCCAGAGGTGTCCACAGACCAGACAGCCTGGGAGGTGGGGGATGGGGGCTCTCACGGGATTACCCAGCACCCCCATTGCCCAGCATGGCCACACCACAGCAATCGGTTACCTACAGTTTTTCCGCATGACCAAGACGTCCCCGCACTCATCCTCGGACGGCAGGAAGATCTCCGGGACCACGATGAGGATCTTGCGCTTTGGGGGGGGGTTGATGTTCCAGGTGCACTCAATGTTGGCGGGGTAGTTGCCGGGGTAGTTGGGAGACTCGATGTAGCCAGTGTATTCACCCAGCTCCCCTCCGCACTGGCGGTCTGCAAGGCAACAAGGACCAGTGGTCACTGGAAATTAGTTCCCCTAGAGAAGACGCTTCTCTGACATGGGGGCACTAGGCAATGATCAGCGGGCAGAAGAATTGGATCAGGCGATCCTGGATGTTCCAATCCTCTATGCACCGGGCTATCTGTGCCTACAGACGCACCTATGGTCACATCTATTCATGTGTGCATGTGACTGCGTGCATGGTTAGATGCAGCTGTCTGTGCACATGATTGGGGGTGCATAAAGGGAAACAGCAAGAGGAGGTGGCCTTCTGCCAGGGCCCTCTGGCTGGACATCAAGCTAACAGGAAAACACAGCGACTGGCAGAGATTGTGTTGCACATGCGACATATGGACACAGCACCCGGGCTGCCTGAAGCGCGTACTTTTACACTGGGACACGGACGTGGAGCCGTCGAAGTCCGTGGTGGTGTTGCCGGGGCAGGTGATGCAGTAATTCTGGCGGAAGTCTGGCTGGTAGGTGCCCACGGCACAGCGGATGCAGCGGTGGACACTGGTATTGTAGTAATGACCCGGGGAGCACTGAACTATGGTGAGAGGGGAGAGGAAAACATACGGTCAGTGAGCAGGCAAGGAGGCATCAGCTCACTGAGTCATCCCAGCTGTCTAGGAGCCACAGCTCTCCTAGCTCAGCCGATCAGACGTTTTATTAAGCAGACATGAGTGATCAGAGCAGCCGGCTCCTGGTTCCCATTCCCAGCTCTGCTACTCCTTGGGGAGAGGCGAGTATTTTCCCTGCTTTACAGCTGGGAAACATGGCCACAGAGAAGTTAGGTGACCTGCCCAGGATCAAGCAGCAAGTCAGTGGCAGAGCTGGGAATAGAACCCAGGAGTTCTGATTCCCAGCTCCCACTCACACTCCCTGGAAGCTATGTGCAAAGAGACTTTTTTTTTTTTTAAGTGACACAGGTATTCCCATGTGAACTTTGGGGAAAGCACATTCAAGGCTCCTTTAAGGTGTTAATTTAGGCCGCACCACCTTCCTGTTTAGAATGGTTATTCTCTCTCCCCACCGCCCTCCCCAGGGCAGCAACATGCTGAACTCTGGATTTTGCATTAACTTCAACGATCCCCACACTTTACAGCCCTTTAATAAGAGGAGAAATTGCATCCACATCATCACTGCACTGCTAACTGCAAAACTCGGCAGACCAGATTTCCTTGTAAAGCTTAGCCTAAAAATAAGCACCCAATTATTACACTGTTATTATTAACCCTAACAAATACCAAGACCCCACACAGCTTCGTAACAGCAACACTGCGGAGTCGGAGTCCATTACTGGACAACGCTGGAGTGCTCCTTTTGTAAGAGTATTTCTGGGGTACTAAATGCATCTGTGCAGCATTAGAACAGCCCTGCAAACATGCCACCAATTCTCGTTCGCTTTGGCAGCATTATTTAAAGGGTGGGCAGGTGGATTTTGTGCCTGGGCTGGTGGATTCGTACAGCCATGGTGCAAAGCGGCTCAACAAGCACGTAGCTTCTCAAGGAGATTGTAGTCTAACAGGAGAGCGGGGCAAATGGGACAGGGCGGGGAAGGTGGGGGCGTAGATCGAAGCCAAGAGTCTTGGTGAAGGATGTGCAGGGCAAAAGGGAGCAGCGACGCAAGGGTGGGACTGGCCCCCCACTTGGCAAAATGAAAGCTTCCCATATCGCTGTTGTGACGGGGCCTGGGGAGCCGAAGAGGCAGAGGTGGGTTTGGGGGATGTAACGATAATGAAGCAAGCTCAGTCCTGGGAACTCAGCCCCCAACCCTCCCTGGAGCTGTCCCGCCGCTCTGATCTCCCCTGGCTGTTCCCCTCCCAGATGCCGACGGAGCTGCTGGCTTGGACGTACCTTTGGTATCGCAGTCCTGGAAGGAGAAGGCTCCCTCGTGTTTGGTGGTCAGCCCCCCACCGCAAGGGAAGCACAGAGCTCGCCCAGCTTCGGGCTGGTAGGCACCCCGGGGACACGGCTGGCAGGGTATGAAGCCATCCACTGAGTGATGGCCGGGGGGACACTGACCTAAGGCCCATTCGGAAATCAAAGAGAGATGCGGGTCAGTCGTGCAATAACGCAGCCTCCTCATGCCCTGAGCTCCACTGCGTGTCACTGGCGCTGAACCCCAGACAGGGGGAGCCACAGGCAGCTCTGGCTCCTCATCAGATCCGTGGGGCAGCCCCACTGGTTGCAGGGACCTTGCAGCAGCCTGGAAATCACCACCTTGTTGCTGTGTGACCTCCTGGTGACAGCTGCAGGTGGATCAGAACCATTCAGCCAGATCTTTATTACTTACTGCAGCAGCCCTGAGGAGCCCCACAATGGACCCCATTTTGCTAGGAGCTGTACAAAAAAGGACAAAGAGATGGTCTCTGCCCCCTTCTCCTCTGAACTCGGGGGGCTCTGATAAAATGGACTGGTTCCGATTGCCCCATGGTTCTGCTCTTACAACCTCCCACCCCTTTTGGCTCATGACTGGGATGCATCCAAGTTTACCCTGCAGGAAGAACAGCCAAAAGCGGCAGCCCCCTGCAGTCACGCCACCACACCTGCATCCTAACTGGGCGCTTGTGCTTCCCTCTCGTGTTTCTCTCCCGTCCTGTTCTGAATGGAGAGTCAGGGGACAGCTCCAAGGGCCTGTCTGCGGCCAGGCAATGCAAGGAGTGCTGGTGTGGAACCCCTGGAGCTGTTTCATGCCTGATGCCCGGGCCTTGAACAAACCGGGGATGAGGTCTACAATGGTTTCTCTGCAGCGCAGAATGGAAGCTGCACGCTGCACTGGTTCTGCGGGTGCTCCTAGCCCCATCCCACAATGCCGAGCCCACCCAAAGGCCCTTGCCGGGCCCTATGGGAGAGATGATCAAGAGCGCCGTAACGCCGTAGTTGTAAGGTGCCTCTTGGTTCCTCAGCCAGCCTCTCCAAGGTCACACACAGCAACCGATTGACCCCGCACCGTACCTGCACAGGTGGTTATGTTTGTTGCTCCGGCCGGGCCGTACGCATCACTTCCAGGGCAAAGGTCACAAGAGAGCTGGCCTTCTTTGTCCTGGTAGGTCCCAGGGGGGCAAGGGACACACTGCTCCATTTGACCGTGGTAATACGTTCCCTGCAGGCAGCTAACTAAGAGAGAGGCAGAGCCATTAGGGACGCATGTAGCGGGAACCCCCACCAATCTATCCCCTAACAAGCCTTATTCTGGCTGCAGGTGAGAGGCCCTCGGGGTCCCCAGCTCCTAATATTGACAAGTCAGTGCCTCTAAAGGGAGAACACATGGTAACTTCACCTACTGCCCGGGCAGCACATGGAGCTGGCAGCGCTGGTGCTTGGGAGTTGTAGTTCAGCACTAGGGGCCTACAGCCCTAGCCCCCCGGTTGTTCCCTTACCACACTTGGATCCTAGCCTTTGCTGCCCTGGCCCGCAGCTCTCCTGCCTCTCCAGGGACATGCTCAGCTTCCGCGCCACCTCGTAATCCATGCCCGCAAAGCGGATCAGGAACCGCTCCTGGTTTATGGACTTCTTCAGGGCCTTGATTGCAGACTTCAGCTTCTTCTCCACCCTCTGCCGCAGGCAGTTAATATTGCAGCTGGCTAGAGGTCAGAGACGGGGGGGGGGGGTAGACTATCAGGGTGAGCAAAGGAAAAGCAGATGACCTCCTAGACTGCCCCTCCCCATCCCTGCAGGGGCTAGTGGTGTGATTCCTCACCAATCTTCTATCAGGTGTGAGTGGGGTGGCAGGGACTGGGGGGGAACTCAAGCAGCGAAGGGGTATCTTCAGCTGGATTAGGGGGTTCCTCCTGCTACTCATTCCATCTCCCCACACCCGAGCCTGGACTGCTGCCCACCTCTGCATTTCCACACGCTGGGGGTGACTATACATCTCTGCCTATTCTACCCCCCTCCTCTTTTAGTGCCCATCACCGCACCTGGGATGGCTCTGGATGTAACTGTTAAAGCGGTACTGTGGACAGCAGGAGGCTCTGTGCAACATTATCACTGGCCAGAGAACTAGAACCACAGCAAGGAGTGGCAGGGCAAATTTCCCTCACCCTACCCCATCAGCCTGCTTCATCTACATCTTGGGGAAGCCCCTTCTAGAGGTGCAGAAGGGGTTCAGTTTCCATGGGTCTTACTCAGTCCTTGGCCTCTGGCCAGACCGCCGGTGAGGGGGCTAGTTAGTGCAAGCCGGGACGGTGTTTTTTATGACATGGACGCCTGCCCAGAAGGAGCTGGTCTGAGAACTGCCAAGCTCATTTCACACAGGCCATGGAACATGCTGCCTAGCAAGGTGTGAAGGTAATTAAGAGCACAAGGCAGACGTTATTGGAGAGTTCAGCCCAGTGCACACTGGGAAAGCCAGAGCTTCTACTGCTACGTGGGCTCACCTCAGTTCCAGTGCATTCTGGGACAGCCAGGCCTCTCTCCTCAGGCCCAATGCACTCTGGGAAAAACAGTCCTCCCAGTCCCATATCCCCCAACTTGGGATCGCCTCAGGCCCAGTGCACTCTGGGAAAGCCGGTCCTCCCAGCCCTGTCCCTCACCTGTGACCTCTTCCGGTTTGATTTCTGCCTCAAACTCCAGGGTGATGCGCGTCACCTCCTTGTTGGGGGAGTTGCGGGCCCGGCGGCCTTTGCCCTTCCTTGATGAGTCGCACTTGAGGTTCACAAAGGTCACCTGGCAATCCGAGCAGGGGGCCGCCCCGCCTGGAAGAGTGAGGGATAGAGAGTCAGGATCTTCCCCACAGCTCCCTTGGGAAACCCAAGCCCAGGTAGTCAATGGGGCCACTTCCCTCCACACAGCCATAGAGGAGTTTACACAGCTGGCTGGGGGGTGTATGCCTCACCTGGCGCCCCGTGCTTCCCCGACTCGTCCTGCTTCCCCTTCACACGTGGGTGCAGGTGGCACTTGGCATCCTTGATCTTGAAAGAAGCCTTCTGTTTGATTGGAGCAGTGACAGTCTCTAAAAGAAAAGGCAGGTGCTAAACACCAGAGGCACCAGCTGAGCCTCCCACCATGGCAACTGGGGGCAGGGGAGGCCCAGGAGAGCAATCTTACCCACGCAGTGATGGCTGCTGTTGCCAGGCCTCTGCTGGGCCCCCTGGCGCAGGATGGGTGTCCCACAGCTCACCGTGTAGCTGCTGTCGGACTCTGTGAAGAAGGAGAAAGGAGGGATTCAGACAGAGCCTGGGGCTCACTCCCGGCTAGCTTCCGAAGTGCTGCTCCTCTGCGTCGCCCAGGGAGGTCAGTGGGGGCTCAGCACCCTAAGAAATCAGGCACTAAGAAGCCCACATGTGCTGATATGACCCCAACCTTTGAAGCTCTAGAGACTGGTTCATTGCTAGCACAACCCGAGGGTCAGTTCAGGCAAAGCCAGGGCCCTGCTCAGCCATTGAGCTGCAAAGCCTGGGATCCTGTGTACAGCCTCCTCCCCACTCCCACCCCATGATATCCCCACCAGGCCAGCTCCAGTAAAGGGAGTCCAGTCCTGCAATGGGGACAGCATCCAGAGCTAGGGGTCCGAGAGGAAGCAGGGAGTATAATGGATGGGGGCCCCGTTAGGAGGAGAATGGGGACTGCTAAGTGTCCCAGCTGTGGCTCTGAAGTATGAAGATGATTCCAAGGGCAGATCTAGTCATTATCCCAGTGGTCAACAAACTTTTCAGGGTTGTGCCCCCCTTATCTCTGTCCACGCCCCCTTTCTGCCCAGCCGGAAGCAGAGCTGTGGCTCTGTGGGGAGGGCTGCAGACAGGGGTAAGGGGGCCAAGGCTGGGACCACAGCTGGGGTTGGGGCCAGGAGCGGAGTGGAGGCCCAGCCGGGGGCCAACGCTGGCAGCCGGGGCCCTGGGTGTGGGGCCAGGAGTGGAGCCTCAGGCGCGGGGCCAGGAGCAGAGCTGTGTGGCGCTCTCTCCCTGGCCCTGGTGGGAGCTGGCCTGGGTCCCAGCCATGGCCCCCTGAAAGGTCCTCTTCACCCCCTGAGGGGGGTGCACCCTACGGTGTGGTGACTTCAGCCTCATCCAGACCTAAATCTAGCCTGCACAGAGACATCCTGCTTCCCTAAGCCCCCTCTGTGCTTTCAACGACATATGGTGTTCTGCACGGCGATGCGGGGCACCGTTAAGCATCCACCTAAGTAACGGGTAGGGAGAGATCCATATTTGTAAAGCCTTTTGGGACGGAAGGCGTTAGAGAAGGCCAGTGCCCCGGGTAGGTTTCAGGGAGATGTGGCAGCCACGGGTTGGTACCTGGCAGGAAGCGGGCCTTGGAGATGCAGGTGAGGGAGCAGCTGTCCTTCTTGCCGTTCTTGTTGCAGGTGATCATGGCCCGGTGAGAGATGGGGCCCGTCAGGCATTTCACCAGCTCTGAAGGACAACAAGCACTGAGTGGTGACAACAAGCAGGGGGCGACTCAGGGCCGACCAGACAAGCAGGCGCTGCTCCAGGCACTGGGGGTGGGGAGTTATCATAATTGGGCTTACAAATTTAGCGCAATTGTGGGTGCAACTGAAAAAAGTGAGTGAAACTTCATTCACGATAATCTATCGGGATCAACAGTGATCGGAAAAGTTGCAACGGGGAGACAGAGAGACTGAATTAGTAGAAACAAAAAGACCTCCTGATATCGCTCAAGGACGGCGTTACGGTCGTCCCTGATAAACCAGGCACCGTGAGACTGAAACATCAATGAATCGAAATTGGTGGGTCGGAAATGAGGCCTCATTGTTGGGCAAAACAGTGAGGGGATGGGCTACTCAGCCCATCACTCCTTCTGGGGTCCTTACAGAAAGAGACTTTGGGAGACAAATTAGTGACTGAAGTGAGCTTCACCATCATGGCTGCCACCCCCACCATCTCCTGTGTCCCTGGGCCTTCATCATTCTGATCCTGAGAAATGTCCTGAGCACACCAGGCCAGAGAGAGAGGGAGTCACATGACATCACCACCTCCACTGGCTGGATCCTGACCACCACCTGGGATGTGAGACTTTTTCTCTCCCCCCAGGTGTGTTCTTCTCCTTCCCCACTGTCTTTCTCTCTCTCTCTCTCCTTTTTCCTTCTGGCTAAGAAGAGTCTGGCTTAGCTGGCCAAGACTGCCTATTTTGCAACACTGCTGGAAGCCAGTGACCAGAAAAGAGGCAGCTAAAAGCCCATTTATTCTATCCAAATTAATACAACAGTGGGACTCTAACCTTGCTCCTAACTCCATTCCTGCCACAGCATCCATCCTCCTCCCTCAGCCACCTGCTTCTGCCATGGGCCATCCTGGCAAGACAGGGGTGCGTGTGGTCTTCTGGGTTCTCCTGCACAACTTTACACTCACACGCTCAACCTGGGGCCATGAGTCAGCAGATCATCTTGAGGAGTAAGAGGCACTTGCTGGGGTTTCATTCACTCCTTCATTCTGAGGAGGCTTTGCTCAGTCTATCCCCTGTCCCTTCTCTTGGATGGTAATGGAAGGGAATCAACTGGGCACCACAGTGTTGCTGCGGGCTGTTTAAAACTGCTGCTGTGCCCTTCCCCAGAGGTTGCTGCATGTCCGGGGCAGGAAAAGAGATTTGTATAGGTATATCTATCAGCAAAGTGCTTTGGGATCCCTTGGGGAGAAGAGCACTATGTAAAGAACAAACAGAATTTGACCCAGGTCAGAAATAGCCAAGGGAAGTTCGGCAGGTGAAGGACTACACTTTCTGATGCACCCTTTTCTAGGTGAGGTGCCAGAATTTCCTCTACCGCTTCCCAAACTCTCTCTTTTCTTGAGTCCAGCAGCCCAGGCGAGATGGGTTTGGGGGAGGAAAGGGGCATTTAGATCAGGAGACCACAGCATGAAAACTAGCTCCACAGGTAGCATGATCTGGTCTCCTGTGCTAGCAGTCTCAGCAGAGTGGCGAAAGGCAGACTGGGGCATGGAGCCTGAACTCCCTGTCTCTGCCAGAAGGCACAGCACTGGGGCAGCATGGGGATCATGGGAATCCGCACAAAAATAAACACGCTCTAGCTCTAGGCCGAGATTGAAAAGGTTTCCACCCGGCATGACGCCCAAACCAAGAGAGGACGCTATATGCCGGGGTGCGTGGTCAACACACACCCAGTGGCCAAATCCAACCCGTAAGCAGCACCCTTTCTGCTGCACCGTCTCCCCATACTACAAAGCATCTTCACAGCAAAATCCACCTGGATCAAATCTATCCACCACGTCCCGGCAAGGACCAAATAGAAAAATGCAGATCTCTGTTCCGGCTTTGCCGGCTGACCTATGCTCACCCACTAGATGGCAGCATGGGTTTTCTTTACCCACCTATGCAGTCCTTTTTGTTCCAGTGAAGTTTGCAGCTGGCCGGACAGGTACACTCATAGCTGCCAGGGGTGTTTATGCAGCCAAATTTGCAGCCTCCTCGGTTGATGCTGCATTCATCAATGTCTGCAGGGAGCAAAGCGAGACGTTTACTGAGAACTGGAATTGCCATGCTGCATAAAGCAAGCTCTGTTAGAGGTTACAGCAGGCTGAGTGGGGGCAGGACTCCTGGATTCTTCTAGCTCGTGGAGTGTTAAAGTGGTTAGAGCTGGTGGGGCAGAGGTTGGCAGCCAGGACTCATGGGTTCTAATCCTGGCTCTGCCACTGACTCACTGCGTAGTCCTGACCAAATCACTTAAGGCCCCATTTTCAAAGTGGCCTGTAACTCTGGGTGTCCAACCTGAGATATCTCGGGCTGGGTTTTTGGAGGAGCTGGGCTTCCACAGCTTCAATTAGCACCAGTGGGGAAGGTCACATGAAACAAGAGGAGAATTTAGTCCAACACGTGCAGGGACGTGTTGGTGTCACTAGGCATAACCCTAGGTAACTCAGGAGGGTGGAAAGCCATAAGTGTCAATAAAGCCTTCTGTAGTAGGCCTGAATGAACTAAAGTCACTCCATGTCTGACCAAAGCGCTTCCATGTTTATGTTTGAACTTTAATCAACCTAGCAGGCCAGTAACCGAGAATGGAATGTACAACAGCTAGCTCAACTGTGGTACTGCCAGGAGATAATGATGAGGCCTACTTACACCTGGCTAAGGGGGGGGCAGAATAACGGATCCAGGAAAGTAAAACAAGATAACTGTTCACAGAAGAGTTACTAACGAGCTAAAGTGGTTTTTGCCAAGTATGACTTAACTGCTTAACGTAATTGCTATTGCAAAGTGTATTTGCTGCATGGGAATTAAAGGTGGGGGGAGAGGAGGAGTGTGGGGGTGATGGGAATGCTTAGCTGAAGTTATGTATAAAGAGAGGAAAACCGCTTGTATGTGTGTGCAGGATTTGAGATTGCTATGTCTCCCTTGCACCTTATTTGGGCTCAAATAAACTTTTTTTTGCTTCTCCACCTTGGTGTGTTTATTGGAAGCGAAGCACACCGGGCAACGAACCATTGTTGCTGTCGCCTCGGGCCTCTGTGCCGGCAACAGACGTGAGTCCCCTCTTCGCAGCACTCTGCTGCATATCAGCTGTGACTCGGGACAGCACTGCCCCAGGCACTCTCCGTAGGGAGAAAGTAAGGGCACCCACTTCCGGATAGCAGCTAGGGAGGGACACTCTGGAGAAAGGCTCAGAGGACGGCAGAAAATGAAGCTGCCCCAGGGTAACAAACAGGAGCAAGACCCAGCACGTACCCAGCAGCACTGTCTGTGAAGGTCTCAAAGCCCTGTGTGAGCAGGAACCCATTACGTCTCCCAACCCCACCCTACAGAGGGGCAAAAGGACTTTTTCAAAGT
This sequence comes from Mauremys mutica, assembly GCF_020497125.1. Classification (NCBI taxonomy): domain Eukaryota; kingdom Metazoa; phylum Chordata; order Testudines; family Geoemydidae; genus Mauremys; species Mauremys mutica. The sequence continues at coordinate 133,525,246 of NC_059075.1, forward strand.
CTCATGATAAGTCAGGGCAGAGCCAGAGAGAGAACCCAGGTGTTCTGGCACCCAGGCAACTGCTTTAACCACTAGCCAGACCCCTCTTCTCAGAGCCTCCCCCTAGAGCCAGGGTCAGAGGAGAAAAACTGCCAGCGGCTTCTCTGGTAGGATGTAGGAGATGTTCCCTGCTCAAACTCCTTATGACCCTAAGTCTCCTCAGCTCCCTGAAGCTTCTTCTCACCTTTGTCCCCTTGCTGACAGCCAGGCCGGGCATGAGCACAGCCCCGTAATCATCCTCATCCCCACCCTGAGAGCTCCCTGCAACCAGCAATTTAAATGGCTATTTCCATTAATCAGGAGCCGTCCTCTGATCACTCCTCCCACAAGCCAATAGAGCGCCCACTGGCTGGGGAAAGCAACCAGAGGAATGAGTCTCCATTCAGAGCTGAGCAATCCCCGCACCTCGCTGGGACTCCAACCATGGCCTTGGAGGTCTGCAAGCAGAGCCAGATCCAGCTCCTCCCACCTGGGCAAGAGGGAAGGGGAAGGGGAAGGGGAAGGGGAATGCAGGGCTGGGCAGAGATGCAAGGTGAGCAGAGAGTAGGGGAATGGTGAGTGACCAGGAGCAACCTCAAGGGTGAATAGCCCATGACGATGGGTGCTATGAAGCAATCTAAGACTGAACAGCTAGATGGGAGAGGCAGACCAGAGATGGGGATAAGGGACTCTGCTCCCACCTCCCACCCCACCCTCTTGGGCTCAAGGCCAGTGAGAGGATTCTGTTCTGGCCGAAGGCACTGCCAATGTGAACCTGGCCTTTTTGACCTAATCCTGCCATGTCAATTGCTTCACAAGCTCTGTAGTGGATGGCACTGGCAGGGGAGCTGCTCTGCCTTCCCTTCTTCACAGCTCTTTCGATCACCCAAATGGGCCGATCTTATTAGGGCTCACGTCACCCACCACTGAAATGCATCCGTCTCTGGGGTGGAAAGTGACAGCTGTGTTACAATGCACAGCAACGCTGCATCTCAAAAAGTGAAGACAAATACTGTAGCCGACTTACCCACGGGGGGCGGGGAAGGAATTTCTCAACTGAACTTGGTCAGGATGCGAGGGCTAACGCGTCGACTCCTGACACAAGCGCTACTGGTGGAGCGGTTTGTCATGAGCCAAAGGACGGGGCCTTGGTTTTATTTCTTATCCCAAACCATGGCAGCTCCTCTGTGACAGCAGCCTTTGCACCAACTTTGCTGGGGTGCTGGATGCAGGACTGACTCAGAATCACCAGCACCACCCTTGTCCCAGGCTGTGTCCTTGGTGGTTTTTCTCACTAAGGAGTGGCTGCTTTCTCCACCAGCTGGAATTTCCGTGTGGCTCCACCTTTACCCCCAGACACAGGGAAATAAAGTAGCCCAGCCAGGTGGTGACAAACATTTGGCTCATAGGGACTAGATCCTCTGTCTAGATTGCCTCGCAGGGGCAGCTGAAGTGCTCGACAGAATCTTCTTTTTGTTTTCAATGTGAAATCTCTCCGTCGGTGGGCAAACCAATCACTCTGCTAGATGGGGGACCAGCCAGCCGTAGAAAGACAGACAGACAGAGGACTTAGAAACTAGATTCCATTTAGCAGCTTTGCTCTCAACGCTCAATTTGCATCCCCAATGGATTCTGCTTCCCAGTTTGTCGTCTATTTCAGCCACCCCACGTTCATTGATTCATCAAGCCTCAGGCCAGAAGGGACCATTAGCTCACCTAGTCTGACTCTAGCGTTGCCAACTTTGTTTGGATGAATTCCTGGAGATTTCATCACATGACATAATCTTCGGCTAAAGATTCATCTTTAATTCTGGAGACTCCAGGACAATCCTGGAGGGCTGGCGACCCTATCTGGGCTGGCGACCCTCCTATATACCAGGACAGAGAAATTCACCCCAGGAGCCCTGCACTGAGCCCCAATAATGTGTGTACTCCTGAGTGGTGTGACACAAACCAAGAGCCCTTCCTGACATCCTGCCTCACTCTCTCTGCAAACCGCAGCCAGCAGGCGGTTTAAGCTGGCCTCTGGCTTTACGAGAGCTTTTATAAACCTCCTCCCTCAAGGAACTCTTCTGCTCCCAATGGGAGGGACAGCACTTCCCTGTCTGGCGCGATTAGCACAGTGAGCGCTCATGGACAAGTGTGGCTGCCTGTCTGTGTTCACCCGCTTGTGTGTTTGTGTCTCCATGCAAGTGGGCATGAAATCACAGCAAGGACTCACTGGCTGTATAAACAGAGGCAGCCTGGCAAGAAAGATGGAATAGAGCTGCATTCAGTGGGTGAAATCCTGACTTCATTGAAGTGAATAGCAAAACTCCCATTGACTTCAGCAGGGCCAGGATTTTATTTGGGGCAGGCAGGGACCATATGTCTAATAGGGGGGCTCCTGAGTACAGGGTTCATGAACATTTAGGTATGTGAGTTTGACAACACTAGTCCAGCCTGCCATGCCAATGACATCTAACTGAACTGAACTGAACTGGGATTATTTAGTCTGCAGAAGAGAAGAATGAGGGGGGATTTGATAGCTGCTTTCAACTACCTGAAAGGGGGTTCCAAAGAGGATGGATCTAGACTGTTCTCAGTGGTACCAGATGACAGAACAAGGAGCAATGGTCTCAAGTTGCAGTGGGGATGTTTTAGGTTGGATATTAGGAAAAACTATTTCACTAGGAGGGTGGTGAAGCACTGGAATGGGTTACCTAGGGAGATGGTGGAATCTCCTTCCTTAGAGGTTTTTAAGGCCTGGCTTGACAAAACCCTGGCTGGGATGATTTAGTTGGGGATTGGTCCTGCTTGAGCAGGAGGTTGGACTAGATGACCTCTTGAGGTCCCTTCCAACCCTGATTCTATGATTCTATGAACTGCATTTACATTGACTCCACTGAAGTCAATGGAGCTGCAGCACTTTACATCGGCAGAGAATATGCCCCATCATGGGTGCTACTGTTTTCTGGATGTGGGAGGTGAGTTTTCAGTCTGGATTGTGTTTACACAGGACGGGAAGGGACTTCCTGAGTCATCGAGTGCAGTCCCCTGCTATCACAGGCCATCACAGAATCAAACGGGTTTCCAGTTAGAAGCATTTGCACTGGTCTGTGCAAGTGTATGTTGTGTGTGCATGGGAGGGTGGGGGTGTCGTGCAGTAGGGTGCGTACATTGTGTGCGTGAGGGCTTCTTTGTGTTGGTGCACCAGCCTTAATCTAGGTAATCCAGGGTATCTCAACATATGTAACTCGCACTGAAAACTACCGCTGCAAACCACACTACTGTCATAACACGCCTGAACAAACCTCTCTGCGCTTTTCATCTTCCCTGCTATTCCCTCGGGCACAGGCTTCCCCTTCCCTCGTGCTCGGGAGTTATCTGATTCGGGAAACTCAACTCAAAACCTTTTTGAAGTCCCCTCCCCACCAACTTTGTGCCAAGAACTCTGGGGATTTTTTTCTCTCTCTCCCTGAGCGGACAAGTCGCAAATCGCTCTGGTCGCTTTGTTTGAAGTTGCAGACACAACTGTCTGGCTCCCTGCACCCACTCGGCTTATGGAGCTCCATTTCCAACTACTGAGGAATTGTCAGAAAGAGAGAAATCCCCTCCCCCCTTGGCATCTCCCTAGCTGCTTACAGGGGAAGGCAAACGTGGCAGCGGGGGCCCTGTTTTCCTATACAAAGAGGTGAAGCCATTGGAATAGTCAGGAAAGAAGCAATCAAAGTCCCAGAGCGGATTGGGAAACTAGGGACTCAGCTGCTCCGAGAGGAGCGCAGTACGGGACTTCCCCACAACCGTGATCCCAGCGTCTGTGTCCCAAAGATCTCTCTGCCATCCACTCCTCCTCAAGGGACACCCGGGTGGCAGACCCTTTCATGGCTCATCCAGCCCTTTCGGAACACCTGTATGCTACCCGCATAACCCCCCAACACATGCACATGGTTCCTGTCTCCTGCTGGGTAGCAGGAAATGTATCCGTGGTAGGAGCACAGAGATGGCCAGACTGCGTCAATCCATCTAGTATAGGATCTCGTCTCTGACGGCAGTAAGTATGAGATGCTCCAGAGAAAGTGCAAGAAACACTGATGTGAGCAGTTCCAGGAAAACCTGCCTGGGATAGTTTCTTCCTGTCTCCCAATAGTCTGAGACTGGCTTCTCGCTGACGCAGAAAGCTTTAGAGCACTTGTTCGTTTTAACCCTTATCTATATCCTTCTCTGAATCCTCAGCTCTTGGCCGCAGTGATAACTTGTGGCAATGAGTTCCACAGCCTAGCCATGCATTCCACTGAATCGTACATGTTAAAGCTGGAAAAACCCTACTGGGCTCCATCTAGCCCAGCCCCTCTCCTCACCCCAGGAAACAAGGCAAGACTGTTCCATACAATCCTTCTCCAGGGCCTGGTCGAGTCTAGTCTTAGGTAGCCCAAGTGATGGGCCTCCCAGCCCTTCCCAGGGGAGACAAGTCCCCTGCCAGAGAGATCCCACCGCCAGGAAGCTGGCAAATGGGACAGGAACTCTCATACCTCCACAGTGGGTGAGCCCGTACAGCGTGTAGCCCTTGTGACACAGGCACTGGAAGCTCCCCGGGGTGTTGATGCAGACATGGTCACAGGTCCTGTCGAAGGAGCACTCGTCAATATCTGGGAGGAAGAGGGAAAGGCAGAGAGCGTGAGGCCCGGCCCAGCCAGGGGGTGGGCTCCACAGGGGTCTTGAGCCCCGGGGCTTGGCTGGCTTCTCGAGGGTTCGATTCCTTCCCTACCCACCTCCAGCGTCACCCAGAAAGACTGAAATGAATACTCCCACCGTGTGAGGTCCATGCACAGCTCTCTCCCACTGTGCCAGAGGGGTGGTCCAAGACCAAAGCCCTGCAGAGAGGCAGCCAGCCAGGAACGGGGTCTATGCCAACATCTGCTCCTTTACCCTGCATAGGACGGGGGGTGGGGACACCCCAGAACACACCCCCTTCCCAGCCCCACTGCCACGCTGAGCCTCCCTAGGCCTATGCAACGCTGTGCCCCTGGGCAGGTTATCTGCAATGAACCTGGGACCTCTCAGCAGGAGCCTCTATGGCTGGAGCTAAATGACCTGTCTGTGTTAGCAAAGGATGTACCAGGCTCATTAACCTCCACCTGCGGCCCAGCCACCACTAGAGGGCGACAGAGCTCCACAGTGGGTGGATTATGCCTCTCAGCGCCAGCGCCCCCACCCCCAAGCCCAGCCTTTACCCTGCCGCAGTGATGCTTTGCAAGACAAAGGGTTAAATCCCAAGGTGCCAGCCTGGAATGGAAAGTCCCCTGTGGGGTGGAAAGCAGCTGCAAGCTCCCCAATGCCATGGGTCCAGGGACATGTTCTGATCCAGCACATCCTCCCCACTCCTCCGCCCCAAATGGAAACCAAAGCTGCAATCTCCTGGCAGAGCCTCCTCCAAGGAAGGTGCCAACATCACCCCCACTGCCCTGTGGGGGGCCTTGCTGTGGGAGGGCGGCACAGGCTGCGGGGGCGAACCTGGCCCGCCAGCTTTATTTGTATTTCATTGGCTTTGTTAACTTAATTGCCACGATCAGCTCAAACTTCCAAGAATGTAGAACCTGGATGGAGATGAAAGAGGTGCCAGCCAAAGGCACACCAACTCCCCCTGCCGACCTCCCCAGGGCCTGGCCCCATGCACTCAGCAGGTAACACCCGAGCTCTGTCACACCCCACTGACTCGCGGCTTCAGACACTCACCCAGCGATGAAGGGCCCAAGTGCTGATTCAGGGAAGGCCTGGGAACCTTGGCATTGGGGGGAGGGGAGGCGCAGATACCGGCCCCCCTGCATACTTCAGCTCAAGGCTGGTCTTGTTCACAAGTGAGATGAGTTGGGTGGCCTCAGACAGATAATACTTTGCATGCCCATGGGGCCTTTCATAAGAAGATCGCAAAGCACGACTCTCTCCCACCCAGCGAGAGAGGTAAAGGTTATTCCATTTTACAGATGGATCTACTGAGGCAGAGAGAGGTGAGCCCATGGCAGAGCTGGGAACAGAGAACCCAGGAGTCCTGGCTCCCCGTCCCCTGCTCTAACCAGTAGTCAACACACTGCCTCCCTTCTCTGCTCCAGGCAGATCAAGTCGCATGAGCATGTAGGAAGCTGAAAGCAGCGATAGGATAGAAGTGTTCTGTTAGGGACTAAGGGTTTGACCCCTTCGTGCCCACCCAGCCAGTCCCTGCTTTATCTCTATGGTCCACGGTGAACACAAATGTGGTTGATTACAAACCACAGCACAATCCCAGACTGCACATGCCATAACCCCACCCCTGTTCATTCCAACCAGCTGGGCCACTTGGCGAAGGGCAATTCCCAGGGAAGAGGGCAGGAGGGGATGGGCCAGGCTGTTTATTCTCATTAAGGTTCCTGAGAGTCCTGGCTGCCTCTGAAGAGAAAAGATCTCGGAAAAAGAAAATGGCTGGCATGTGTGTGCCCATGTGTGTACGTGTGTGCGCGCATGTGTGAATGTGCACATGTATGTGCCGTAGCCAATGAGATGTCAACTCATCCCCTGGATTCCCTGCAAAAGTCTTGTGCAATAAACAACTGCTATGGTCTGTAAAAACAGTGACGTGTCTGAGTGTGTTAACGCGCGAATGAGGCTGCACGCATTCCCCTGGGTTCAGAGGGCATCCCGTGCCTCATGTCGTCAGATCCCCTGGGTTTAGCACGCATGTGCGTGTGGCCAGGCATCTCGCTGTTACATAGATACACACATTCTGCAGAAAGACATGCCAAGGTGTGATAACACTGAACACCCGCAGGCTTTCGTGTGTTGGTTGTAAGCTGTGATCTCTAAGATGTTATCTGGCACGCCTGGTGAGGTTGTTAGTTGATTCATAGGCCAGAAGAGATCATTACGATCATCTTGTCTGACTCCCCACGTAGCACCAGCCAAAAAACCTCACCCAGCGATTCCTGCAGCCATCCCTTCGGTGGCTTGACGATCCGAGTAACCCCGCTGACTGTGGACAGAGCCATGCCTGGAATTTCAGCCCAGTTTCGCAGACTCAAGAGACGGGCCCAGACCAGAGCCCAAAATCCAAACACCTTTGAAGCGTGAAGAGGTTTGGATCAGGAACCTGCTTTCACTGCTGGGCCCCTGAGTCTCCCTCATGGCCTCAGGCCTTGGAGAAGTCTAGGAGCTGAACTCTGAGACTCAGGGAGTCCCCTGGGGCCAGATTTTTAAGTACTCAGAACCCACAATTGGGGCCAGATTTTCAAAAGTGACCTCTGACTGCTCCCACTGAGAATAATGGAGGACACGCCCCCCATGCACACCCACACTGAGTACAATGGAGAACCCCCTCCCCCACGCGCTCACACTCACACTGAGTGCAATGGAGAACCCCCTCTCCCACATGCTCACACCCACACTGAGTACAATGGAGAACCCCCTCCCCCACGCGCTCACACCCACACTGAGTGCAATGGAGAACCCCCTCCCCCACGCACTCACACCCAAACCGAGTACAATGGAGAACCCCCTCTCCCACATGCTCACACCCACACTGAGTACAATAGAGAACCCCCTCCCCCACGCACACAAACGCTTTGAGAACAATGGAGAACCCCCTCTCCCCCATGCCCGCACACCGGGTGAGAACAATGGACAATCCCCTCCCCCACGTGCACACACGCACTGAGAACAATGGAAAACCCCCTCCCCCATGCACACACATACACTGAGAACAATGGAGAAACCCCTCCCCCCATGCCCACACACCCATTGAGAACAATGGGGAACCCCCTTCCCCCACATGCACACACGCACTGAGAACAATGGGGACCCCCCTCCCCCACGCGCTCCCACTGAGAACAATGCTGAGCGGCTGAACAACCATGGCCACCTCTGCTTTGGAGACGTGGGATGTTTTTGATGCTAAGACAAAGTCCTTTGTACCTGAAAAGCCAAGAGTGCTCGGGGGTGATGCTGTCAGCACAGCATGCATTAGCCATCAGAAGTGCCCCCGTGGCTAACTCCTCACTGGAAGGCACACAGCACCCCTCCACGACTCCATTCAACACTGCGTCGCTCCCAGGGGACTGGGACCAGCTATCAGCCCCGGAGGCCCTCCACGGGACGTGAAACCCAGCTGCGCTGCAGGCCCCACACGGCGCTCACCTTGGCAGGTCCTTTCGTTGATCAGCAGCTTGTAGCCTTTCTTACAGCTGCACTCGAAGCTGCCCACCGTGTTCCTGCAGATGTGGTCGCAGCCGCCATTGTTCAGCCGGCACTCGTCGATATCTGTGGCAGGGAGACACAAAACGTCCCATTACACAGACCGACTGGATCCGGCGACACAAGCAAGGGGTGTGTGGTTAGAGGCGAAGGAACCAGCTGCCCAAGAAAAGAAAGGACGGCCCTACAATCAGGATACCCGAGTTCAAGTCTCTGCTCTGTAACAGACGCCCTGTGTGATATCCCTGGTGCCTCGGTTCCCCAACAGAACACTAGGGAGAACAGCGCTGACTTCTCGTGCAGGGTGTTGGCAGGCTCAATGTGGCACAGACTGAGAGATGCTCTGATATTATAGTTACGAGAGCGTCCATCTAAGTGCCTCAGCTAGATGGATATTAAAGTCAAGGGGAGTTTTGCTATTGATTTTAATGGGAGAAGGACTGGGGCCTTTGATGAGCACAGCTACCAGTGATGGGACAGGATGATACACTACAGTCAGAGGCCAGGAGGGACTCAAGACTCCTGGGCTCTATTCCCAGCTCTGTGTCCTTGAGTGAATTGCTGCACCTCAGTTTCCCCAGCTGTCCAGTGGGGATTAGACTATGCACCCAGCTCACAGGGGTGGAAGGAGGATGAATGAATATCTGCAAAATGCTTGGATGTCCTTGGTGGAAAGCATCCGTTCTGACACAGATAAAAAGATTCTGCGCAGTCACCACTGGCAAGAGGGGCTGAGGGCTCTTGGGGAACGCATGCGTTAGAAATAGAGAGACTGGCAGAAAACAAGAAGGGGAAAAATAACCCTCAGAAGAACAGGAGTTAGACAAAATAAGCACGCAGGTTTCTAAAACCTCCCGACTTTTAGGCAACAAGCGACACTAAAAAATAAACACACACACACACACACACACACACACACACACTTCCAAAGAGCTTCTATAACCTGCTGAGCGGTTGGGTTGGGTTTGGTATTCGCCAGATAATTTACTGCTAGGAAATGACCTGTAAAACAGAACGAGGCTGGGCTGACAAATCCCAGGTAAGAGCTCAGGGCAGACCTTGCCCAAAGCTCCATTTGCATCCCTCCCCCACTTCTGTGTTGCCTTTAGCTCTAGGACGACAGCTGCGGCTCTCTGGGGTTGTGGCTTTTCTTTTATTATGGTGAGTGAACTAGCCATAAAACAGCTCACAACCGTAATAAAATCCCAGACCCAGGGGATAGGACTCTGGGTTATGATGCTTTCCTGGAACTGCAGAATGGGAAAGGTGGTGTGCTCTGAACAAGAATAATGAAGCCCAGAGGGGTCTGGAATCGGTCAGGCAGGTAGATGGCTTTCAGCAGGATGGTGCTTTCCTTTCAACTACGGTCAAGGACCCCAAGCTGCCAAAAGACAGAATGCAGGCGCCTTCCATTTCTGGAGCTTCACTTTCTCTCCTGGGGGCTGGCCGAGTCAAGGGTCTCCCGCTGAAGGGACGGCATGTAGTGCGGTTGTGTCTGGAACCCCAAGCTCGTATGTGCATGTGTGTGTGTGTGACCGGATCTGTCTCTTTCACTCACATACACTATGCACATGGGTTGGTGTTACCCCTAATTCCTCCAAATGTTCCTCCTTTTCTTTAAAATAATGTAGTGAATTTGCTGCTAATTTAAAACATGATGGATTGATAGCCGTTCGGCCAGCATTTCTGTTCAAGTACAGCCCCAGCAAGCACGGAGACTTCTATTTGTTCCTACAATTCATTTTGCAGGTGCAAATTTCACGGGTGAAAGTTGTGTCAGGAAACAAGGAACACAGCTGAAAACAGACCCAGACAGCCCATGCAAGGCAGCCATCTGCAGGTTAACTCTGCTGTACTAAGGGTGTGCATGGGTTAATACTCAGTAATACCACACGAATAGCATACATACCTCTAGATCTGCCATCCAGGAACCTCAAAACAATGCACAAACATTAGGTCCACTCTGACTTTGGGATAATGGGTCAATTTCCTTGGCACCCACACATTATGAATCAAGCATGATCACCGGCAAGAATATGATTCATCGTTGCAAAGAGTGAAGTTAGCCTCTCAACACCCTGACATAGGGCCGTGTTATCCCGTTTTAAAGATGAGCCATCAAACGGGGAGACAGTGTGTGACTTGCCCAGGAAGTCCATAGCAGAGCTAGGAGCAGAATCCAGATTCCCAGCTCCCAGTCTTCTGGTTTCACCACAAGATCAGCCTTCCCCACAGTCCCCCCTCGGATGTTTCAACCCCATTTCACAGGGGAGGGAGCCAAGGCAGAGAGGTTCAGGAGTTGCTGAAGGTGAAGGAGTGAGTCACTGGGGTTAGCATGCAGAAGTCCTGGCACTGAGAACCCTGCTCTAACTGCTAGCCCACCACAGTGTTTGTGCTGCCAGGCTGCATGACTGCCACCAGATCGAACCTTCCCCTGCCTCTGGATTTCACAGGGAATGGGGCTGACACAGGGCAGCTACAAGCCCCGGCTCAAAAGGAATCGGAACAACAGGGCTGCTGTTCCCAGGCAGAGCTGGGGTGGGGGGCTGGGGGCTGGGAAGTGGGATTTTAACGCCTCTGAATGACAGAAGTTCCAAAAGGCGCCCCAGGGGACAGGGTGCAGTGCGCCTCGCCAGCAATCCCAGATAAGCTCGGGGAGCGGGGACAGTTCGGCTGGGAAACACAGCTCCCTCCCTTTGTAGGTGAACTGGTTTCCCAGTGACAGGGTTCAGAGTAGCAGGCGTGTTAGTCTGTATCCGCAAAAAGAAGAGGAGTACTTGTGGCACCTTAGAGACTAAAAAAGAGCGTTTCATCTCCCACAGTCCGATGTACAGTCTGGGTAGAGGCCTCTGTGCTGGCTGGGAGTCAGCCTTCATCCTCAGGCCTAACCACACTGGCCTGTCGGAGGGCGGGGGAGGAGAGGAGAGTACCTCATGGTGCCGAGGGGGGCAGGTGCTTAGGCGCCGGATGATGCAGGTAAGAGCTTTTGTCCACAAGGTACCTAAGCAGGTTAGGTGCTTAACTCCCAGGAAAGTCGATGGGACTTCAGTGTCTAATGCACTTAGGCACTTCTCTAAATCCCACTCAACGCCCATCTGCATTGTTAGGCACCTAAATCCCTTTGTACATCTTGCCCAAACTCTTTGGAGTCTCCTGAGATACTCAAGCCCCAGCCTGTCAACCTATGTGCACACCACAGTGCTCATCACCATAGTATCTAGGCACAGCTCTCCGGTGTAACATCCACCACCATAGGACCTCAGTATAGATCTACCTCAAACACGGGGTCTAGCATGCAGCACCCACAGGTCACCATCCCCACGTACGAGGAAGACTTAGTACAGGGGTCCACCTCCACCAAGAATTCTGCTCTTAAAAACCGGTGCCCTGCTTGGCCCACGAACCCTCCAGAGACACCGGCGAGATGGCAGTGAGGACAGACCCAAGCTCTCTTATGGCACAGCAATGCTCTTCCGCATGGGGTTTAATCCTTACTGAACCATTGCAGAGCAGACTGCGGTGGGGCTGATGGGGGAGAGAGAGGGACTGGGGGGGCAGAGAGGAAGACGGCCTCTTATCGCTAAAAGCAGGAACTGGAGCTCTCCAGGGAGACACATGCAGCTGTCTCATCCGTTCCACGGCCACTGAAACGTTTCTCCATGCACGGCAGGAGGCTCTGTGTATGAGGGGATCTGGATGCAAGGGGGTTGCAGCTGAGGAGTGATGGGTGCAGGAAGTGTGTGGGGGAGGGAACTAGCAGCTGAGCCCGGTGCAGGGTAGGAGCCACCAGCCGGGTCTTCCCCAGTTCCGCCCCCTGCCCCACAGTGATTTACCTCTCTGCCGGCTGCCCTGGTAGGGTGACCAGATGTCCTGATTTTATAGGGACAGTCCCAATTTTTAGGTCTTTTTCTTATATAAGCTCCTATTACCCCCCACCCCCATCCTGATTTTTCACACTTGTTTCTGGTCACCCTATGCCCTGGGCACCCAAAACATACTGCTGGGGAGGGTCACATGACCGCTTTTGTGACTTCCCTTTGCTTCCCCATCAGAAAGTCATTTTTCTGCAGGGAAGCAACGAAATCTGTGGGAGACATAAATTCTGCACATGTGCAGTGGCGCAGAATTCCCCCAGGAGTAAAAGTTGCTCCCAGCAGAGAATAATCCCTTAACAGGAGAGCTGCTGGTTCCACACTCCCCCATGTAAGCTGGGCTCAAAGCTGCCAGGCCCTCACTCGCTGGTCCCTTACCTTTGCAAGTTTTCCTGTCTGGCTGCAGCATGAAGCCCATTGGGCAGCTGCAGTGCACACCCGTGGCTGCGTCGTGGCACTTGCTGTCACAGCCCCCGTTGTTCACGGCGCAGGTCTCTGCATGGGGGGGGGGGGAAGAGAGAGATTAGCAATCAATGTTTTAAAGGATGCCCAATCTAGAAGTGAGGTGCAAACATGCTGCTGAGGTGACTTCGTGCTGGGTATGATCGAGATCCCCAGTGGAAATATCTACACTGCTATCTTTAGCAGGCTAGTATGAGTCTCATTACTCGGGCTGGGCAGCTTGGTCCCCCAGCTGCAGTTAGACATACCCAAACAGGCCAGATTTCCAGAAAGTGCTGAATGCCCTCTGCAAATCCAGCCCCTTTTTTGCGCATCCCTTTTTGAAAGTCTAGTCACATGGCTCAGCGGTGTTCTGAATGCAACGACAGAGCAACAAAACCCAGGGCAGGGCTTTCTGCAAGCGAAGAGGATGCCTACCTGTGCTTAGGGAGGAGAGAGCAAATCTTCTGACTCACCAGTAGAGCAACCAGTCATTAATAGCGACACACACACACACATGCACACACTCATTCAGAACTTGCAGGATCTTTTCTCCCTGTATTAGTTTTAACCTCCCTTTGGAGGGAAACATGGAGTTTGGCTTTTTCCATCTGGAAAGCACTGATTCTTTGCCTGAGGGTTTCCCAAGAAAGCCGGGGAATGGTGGGAGAGACACACACATCTGTTTGTGCACCAACATCACACAGGTCGACCACACAGGGCCCGCTAAGTGACCTACTGCTGAGCGGCCGACAAAGGGACCAGGAGACTGCAAAACTTTAGAGTAGGTCCTACATAAACACTGAACAGCTGTTGCCACTGGTTGTCTTTAATGTCTCAGCAACAGAATCGTTTAATAGATGCTCAGGTTCTGGAGGACAACTGCTATTAGCTTAAATTAAAACACTCTTGTAGAAATTTTAAGGCAGGTCAAATGTGGGGCGTAAATCTACTTGGCAGCATCCCACTTGAGCACAGCCTTCCTAATGATCTGCATTTCTATCGTGCCTTTCTTCAGAGGATTTCAAATCATTTGACAGCATTCGCGAGCCTTCCCCACATCCTGAGGGGTGCACTGGCATTATCATCCTGGTTACAGTAACTAATCCCAGGTCTTCTGGTGTGTCGATGGCAGAGCAGGAAAAAGAACCAGGAGTCCAGGTTCCCAGTCCCCCACTCTACCCCCTAGATAACCCTCTCTCCTTCAAAGAATCTGCTCATTAATAACATCAGAATATCTTGGTTGAAGTGTGGCAGACAGGAAAGGGGAACTGGTCTGTTCTATCAGGAGACGCTTTCTCTATTAAAACAACATGTCAGGCAGTAACACAGGTAAAAGCCAGAGCAGCTGCTCAGGAATGTTTGGAGATGGGGCTTGAGATGAGATTGAGGCACAGCAGTTTGCTGGCAGGTTTCAGGGGAGCACATGTGAGCTAGTTAAATCTCTGTAGGAGGCCACCTATCACTCCCAGGCACTGGGAAAGTGGAGTTTCTTTGTGACTGGAAAAGGTTCTGGAGCAGGCTGTTCTGGTCCCCATCCAGCAAGGAACTTACGCATGTGCCTGTCTTTAAGCATGTGACAAGTTCCACAGGGCGCCTCACATGCTTAAAGCTAGGCACAGGGAGTGGTGAAATAAAAAGTTTTACAAACCCTAACACTAGTAGAAATGGTTTTTCCCTTTAAAGAAAATTATAATTTAAGGGGAATAGAGTTCTGGGGATGATTTAATGATGCCAAGGCAGTGTTTGCAATCCACACTCCGCAGCGCTGGGCTAGAGGCGGGAACAAGAAGTGAATCTAACTAGAAACATGGGGCCAGATTTACAAGTGCTCAGCAGAGAATTATTATCAAAAATGCCTAAGCCCCATTTTCAAACGTGACTTTGAAGTCAGATCCTCAAAGGTATTTAGATGCTAACTCCCATTGAAATCAATGGGATTTAGCTTCCTCAATTAGGTAGACATACTTGAAAATGTTACCTGGCATTCACCATCAGATTTTCAAAAGCCCTCAGTGGCACTGCTGGACAGATTTTCAAAAGAGCCCATCACCTGTGTGCCGGGCTCTTCTGAAATTTGGAACAGATTCGGCCACCCTTACTCATGCTCAGCAGCACCTTGCTTCATGAATAGTTCCCTGGCAGAGTAAACAGAGGTATGGACAGTGGGATTGGCTACATGAAATGAAAATGGCAAATCTATTTGCACTGTCCAAGCTGAATGAAGCTTTGCAAAATAAAACCACACTGCAGTAATGGCAAAGGGCACATTCGATTTTTTACAATGTTAATTACTTCCTGTCATCAAACTCAGCCGTTGCTGTTACAACAGGAAGAGGCATTATTTTAAATGCAACATTTTAATCTTGCACAATGTCCCTGTGAAACCAAATCTTTGTTTTTTGTAGTAACCACTAGAACTATGCTTTGAAATTCATTAATGAAGACCAATAGTTTCCCTTCCAGAACATCAGCTACTTGGATGACCGAGACATTTGGGCTCAAGGAACCTAATGTGCTAACCCGCCGAAGAAATTTTTTGGAAAAGAGCAAATTCCAGGTTGTCTCTCTTTGCGGGAACCACATGAAGTGTAATTGACTGAAACGCCTAACCCCTGTCTGCTGTGCTGGGGATTTGGGATTATTATTCTGTGAATGTCCTGCTGCTGCTATTTTTATGCTGTCTCATCACAAAAGAACAAAAGGACCATTCTATGAAATTAATGGCCAGTAGAATTACAAAATGTAATACTAAGGACATATTTATTCACCTATCTATGTACCCAGATGCTTACATAGCATGCAGCCAACCACCGGAACTCCCCTCTGCAGGAAAACAGATAGCCTAATACTAGGGCTGGATAACTTTATGACCATTACAGACAACTGCAGCTATGCGAGAGCTGGAGGTGAGCAAATGGCATGTCTCATGCCATCATTGTCACAGGGGTCAGAGCTGGCTTTGAGTCGGTTTTCTGAGCGGGGAGGTAGGGGTTATTGGGTTCTAGGCCAGGGATAGGCAACCTATGGCACAGGTGCCAAAGGCGGCACGCGAGCTGATTTTCAGTGGCACTCACAGTGCCCGGGTCCTGGCCACCGGTCCGGGGGGCTCTGCATTTTGTTTAATTTTAAATGAAGCTTCTTAAACATTTTAAAAACCTTATTTACTTTACATACAACAATAGTTTAGTTATATATTATAGACTTATAGAAAGAGACCTTCTAAGAACGTTAAAATGTATTACCGGCACGCAAAACCTTAAATTAGAGTGAATGAATGAAGACTCGGCACAGCACTTCTGAAAGGTTGCCGACCCCTGTTCTAGACCCACAAAAGCCTTTTTGCTCAGCGGAGGAACAGTGCGACCGTAAAGGACTGAGACATCAGGGTGACCATCCTTGAGAGGAGCAGAGAGAACACACTGCATGCCAACATTTGATAGAGGTGGAGGACATTTCTCTCTCTAGTGGCTGCCTCAGGGCTCTTGGTGCGCCCCCCTCATCAAAGTGATCAGTCAACCTCCCTAGGACCTTTCTGTGCAGAACCGAGAGCATCAGGTTGTATTACAGTAGAAGCTAGAGGACTCGACCAAGGTCAGGGCCGCATTGTACTAGGTGCCGTATATGCAAACAGTCAGACACCATCACAGCCCCAAAGAGCGTACGCCGTAAACAGACAAATGGGCTGGAAGGGAAACTGAGGCACAGATTAATCCAAGCTCACCTAGCAAATCTGTGGTCAAACGAGGACTAGAACATACCTCTCCTGATTTCCAGCCTAGTACCCAATCTACTAGGGCACGCTGCCTCCAGACCCAGAGCATCTCTTATTATGAGGCAGCACAAACACTGGCAGCAAGGGGACCTGCGCAGAATAATTCCAAGTCCCCATCCCTAGAACGAGTGGCTAGATGGACAATTACGCTCCATGTGCTCCCTTAACGGAATCCATATCTGACCCTTGATGCTCTGTGTTTACACGGAGGAAGGCAAGGACCTAGTCAGCCAGACTCAGCTATTGGGATAGTTGCAGTGGTGCATCCAAGAAGATAGATCCTTCAGCTGGAGTAAACTGGCCTAGCTCCACTGATTTCAATGGAGTTACACCCATTTACACCAGATAAGAACCTGGGCCCATCACTGGAAGTTAGGAGCCTAGATACCTTTGAGGATCTGGGCCTGGACCCTTGCAGAGACAGGCAAAGCTGCTACACACCAGGACTGGCACTGGTGCCACTTCCCCGGTGTCAAGCTCCACCTGTGCAAAGAGCAGCTTTGCCTATCTGTGGTTTGGCACCAGTGCAGCTGGTGGTAATCAGAGCAAATCTCCTGGGTAGACAAAGAGCAACATTTTCAAAGGTGCTTAAGTGATTTAGGAACCTAAGTCCCATTGACTTTCAAATGGCCTTGGAAATCGAGACTCCAGCTCCTAAAACACCCAAAGCCTAATTATAGCTCTGGGTTCACCCCTGCCTGTCTCAGGCTCTGGAGACAGTAATTTGCTTGCAGTGTGGGGTGGGATCCACTGTTCTGCGGTGATATCAGCCCTGGGTGGCTGAGGGAATGTGGCTCTCCAGGCCTGGAGTGTGTTAACATGACTCACTCGAACCACACAGGGTTTTGGCAAGTGCCGGCTGAATCACTGGGGGAGGAAAGACACAAGAGCGGTCTCCCCCCAGAAAGCCGCTGTCTCACTTCCTGACCATGACACAGCAGCTGGAGCAGGCTGCAATCCGCACAGCTCACCAACAAACAAAAAGAGCCTTATGCGTTAAAACAACAACTCGGATACCAGCCCCGACAGTACCTTTCCCCTCTGTTCCATGGGATCCAGGCAGCCAACAACTGCTCCTTACCCTCTCTTCTTACGCCTGGCTGCACCCCTGCTCCCCTCTGCACTGACCTTTGGAACTATCGGGGCAAGGAAACCACGACAACCCTGGGCTCTTTTCCTGCATTCCCTGGGCCACCATGTGCATTTGACATGCTTCCCCCAAAGGATCCCAAGAATCTTTTTTTAAGAAGGGTGTTTTTTCAATGATAACTAACAACAAACAAACATCTAGATTATAAAAATGCATAGATTTGAAGGCTAGACGGGACCACGGTGATCAGCATATATGGATCATTTACCCCCTACTGCAACGTGGCCATCTCTGGGGTGGAACATGGCATCTGGTTAACAGTGCAAAGCAACACTGCACAACAGTTTAGGATGGGAAGTGAAGAAGACTGTTGTATCCAAATGAAACTTTGAGGCAGTGTGGATGTTTAGGGAGGACGATGGGGTTAACATCCATACTCTTCAAGTGCCATGAAACCTTTAATAACTGCAAGTGCTTTTATGTCTCATCTGAAATCAGTTTCCAAACCTGCTTCCAGGGCATATGTCTGTTTCAGAAGGGAAGGTTTCAAGAAACTCATACCCCAGCAGACGTTACTTTTCGACCTCTGAGTGGACTATGTTGAGATTTCAGTTCGAAATCAAAGACTCTTTGAAAGAAAACCAGACTACCAATATTAAAGAGACCTCATCAAGTCAAATTTGTCTTCAAAGTTAAGTTTTGTAAAAATAAGCTTTGACAAGAACAAAGACCAAGAGAAAATTCTCCAGCATGTCATGATACGCTGTGCCTTGCAATGGAAAATATGTTGCTTTTAAACAAAACAAAAAACAAAACAAACACAAACTCTCCTCTGCTGTGTTCGCAACCAATACCTTGCAGCCTTGTGCTAATGTTTGCTCACAATCCTCCTTTCATACTGGTGTAATTCCACTGACTCCTGATTTACACCCGTGTAAGGAAAAACAGAATCTGCCCTGGTGCATGTGAAATTGACCAGCAGTTGTGAACACAAATTAAACTAAGTACTTAGTTTTCATCATCTGAGCTGAAGAAAATGCTTAAAGTGAGCAACAAGAGGGGCGCAGAGTACATGAGATTTTCAAAATTCTGTCACTTTTAAACATCTGCAGTGTTTTCTGTAAAAGAGGTTAGGAACTTGTTGGGTATTATTATTTTTTAGTAGGTGGGGCTTGATTTTCTATACTTTGCATCTTACAGTCATTTACCCTCATGCAACGTGAGTGCAAGGTGGGATAAAGTGTTGCTAGTCTGATCTGGTAGCATTTCACACCTACTCTGCAAAGATGTAAATAACAACACAAGGTTCACAGCAGTGGAAAATCGGGCCCATGGTCTTTAACCTCAGCTGGTCCCTTTAAAGTCCTTGGTTTATAGCCTTTTAACACAGTATCAAGCTTTCCGTGCATCTTGTGTCTGCCTGCGTTTTTACTGCACACGCCTAATAATGCTGCCATATAAATTTGGCTCGTACGGAACTGAAAGGTTAATTCCCTGCAGCACACGCCGAGGATCAGGAAAAAAAAAAAGGGACCGATTCTGAGACTTACATTGGGGTGTTTCCGTTGAATTCAATGGAACTATACTTGTAGATTTGCGCCAGGGAGAGTGAGAACAGAATCGGGCCACCATCTTAGAAGCCACGCTGCCGTCCTTGATTTCTCATCTGCCTTAAATAAATGGAGGTCGAGGGGTTTTGTGTTTATACCCTCGTTAGCAGGGACTGTTTTAATTAATGCCTACTGAGCCCAACACAATGTATCTGGGCACTGTACAAAAGTGAAACCAACCACAACTAAAATACCGCAGAGCTGGGCCCAGCGGCTAAGAGAGAAATAGCTGTGCTCTGCCAAATGAAAACATCCAAGGAGGAACAAAACAATTCTTGAAAAACCTTAAAAGGAAGAGTGGGCAAGAAAGGAGGTTAGGCCTGGCCATATCTATGCAGATCCATGATGATTCCAGCCAGAAGAGACTAGATGCACTGGTGCAAACCCTCTTTGCAGATAGGCAAAGTTGTTATTGGCACTGATGGAGGTTAGCCCTGCTTGAAATTGGAATAAGCCACACTTTGTACAAGTGCATCTTACAGAGAGGCAGTGTAGCCTATTGGAGAGTGCACTGGACTAGACTTACGGGGACCTGGGTTCTATTTCCAGTTCCTCTGCTGTGCAACATTGGACAAGTCATTTACCCTCCCTGTGCCTCAGTTTACCTATCAGTAAAATGGGAATAATGGTACTGACCTCCTTTCTAAAGCACTATAAGATCTGTGGGTGGAAAGGGCTAAATAAGAGCTAGGTGTTGTTATTATTATTATGGCTGCCTTCCCTTGTCCATACTACGAGTCTGTACCAGTGTAGATAAGCCCTTGGCCAGTCAAGATGAACTGACTGTTACCTGCCTTGAAACCAGATGCTGAAGGATTTAATCCTGCAACTTTCATCCAATGAGCCGTTGGATAAATCCGAACCAATTGTTATCGCTGTACTGCTGAGATACAGTAACCGCAGAGCGTTTAATCCAGCCTGTCTAAGGCGAGAACCACGTTACTGAAAACTTAATGCCGGATCAGGGTAGGGTGCTGCCCTGGCTCCAAAGCCAGGAGGTGCCATGGAGGCAGCAAGTTCCACAGCAAGAGAAAGTCCTTTGCCTCACATCACAAGGATCTTTCTGGGTGATCTAAGGGTAGCGCTGAGCTGATGGGTTTTACAGGCAGACCTATTTAAGCCTGCCTGGGAGTAAAGGCAGATCACTGGGATGCAAGGGAATATGTGATGCAATGCAGGGTGGTCAAAAAATTGGGGTAATGCTCTGCAGAGCCTCCCCTCAAAAGCAGCATTTGCTGTTCTAATCACGTCCCTCCGAGGACAAACCTTCATGACAGCAGTTTGTGTTACTGCAACTATTACGCCAAAATGACAACCCACAAAATGAACAACAAATCTCCATGAGAAAACCATCAAGGCCCTAGGACATGCTTTGAAAGGCCAGCAGGCAGTGTTCTCTAGCGCTCAGAACAAGGGAAGGCAGGGCTGGCTTTAGGAAGTGCGGGGCACAATTAGAACAGTTTCGACGGGCCCCCGGCAGGGATGACTAAAAAAAACCATGAAAAAAACCACATGGGGCTTGTACTCACAGGGCGGTGCTCCGAGTCTTCGGTGGTGGGTCCTTCACTCGCTCCAGGTCTTTGGCGGCACTGAAGGACCCACCGCCAAAGTGCAGCTGAAGACCCAGAGCGAGCGAAGGACCCGCCGCCGAAGTGCTGCCAAAGACCTGGAGCACCACCAGGTGAGAAAAAATTAAAAAGGCGCCTCTACCCAGGGAAGGGATTTTCACTGGGCACGGGGCCCTCGTAGGCGCGGGGCCCGATTCGTGGGAATTGGTGGAATAGGCCTAAAGCCGGCCCTGAGGGAAGGACATGATTTTCAGAGGGGCTGAGCACCCACAACTCTACTGGTGCTCAGAGCCTCGGAAAATAAGGCTTGGGGATTGCTGGGTTCTAGCCTTGGGCGAGTCAGTTCACTGGTAATGTGCCTTGGTTTCTCCACCTGTAAAGTGGGGCTATTATATACCTTTGTAATGTGTTTTGAGATCTTCAGATGAAAGGTGCTAAGTGCAAAATATCCTATGCAAAACTTCGGAGGGGCCAATTAAAGCTGCCAAACCCAACGAGAAGCTGCCATAACATTGTGTTTCCCCTTGTGCCTATGTCTGGGGAGCTGTTTCCTTAGTTTCAAGGGCTTGTCTAACACACACAGCCAAATTTTCAAACAGCCACCTCTACTGTACTCACAGTATTTGCACATGTGCCTAGGTTTGCACGCTTCAAACCTGTGTTTTGGTGCACAAGCAGACAGGGAGTCTGCACATGTGAAAACAGTGTGTGTATGAACACCAGTTTGCACAAGCAAAACAATGGTTGTGTGTGGGAAATTCAGGGGACTGGCTGGAAAAAAATCTGAGCTTTTGCTTTATTTCACAGAGCCTGTGGTGGGTCAGAGGAGACGAGTGCAATGATGGTTAATGCACTGATTCCTGGTGACTGTTAGTCACATTTGTGATGCTTGTGTCACAGCAAACACTGAGTGTAGGCAAACTGTTAGGAAAACTTTTATCCGCTCGATCCTGGGCCAAGCGGATCTTTTGTGATTGGAAGCAAACTCATTTTACAGACACTGGGAGGTTTGGACATTGACAACTCAACAATTCACTGCAATAAACGCATCTTCCTGGTTGTAAGGGGAGAGCGGGGGAGAGAGAAAATGGGAAAGGGATGGTGGGAAGAGGACACTCTGCAGCTCGGTGTCACTGGCCCAGGAAGCAGAGCATGGGGGAAGAAGAGTGGTCCACGGGGAGTGCACATAGCTAGAATGTTCCCCAGAAACCAGAAGCAAAGGCCAATCAACGCAGAGAAGAGCATTAACATTTACCAAGTGGAGGATGAAATATAGGACAGAACAGGCGCCCCAGGCTCCCAGTTAACATCTGGACAGGGATCAAAGCTGCGCCTGGCTAGAGGAACTCCCTGTTTGTAAGAGGAGAGGGTGCTGGCCATCACTGATGCACTATCCCCTTTCAGCAAACCAAGACATCTGGCCCTGTCCTCCAAACAGCTAAACCCTTTGGAATCCATGACCAGTTAGAATGCAGAGGGGACCCTCACCCAATGCAGAAGCTGCCCAGTATGCTGGCTCCGGGAGAGACCCCAGGGACTTTGTGTTTCCTTCCTTCCTTCCTGCAAAGTCCTATTTGTAAATTGGCTGCCCCAAACTGACACCAGCCACTCCCCCAATTCCCACTGTGGAGGGGAAGGCAGCTTCAGAGAAAGCTCTTTCCAGACAGACTCTCAGCACCACTCTCCCTGACTGACATCCAAGCTCACAGCCAGTTCAGCAAAACAGCATCATGGGCAAAAGTAAGAGAGACTCTGGGGGCTTGACCTAGCTACCGCTGACCCTTCAGCTCAAGTTACATCATTGCCTAGAAAGCCGGAGACTTGGATTTTAGGCCTGGCACTGACCTTCCACATGCAGCAAACTCCTTTCTTCTCTGGGCTGGGACAGTCTCCTCATAAAGGAGGTACGTGGCATCTCAGTTAACTACAGGATCACTCTATCACCCTTCCACACTTAAATCAAAGCCACCCTGGAGTCCACCACTTGCCCACTGGCTGGGCCAGGCCTACAGTGGGGATCAGAACTAGAGCGGAGGGAATCACTGGTTTTCCAGATTGGGGGCCAAAAAATAAATAAATCAGAAAATAATTTCATTTTGGGTCGAAACTGACATTTTTCAGTTGTTCTCACCAAAACAAAATACCAATATAAAAAATAAATTGTTTGGTATCAAACAAAACCATTTTTTTTTGTTTTGCTTTTTGCATTATGTTTATTACCCTTTAGATTAAAAACCAAAACCAAAATCTAGCTACATTTCTAAACACAACATCATTTCAAAACGAAAAGTCAAAAGGTTTCATTCTGAAAGTCTCAAATGTCATTTTGAATTTTTCAAACTTTTTGTTTTTCATTTACTTCTTATTCAGCCAAATCTATTTGCTGAATTTGACCTGAATTGGCAAATAGTTTCAGTTGCCCTGAAACTGCATTTTTGGGCAAACAAACTATTAGAGTGAAAAATTTTGCCCACATCTATTTTGAACAGGGGGCCTCAAAAATGTAAAAATGCTGCCTGCAGCCACTTCAATCTTTGACACAGTGGTACAGCCTTTGGAGACCACAATTCCCACAATACAATGCTCCATTTTGACCAGGGCAGCTAGGCACATTGCATGCTGGAACTGGTAGCTGCAGCTCTGCACTAAGAGACAAGAGAAACCATGATCTGCTCCATTACATAGAAATTGAAGAGAGGACCTTAGGTTGCTGAGATGGGCAAAGTTTCAGTGCCCCTCCTACAGACACTAATCCTCAGTTTGAAAGCCGGTTACGTCTTCTGACAGCAGCACTGGCCATATGCACAAGCAAAGCAGGCAACTATTCAGAGCCCCACATCCCGCACAAGGTCTGCTTCTTGTCGGGTGGCCCTGTCTCTCTCTCTCTCTTTCTCCAGTAGCAGAGACAACTCACGGCCGGATCCCAGGCTGGCCTTGCTGCAGCGGGTTTAGAAGTAGGAATGGCGGGGGAGGTTAGTAAGCATCGGAGGTGGAAAGTGCATCATTAATGACCCCTGAGCCACATGCGCTAGGGCGGGAAGTGTGGCATGCAGTTAGGTGGACGGCTCAGGCCCCATGCCCGGTTTTTATCCCAAGACAAGATGCATCTACGGTTAGAACTCCTCGAAGAGATAGAGAGAGAACAAAAATATTTACCATTAGAAAACGTCTGGGGGGTAACGTGTTGCTGGAGGTGCCTCTCCCCTGTTTAACATTATAAAAAAGTGATTTAGAAACAGTGTCCAGCAAGAAGACTAGCTTTTTAAAATTTCAATTATTTCTTATTCTCTGCCTCTCAGATTTGCAAAGATTTCCTCCCTTTCCCCCACCCCAATGAGCCTGGCACAGAGGCCTGAGCTTTTATCATCAAACCACTCCATCACCCGGTCCATCACAACCCATAGCAGACTGCTGGGGCAATCCCCTCCCACGTCCTCTGACACAAAGTGGCAGAATTCTCATGCTACAGGCTGGGGGTGAGGGGATGAAAGACCAAGAGGTGCAAAGAGAAGTAGTGTTAGTAGGTTAGTATGGAACGTCTCCCCTCGTTCGGTTTGATGCTATTGCAAACTAGCTCTTCACTATCTGGGCAGCAGTGTGTCGCCCACACAAATTTAGCGGGGGACATGTAAGGGGTTGTGAGCTACAGCAGGCGTGTGTGATGGGTGCAAGGGAGTCTGAGCGTAAGGGCAACAAAGAGGGTCTGGGACCATACGGTCTTGTCTGTATGAGAAAAGATGCACTGGTCTGATTTAAAAATCCACATAGTTAAACTGGTGCAGACCTCCTAATGGAGAGGCACTTAAATCAGTTTAGCTTAATCCAGTGATGTACCAAACTAAACCAATTTAAGCAAGGGTTAAATGGGCTTAAGTACGTCTTCGTTAACTAGATCAGTTTCCAATCCATTTAACTGCAGGTTTCTGGCTAAAGGCAAGGGCTAAGGCAGTCAGTATCATGGACACACTAAGGACCCAATTCCACCCTCACTCACCCTGATGTAAATGAGACGCGATGCTGGTGTAAAAGTGGCGTGAGAGAAGAATCAGGCCCCGTGGGTGCAAAAGAAGAGCGTGGCAGGAAACACAAGCAGGAGGGAGGTGTAAGGAGGAGTAAGCCCAAGTAACTCCCAGCACACTTTAACATACACCCTCTTCTGCTCCTTCACCATATAGCAATTTAGACCCCTAGGGCCCACCTACTGATGTGTAACTGCCCATCACCTGGGAATCTGGCCCTTGTATCACCAGCTTCAAGTCAGTAGCAGGGCCAGGAGCTGTATTCTGCCATGAGCTGCATGGCAAATATCCCCCCGGGACAATCCCATGGAAAGCACCCGTGGAATGAACCCAACCAGCCTGGCAGGGGCTGGAGCAGTTCCTGGCAGACAAAGGGAAGGGGCACACAGTGCCAGGCTGCAGGGGGCTCAGGGGGGACAGACATGTCACAGAAGGCGAAGGTAAGTATGAGGAAGAGAGGTCCTAGAGGAGAGGCTTCAGGAGCAGGCAGTATGCTGCTACCTGGGGAAGGGAGAGGAGGCGTGAGACAGGCAGCTCCAGGGAGCTTGAGGCCTGGTACAGGGAGTTCCAGAGAGGCCAGGGCTCAATGCAGAGGGCTCTGGGGTACATGCATGTGACACACATGCTGGAGGGGTTGCTCTGGGAAGGCCGAGGCCTGGCCAGGGGGTGGGGGGACCTGATGAGGAGGCTGGAGCCTGAGAGCTGGAGTGAGGGGGAGCTCGTGCCTGAGGAAGGAGTGTTGAAACAAGGACCCTTGTGTAGAACCTGCCTCCACTTTCAGCCCTGCCCTCACGGAGGGGTCACTGTGGTCGCAAGGCCCATGGTGCCTGAGCCAGCATGAAGGAGGTGAAGGGAGGAGTCACAGCCAGGCCGTATCGGACCAGGTCTAGGCAGCACCGATAATGAGCCATCTGGAGCCATCTGCACTCAGGGGAGACAGGGGGCTGAGGAACAAAACGCCAACTGCTGCTCCCATTAAAATCGATGGCAGAGGTCCCAGGGCCTTCACTAGGGTCAGGATCGAGCCTGAGCCAGGCTTGGGCTTTGCTATATGACTGTGTGGATCCCTGCCTAGTAAGACGGATCCACAGCAGCAGGCGAAGGAACTGGGGGAGTCATTTCTCCATGCGCTGGGCCTCCTAGGGGCGCCCGAGCCAATTCCTCAACCCTCCACAGAGGAACAGCCAAGCCAACCTGGCAGCACAGAGAAGGTGAGCGTTTGGGCAGTGCTTTCCCCATACGTGCACGGCCCATGTGGAACTGATTATCCCCCAGCGATGGCAAGGCGACGAGAGACAATCAGAGCATCTGAGAAAAGGGCTTAATGAGAAATAAACTCCAGAGGCAGGTGAGACTGCGCGGAGGGGCCAGGACGGAGCCGAAGAGAGGAGGAAGGTGAAAAGGAAAAGAGAGAGGAGTGCGATCTGCTCCCAGACACATCAGGTCCTCGGCTCTCTGCAGCGCTCAGTACGGGGCAAATCCTAACTGGCGCTCAGGACCTTACTCTGCCACCAGGATTTGCCCCAAATGTCCATGCTGGACAAACCAGTGGGTGGGGGGTGGATGCCCCCAGGGCACATGGGCAGGGGGTTTCACTCCCTTCCTCTGCAGCAACAAAGAGGGAGTATCTCCTGTACGGTCAGTCTCTTGTGATTGTGGGGGCACTCAGCAGGAGAAGACATCTTGTAGATGCACCAGGAAACGCTGCCCCAACCCCATCATGCCCCTTCCCACCTTAGAACACCATGTAACATCTTACAGCTGCTCAAGCCAACTGCACTGATGCAAACGTCATATATCTACCTTGGGCATAGGTCTGCACTCCCCATGTTGGGGTAAAGGGGGGGACAGACTGGAGCCTTGGGGAAAGAACGGGCCCTCTAAGGGAGGCAGACCTACCTGTAATATGCTCGCCCCATTATGGCCAACAGATTGAGCGGGATGTGAGGCACGATGGGGGAGTCCAGCTGCAGGGGATTAGGCAACCTGGTTCAGGGCTGCCCAGTGAGTTCTGGGAGTGGCTCAGGGAAATCAGTAATGGGATAAGGAGCCTTGAACCCAGACTTGAACCCAGCAGCGCCCAAAAGCCATTGCTATCCAAAGTTTGGTCGGTGCCCCCAGCCCATGCAAAATAAGTTGGGTGGGTCTCAGCCCATGGACATAGGTCCATGCCATAGAACGCACTGTCACAGTTGGCACCAATTGGCCTGCTGGCTGGCAGACTACGCAGTGACTGAATTAGTTCCCTATTAATGCTGCCCTGCATGGCACGACCCCACACACCCTGGATAATACAGGAGGCGGAAAGCTGTGTGACGATGTGCACCCCTCTATTCACACTGAGAAGGAGAAGGGGTAGAGCAGCCTGGTAGAGGGGCTCACAGGATCCGCGCTACTGAAGATGGAAAAAGACCTAACCAAACACAAGGTCCCTCTATACCCAATGTCAGACCCTGCCTCAGTTTCTCCTCGTGTCCGATGGCTCTGTTAGTTGCTGAAGCGACTTACCCCGCTGGCTAAGTCCCAAAGTTCACCCCAAATAATCCAAACCAACACAAACCCAGATCTTTCGCCCGGGCATCATTCCTCCCTCTGAAGGTCTGTCCTCCTCCACCAATCTTCCAGCCCACCTGGGATCTAATCAGCCCCTTGGTAGCAGCAGAGGTCTCTAGACGGCAGCACAGTGGGAGCCCAGGCCCACCCTCCACTATGGGTTCTCTGGCTTGGTGACCCGATACAGCCAGACTATCTAACCCTCACGCTCCAAAGCTGCCCCGTCTTCTTCCTACAGTGCTGGCCCTCCTGGTGGTTAAAGAGCCCTGACTTCTCAGTCTCCTCTCCCAGGAGTCCCTGGGTCAGCAGCCCCACAGGCTGCTCTTAGTTCCCAGCAGGCCTGCTCTTAGCCACCTGACTCTGTGTCCCTCCTCTTCTCCACATCGGGAGTCAAACCACTGAGCCCCAGCTGCCTTAAAGGGCCAACTCACCCGATGACCCCAGAGCATGCAATCCATCGGCATTCCCCCAGAGAGGGGGAGCCAGGTACTAAACTGATACATACTGGAACTCACGCTCATTGGGATTCCCGGTGACCCACAAGCCACAAAGCTGGGGACACGAGAACACCGGGTGTGCCACTCCTGATCGGATCTCTGCTCCGTGCTTCAGAGGAAAGCAAAAATCCACCCCACATCAGTGGCTCTTCCATTCTGTAGATGTTTTGCAAGAGCAAGATCTCTTCACAGACCATCTCTTCTCCCAACCTCCAAATCCCCCATGCATGGCTCATTCTGCAGACCACCAATTGCCCTCGACAACGCACGTGCTCAGTAGCTCTGGATCTTGCAGCATCTCTTCAAGGTGCCTGGGAAGTGGGTGGGGGATGTTCCTCTTTCCTAGTTCCTGGCCTCCTGCCCATCTGGGTCCACCTCTGATGCCAGGAGCGCCCCATAAGCCCACAGGACCAAGGGCAAAGGATTCTGAGAGCATCTGAGGAGGACCCGTTGCAAGTGGCTGAGTGTGGGTCACTGTGTGACAAAACTCAAGAACCGCTGCCCTAAAGGCCAAACTACATTTCGTTCCCCTGCTCCAATCATGTTTCCTACTGATTCATGGCTCCGGCTTCCAAGCTGCCAGCTGCGTTATGCTCCACCCCAGACACACATGTGCTTTCCCTGCATCCACTAACAGCCTAATACAGAGGGGATGCAATGGGAAAGCAGCGCTGGCACGAGGAGAGCATGCTATATCGCAATGCAGGGGCAGCACTCGTGCGTCCAGGGAGCATGCTATATTGCAATGCGGGGGCAGCACTGGCGCGTCTGAGGAGCGTGCTACATCGCAATGCGGGGGCAACGCTGGCGCGTCTGGGGAGCGTGCTACATCGCAATGCGGGGGCAGCGCTGGCGCGTCTGAGGAGCGTGCTATATTGCAATGGGGAGGCAGCACTGGCGCGTCTGGGAAGCGTGCTACATCGCAATGCGGGGGTAACGCTGGCGCGTCTGGGGAGCGTGCTACATCGCAATGCGGGGGCAGCGCTGGCGCGTCTGGGGAGCGTGCTATATGGCAATGCGAGGGCAGCGCTGGCGCGTCTGGGGAGCGTGCTATATCGCAATGCGGGGGCAGCGCTGGCGCGTCTGGGGAGCGTGCTACATCGCAATGCGGGGGCAGCGCTGGCGCGTCTGGGGAGCGTGCTACATCGCAATGCGGGGGCAGCGCTGGCGCGTCTGGGGAGCGTGCTACATCGCAATGCGGGGGCAGCGCTGGCGCGTCTGGGGAGCGTGCTACATCGCAATGCGGGGGCAGCGCTGGCGCGTCTGGGGAGCGTGCTACATCGCAATGCGGGGGCAGCGCTGGCGCGTCTGGGGAGCGTGCTACATCGCAATGCGGGGGCAGCGCTGGCGCGTCTGGGGAGCGTGCTACATCGCAATGCGGGGGCAGCGCTGGCGCGTCTGGGGAGCGTGCTACATCGCAATGCGGGGGCAGCGCTGGCGCGTCTGGGGAGCGTGCTACATCGCAATGCGGGGGCAGCGCTGGCGCGTCTGGGGAGCGTGCTACATCGCAATGCGGGGGCAGCGCTGGCGCGTCTGGGGAGCGTGCTACATCGCAATGCGGGGGCAGCGCTGGCGCGTCTGGGGAGCGTGCTATATCACAATGCAGGGGTAGCGCTGGCGCGTCTGGGGAGCGTGCTATAAAGCAGTGTTGCCATTTCTGGGGAGCACAAACCACCCGTTTCGGGAGCACTTTAGCTGGGTGACTGACACCTCCACCAGTGACAGTGCATCTCACAGACATGTTTTCTCCATATGGAACCACAAAGCCTCAAGTCCAGGGCTGAGCACACAACTGCGGCCTGCTGCTTTCCTCTTGCGTCTCTAACAGGGGACGGAACGAGCCCCTCCCATCGTGTGAGGCTGACCTGACCCAACGCGCTGCAAAGCACTTTAATCAACAGGGCGGGGCGGGTTTTTGGGCTGTTGAAAAGGCTGCTTTAGAGAATAAACATAAATACATAAGGTCATCGGCCTCCCCTCCTCCGATCCTGGAGCCAGGGTGGGAGTCATGAGGGCTGGCCCCTGCTCTGCTCAGAGGCATGTTATTCATTATCTGCATTTTTAAAAGCAGCAATAAAAAGCAGAAAAATGAAAAACACCGGCCGCGGCCTAATGAAACTGTCATTCAAATGAAGCCACCCCGCTTCCTGCCGGCTGGTGTGAGCTGAAGGAGACCTGCATGAGGAGCCTGCTCCCAGCGGCCCTTCAAACACACCGCATTCAATTTCAAAGCTCTCGGCCTGGGGAGCAGGTTTGCACTCCCCTCCCTGGAAACTTTATTCCCCTTGAAATGATGAAGTATTTCAGAGGAAATGGAGAAGGGAGGGGGAGGACTGGGGCGAGCAAGGGAAGCTGTTTGCTGAGACTCGGCCATAAAACAAAAAAGAGCAGTTATAAATATCCAAGCAGGTACCTAAGCCTCCTGCCTGACTATAAATCTGTCAGCCGGGCATCCCTGCAGGGAAGGCGGGATTGGCTGCCTGTTAGTCACAGACGGCAGCACAATCCTGCACTGTTCGAGGCGGGCACAGTTAGGGGACTCAGCTGCACTCCGATGCTACCAACCTTGCCGGGCTGGATCCTGGCTTCACTCACACTGATCAGCACAGCCACGTGTAGCCAAGGGCAGAGCGTGGCTCACCAGACAAAGGGCCGGGCAATGCTGGAAGCTGGCCCAGTTTGAAAGGGATGCTATGTCTGTAACTCACATGGCTGCAGGAGGAAGGAGCGGCAGAGTGGATGCAGTGAACAGACCCCCTGGGATGAGTCCAGAGTGGAGCATCAGCGGCTAGTCAGGATTGGCCAATATTACTACTAAAATACTTCGTGGCTGTATTTAATTTCATGCATGGAGGTGAGTTAGTGGGAAGATAAACTACATGTACTGAATCGCACAGGAAAATGTTTTCTAAGGGGCTGGGAAAACATGAAAGGAGATTCTTTGGCCAAGGTTTTTGGAAGAGATTGGTGATTTTGGGGCTCAACTTGATGAGATACCTTAAATGTCTGAGCACTGAGACCCTCTAAAAATCAGGCCCCACGAGCTGTGTGTCCTAAATCCCTAGACACTGCTGACCCCCATCAGAACATTATCCTGAAGCCTTGTACAGCCTCAGATGGGGACCTCAAAACACTAGCTAGACATTAAAGCTCCGGCGCCCTGGAAGGTAGGTATTATCCCTATTTTACTGGTTGGTAAACAGAAGCACCTACCACTGAAATGACTTGCCTAAGGTTACAGAGTAAGTCAGTGGCAGAGCTAGGAGTGGAACCCAGGTGTCCAGAGCACCCAGTTCTCAACTCTAACCACTAGACTTCCCAGGCACAGAAGGAATGGTTAGGCCAGAGGATGGAAGGAGCCCTGCCCAACTTGTGCACAGAGAATGTAAGGGAATATTTGGAGAAATCGAATATATTTACAAAGAAATTGAAGCACCTAAAGATGCAAATAGGGGCCGAGTGGGAATTACAAAGCTCTAAGCAGGTCAGGCGACTAAGTGCAATTGAAGTCAGTGGCCGTTACACACCTAATTCTGCTAGACAATCTGCATCTTTAGGCACCTGAATACCTTGAAAAATCTGGCCCCTCGTCTCTTTCCCTGTTAAGACCATAGAAAAAACCTGCTGGCTGTAGAAGAAAGATTCTCTCAAGGGAATCTGCAACCCAATTTACCATACCACTGCATTTTTTAAATTTTTGTTTGGTAGAAAACAGATGCTGCCATGAGTGGAGAAATGTAAATACGGTACTGAACTTCAAAGAAAGGCGAGGAGGCCGGTCCTGGCCATGACTGCCGTTCATTTAATTATTATTCATATTCAATGAATAAGGGAGGGTGGGGGAAAATCACTCAACTTCTGGAAGATAATGAAAACATGAGCAATGGTTTATAAAGACTAGATCTGGCCACTCAGTTGCACGTTCTTTTTGTTACAGTAACACAACTGTGATTGGAAAGTGGAAGGTAGGAGGATTGAAAAGAGGCTGAAGGGCCATGGAAAAAGGGCAATAAAGAGCATCAAAGCAAGGAGAGGTACCACAGAGACTAGCGTGCTTAATGATTATTTATCACTTGTACTGTGGTAGCGCCTAAGAGCCCTAGTGCTGGGCCAGGAGCCCGTAATGCTGGCCCCTGTACAGACACAGAATGAAAAGCCAGTCCCTGTTTCAGAGAGCTTAGGGCCAGTCTAGTTGAATCTCTTCGTTAATGACGCAGAACCAAGGCTGACGCTGCCCATTCATTACATTTACAGATAATTCTGTATCTGAGGAGCTGAAAACACCAGGGAGGACAGAGAAATTCCAAGGGAGCCAGAGTGACTGGAAACGTGATCAGAAAACAACCCGAACACAATGAGGTTCAACTCAGAGGAAATGCAAGCGCGAACACACCCAGGGGCACTAACTTCCCAAGCAGAGCTATGCAATGGGAAGGGGAGACTGGAGAAGCAGCAGGGCTGGGAGATGTCTAGGGGTGATGGTGGCCAATAATTTAGACAGGCATTTGCAGTGCAATATTGCCCCCCAAAAAGACAGAAGCAGCTTGGGGCTGCCTACGTAGAGGCATCACATCCTGGAGCAGGGAGGCACTAGTTCCTCTCTATGGGGTCGACCCTGCTCCTGCTGAAGTTTATGGGAGCTTTGCCATTGATTTCAACAGGTGTGAGAACAGGATCTATACGGCTCTGGTGCAAGAGCACCAGGGAGTAAATACCCTGGTACCAGAAAGATATTGACAAACTGCAGGGTGTGCACAGGAGAGTAACACAGATGTTTGTGGGGGGGGGGTAAGAGGGAGAGATGAATAGAAGTAAATACACAGAGATTGGCTCACTGAAGTCTAAGGGGGAACAGGATAACAGGACACACATATCTGTAAACACCAAGGAAGGAGTGAGATTATTTAGGGGGGCAAAAGGGGGTAGAATTAGGCATAATGTGATGAAATTAAGGAAGGGAAAACTTGGGGTCTGAATGTCAGGAAAGTTTTCCTGGCAGCGAGATCTCTGAGGGTGGGGAATTATCTCCCAGGAGGCAGAGGTGGGAGCCCTGTTCCTTGGGAGGGGTAAAGTTAGACTGGATAGATCACGTGTGTGAAACAGGGGACAGTCACAGGCCAAGGAGAGGGACGAGATGGGCTTTCCCGGTGCTAGCTTGTAGAACAAAGCTGCCTCGTGTGCAGGGCATTTTCTGTGCTTGCGCAGCAGGAGCTTGAAGAGCTAAATCTCTCAGTTGCTTTTAATTCCTTTTATATTTTTCAGTAAGAGCTAACATGTTTACAGCAATTTGTGGACTTAATCACTTCCCAAATGTAACATTTTTTTAAATCAAATCAGCTGTTAAGCTGCGCAAGCATCTGAAACTAGTAAAACTTCTATCTCTGTTTGATGTTTTACAATTTGAAAACACAGAGAGAAAAAAAAGCTGATTTTGGGGGTTGTTGGGTTCTGTTTTTTCATTTTTGCAAGACAATTGTTGGTGGGCTGAGACCTCATGATGCCAAGTTCCTGCTGGGAACAGACTCACGTCCAAATCTTAACTCCCCCCTCATCCTTCCCCAAAGACTAGAGGATAACAACACAAGGGAAGATAACAGCTAGCCCAGAACAAAGCTTCAGATTCCTCATTCAAGGCATTCTAATTCTTTTCCTAGAGAACTTTGCCATCTGTCTGCTCGAAAGTGTGAGAGTGTGAGAACAGGACTGGGCATGCACGTGCAACTATCCACGTGACCATGTTCACAAGAGCACATGAATGAATGCACATATAACCCCATACAGCTGTCTGCAATTACAATACATGCTGTCATGTAATATATATAGATCTGTGCATTAATTAAGCCTGTACAAAAGGCTCCCCCACCCTTGCTAAATTACTTAGAAACATACTCAAACATACTGAGTCCAATTCTGGTCCAGCTCTATTAATCAACCAATTATTGTTGGTCCATTTGAACTAAAGGAGACTCTCCAATTACTGGACAGCAGTACAGGGCTTATGATGTGCAGCTAGATCTCTCTCTCTCTCACACACACACACAAAAACCTGTGCTGCTCTTTAGAATACCTAGATCTCTCTCTCTCTCTCACACACACACACACACAAAAACCTGTGCTGCTCTTTAGAATACCTAGATTTCTTGTGGGGGAAAACTCCACAATGTCTGGAAGCCTGAAGAGCTGGTACTTTCAGTGGGATCCAGAGCCAACTGTTTGGCTGTACAGAGACAGATCAGAGAATAAACCTTTCACAGCAGTGTTGACCCTCTCTGTACAGCTCTGGATCCCAGGCCGGTGAGTGTTACAGGTAGGAGAGGGAGCATTCAGTGAACTTCAGTGGAGTCTGGGGCAGCAGCCTTGTAAGCAAGTAATCTTAGTGCAAGAGTGCTGAGATCCATAGGCCAGCCAGAGCGCACACACAGACATACACAGGTGTGATCAAAGCTACAGCTTTCACCTACCTATGCACGTTTTCCCATCAGCGTGCAGCACAAACTTCACATGGCAGCCACACTTGGGCCCTTGGTCTGTATCGTCACACGTGTGTTGGCATCCTCCGTTTCCATAGTTGCAGGTCACTGCAGGGGGCAAAGAACCCACAGTCAAGAAGTCAGCAGCAGCCTAGAGCAGGGAGCAGGTTCCAAACATCATCATCCTACGCTCCTGATCTGGAATGCACATGAGCAGGGGAATGCAGGCTGTCTGGAGATTGGAATTGCCACCCCAAACAGTCCCTTTATGCCAGCATCTCATCTCCTGCCACAATGAATTAGGTTAAACGATCCATTTAGTCAGGCATCCTGAGCAGGGCATTGGTCCATCTGACTCAGTACCTGATGTTCAAGCCATTTAGATCATCTCTAGGGATGTGAGAGAGACGTTTTATCCCTATGGCCCTTTCTGTCTCTGGCCTTTCTTCCCAATTTTTGTCATGGGGACACTTGCCTACTGGGAACTCATCTTCCCAGCTTGATTCACACTGGCCAACTCACCATCCCATGGTAGCGACTTTCAGTTAATATCCAGCTGGGCCACGTTTAAACTGGTGTCCTAGAGGTGGAAGGCTGAGAGCCGCGTGAGAAAACCAGCCAAGGTAAGGTGAGAGGAACGAGCGTCTCTAGAGTGAGTCAGATCTAGATCCTGTCACCCTAGGTTGCGAGTTCAAATCCAGCCTAGGGTCAAGATTTTCAGAAGTGATGAGTGATTCTGGGTGCTCGACTTCAGACACTTTAAAGGTGCTTGAAAGTCAGAAAGTGCTGAACACCCACCCATGAAAATCAGGGCCCCTTAAGGTGCCCCTAGTTGGGCCCTCAAACTTGCTAGTTAGTTTTGGAAATCTTGGTCCCGATTGGTAGTGATTGAAAATTGTCGCCATTTCATCGCTACTTGGAGGACAATACCTTACACAATTCAAAGGGGAAGTAGGGAGCTGGCATCATGACCTAGTGGTGGGCTTCCTGCCTATGGTGCTGGAGGTACCAAGTGCAAACCCCAAGGAAAACCCGAATAGCAGAAATGAAAATAATAATTATTAGCTTGGAGCAGGTGGGATTCTCTGGCCTGTGTTATGCAAGAGGTCAGACTAGATAATCACAATGGTCTCATTTGGCCTTCAACTCTATAGGAACAGGAACTGACAGGACAGTCCCAAATATACAGAACAACAGGGTTTAGCTCCAAGACTGCTCTGGGAGACCTTGGATGGTTTAAATTTAAAATTTATGAAAGGATTTAAAATCCAGGGTTTGCAGAAATTTTTAAGCTGAGATATAATTCTACCTAGTAGATTTAGCTTCCCAATTCCCAATCCCCTAGGCAGCTGGGAAAGTCTCAGCCACAATGGTTAAAAAGAAATCCTCCTCAGCCATTTCTAAGTCTCTGACTTTCCCTGCAAAAATCTTAGCAGAATGACACTACCATGGGGTTTCTTGCTTCTTTCTCATAGGCATCTACTACTTGCCAATGTCAGAGAGTGGGCTAGAAGGACCACTGATCTGGTCCAGCATGGTAATGTTTATTCAGTAATAAAAAATTTGTTATTGGGGATGCGTGGGATTTTCAAAAACTCTTATGTCACTTAGGTGCTTTGAAAATCTGACCCAATGTTCTTAAGCAGGCAAGTTGCTCTTTTAACTTAGCCCAGAGTGAGAATTGTTTTGAATCCATTTCATCCTCGCGGCTGAGAACAAATAAAATAACAATCAAATAAATAAAAGATTTTTTTTTAAAAATTAAAATCTTGGCAGCAGCAGCAAATTCTTGGCCTAAGATCAGAGGGGCTGACAACAGCGAGTCCCCGGGCAGATGATTCTTGTGGTTCTCTGGTGCCAATCACTAGAGTGAGATAATCTTCTACTTTAAGACTAAAGCTGATCAGACAGCAGGCTCAGCCCAGGAAGAGCGGTGAAGTCCATGCAGCGTTATACCAGAGGTGACTCTGGCCCATTGTCTCTGCAAAAGAACGAGCTCTGAAGCTCTGTGAAGAGGGAGCAACGGGATTCTGTAAAGATCTCACTGGGGGATGTTGAGACGTCGGGACCCCATTTTAATTACTTCTGCATTATCTGGGGTCACCTCAACCTGTGCAGGGAGCGGCCTGCGCCCACGGACACAACGGCATAGGCAAACCACTGGAAAGCTGGGCAGGCAGACAGGCGTCTGCAACAGTTGCTGCAAGAGCAGTGAAGGAGGCTGGCTGGCCCTTAAACCTCAGAGAATCAACCCATTTGGCTTTTATTAGGAGTCAGGACTCCCGGGTTTGATTTCCAGACGGTGGGAGGAAAGTGCAGAGCAGTGCAAGGTGATGTGGTCTAAGTGGTTAGAGCCGGGGGTGGGGGTGGGGGCAAGGAATGGGCGTCAGGGCTCCTGGGTTCTTTACCTGGATCTGGGAAGCCTAGAGCTTAACGCAGGGTGACTGGGAGTCAAGGATTTGGGGTTTTGCCCCCGGACTTGGGAGAGCAGTGTGGTCTAGCGCTCAGAGAAGGAGGAGATGGAGTCAGGACTCCTGAGTCTAGTGCTTAATGCAGGAAGTTTGGGCACTAGGGGTCTGAGGTTCATTTCCTTGGGTAGGTGGAGAGGGCGGCCTAGAGCAGGGGGTGGGAGTCTGGAGAGCCACGTATTAGCTTTTCAAAGGAACGGTGGTTGTCATGGAGCTGCGTCAAGGCCCGAAGCCCCCCGAGAAAGGTGGGTCTCATGACACAAGGCTGGGCTGGTATCCCCCAGGCTGAAGCCATAAGCAAAGGCGGGGAGAGGAGCAGCCAGGCACCGGGCTCTTACGTTTGCAGTCCCGCTGGTTCTTGGTGAGCTCGAAGCCCGGCCGGCACTCGCAGGCGATGCCCCCCTTGGGGGTCTCCCGGCAGATGTGGGCACAGCCGTGGTTCTTGTTCATGCAGTTCATTCCTTCTAAAAGAGAGAAGAAAACACATAAAAGCTCCACTGCTCCCCTGCAGGGCTTGGGCCATAGGGCCAGGGAGGGTCTGGGATGAAGGGTGAGTTTCTCTCACGCTGGCTGGGATTGAATACAAGATGGTCACTATCTCAGAGGGGCCAGATTACTTGGGCACAGCCTAGAGCCAAGCCCAGCCTGCACTGAAACCTCTGTTGCCTGTGAGTGCCTGGGGGAAGCATCCCACAGCCCTGCCTAGGGCTCTCCGAGGACAGTTGTCCACATGGCCAACTAACACAAGCCCCCTATAACCCTCTCCTCGCCCCACATGCACCTCACCCCCAACCCAAAATGCCTTTGACTCCCTTCAAACCCCTCTTGCCAGCCTGGGACAGATCCAGCCAGGACATGCCTCCCCCACGTTTGAAACCCAGCCCCACCTTCCCCCTCCCACACATGCCATCCATCACCTTGGCATGCCCATTCCCCATCTCCATCCACCACAGCACCATCACTTCTTCCTCCTGCCCCATTGCCCACTCTCCCTCCGCCCTCAGTACCCATTTCCCCTCCATTCCCGCTTTGCCCACCCTCAACCTCCTCCCCATGCTCAACCCCCACCGTACAGCCCCACTGCGCCCCTCTGCATCCAGGGTCCTTCCTCTCTTCCCCTTCCCTCCCACCACTCTGCCTGCTCGCCACCATCCATAGCCCCCCTCCAATCATCCTCCCCGAATCTGGCCTGTCTGCCTGCTCTGCTCCCCAGTGGCTTCAGCAGCAAGGAGCCATGCCAAGGTGCCCAGGGCTGTTTCCCTGGGAGGGGCTGGACAGCTCTAGGAAGGCTGGTCTGTCAACGTGCCAGAGGCAGCATTAGCTGCTGACGTTGCTGTCTGGGCTATCCAGGCTGCAAACTAAACAGGGCGCTGCTGACTCACAACCCTGGATTGTTTTGACTTTTGCTCTGGTGCATGGAGGCTGAGTCCAGAGCTCTGTCCCCAGCCTGACAGCATCCATCACCCTGTATCGGCCACCTGCCATCAACAGGAGCTGGAGCCAGGCTTCCCCCTGGGGACACAGCGCTGGGAGGACTTGGAGCGGCCTCGGGGCTGCCAGGGCTGGGCGGACCTGTCACATTGTATGGGGCAGCTGTTGGGGTTACTATGGGGCCTTGATGTTGGCTCCAGCCCAGCTCCAGCCGCCCCAGGGAGTGGGAGGAGCTGCAGGCACCTGGGGTCACAGTGCTGACCCAACAGCCTGGCCTCAGCCTGACAACAGCAGCCAGCCCCAGGGCAGCATTCAGCCCTGGTGGAGGTTATGTGGGGTGGCAGCACTTCCCAGCCAGGCCAGGGGTGGGGTGTGCATGGCACCCTGTCTGCCCACAGCCCCTCCTCACAACCTACAGAGCACTCCGCCCCAGTCATGGAGCCTCCTCTGCCACGGAACACCACAGGGGAACGGGTCCCCGCAGGCCAAGCCACGAAGCACCCTCTGCAGGCCCATGGTTCAGATTTCTGCTGCCAGCAGCAGCGCGGGTCCCTTCCGCTCTTTGCTGTCGCTGTTCTTCTTGACAGGCCGCTGCAGTTGGGAGCGGGAGAGGGCTCAACTCTGCACCTGCCGAGCCGTCCCCACCAGACAGCGGCTCGTGACAGCCTCTTCCACACAGGCTGCCACCGCTGACCCACGGTCCTGGTGCGCCGGTGCACGGCCTGGCCTGGTTTCCCCTCGTGGTGCCTCGGCTCCTGGAGGGGCTGTACAAGATCAGCCTTGAGCCGCACGTGAGACTCCAAAGGCACAAAAGGGCATTCTGTAATGACCAGGCACAAATGCCACCTGGAGACTTTGCCAGTGGAGCCTTAGGAAGGCTGCAACTTGGGGGCAGAAGCCCAGCTTATTCCGCAGCTCATGGAGGAAGGCTGCTGTCAAACCACACGCGTTGGCGCCAGGACTTCTGGGTTCTATTCCCAGCTCTGCCAATGGCTCATTGAATTGGCTACAGGGAGTCCTTTCCCTTTGCTATGCCTCAGTTTCCCCATTTGTAAAACTGCGGAGAGGGACGCTGGGCCCCGTCCCCTTTGTAAAGTGACTGGTGTGAATTAGCCCAAAGCAAGATTCTTACTGGCCATGAGAGGGACACACGCTAGGGGAAAGCAACATCCGGAGGAACATTTTACCCCAACACACCCTATATTCGGCCGGAGAGCGAGCACATTGGCTTCTCCCAGTGCTGAAAGCCGAGAGCAACCAACCAGGTCTCATTAACCTCCCGGTGCCTCTCCCCCAGGTGGCTCCAACCTCCAGCTCAGCTCATCCCATCCCACCCCCACTCAGGGTGGGGTTGACCAAGATGCAGCTCCAATCCCATCAAGGCTGGGCCCCTGAGGAGAGCAGAGATCCAGCCAGTTCAGAGCCAAGACGGAGCATCTCAGACTCAACTAGGCCTGGCCCAATGTGATCAACACGTGTTGGACTGCTATGCTGGAAGTTGCTCACGGCTGCCAGCAAGTGTGTCTTTCATCCACATCGCAGACCTCACTGATGCTGATGGGGCTGCCCCCTATCTTTCATTCCAGCTCAATGGAAGAAGCAACTAAGCTCCTTTATGGAGGAAGGTAACAAATATTAGAAGCCATTGCCCAAGGCGCTGGGCTGCATGGGCAAGTCAGAACATGCACTAACTTGGAGAACATAAGAGGGGGTTCCCTGGGGACCAATTACAGATGCAGGAGGTGAGGGCATTGATTGGCTGCAGCTGTTTGTGTGGGTGTGTGAGGCAGAAAGCCCGAGAAGCAGTCATGAGCATGGCCCTGAGAGGGAGCGGACACAGAACTCCTTGGAGCACAGGACTAGCCAGTGAGGCAGGCTTGAGAATTGCAAGCAAGGAAACCGCTTGCTGTTGCTGGTCCGTGCTGGGTTCAGGGAACCAGGACTTTGCATGCCTTCTCAGTAAAGCAATAGGATTGCACCGAACAAATACCTGACTCAGATGATCCATATCTCCTCCTACTGGAAACAACCTGCCAAGGGCCTTGAATATTGGCTAAGCGCTCGGGCCAAGGAACAACAGAACTGTAACGCGTCATCTCAGGGTGGGCCATACGGGGCCTGGGCCTACCGGGGCTGACACCCTAGTGTTGCGGGAATGCCCTGCAAGGGCTGCCTGCAAGGGAAGCTTCCCAGAGCCGTGCCCCATGCGCAGGCGAGGAGATGGGAACACGGCGGGTATGGTTGTGATTAGAGGCCTATCCCCACACACACATATAATCAGAGCATTGTTTATGCTGGGTAATAAAGCGCCCGGAGAGAGGGGAAAGGAGCCGGGGACCAGGCAGAGGCAGCTCGCATTCCCATTTCAACGTGTGCCCCAGGGGATTCCTAAGGCAGCAGCGTGGTGCGGGCGGCAACGTAGCTTCTGTCTGTGCCCATAAGCTGCATGAAGTGTTGACAACCGAGGCAGGATTTACATCCTGGCTGCCCTGAGGAGCAGCAGGGGAAAGGGCGGGGGGGAGGGGAGGGTTTGGGGAGCTGCTGGGCTTATGGCTCTTGTTATGTTAGCCATGTGCCCCCCTCCCCTGCCCCCACACACACTTCCCCCAGGACGGTCTCCTTTTCCTCTCTGCCCCCTCCCCCTGACTCGGTCCTGGCCCCAAGCTGACGGCTAGAGCCAGACGGGAGACAAGGAAAGGTCACCTGTAACCTCAGCCGCAAAAAGCTGGGTCCAGCGGGTGCTGAATGGAGCATTGACAGGAGTTTATATAACATTTAACAAAACCCACAGCCAGCCGGGGGAGTGCAGGGACTTGGGGTGGGTACACTCACAGCCCGGTTCCAGGAAGAGATTCCATGCTGAGCGCTCAGACCCCACGAGTCTGCCTGCCGTGTGACGCACAGATGTGGCCAGTTCAAGGGGAGGGCTCTGGCTCCCTCTGGGGAACACAGAGTTGCAAACCCAGGGCCTTTGGGGGGTGCTTTATGGTGGGGAAAGGGGAACTAACTGTGTGAACATTTTATGGGCGCCGCAGGGCAGGTGACTGGCTCGGCTTAGAGGTGTCAGCAACGGCAGCCTTTCCAAAGGGAACTCGCTGGAAAATGAGCCAGCAGCTAAGAAAGTGGGGGATCCCAAGGGCAAGGTGTTGGGAGAAGGCACCTCAGGGGGTTGGAGTACCTTGAATAGGGTCAGTGAAATGTCCCACATGCTAAGAGGCACCCTGCTGAAAAACACAGAGGGGAGGTGGGGCAGAGTCAGGCCTCGGGGTTCTGTTCTCAGCCTGAGGAAGGGAGTGATGTCCAGTGGTTAGAGCAGGGGGAGCTGGGAGTCAGGACTCCAGGGTTCTAGTCCTGATTTGAGGAGTGGAGTGATGCCTAGTGATCAGAGCAGGTGTGTGTGTGTGTGTGGGCGGGGGGGGGTTGGGATTCAGGGCTCCTGGGCTAAATTCCTACTTCTGCCACTCACCCAGTGTGTCAGCCCTCTGGGTGCCTCTGTTAAACCTATTTTTCAAACGAGAACAGCTCGGTGCTTCTCTTCCCCACATGGAGGTGCCGAGGCTGTGACATACTTGGCAGCACACAGTAAGAGCAGGGCTGCAGGAGGCTGTGCCCTTTATGAAATGGCTCAGCATTCCTCTCCGACCCCCAGGACTTTGCTAGCATAGGGGGATGTGTCCTGGCCTTTCCGAAGCCAGCTCTGACCGTCCCTCCTCAAAGGGAAAGGCCAAAGTCCCCTGCCACTGTGCCTGCTCCCATCCTGCGTCTCTCGCCTTTTACTGCTACATTTTAATTCTCTCTCTTTAGGAACTTAGGCTCCACAGTTTCCTTTCCAGGTCCCATCAGATCCAGCACCCAGAGGCAAACAGGGCTCCATGCACAACACAGGGTCACTCCGGGGAGCCAGGGTAGGTCTGTAACACGGTCGGAGGCCCGTCTTCTTGCCCTGAGCCCATGCCTTTCCCACCGGGAGGCACTCGGAGGCAGGTACAATGCACTGGAGCAGGGCAACGGGAGGGGCGGGGCGATTCTTTCCCAGGTAGATCAGAGCAGGGCTGTGGGAGAACCGGTATCAAGAAGAGGTGAGTATGCAGGGGCAGACCCGAAGGAGCATTCTGCCCAGCATGCATGGGACAAGCTGCAGTGCTGGATGGAGCGACTGCCTCCCAGGGGTCTGGCTGCACAGCAGCGGGGACAGTTCACATCCGCCATCGCGCCCCTGCCTCTCCACTGTCACAGAACAAGCAGGGAAGCCCCTGGGATTTCCCCATTACAAATCCATAGCTGACAAGGGCTTGTGCGGTCTCTTCCGTATTAGTGCCAACACCCATGGGGCCTGGACTCCAGTCGCTTCACACCCGGGTTGTGTCCCAGATCACCAAGGACCGTGTGGGAGGAGCACAGCACGGGGCAGTGTTCTGGCTGTGGCTGGGGACAGGCACACGGGTGGGGCTGGCGGGAGTGTACCCACAGTGTATTAATGGCAATGAACCGAGGGCTCCAGGGCTTGCTGTTCCATGCTCTTCCACTCTCAGGGACTTCCCCCTCCAAGCCTAGCTGGGGTTACAGGTGGGTGCTGAGTGAGAGGCTGGGGGACATGGGAACTGATACTGTTTTTTGGAAGGATGGGCTGCCTGTCGCCAGCCTTAAGGGAGGCAGGTTCTGCAGTGCCAGGGCTCTGGCTGCAGTACAGTCGCTTGGGTTTTTTGACCCTGCGCTCTCGTCTCACTTTTTCGGATCCCCCTGAGGCTGCACTGGCTGTCTGTGCAGAAGGGGTTAAAGCAGCTAGGCCTGGACCCTGTCTGCCTTACACATGCTGTCCTTGCATCACCTACATGGCATATCCAGCGCAGCTCTGCTCTAGATAACGGTGATCATCTCTAATTGCAGTGGCAGGCAAGCTGTCCGTAATTACAACCATCCTGTGTTCAAACCACACCAGTCCTGGCCTCCGCGCTGGCTCTGAAAACCCCCACTGTGCTCAGAACCGAGCTCCTTTTCAGTGACCCTAATTCCGTCCCTGGAGTGAGATTCCTCTCTTCGGTCTTACTGCTCAATCTCTCCTTTAATACCAAGTACCAGGCCTGCCTGGCCAGCCCCTGCCCTCTGAGATCTGCTCTGCACACGCAGTACTTCTGAGCTGTTTGTTGGTGGGAAAAGCAGCCACAGCCCTTTGCCTCTCATCCAAACGGTGGCTTGTCTTGCTTTTTATTGCTTCAATTTACTACCAGCCATAGTTTATGCAACCTGCAGCCACACCACCTTGGGTTCTGATCCTGGCAGCTCTCACCAGCTAAGCTGGGTTAATACATAGTTGGAAAACCTCCAAAAATAACCCCAGGGCTGCCAAGAGGGCCCGTTGCTGACTCTCTCCTCCAAGTCAGTACTGATGCAATGCCCAAGGATGGTGCATCTTCAGGACATGTGCCGTCATTAAATATGCCCTAGGATTTCATGTAAGAGCAGGAGGATTTTTGTTCTGGCATGCTGGCCCAGCTCCAGGTTAGGAGAGCGGCAGCTGGCAATTTCACCTGGGCGTAGGATTCTTCTCCACTCGCTCCCCTAAAGCGTCATGCTGAGCTGTTAGGTAGCAGCTGCCTTCCATCCCGGGGATGCCTGCGCATCCAGGGGGGAGGCGACAATTCCCCTGCATCTGGCCTGTAAAATGCTTGGCACTATAGAGAATATAAGTTACTATATACATGCTACTGTGGAGAGTTATTAACAGAAGACTCCGGCAGCCACAATAGAAGTCAGGACAGGCAACTGGCATCTCCTTCGGCAACAGGTGCCTCCTGGGAGCCACGCTGCACATTCACACTAGAAGAGCAAGTGTGAGCTGCCCTGCTTCACCTCCCGATCCATCACCTTTGGCCCATCAATGCCTTGGGTCTCACAGCAGGCGCCACGTTCTTGAACAGCATAATCTCACCCCGCTGCGCAAGAGTCTCCCATGGAGAGATTCTCCCAGAGACTCTCTCTGCTCAAGTCTCTCCCAGTTGAGCCCCACTTGGCTTGCGCCTTCTCCGCTTGCACCCCTCCTTCATGCCATGCTGGAACCAGGCCCCTTGTCCACAGCTGTGCAAGACGCGCCCATGGGGAACGCAGGCAAGGCACCGTCACACCAGCACTGAAATGCAGCAGGCCCAGCTCCGCCCTCACGTAAACCAGCAGGGCCCTGTGCAGGCTGTCAATTTACTGACTTCTATCCCTTCTTTGAAGCTCACACCTCACCGTCCTTCTCCCTCCCCTAAGCACTTTCCCCTCTCAGCGAAGGGCCCCCCACCTCTAGAACTCACTCGCTGCAGAAGATGCATTTATTGTGTCTAGGTTCTGGTTCTCCTAAATCCGCAGCTTTATGGCTTCCCTCGCTACCAGCCTCTAGGTGCCTAGGCAATAGCAACTCATAAAAAGAGGACGATTAAACCTCATGCTGCAGGGACACTGGTTGATCACCCATAGAAGGTCAAGACGGTCTCTTCCTGCGCCTCCCCACCATCTGCATTGTCCAACTGGCCAGGTGCATTATGGGCTTTTCCTCTCTGTTCACTGAATTGCCTGGTATTGCCCATACTTGGAGGCAGGAGAGCGGACTTAATGGCCAGTTCTGATCCTGTACTGCACAGACCGCCTTCCAG
This sequence comes from Mauremys mutica, assembly GCF_020497125.1. Taxonomy (NCBI): domain Eukaryota; kingdom Metazoa; phylum Chordata; order Testudines; family Geoemydidae; genus Mauremys; species Mauremys mutica. Next base: position 133,569,892 of record NC_059075.1, read on the forward strand.
GGTTTCTTAATCATTCCTTCCGCACCTCCGTTGCCAGAGCGGGATTAGGGTTCTGAGGAGCGCAGCTTTGCCAGGAAGGCAGGATTCCTTCTGGATCAGCCACAGAAAGCTCCCACCTGCCTGTTCCTGCACTTCCCACTTGCCTTCTGCTTCCTGCCAGCCGAGTAATCCCCCACTCTTTTAGCCAATGTTTTCTGCCTCTTAAACCATTTATCTATAGACACGCAACTCCGGCTGATAATAAAGGTAAATCCAACTGCTGAAAGAGGCAGATAGGAGAAGGAAGGGGGGAAGGCAGCTTTAATGATGATTTAACTCAGACTGTGAGCTGTTGCTGGGTATTTTCCACCCATTCAAAAGAAGCTGAGCAAGTGTAGAGATGCCAAGAAAACCAGAGACCAACATAAGTCAGGGGGCAGGGGGTTTGGGGCCCAGTCTGAGGGTTGATTTGTTTGAGGCAGAAGGCAGGAGCTTGCATTACTCCTCTGGGTTATCACACTGGGGTTCAGTCCAGCTGAGACACACAGGAGCCCCAGAATTTGGCATTTCCTTATCTTCCCCTATGCTGGTGGCTGGGATTGACTGCAGTGATCTCCCTCCGCCTGTGGGTGGGAGCCCCCAGCTGTCTTCAACGCTGGACACCAATGCTGTGACAGGAGGCTGCAGTCTCCTCAAATGAGTCAACAGCGCCACCGACCCAAGCTCCGCCAACGACATACTCAGAGGCTCTTGTGCAGCAGCCCGCAGCACTGTCACCAAGGGGTCAATGATTTGAGGCACCTCCGTTTACGGGCTGCCCAGCGTTAAGCAGACTGCGGACCTGGCTTTCAGAAGCCCTGACCGCCCACAGCTCTAACTGAAGCCAACAGGAGCGGCAAGCATGCAGCACCTCCGCTAAAAAAATAAACCAGGCCCCAGGCGTCTCAAGCTGGCCTCTTCGAATCAGTGCTGGCTGAGCCCAACACAAGATACTCCCGCGAACAGGTTCCTATGCTGGACCCAGCCCGGCCACGGGGAGTCCAGCTGTCAAGCGAGGAGGGAGAGAGACTGGCAGAAAGAAGAGCAGCGGGAACAGGGAGGATAGGTGAGCCCAAGCAAGAGGAGGGGGGACAGCAGTATACTGGAGTGGAAGGGAGAAGCAGAGAAGGAAGAAAGAGGAAGAGATGGAGAAGACAACAGAGGGAAGGGAACGAGTCCAGTGGAAAGGTTCCTCCAGGGCCGGAGGACTCTGGGCAGGTTCACTTCACCCTCCTCCCCATGCCCTTCCTCTACGTGCGCTACATTGATGACATCTTCATCATATGGACCCACAGGAAGGAGGCCCTTGAAGAATTCCACCTGGATTTCAACAATTTCCACCCCACCATCAACCTCAGCCTGTACCAGTCCACACAAGTGTCAGAGTCTGCACCCTCACTTGAAACTGGGGGGTTTCTTCCCCCACCCCAAAATCCCCTTTGCTGCCACCACCGCGGTCAATACGTGGGCCGGGACACCCCTGTTTCCCCCGTCTCCCTTCAAAGACACTCCCTGGGAACACAGATCAACTCACAGAGGAGGAACCTTCCCCCTCCCCTCTCTTCCCTCTCTCCAGCCTGCTCCGGAGAGAGAGAGATCTTGATTCAAACTCATTGAATCTCCCACACACAGGGAAGCAGCCCACTTCCCCCCTCCCTCTCTGCTAGCCACTCTGTGAATCACCGAGAGAGAATGCCTTAGCCCCTCCCCCTATATCCACAGTGGAAGGGATTTAATCAAATTTTTATAGAAAGAATTTATTAAAAGAAAAACAAGAAAATACAGAATCTCTATGAGTCCAAGCTGGACACTCATAGGGTATAACCTTGCTAAGTTCTGGAGAGAATCCCCTCTCCTTCTCAGTACAACCAGTACAAGCAGAATTAAGAATAATCAATAACAAACACACAGAATTGCAAGCATAGGATTATTAGGTGAGGACACCAAGTATCTTTCTAATACTCACTATCTTGACTAGAAGAAATTAGTTCAGAAAGGTAGAAACTTGTAGACTTGATTAAAACATCTGGACTCTTGTAACTCCAGACGGCTAAGAACAATACACACACACACAGAGGGAAAAAGTTCCCTCCTAGGAATTTCAAATTCTCTTCCCTGATTGGTCCTCAGGTCAGGTGCCCACCAGGTACTATGCTTTAACCCTTTACTAACTATTCATGACAACAAGAGATCCACTTCTTGGACACTACAGTGCAAATAAGTGATGGTCACATAAACACCACCCTATACCGGAAACCTACTGATCGCTATTCTTACCTACATGCCTCCAGCTTCCATCCAGGACACATCACACGATCCATTGTCCACAGCCAAGCCCTAAGATAAAACCGCATTTGCTCCAATCCCTCAGACAGAGACAAACACCTACAAGATCTTTATCAAGCATTCTTAAAACTACAATACCCACCTGCGGAAGTGAGGAAACAGATTGAGAGAGCGAGATGGGTACCTAGAAGTCACCTACTATAGGACAGGCCCAACAAGGAAAATAACAGAACACCACTGGCCATCATGTACAGCCCCCAGCTAAAACCTCTCCAGCACATCATCAACGATCTACAGCCTATCCTGGAAAACAATCCTTCACTCTCACAGACCTTGGGAGGCAAGCCAGTCCTCTCTTACAGACAACCCACCAACCTGAAGCAAATACTCACCAGCAACTACACACCACACCACAAAAACACTAACCCAGGAACCAATCCCTGTAACAAGCCCCGTTGCCTACTCTGTCCCCATATCTACTCTAGGGACACCATCATAGGACCCAGCCACACCATCAGGGGCTCATTCACCTGCACATCTACTAATGTGATATATGCCATCATGGGCCAGCAATGCCCCTCTGCCATGTACACTGGCCAAACCGGACAGTCTCTATGTAAAAGGATAAATGGACACAAATCGGATATCAGGAATGGTAACATACAAAAGCCAGTAGGAGAGCACTTCAATCTCCCTGAAACATTCAATAACAGATTTAAAAGTAGCCATCCTTCAACAAAAAGCCTTCAAAAACAGACTTCAAAGAGAAGCTGCAGAACTACAATTCATTTGCAAACTTAACACCATTAATTTGGGCCTGAATAGGGACTGGGAGTGGCTGGCTCACTACAAAAGCAATTTTCCCTCTCTTGGTATTGACACCTCCTCATCAATTATTGGGAGTGGACCAAATCCACCCTGACTGAATTGGCCTTGTCAACACTGGTTCTCCACTTGTAAGGTAACTCCCTTCTCTTCATGTGCCAGTATATTTATGCTTGTGTCTGTGATTTTCACTCCCTGCATCTGAAGAAGTGGGTTTTTTATCCACGAAAGCTGATGCCCAAATAAATCTGTTAGTCTTTAAGGTGCCACCGGACTCCTCGTTTTTGTGGATACAGACTAACATGGCAACCCCCTGATACTCAGCAGTGATGTGTATCGCCAGGGCGTGAAGCCCCCCGACCAGTCTTAATCTCCGCACCAGCTCTCAAAGCACAAGGAGGCCTTTGGTCTGCAGGAAGTTGGCCAGGCTCAGAGACTTTCAATAGGAGGCTGGCACTGTGGCCAGCTCCAGCGCACAGACGCTAAACTTCCTCCCCACATAGGTTGCCTCTGCCCGGAAGGGCTTGCTGGGTTGAAGAAGGGAAACGCCTAGCACAGTAGATAGCGTCTCAGCCGCCTGGTCACAAGGGGAAATCACAAGAGAGAGAGCATGAGCCTCTAGAGTTTGAGTTAAAGGGCCAGCCCAACAGCTGGGTGCTTCGAAGGACTCATTTCTTCTGTGGACCGGGCACAGAGGGGGACGCCTAACATTGAACAGCCGGTTATAATAGCACGTTCCCAGCCTTAAATAATCCTCATGGCTCCCCTGAGAAGTTCACCAGCATCATCCCCATTTTAAACAGGAGCAGCAGGTAAGGGACTCACCCACGTTCACACCATGAGTCACAGTGGGAGAAAGAAAAGCAGCTCCCAACTCCTAATGCTCCGCTCTAACCCCCAGACACGCATTGAGTCAGAACCAGGATCAGAACTCAGGAGGTCCCGGCTCAACCCACTAAACCACATTACTCTTTTGGAATCTGGCACCAGGCGGGTGAAATTCACGTGGAAACTTGAAGGATAAAAGCTGCTACGTGGGCTTTTGCAGCCAGGGAAGCTGGGAGAGAAAGAGCAAACCCAAATGGATGCTTGCTAAGCAGAAAAGACAAAACCTAGTGAAACAAAACCCCCTGATTCTCCAGCATACCTAAGAGGCTACTTCAAACAAGAGGGAATTAGAACCGACAAGGAGACAGCAGGATCAATACAAGTACTGGCAAGCGAAGACGAGTCCTGTGGATTGGCATGCAGAGTTTTTTGGTACCTTTTCCTTTAATAAAACATCCTGGATATGGATTAATGTCCTCCGTTTGGTATTATTGTTTCGGATGTCTTATTAAAGGGCCTGCAAGGGCTTTGATACATGGATCAAAGAGCTGGTCTAGTTTTGTTTGCAAATGACTCCAGACCTTCCACAAAAACTTTCCCAACAGCCAGCATCCAAACACAGCAGCCCATGTGCCCACCAAAGCAGCTGCTGGGAACAACTGCCCCACTGGTGTAAAACCGAACTGGTCATGCTCAACATCTGCTGTGGCACAGCACGACAGGTGTCTTGCTCTAGTAAGTGTCTAGAATGCTAGGTCGCAACAGCTGTTCCACCCGCTGACTTGACATGACAACCTGGCATGACAACCATTCCCAGTGGTGGAAGAATGCAAGCCATAAAGGAGGCGGATGCCTTGGTGCGATGCCAGATACCATGGTGATGGGCATGGTATAAATCCCCAGATAAAGTAAATTAGACACAGGTGCTGGAACTAGCGGTGCTGCCACACTCCCTGGCTTGAAGTAGTAATAACAACTCAAGTACATGGTTTCTGCCTACAGCACCCCTACTATTAAAATTGTTCTGGCACCACTGATTAGACAGAGGAAATAGCCAAGAAGTCCTGTGTTTAGGGATAGCTGATGGTGCTTTAACCCTGTGATGCTGAAAGATGGGTCTCCCCAACCTGGTACGCTAATGCAAAATGACATGAGCTGCTCACAACATGCCTTTTGCCACAGTGTGGGTAACGAACTCTCTGCCAGCGCTAGGGTACACCCAGCAGGATGGGAAGACCAAGACTCGCCAATATCCAGCCTCTGCCATTACAAGCGATAGATGCTCACCCGGTCCCAATAGCCGATTCCCATTGTGGGCCTCAGAAGGCGGTAACTGGACCCCATCGTCCCAGCTGATGTGCAAAGGGGTCAGTCCCAGCCCTGCACTAGGGAGCGGTTCAACTCTTTGCACATGAGCGAGAGTCGTCGTGGCTAAGACTTTGTTTACATCGTTGGAATCAGGGCCAATTCCCAATCAATGGCCAGCCACCGAGGTAGCTCCAGAGGGGGCAAAGGGTGGCTTTGCCCATCTACAGCAGGGCTTTGCGCTGGTGCAGCTATGCCGGAGGCTGTACTCCCAAGCGTAGACAAGGCCTATAGATCATGGCCCCTCTCTAGCCTGAGACACCATCAGTGTCCAAGCGATTGCCCATCTTCCTTGCACACTCCAGTCCATAAAGGAGATGCTAGAGGCAGCGGGAAGTGCTCAGTGACTGGGCTGGGAGCGAGAGCCGTTAAAGACCAACCTTCCGGGCGCTGGATACAGGTGTGCTGGTTGTCACTCAGGAAGAAGCCATCCCGGCAGTGGCATTCGTAGCTCCCCATCATGTTGACGCAGGTCTGTTGGCAGCCACCATTCCCCTCCGAGCACTCATCCAGATCTGCCAGGGCAAGCAAGAGAGGGAATAAGTGCAACGTTCACCACCATCACCACCGTGCATTCACCCTCCGTCTAAGGACAACCCCCCTGCAGCATGGCACTAGTACACCAGAGTACCACACCGTGCTCTAGTCCCTAGGGACTCCCATAGGAGCTTGCAGCGGGACCTGCCAGTGCTTTAGATAAATGGCTGAAAGTCATCTCAGTATTATCAATGGGGAAACTGAGGCACACAGCAGTTACATGTGGGGCAGCATTTCTCAATGGCTAGGGCACTGGGCTGGGAAACAGGACACCTGGGTTCCATTCCTGACTCTGCCACTGACACACTGTGGAGCCTTGAATATGTCACTTCCTCTCTCTGTGCCTTGACTGACCCCTCTGTACAAATGGGGATGGGGTACTTACCCTCTTGTGTAAAACACTGCGGAACAGGCACTAAGTATGTTAATAGTAGGGTTAATTAAGCCTTACAACTCCTCTAGCAGGTATAATCCCTGCTCTATACATGGGGAAACTGAGGCACAGAGAGGTGACATGATTTATCCAAGGTCACATAGGAAGTCTGTGGCAGATGTAGAAAAAGAACCCAGGAGTCCTGGCTCTCAGGTTCCTGTTCTAGCTGCAAGACATTACACTGGCTCTGAAGCTCAATTCCCCTCCTCTACGAATACGTAAGTGGCCAGGTTTTTGTCTGCTAGATCCCTGGGAAGCCTCTCCCTGTACCTGACACGTCTGCTGGGTGCTCAGCACTTCTGAAGAGCCATACCATTTATTCACAGCCAGTGCCTGAATACACACTATGGAGCCTCACTTTAGGTACTGGGTTTGAACATCTGGGCTGAAATGCTGCCCAGCCAACTTCTCTGGCCCTTTTACAAGCCTGAAAACGCCAGGCGTTTGTTACTCGGAGCAGGGAAACCTCAGCTCGGTGCTCGCTCGGAGAATTAATTCTGAGGAGACTCAAATCCCCAGCAGCCTCATCTCGCCGCTGCCCTCTTGCCTATTTAGGTTTCATAAAACGAAGCTCAAAGACTGTTTGCTCGTCAAGTGCATCTGGCTTAGCATCAGCCTGGCTGCAAGGGGAGCTCCAGCCTCCCTTGCTCCATACCCTGGCCAGGAGGCAAATTGCTTTCCAAATTGCCCTCTGGAGAATGGAGTCCCCTAGTGCCCCCAGCACAAGTACAGCATGAGCAGAGACTGTGGAAATTACACACACACTCTCTCTCTCTGCAATGGCTAACAGAGGTCTGGTGAGCACCTCCGGTGATGCTGAGCTTGGGAACCGGACATCTGACCACCATGACCTCGACTGAGATCCCTCCCCCAACTCCAACTCATTGCAAACCATGGGTGAGGTTGTTCAAGCTGAACGAGGGCAGCTAGCCCCGCGGTTCCCACTGACCCCCCGAGTCAGCATTCAGCGTCTCAGCCTGTCCTTGTGACAGCCCACGAATTATTACCCAGACAGGAACGGCAGCCGCTGGGGACGGCACATGAACCCAGCTGCCTCTGATACGGGCACAAGTGCACAAACACAATGGGCACGTGAAGAACTGCACTTCTGAACAATCCACACAGATGTTCTTCAGGCCACATGGCCTGACGGCAAGGACCAAAAATCTAGCCTGGGGTCAAAAATGAAGGCTGGCTTGATAGGAGCCTGCAAGCTTTGCCTTGGACCTGCACTCGCTCATCCACTTCCTAGCTGCAAGAAACGCAGTCCTTTAGAGGAAGGATGGCAATGGGACCAGCTGCAGGTAGAGAGGATTCCCATCATTATTTGTCTGCACTGCAGTAGTACCTAGGAACATCAGCCAAAGACGAGGGCCCCATTGTGGTGGGCTCTGTACAGAAGAGTCACAAAGAGGACAGTCCCTGTCGCAGAGAACTCACTGTCTACCTTAGGTGTTATCTGGCCTCTCTTACCTTAATATCTGAGTGCTTCACAATCTTGGATCTATTTCTCCTCCCACGCCCTGTAGGGTAAGGCAGGGCTGTTATGCTCATTGTACTGATGGGAAACCCAGGCACAGAGGGATACAGGGACTTGCCCAAGATCACTCCAATCTAGGCGTCACATAGGATGCGACAGGGCGACAAAACAGACGAGTGGGGTGAGCAAGAGAAGGTAGCAAAATAGACCAGGCTTGGCAGAAAGAGAGAGGTCTCAGTTGGCCCCCTGCCTATCCAAAATCAACACACGGTTGCTTTGTCAGAGGGGAATCCTGGGATGTCTGAGCACTCACCCTGTCATTCTGAACCTTACCTAACAGGCCAGTAGCTGTGCCCATGGATGAGTGATTCCAGTATCTCCCGGCTCCTATAAATACAAAGTTCTGGGGACAGAATTCTCAGCCTATCTTGTCTCTGAGACACCAGGCCAGCTTATGGCAGGGGCTTGCGCTGGGGCTGGCCTGGTCTGCAGTGAGATCACAGAGCTGAAGATCCCCTTTTACCACCTTGGCCTGAAACACTTAGATCTGTGGGGCGATGCAGCTTCTCCATCCAGGGATTTTTCCTGCCCTGGACCCTCTTCTAGAAAGCCATGAAGAACAGAGGAGAAATGCGACCAGACCCCTCCCGTCCAAACATGCAGGGAAAGCATCAGGATGAGAGGCGAGAGGCCCAGTGCCAAAGAAAACCTCCTGTGAACTCGAGCGTTTCAAATCCAGCAGCTAAGAGGAAAGCTGAGCCCCTTGGACATCAGCAGAGGGGCTGTGGATTGGACTCCGGAAAAGCTGGCCTAGCAGGTTGATGACAGCCTGCAGAGTGAAGGAATTCCAGATCAGGCCCGAAAACCTGAGCAAACGTCTGAGCAACTAATTAAAATACACACACGCTCCCCCATACACAAGGATGCACAAAGTCCACACACGGCCTCTTACAGACAGACACATATGTGCACACATGTACCCTCTCATGCCAAGACAAACATACATTCACACACGCACTCCTACAGAGACAGCTGGACACACACACAGATATTTGAGGACACACACACACTCTTACACAGAGACACACATAAGCACACACTCATGCTGAGACGCAGAGCAGGTGAGCAGGGCAACTGGTCAGCCCGAGTGACAACTGCCAGGGGGCACGTCACAGCGCTGTGCCGCTCCCCCACACCCCTTTTCCTCCCCTCATTGGCTGGCAGCCACTCTGGGCTGGTGCAGTGCCGAAAATGTTTTACGCTCCAGCTGGCAAAACACCGGGAGCTAGCCCTGCTGAGAGAGTCACCATGTACACAGCCACACGGTGTGACATCCCTCCCATACCTGGACAAGCAAGGCTCTCCCGGCAGGACAGCTCAAACAGCTCCCTTTGTGCAATCCTTGCTGGCACAATCACTTGCTTCTCCGAATGGAACAAAGGGGGGGGGGGAACCCCCATGGGAAGGTCATGAATGGCCAAGAGAAGCCGGAGGGAAAGGCTGCCCCCTGGAAGGGCTTCCTACAGGGGAGCATCCCATGGCATTTGCAGGACTCGCTATCTCCTGAAAACAGCCCGCAGTCCAAAGCCATGGCCAGTAACTTTCTTCCCCATCTTCAGGAGTTTGCTCTTCATTTGGCCTATCGGTATGGTGTCTCTCACGGAAAGGGCACAGGTGCAAAACTGATTTTGAGAAAGAGATGTGAAGAGAGAATACACAAATGCTTGGCTTTCATCCAAGGGTCCCAAAGCACTTCTCTGCTCATCCTTCCAGTGCCCCTATAAAGGAGATGCAGGCCCTTCACCCACCACTGCAGTGCAGCCACCTCTGGGATGGAACCCAACAGCTTCTAATCAGAGCCAATTGAAACTACAGGGGAAATTTAACTCAGCAGAAGATAAATTCCCAAGTTGGGATTTACCCAGGATATTGTGGCTAGCATCCCTACCTATAGAAAAAGGGCCAAGGGATCTGCCCTGAACACAGGGACCTGTACCTCAGTTGTACACTTAATCCAAAAGGCAGCAACCCAGTTTCTTTGCTGAGCAAAGAGAACCAGTTACACGTCTCAAGGCACACTTGCATTCTCCTGAGTCCCTGTTCCAACCTAGGCCAGCCGTCCCTGAAGGAGTATGCACCAGCTGAGCATCACCCACTCCTGGCATGCTCCCCCCAGTCTCCCACACCAGACCTGGGCATGGAGTGGCACAGGTCAGGGCCAGCGAGGAGCCCCCCTACACCAGGGGAATTCTCTGATGGGCGGATACAGCTGCCTTCTGGCCCCTTCGCACCACTCAGATTCAGCTCAGAGTCCAGCCCAGCGCCTCCCGCCACTAGGACTCAGCTCTGACACCCAAGGAGCAGCCTCACGGTCTGGGGCAACACTCCCACCCAGGTGTTCCAGGGTCGTCTCCCAGCCGTGCACGTCCAGCTTAACCTTGCTTAGCTTAGGAGACGTAACCAAGATCACAGCTCAAGGTGGCTTGACCCGGGGACTGAGCAAAGATAAAAGCCAGAGAGAAAAATAAAAGACCACATCACCTCAGAAAAGGCACTTGGATTTGTCCCCACACATCATAATTTTCCTCATGGAAATGTTCTTTGCTCTTGCTGTTCCATGGACCAAGCTAGCTCCAGCCAGTTTTTCGGCAGTAGCCAGCTTGGAAAGCCAGGAGCAAGACAGAAAAGGGACGCCCTGTTCAGTGGCAGGAGGTTTGTTTCCTTAGCTTGGGTTTTTCTCCCAGCTGGGCCGCGTTCCGCACAGGCCAATAACTCCCTTCAAATCCCTCACTTATAACAAGAGCTTAACGTCCTGCGACTTCTCCTTCAAACTCGGCACAAGAACGACAAGGCACCGGCTCAAACCCAAGGACTGAAATGAGGCTCCGCAGCCCCTAATGCCTGTTTTATTAAACGCAACGGAGACAGCCAGAAGCCAAAAGGCCGCTGTGGCGGGAGGAGGGCTTGAATTCCTATCCTGGTTCAAAAGGTCACTCAGGATTTTTTGGGGGCGGGGGGGTTGCACGTGGAATTTCTTTTAATAACGTCTAAGTTGCAGACAATCCTCTACAAGTCCCAGAAGGAGCAACCCCAGGCTCTGCCTGCTACTCAGATCCCACCCTCGCTGTCGCACACATCCTCCCCATGGCACTGAAGAGGACGTGCTGAAGCCAGTGGCCTGGTGAAGAGAGCTCTGGCATGGAGGCTTGTGCACCATGCTGCGGGTATGAGCTGGCAGCAGCAGCATGGTCCAGCATACAGGGCATAGGGCTCGGAGTCAGGATGCCTGGGTTCTATTTCCAATTCTGCCGCTGACTCACTGCAACACCCTAAGCAAGTCACTGGGCCTCTCTGTGCCTTAGGTTAGGTTCTCACTGCCAAAAAAGGCACTGGAGTTTTTACCTGGATGCAGCTAGACAAGGTAAACCCCAGGTGCGGGGTATAGGTTTGACCTTAACTCACCAGCTCTAGGTAATAACTATCTGCGCCTTGTCTCCACTAGGATTTTACATCAGGATAACTCTCTAGGGGGAAAGAACACCACTTTTTATTTTTTGCAGTGAAGACACAGCCTCAGTTTCCTTGCCTGTGAAATGGGGATAATGGAGACCTACCCTCCTTTGAGCCCCACGGATAAAAGGCCAGACCCTCAGCTGGTGTAAACTGGCGTAGCTACAGCACTTGCACCCACTGATGACCTGGCTCAAAAGATGCCTTTATACATGCAACCTAGGATTATTTTCCAGCAGTTGTGTTCCTGAAGCCAACGACAGCTGGTTGCCTGGAACTGCCCACTGGTCTAAGAGAAGAATAATCAGATAGGTCAGGAGTCTCAGGTCTGCATTTCACAGAGAGGGTGTGGGCTCACCCACACCCTCTCTGTGAAATGTGGACAACAATCCTTAGCCTTCCTCCTGGGAGGACAGCTAGCATCTGTAAACCAAGAGCAGTGAGTATTGCCAATCACTGGGCTAGCCCTGACCCTGGCTGCAATTACACAGGAGGTGGAGACTGGTTGGAAGCAGATTGTCCATGCCACAAAGAAGGCCGCTGTTGCTCTAGAGCGTAGAGCCACCAGAGATGGTGCCCAAAAAAACTTTGTGGGGAGCTTGTTTGATACAAGGAGAAGGAGAATTTGTCCTGGCTGGCAGGGGGCTCCCAACCAAGGAAACACGGCCTGAAATGTAAGCAGCTGGGAAGCTGATCAGAGCGACAGACCCTGGTGAGTGGGAAAGGAATGTCACTGGGCAAGCAAAGAGCAATGGTCCCTGGGTGAGCAGCAGGGACAAGGCAGAGAGATCCGTGCGGGGAGGAAGTGGACTTTTTCTGCCCAATAAACTCCTCCCCATCCCCTGGGCTATATTGCTTCCCACAACTCCCTTCCAAAAAAACAACCATCCAAGTGCACATGAGAGAGGACGGGTGATGCTCGCGTAGGGGGCACATTTACGGCATTGGTCGCTGCCCCGTAGGCCCCAAGCAGCACGAGAAGGCAGGATCTCAGCTTCCCACCTCATCCTGTCCCCATTACCTAGCACCCAGCTGCTGGGCTGAGGCACCTGACTGGGAGGAAACAAGATAAAGCTGGATGCTCACGAGCAGGGGGAAGAAACAGTGAAATAATCTCCCTTCCCCAGGCCAAGGCCTACTAAAGCCAGCTACCCTCCACCACCGGTGGCCCTCAGTTCCTGCAGGCAGCCTCTTCTCACCCACCCTTTGCACTGCCTGTGGAATTCTGGCCCTCCCGCTGGAGCCAGGACCTTTGTAAACACATGACGTCCTCTGCTCTTCATCCCGGCTTTGCTTTCTTTCCTTGGGCTCATCATCTCCTGGGAAAGGAAGGCAGGGCCACCCCTCCCGCCTCTGGTTCCAGCTGTGTAAATCTCGGGCTCGCTATTAACAGGGAGGACGGCAAGATCCCGGTGATGAGGCTTAATGCACAATGTATGTGTGCATAACCCCCCAGCGATGAGCTCACTACCAATCCCGCTGAAGTGCTAATGAGAGTGAAATCAGCACGGGGCCGCTTCCGCCTCTTCCGCGGAGATCTGATGCGAGAGGGACTGTAAATTGCTCCATCTCCTTGGCTTCTCTACCCCACCCCTGGGTGCTAATAGCAGCAGTGCTATTCCCACCCCCTCCCACAGAGGGTGCCCAATGGAGGAAGGGGTGGTGATGCTACAGGAGGGCAGGTGGCCTGCTAGTTCCGCAGAGGCAGTGCTGTGACAATAGGGGACAGGATGTGCGACCCCTTTGTAGGCAGATGCAGGGTTTGTCTTGGCCTGGGGATTATTTACTCACCCTGGTTGCTGGTTGACATCCCTGCCATATTTGCTATTAACTCATCTATTTTGGCAGGTGCAGGGCTGACCCTCAAGCACAAGCGAAGGGAACGGGCAGCTGAGGCGCCTGCATCTGAGGGAGGCTGGTCCCTTCTCGGGTAGCTGGGGAAGAGCAGAACGTCCCTGCCAGACGCACACCCACACGCCAGCAGGGCCGATGGGGGAGGCAGCTCATATTGGTTTCCCCCACAGACACAGACGCACTCCTGGCAGCTGGGGTCTGCAGCTCTCAAAACCCAGGTGTGTGCAGGTGTGTGTGTGCTCTGACGTGGGGGACTTCTGCCCCTTTGCCACCCTCCTGACTCCGTCCTCATGCTACTCTCCCTCAACTGAGCACTCGCCACGCAACAACCAAGCTTCCTCAGTCTCCGAAGCAGGATTTAGAAGGCTATTCCCAGAGACCGTCTCACCCGGTGACCCAGTGGGATGGGCTCCCCTCTCCCCCCAAGGCTGAGCTGGCTGGCTGATCTCCTGGATTCTACCCAGCTCTGCCACTGGCTGCCTGTGTGACCGTGCACGTCACTTCTCCCCCCGCCCCATGCCTCAGTTTCTCCATCTGTAAAGGCAACCAACCTTGTAGAGAGGGTTGTCGAGGACAAACCCAGCTAGCGCTTGCATGGCAAGCTGCATAGCCTGGTGCAGGGCAATACCTGCCCTGCTCTCCACCCACTGCCCGCCACTCCCAGAAAGTACCCCTGGCAGGGAGCCTCTGCTTGTGTGATGCGGCGCGGCGGCTCGCACTCTGTCCCTGCATCTCAGAACCCTTAGTGCTGGTACCCGTGGCCCCTCCGAGGATTCCAGGCTGGGGCGGGGCAGCTGGGAAGCACAGATCTTCTCTCCTGGCATGAGGAGATCCGCTGACTTCCCAGCACTCCTGGGGTGCCGCCGCGGAATGAGGAACAGCCTTAGGACACCACTGCCGCCTACGTGGGGAATAATAACCCTAGGCCCAAGCAGGGACTGATCGCTAGGTGCTGCCAGTTCAGAGCTCCTGAGCAGCTCCGTGCTCACAGATACCACCACAGGGATGAGATCCGGGGCCGGCAGTCTCTCCTGTCAGCAATTTTCCCGAATAACATGTCTGAAATACGTAACTGGGAGATTACGATCTTTCAACACAAGGTCCCGGGGCAGGGGCGGTGGGTGGGAGTCAGCATTTCACTGATGATATGTCAGTGTTTAAAGAACTCGGATGAGTCTCTGAAGGTTCCCAGCTGTTGCTGCTGTTCTTACTGCTACATCCAGACACAACAACAACTGGTTTTTTAAAGAAAAGATCTGCCCCCAACATACATTTTTGTGTTGGTTTCTAACACACTGGATTCTATGCCGCAGAGCTGAGGATAGGCAGGACTCGAGAAATCAGGGGTAGTGCTAGAATGCGGCAGGGCAGGGCTTGGCCAGGGATCAGGGCATGGCGATGGAGGGAGATGTGAAGGCACGAGCGAGCTGGGTAGCTGAATGCAATAATGCAAGGCCAGGCTGAGCCAGGGAGAGGACACAGCGGGGAGATGGGAAAGCCAAAGCAGCTCCTGGAATGTTCCAGGATAGATCTGAGCAGAGAAGATGGGGACAACCGGGCAGCAGATCATCAGGGAGCTCTTGTAATGCTGCATGACAAGGCTGAATGGGTGAGCAAGAGAAGCGTGAGGCTGGGAAGGGAAAGGGGCATGGCAGAGTGGGGATGGAGAGCGGGGATCGCAGCTCATCACACCCTCCGCATCCATTCTGCTGGCTCCTGCTTCTCCATTTTCTGTGTCTTTCCCAATTTTGATGCCTCTTAAAACTTCTCTCTCCGTCGCTCCAGGATTCGCTCCCCGTACGAGTGGCTCAGCGAGACTCCCCAGCAGCTGGGAGTCCCAGTTCTTGGCTGCTTGTGTCCGCGGACCTGCCAGGACTTGCTGACGACAAGCAAAATTTCTAGGAATGCTGTTTCCCAGTTCAGTGGGGAGAACCTGCGATACTTGTCCTGCTCGCCCACTGGAGCTGGCCTGAAGATTGTCTGCACGGAGCCCTTTGCACAGTTACATGGCAGATCGCACGGCATGTTGGTGGTACCAAGGGACACCCGAGCCTTGGAAGGGGGATCTTAGGATAGCACCGGAAAAGCGAACCAGTATTTTGGTTCTGAAATCGCCAAGGGCTGGGGATGGGCCACACTGTTGCTGTTGTACCGAATGAGTCTCCTCCCCTGTTTCATTCCATGAGACCTTGTGCATGGCCTTGCTGGCGTCACACCAACTGGGAAGCTTGTACAGTGGAACAGGACTCTTGACACTTCCAAAGCCAGTTTTCTGGGCTCAAAAGATTCTTCAGAAGGCACAAAATGAGACATCAAGGGATTGCCCGGACCTGATCCTCGGGGCCCTGTTTCATCTCAGATGGATTCCATCCATACTGCAGAAAAGCGACACTTTCTCTTTTTTGTTTGCAGTATTGTGGCCGTGTTGGCTGCAGGATATTAGTGAGGCGAGGTAATATCTTTTACCGGACCAACTGCTTTCAAGCTTACACCAAGCTCTTGAGCCAGAGTCATCTCCCCTGCTGGTGCACAAAGGCCCACTGAGGATCCCAGCTCTGCAGGAGGCAGGAACCTTGGCTCGGCTAGGAAGAGCCGAGTGACACGGGCTTCCTCCAAGATACCCATACCTGACATCGACTGAGGACACCAGGCTGCCCCTCTTCCCCATGCGAGCCCCCAGTGTCCTGATCATTTGTAAAGCACTGGTCCAGACACCTGGGAGCTCCAGATGGAAACAGGGGGTGTGGGAAGGTCTCAGATGGTCATTACCCAGCTTGAAACCATCCTGATTATGCTTCTTGGGAGGCAAAAACTACAGCAGGGACTTAGACATGCTGCAGGTTCTCCGCCAGCCAGGATTCACACCGCAGGCCATGGAGTACATTGTTCCACTGACCCCCAGCGTGGGGGGCTCAGTATAGATTGTAGACTCAGAGGGGGAGGAGCTGTCCAGGTTCACTTACTGGGATTCACACTCATCCCTTTAGACTAGGATGGGGGGGGAGGGGGACACGACTCTTGTATTCTGCAGGTGTTCAGCTTCCCCACTTATCAGGCCTATGGGTCCTGGACATCCCCTGGCAATCACTGGCCTGATGGGGTGATTGTAGGAAGGAAACTCAGCTTCGGACAGTATAACCAGCGCCATGTGCAACAGCTGCTCCTGCCCCACTGGCAGGGCTTAGCTCCTCCCACCAGCTGGAGACACAGAGCTCCGCCTCCTTGAAGGTACATCATCCTCAATCCAAGGAAAAGAATAATCATGTATTATTATTTCTCCATTAATATTGCAATATTTCCAGGTTGGGCCCCTTTGTGCTAGGTGCTGTACAGGCATACGATAAATGATAGGTCCATGCACAAAATTGCTGTGGCTGTCTCATCAATAAGACGCGCACAGAGGCTCTGAGCCAGACATCAGCTCTTGCTTCATCCTTCCCCAGCCCAGAGTCAAAGCTTGTTTCCCACCAGGATAAAGGGGTCAGAGAATGGAGATTTGCAAGGGTCTGTTTAAAAACAGACGTAGGACAACAACAAATCCTTCCCATGATAAATCCTCTAGTGAAGAAACCCAGCAGTGTGTGCCTGACCTAGAGAAAGGGTGGGGGGCCCTTTAACTCTGCTAGCTGGACTGGCCACTTAGAGCAGCTTGCATTCCTCTCTGGGACACAGCAGCAATAAACACTGCAGTAAAATCTCACAGCTGGAGGATTTGTGCAATGCCATACTGCGTGTCTGGAGGCATAGGAGGGAACATGGATCACCCTGCAGCTCCGAGCCACTCCTCCTTGGACCCGCGTGAGGCAGGACATTGAGGGGGGAGGTGATCCATCACGATGGCTCAGAGACTGGCTGCTCCACCAGAGACTTCTCAGCCACGAGAGCTGATTTGCTGTGCCCAGCCTCACAATGCAAGCCTGGAGAACTGTGAGCCTGCGCTGCTTATGGGCCTGGGCCTGACCCTGTGAGGGTCTGACCACCCTCCTACCTCACTGATATCAATGGGAGCAAAAGGTTCTCAACAACTCATAGGAAGCACTGAGCATGTCCCAGGTTCATGCCCAGAATCAGGATTCAGGGTTAACACCCCAATAAGATGAATGGAACAAGCCATTCCTCTTGCAGCCTTTTTTCAGGCTGCCTGCAGACTCAGGAAAACACCCATCTATCAACTACACTGGAGTCATGTTTTCTCTGCAACCATGAAAGCCAGAAACACCCTGTTTTGAAATGTAACCCCTATTAACACAGCCCAGCTTTATGTGCATCCCACAGTGGTTAGACCATGTATAAGGGTTTGATAAGCCTGCTACTGCCTTCAAGCCACTAGAACTGGTCCTTCAGCTCAGGCTCATAATTTTAGATCCAGAAGCTGTGGGGTCAATCCCTGCTGATGACTCAGCCAGTGGCACGCTAGGGGTACTTGGTCCTGCCTCAGCACAGGGGTGGGGGTGGACTAGACGAACTCTCAAGGGCCCTTCCAGCCCTGCATTTCTATGGATCCTATGGTTAACATGCACACTGAGATTCCGGAGCACAGTTCTGCAGCCAGGAGCAGATTCCCTGGCTTTAGACTCGTGGGGAACACCTGCCTGCCTGCCCCCACCCCCCACCCTCGAGCAGCTTGCCAAACCCTTACCCAGGCAGTTGTGGCCATCGTGTGCCAGGCGGAAGCCATCGTAGCAGGTGCAGCGGTAATTCCCTGGGATGTTGACACAGTCGTGGACGCAGCCAGCATTGTCGTCCCGCTCACACTCATCGACGTCTGCAGAGAGGGGAGAGAAGCCCGGAGAGCGGTGAGAGACCTGAATCCCCTCCCCAGGCCCATCGCTGTACCTCAGATCAGCTACACGCCTCCAAGGCAGGAGAGGGTTCACTGAGACTTGCTAACTCATTACACATGTGATGCTCTTGGTCTCCACACTGGCTATGGTCAGGGTGACATGCATGCCCCCTAACATCACACATCCCAGTGTGGGTTAGTGCCACTCGCTTGCATTTTGGTGCTGCTTGCATTAGTTACTCTGAGGCTTCCCCATCGCATCACCATGGCAACAGTAAAGCGGGAAGGATGGGCATGCCATCGCCACTGAGACCAGCCAAAAGCAGCTCCGCAGGAGCAAAGCACCAAACCACGGGCCTGTTATCAGCCTCTGCCAAGAGTCAGCAGGCACGGGATGCAAAACAGAGATCACGCATTCAAACGTCAGATACAGTCGCAGTCCTAAGGAAGCCATCGGCTCATGACCATCGGAACAAGCCATGCAAAGACAGCGTGACCTTTGCTGTGGGCTCCAAAAGCAAAATCCGCCCAAGTCAGGATAGCTGGGCTTGACACAGGGGGTGTCCACAGAGTAGTAGCCAATCCTGCAGCTGCCCCTGCTGCTAATGCACCATTACTCTGAATGTGTAGCCCTGATCTGCCCCAGCAACCCACGTGCATGGGGAAAGAGGATGCTCCCATGGAGTTCAGCTCCATGGTGGGCCCGGGATGCAAACATCCTGCATGGGGAGCTCTCTTCCCGCCACCTCCTTAGCAGGACTCTTGCTGTGGGACAGTAGGGCCCATAGGACAGAGGGCAGGATGCGTCACTGAGTAAGCTAGTCTGGTAAAGAACTGGATGTGTTTAAAGCAACACGGTGCAGACAAAACTGCTGGGCTGACCTCTTTGCCAACTTATGGCCATGACTTCCATGGGGTTGCACAGTACATAAAACAACTCCGGATACACCCCCATATAATTAAAAAAACACAAGGCATTACTTGGGTCACTGAAATCATCTTGGATTCTTAAATCCAGTTTAACCTTCCGCTGCTGATGCAGTTTGTGTTTTCTGCATCTCTCTCGGTTGCAACAGCAAAGTCTAGCCTGGTCACTTCCACTTTCTGTTTACAGCCCGTTTTTCACTCTCTTGGTTTGTGTCTCTGTACTAAGGCTGGAACAATAGGAACTGCCATACTGGATCAGATCCAAGGTCCAATCAGCCCAGTATCCCATCTCTGATAGTGGCCAGAACCAACTGCTTCAAAGAAAGATGTAAGAACCTCACAGATCTCATCCTGGTCTCTAATAATTAGAAGTCAGCTTAAGCCCTGAAGCATGAGGCTTAATATCCCTTCCAAATTTTGTCGTCATTAATTACGATAAGTCTGGATATGCTTGGTATCCGTGTAAATATCCAGTCCTTTCCTGGCTCTTGCTAAATTCTTGGCCTCAGTCTGAGGCTGCTGTGTGTGGGGTAGTGGAAATATAGGGCATCATTTGCATTTTTAAAATTGGTTCTCATTTTCTTTTCTTTTGTTGAACTTCACAATGTTTCTCTTCCTATTAAGCTGTGTAGAAACGCCTTCCTCCCCTCACAACACAAGCTAGATTTTGGACCTCAGTTGACTGGCTGTCGTCTCTTTAATCTCTTTGTTTGTTTCTCCACCATTCATCATGTCAGTGGAAGCTGAGATACTCCAGAGACGGGTGAGAGTTGGTTCTGGTGCTTAAAGGAATGGGTGTCATGCTCAAGAGGAAAGCATTACGGAAGGCAATGTAATCAGAGTGCAGGAAACGAACCTTGTACAATGGTTCCCCACTACCAGTCCATGCCATCTCGTTTCCAGCAATGGACTGCACTGGGGCTAATATCTCTGCAGATGGTGGCTGCTTTGCACTGCAAATGCGATTACAACAGCTAAAAGTGAGGTGCGATTGGGTGGGAACCCTCATCTTTGGAGAAGAGATGGGTTTGTGGCGAAAACTCTGAATTCAGACTACAGAGATCTGGGTTCAGTGCCTGATTCTGCCAGAGACTCCCCATGTGTGATCTTGGGCAAGTCTCTTAATTTTTCTGGTCCTCCACTACCCAACTGAAAAATGGGAATAACAATACTTCCATTCTTCTACATTTAGATCGTAAGTTGTTGGGGGCAAGAATTGTCTCTTGTGGTGTATAGGTACAGCCCCTAGCACAATGGGGCCCAAGGAGCCACAGTAATGCTCAGACATAACACTTTACACAGCATCTTTTATGGAGCAGCCTTTGGCTAGTGACCAAGTATCTACCCTAGAGACCCCTAGAAATGACTGCAGAAAGTTTCTCGAGATCTTTACATTAGCTTTCCACCAGGCGTCCCTGGCTTGGGGCATAGAAGATAGATGGTGCCAACAACATAGAGAGATGAAAAAGATGGGAAGGGAAGGGACAGAGATCAAACTTGAATCTCTTCTATGCTGTAATCAGTTATAGAGTCCCAAGGCAAGAATTGCTCAGAGCAGAGAATATCTACCTCTAGCTTTTCCCCTGCTGCCCACCATCACAGTATCTTAGCATCTGCGCCATGTAGAATCAACAGCAATAGTGAAGTCTCTAGTGGACTTCATGGAGTCTCTGGCACAAGAAGCAGTCATAAATGGATTTCCTGAAATGGCTGAAGATGATTTTTAATGCGCTCTGTTTCCACAGTTAGGCATCTCTGAGCTTAGACTGTATGTAGATAAACACCTGTCAGGGATGGTCTAATACTTAGTTCTGCTATGAGTGCAGGGGACTGGAATAGATGACATCTTGAGTCCCTTCCAGTCCTATGATTCTAAGAATCCATCAGCTATTTGTGTCCAGTCTATTCTGATCCCAGAGCATGATTTCAAATCATACAAAAAGCTAGGACTATTAAAATTCCAGCCCAACCATTTTATTGTTGCTCTTCATTTCAGTGAAATAATTTTGGACTGGACCTTACGCAGAGGTCACAGAAGAGAGGGTACAGGATTGAGGGAACTGGGCAGAGCGCCAAATGGGTAGTCAATTTCGCTCCTGTGTTCTAGTCCTTTTCATGTTTTCAAGGTTTCATGCCCTAGCACAAGGCTGCAGTGTTTGGGTTGCAAACACGGCAGGAAAAGTTTGATTTCTTTAAAACAAAATCCAGGGCATCCTACTAGAATTTAAATAGATACAATCGCGGGAATCTGTCTTTTCCTAAAAGTGTTGGGGGTGATGGCCACCACAGCTTTGTTTTTACAAATTCTAGATTCAGAGCCAAATTCCACCCTTCAATTAAAAATAAGACCCAGCCTTCTCCTGGCCCAGAAGTTCCCATTGCACAGGCTGACCCTGTGCTGGCCAAAACGGGACCTGTAATTCCCCAATGGCACAGCTGGTAGCAACAGTGGAAGCTGCAATAGTGTAGACAGGACTGTTTTTAGGACTGTCATCCAATCCTGCAGTAGAACTTCATTGGTTAAGAATTGGAGCTTCTCATTTTGGTTTGAGTAGTCAAGGCGACAGTAGTATAAACAGAGCACTTTGGATTCACTGTCGCCCCTCCATAGCAGCAGCCATGGATTTACGGATAACGTGCCACGGATTTACCAAAACGAACTCTGGATTTGGGCAGGAAAGGACTATAAAGGTGCACAACTGACTGCAGCTGTAGCAGAAAGCTCTCTGGCTTTAAAGAGACACCTATCGACCTTCACTCCAGCCAGCACAGCACTCACAAAACTTCCAACTGCTAACTCTTTAAGAACGCACTCACAGCTTGGGTTGGTTTTTTGCCCAGCTGGACTGATCCGCGCTCCTTACCTTTGCAATGCTTCCCGTCCCCAGAGTATCCAGACTTGCAGATGCACTTGTAGGATTTGGGGGTGTTCTGGCAGAGGGCATCAATGTGGCAGCTGTCGGTCCCCTCGACACATTCGTCAACATCTGTGGGAGGAGGAAGAGAGAAAGCAACGTCACGAATCTCTGCACTGCTGCACTGCCTTGGGATGCGCTAAAAACACCCCACCTGTCAATACTGCGCCTGCTGCTGCTGCTCTACGGGTGAAAGATCAGCCTGAGAGACTGAAATTCTTGGTGTAGCCACAGATCGGGTGAAGCACGGGCAGCCGCAAGGCAGGCTTGCCAGGTGCACTGACTGCACCCAATCAATGGGCCTCAGCCGAGCCATAGAGGGAGCCCCGCTAGGGGCGAGCCCTCAGTCTCCAGGCCTCCTCCAGCCCTTGGCCTCTGCTGAGACTGTCAACGACGGGCCTGACACAGCCGGCACTCACATCAGTGGAAAGACTCCCGGTGACTTCACCAGGAGCTGGATCAGGATCAGTACAAACAAGTTCAACCATGAGCTGCTGGGCTTGGTGCGGGAACCCCCACACAGTCAGAGAGCGCCGTTCCCTCCCCAGCCAGCCTTCTCCCCGACACAGCCAGAGAGCACCAAGCCCCCCACCAGTGACTAGTGACTAAACTCCCCTAGTCTCCGGAAGCGGGTTCTCAGCCCTGCTGGAGACATTCCACTCTGCCTGGGTCTCCAGCCGGCCCCCTTTCAGCAATGGAGTTTATCCTCACAACCCCTGCGTGAGGCAGAGCCGGGCTATGATCCCCACTGATGACAGATGAGGCACAGAGCGACTCGGTGACTGGCCCAAGGTCAGACAGTGGCTGAACCGAGAACAGAACCTAGGTCTCCTGTACAGGGGCGGCTCCAGGCCCCAGCACGCCAAGCGCGTGCTTGGGGCGGCAAGCCACGGGGGGCGCTCTGCCGGTCGCCGCAAGGGCGGCAGGCAGGTTGCCTTCGGCAGCATGCCTGCGGAGGGTCCGCTGGTTCCGCGGCTTCGGTGGACCTTCCGCAGACTGCCGCCGAATTCGCAGGACCGGGGACCTCCCACAGGCAAGTCGCTGAAGGCAGCCTGCCTGCCGTGCTTGAGGCGGCAAAATACCTAGAGCCGCCCCTGCTCCTGTATCCCAGTCTGTGACTTAACCTGTAGCCCATCCTCCTGACTCCTTGCTCCAGAGTGGAGTGCTCCTTCTCCTCCTCTCTCCCCTCAGGTCTCCTCTTGCCAGTCTCCCCTTTCTTCTGCCCCCCCCTCCCACTCTTTCTACCTTCTTCGCCCACCAACCTGGTCTCCCTTCCCAGCTCCCCCTGCTTAACCTCACTCTCTTCTTCCCTCCCTTTCTCTCCATCTGTCTGCTTCACACGGCCCTCCTCTCCCTGCCTCACCCCCTTTTCGCTCACTGTTTAGAAGGTGCCCACCAGCCCTGTTGCAATTCAGCAGCAGCAGCAGCTCCGCTGGCAGGCGATGTACCGATGGCAGGGGATAAGCACCAGGTAGGAGGTGGAGGAAAGGCCTGGCTTCCCTACCACCCTGGCTCCAGGAGGATGCAGTCTGCTGGCTGCAAAGGTTTAACACAGCAGGAGGCAGAGTTATTGGGGGTTTTAATGACAGTGGCCATTTATAAACAGACAGCCCCTGACTGGGGTTTATGAGTAATAGGCTATTCACCTGGTTCCCTTCTGGCTTTTCACTATGTGGTTCCCTAACGGTATGTCTACACTGCAATTAAACACCCACGGCTGGCCCATGTCAGCGGCCTCAGGCTGCAGGGCTGTAAAACTGCAGTGTAGACATTCGGGCTCAGGCTGGTGCCCAGGCTCTGGACCCTGCGAGGTGGGAGGGTGTTTTATGGCACTGTAGACATACCCTAAGTGAATAACAGAGTCCTCATGTGCCGCAGCAGGCACGAACCCGACTACAGCTCACGTCTCATTCGTTCAGCTAGAGGGCCACCACTGCCACTCCCGAGGGGGCAATTAGCTCGACTGGTTGACTTTTCAGCCCCAGCCAGGGACTGACAGGTACAGGCCCCACCCCCAGTGCTGCAAGCTGGCTGATGAGCTATTGTGGCATCTTATTCTGCTTTTGCTTCTTTCCCAGGCTGGCTTTCACCCCCGGTTCTCACAAGAGTGAAGGGCACAGAAGCTGTGCTGATGAGCAGAATAATGCAGGCATTTAAAAGGGTTGTAATGACGACACAGACCCTAAAAGGAGAGAGAGTCAGTAGCTGCATCTCTCTCTACCACCAGGTATTGTACAGATGGTTTCGCAGAGCTAGAGGAATGGTGGGCTGGTTGGGTTGAGGCATGGGACTGAGGCTCAGGAGAGCTCTGTTCGATTCCTGTCTCTGCTATAGACTCCCTTTATGACCCTGGGCAAGTCACTTGACCTCTCTGTGCCTCAGTGTCCCATCTGTACCATGGGGATCATAGGAAGGGTGTTGTCTGGGTAGATCCATTTATACTTGTGAGGCTCAGACACTACAGTGATGGGGGCTGTATAAGACATAGGAGAGGCGGATAATAAAATAGGTCTTGACCCACAGCAGGACTGTTCCCTGCAATACACCATCTAGCTCACAGGCTCTCAGCCTGGGGGTCGTGACTATTCGGTCCTTCCCAAATGGCTAATCTCAGTGGAAAGAGATTGAAACCCACAGATCCTGCAGTCTCGCTTGGAAAGCCCAGAGTGGCCGGGATGCCACAATCTTCTCTTGGGAGAATATTCTGCTGGCCTAGGAAATCTTTGCTCTCAGGAGATCTAAAGGGCAGCTGAGCAGACTCCCAAGTGGGGGAAGACGCCATTCGAAGGTTGAACGTGACCAATGGGAGTTATCCTAAGGAGGGAGTCCCACGTCCAGCAGGAGAAAACCCCAGTTACTCTCTCTCACCTTGCCTCTTATTCTCACACTTGCAGGGAAATCACAGGAGCTGCTATTGGGAGGTTTTCACTTGCAACGCAGAGGGGGCACATGCATGTATACTGTATAAATATTTACACAATGCATTCAGATTTGTTATCCTACATTAATCATGGCCGGGAGCCACCACTGCAACCCCCGAGTCATTAATCACCCATTAGAACCTCACCCAACACACTGGAGACAACAGATGATTTGCAGTCTGGGGTGGGGAAATCGGATCCAACTTTCTGCCAGAAGAGGCACCTCCAGACAGGGTGGAAGAGAGCACGATGCAATGGTTCCATGTCGCCATCGTGGGACCTGATTGCCTTCTTAGACTCAGGGCAGGTCTACGCTACCGCTTGAGTCGATCTAACTTACATTGCTCAGGGGTGTGAAAAAGACACACCTCCCCCAAGCGACGTAAGTTACAGTGATCTAAGTGCTGTCCACACCGGTGCTATATTGCCGGGAGATGCTGTCTCATGGAGGCGGAGTAATCACACCGACGGGCGAGCGCTCTCCCGTCAGCACAGAGCGTGTTCACCAGTCGCGGTGCAGCTGCATCGGTGCTGGAGCGCTTCAAGTGTAGACCTGCCCTCAGGCTCTACTTGCCCTGATCAAATTCACCAGGGAGCCCTCTGCTCAAACCCCTCTAGGGCTCGAGGTTAATACAGCCACTCAGTGCACAGAGTGCTCACGAGGAGAGAAATCAGATCCTTTGTGCCAAAGCTTTTCCAGCTAGTAGCGACCCCTGTCAGGCCTGAGCGGTTACCTCATAACTCAGCCACATGGAGACAGCCACATTCTGAGGCGTAACTCATCTGAGCGCATTTGGCCTCACTGACAGCTCACACTGGCTGGGCACAAGGAAGGGGCCGGTCCCCACTGTTAAAGCTGTTGGCAGTGAGACTTCTCCAGCTGCAGACTTACCCTCTGCTCCCCGTTGTCCGTCCCCCCACCAACCACTGCCACGCGCACTTCACCGATCTGCTGCAATAAAGAGCCTGTGTGCAATGAAAGCTGCCCAGCTTCCCCAGGGATGCTTTCTGGTTACCTCCCTTCCTTTCTGAAGCTGGGATCAAGGCTGTCACCGGCCCCATCTCCCTGCATCCTTCCTCTCATTGCCTTTCCACCCTGGTCTCTGCCCTGCTGCCCATCCCTATCGCTTACTCTTCTGGGAAGGGAAGCCCTCGCTAGTCCAAACCTTCCACCTTCCTGGGATTCCGCACCCCCTTATTCCTATGAGACTGTATTTCCAACAGGGCAGCCACCGCCGCAGGCCCTCCAACAATAGGTGAAGATGAAAAGGCTTCCACAGAGCCAAAGACAACGCTGTAGCTTAGAACTAGCATCTACTCCACCACAGGGAACCCTTAGGACACAGGGGTCTTAGACACAAATGGAAGGGAAGGAGGGTCAGATTCTGTTTTCAGTCATACTGGTGTAACTCCAGGGTAATTCCCCTGATTTAAATGTAGTTACTCCTGATTTACACGAACGTAGCTGAGTTTGGGATCTGGCCCAAAGTTCCTTACAGTTCTACGGGAGAAAGGGGGAAGGTCATTTCCTCCCAAGTAGAGCCAGGCATTTTATTGTGGAAATATACCCCCCTCCTCGCCTCACTCTGCCCCCAAGGGCGCATGCACCCAACAATACACGGGCACCACTTTTAAAATTAAAAACGTCTGCAAATAAAAACAAGATGGAAAAACCTGCAAAAGCCCACAAAAGCGTAAAGTTCATCCCTCCCCGAGTCATATTTCCCAGCTCTCAGGAACAGAGCCGAGACTTCCACACAGGATCACACAGAGAACTCCACGACCACATTTCCTAAAGGAGACTAGGGGCTCAGAGAGCTCGCCATGGAACGGGAGCGGCTCCAACCCCTCAGGTATACAGAGCCAGGAACCCGTGGCTCAGGCTGCGGTGAAGGGATCCCAAGTTAAAGGCTAATGGTCGCTGCAGGACACGCAGAGTCCCCCTAACCTTTTCCTTCCGCTTCAACGCTCTTGCTGCTGCCCACACTGATCCGCAGACCTGACAGGCTGCCCCTGGGGAGACACAGGACGCCGGAGTCTTATGCAAAGGCCAGAGATGCCCCTTAGTACAGACAAGGGCGTCTTGTGCCCCTGCAAACCGCCACTGGCACGGGTTTCAAACACTCTCTCAGCCGGTACCACAGAGTTGGGGACCTGCGTGGTGCCTGCTACGAGGGAGAAGGGGAGGATTCACAAGGCTGCAGCTAAAACACTTTTCACTCAAAGAGCCATTCAGTGCAGGAGGAAGCGCTGGAATTACCATAACTCACCATTTGGCATCACGTCCAGCTGCAATTAGACTTTCAAAGGAATATTCAACTCTATGTAACCTTTTTCATCGCATTGAAAGGGATGCTAAGAATAGCAAGACTCAGCACTTAGGCATGGCTGCCATCTTCACAGCACTTTTCAGACACTAACCGATTGTGCCTTGCAGAAGTAGGGAAGCATCAATTTACAGATGAGGAAACTGAGGCATGGACACAAAGGTCTGGCTTTTCAGAAGTGCTGAGCACTTGGGGTTCCATTGGCCTTCAGCAGCCCCCATGTGTGCTTGAAAGTGCTGGAAATGACTGGCCCAAAAGGTGCACAGGGTGTTCACGTCACAGGCACTCAGATCTCTTTACTCCAAGTCTGATGCTTCAAAGCACAAGATCACCTTCCTCCTCCTTCTGAGCGCAAGTCACGGACCGTGGGCGCTATTCAGAGAACAAAAGACCTTTGGCCAAAATTTACAAACCCAGGAGGCTAAACTGAGGCTCCCCGATCCACATTTAAACACCTAAGTAAAAGCAGCCTGATTTTCAGAGGCGCTGAGCAACACCAGTTTCCACTGACTTCAGTCAGATTTGTGGGTACTCATCACTTCCGGAAAGGAGGCCACTTATGCATAGGAACCTACATCTGGATTTAGGAGCCTAATTTTAGGTACCAGGGCTGGAAAGTTTTGGTATAAGTGACTTGTGGACAGTCACTGAGGGAATCGGAGTCAGAACGGGAATTAGAACACAGACAGGCATCCGGGAGCAATCCTCAGATGCTCTACTTAACAGCTCTCGAGGTAAGACGCTTCTTTACCCGTGCTGATAATAAAATCACATTAGCTTTGAAATTTCTAAATATTTAATTTAATTTACTCTGCTTCATTTTCACTCAATGGAGACAATGAGATCTTCTAGTTCTCAAACTTCAGCAACCCAGGGACCCCCATTTTGATTTAAAAATTTTCACAGACCCCAAAACCCCATACACAGCCCTAGGCCCTGCCCCCACTCCATCCGTTCCCCCAAGGCCCCACCTCTTCCCACCCCCGCTCAACCCCTGCCTCTTTCCACCCCCACCCCCCCTGAGTGCGCCCCGTCCCGTGCAGGAAGCGCTAGGAGGGAGGGGGAAGAGTTGGTCATCAGGGCCCGCAGACCCCCCCGGGAGTACCCCTGCGGGTGGGGTACAAAATGTTGGATTCACTGGCAAAAAAAGAAAAAAATGACAAGAAAGGGGGGGGAACCAAAAATGTGGTATTTTGAACATCTTCACTTTTTGAAAACCACACTGAAAATTTCCCACAAAATATCGAACTGGACTCTGCTGCTTCCTTTCAAAAATTTCTCACAAAAAAAAAATAACGTTTTCCCATGAAGATGCAACCCTGTTTTTCTGCAGGGAAAAAAATGTCAGTTGAAAAATTTTGACAAGCTCTAGGCATGACACTGCTGTTTGCGTTTCCAGCACTTTGAAAGGCAGGAGGGTTTCAATTATTAGACCATCTGAGCAGAATGTTTTCAACATCCCATTGATGTTTCTGTTCATATTTGCTTTTGTAAAATCCCCTCTCTCAAATGTAGGACATAACCTATGTGATGCTTCCCCTTGATGAAAGAAAGTCCTTTTAGTCTCAGCTCTCAAATCCAGGCTCAGACTTAGGTTTTTTTCTAGCATTCTGGGTGAAGGAAGTTCCTGTGTGACATATCCTTTCCTGACACAGCTAGCACTTGACATTTGACATTTGTTCTGTTTATACAGCACAAGGGGGTCCTGGACCATGAGTAGGGCTCATAATTAGGAGCATGAGGAAGGATTTCAACATGTTGGGGTTGAAATGGCTGGAGTCATTTGTTCTTGTGTGGAGTCACTGCTAGCTACTTCAACCTAAATGATTAGAAGTGGGCACTAATTGGGAACCCAGCTGGAGACCCTATGGGTCTGATTTACAATGGGGCTGAGCCATTAGACCTCCCGATGAATTCAAAAATCCATCCAAAAATGGAGGCACCAAGAATTAGTGACTGCACATGAGGAGAGAGACTGCACAGCGCCGTTCCCAGAGGAGCTCTGCCTAGCAGCCCCACACTCGTCTGCGCAGCTCCATCATCAGGCACAGCCAGACTTATCAGCCTCATGAGGATGAATTCAGGTGCTGGGTAAACCAGCTGACACAAACTTTCACTATGTGACCGTTCCCAGCCGGGTCTAGACAATTAGAACACAGCGACTCATCTGAACGCCGGCTCAGCCCATGCTGGAAGACAATTCACTCTTCACTTAGGCCACGTCTACACTATGGCTGCTGTAGCTGTGCCGCTGCAGCCACCATCGTGTAGATGCTTCCTCTAGCGACAGAAAGGGTTCTTCCGTTGCCATAGGTAATCCACCTCTCCAAGCAGTGGTAGTTAGGTGCACCGAGACACATCTACACCGGGGGTTAGACTGGCACAGCCACAACACACAGGGAGTGCCAGAGCGATGTTGACCTAACTTTTAAGCAACAAAGAGTCCAGTGGCACTTTATAGACTAACAGATGTATTGGAGCATGAGCTTTCGTGGGTGAATACCCACTTCGTCAGATGCATGAGTATTCACCCACGAAAGCTTATGCTCCACTACATGTGTTCGTCTATAAGGTGCCACAGGACTCTTTGTTACTTTTTACAGATCCCGACTAACACGGCTACCCCTCTGATACTTAACTTTTAAGTGTAGATCAGGCCTTATTTTGATTGCAAAGAAAACACGGGCACCGCCTATACCACTCTCTGGGCACAGAAGTTAAAAATCCAATGCAAAAAAACCACACCAGCACATTCTCCTCCCATCCACTGTCACTGGAACATCTGAGACCAGATCAAAACCCCCAACCACCCTGCAAATTCCTGAGAGACAGACCCCCACCCGCAGCCCTCCTCAAACGCCTGCTGAACACGGGCAGACTTTGCAGCTTACCAACAGGTTGAGACACACAGGCTATTTTGGACCCACATGTGCAGAGTGAATCCCATGGGCCCTCTGGGTAGCGCTAGTGCCTACGTTGATCTTGACCAAGGACTAAATTATAAACACTTGTCACTACCAGGCCCACAGTGGGATGGGTCCAAGACTGGTGCCACACTAAGGAGGTGCGGGGGGGAAGAAGCATTTGGGTACCTGAGAGTGAGGATACAATTTCTTCTTCACTGTCTCTCTCTCTTCTTTCATGTGGCCAGGTGCTAGTGGACAGCCAGCAACAGCAGCAAAGGGTTCTGGGAAGTGGCAACCACAGCACATGCCTAGGGCACAGTCTGCCCCAAATGGAATTTTGTGCGTCACTCAGGAGGAGAACGGGGCAGTGGAGAAGCAGAAGGAAAAGCTGAGAGGAAGTTATTTGGGTTACTCCCTAGCCATGGGGACAGCCCCCATTTTCGAGCACCCTCGGGGCTTCTGCACCCACCAAAGGTCAGGAGTGGCCGCTGGTCAGAAACAAAAACAAACACCAAGGACAGGGGGTTCCTGGAGCAAACAGCCTCAAAGCACTAAGGCAAAAATAAATACAGTGAGAAATTTGGGGTGGGGGTGGGGAAGGCCTCCTGTGCTCACACACCTCTTGAGCCACAGCCCACAACTTGTCTCTTCCAACTCCTAATCATGCTGACAGCTCCAACCTCTGTCAGCTGTGAGCTCCCTCACTGCAATGAGCTGGCACCTGGGTGTTCCCCCAGCTCCCTGGCACAGCTGCCACTCTCTCTCCGTTCCCCTGACCATTTCTACTCTCCCCCCCATCACTTTCACTCTGACTGTCCTCTCCTACCCCATCTTGTTTTTTATCCTGTGGGAATTCCCCTCTCCCTCCCAGCCCCACCGACTCCCCAGCAGGGAGTCTACAGAGTGAGCTCATGACTAGGGGT
Organism: Mauremys mutica; assembly: GCF_020497125.1. Classification (NCBI taxonomy): domain Eukaryota; kingdom Metazoa; phylum Chordata; order Testudines; family Geoemydidae; genus Mauremys; species Mauremys mutica. The sequence goes on from NC_059075.1 coordinate 133,600,730, forward strand.
TGTTGTCTGGACCCATCCCCCTCTGCACTGCCGACTGAGAAATGATCATCTAGTGATTTGGGTGCTAACTTGGGAGATCTGGGCTCAATTCCCTCCTTCATCACAGACTTTGGACATGTCACTTAGGGCCAAATTTCTAGAGGTCTTTAGGCACCCAAAGGTACAGATAGGTGCCAAGTGGGCTTTCCAAAGGGAGTTAGGCACCTAGGCATTTATCTTCACCTTTAGGCACCTAAATACATTTTAAAATCTAGCCTTACGTCTCTGTGCCTCAATTCCTTACCTGCACAGTAAGGACAATAGCTTCTAGGTCTGTCACAAGGAAAACTACATTAGAAATTGCCAGGCACTCAGATACTCCATTAATGGGAGCCCTGTAAATACCTAAGCTACCTAGCAAGCTAGAGTGTCTGCTGGCTCTTCATACAGGAGCAGGAAGGTAAGACAGGATGCTGTGCCATAGGACCACACTGGCAGATCCAAGGATGTGTGGCATTCCTAAGAAACAGGAGCGCAAGGATCAGTGACCTGGTTAGCAAAGGAAATGCAGACTACTGTAGGCAAAATCAAAACCAGCATTGCCCTCTCTTACGACTGCAAAGATAGGAAAAGTGTAAACACCGAGGCCAGAATTTTCAGAAGGGCTCAGCGTCCCCACTTAGTGCTGGATTTTCAAGAAAGCCCAGCTTCCATCTGGGCACCTAAATAACTGGCGATGGGGGAAGGTCCCAGAGCTCAGGCTGCAGCCCGAGGCCAAACGTCTACACAGCAATTTTTAGCCCCGCAGCCCGAGCCCCATGAGACCGACTCAGCTGACCCAGGCCCACCATGGGACTTTTATCCCTGTGTAGATGGACCCTAAGTGACTTGTCCAAGGGGATGCAGAAAGTCTGTGGAACAGCAAGAACTGAATCCAGATCTCCAGCGCCCCAGGCTAATACCCTAACCAGTGGTCTCTCGCTTCCGCCCTATTTGTACTGCAGTGGTGCTAGACATTCCAAGGTTCCACTGTACATACACATCATAATACCTAGCTCTTATGTGGCCACTTTTCATTGTCACATCTCAAAGCGCTTTTCAAAAGAGGTCACTATTATTATCCCTATTTTACAGATGGGAAAACCGAGTCACAAAGAGATGTTACTTGCCCAAGGTCACCCAGCAGGCTAGTAGCAGAGCCAAGAACAGAGCACAGGTCTCCTGAATCCCAGTCCAGTGCTTCATCCACTAGGCCACATTATCCGTGCTACCAGCTTTATTTTTTTTTAATTTTTAAAAAAAAACCTGGCTATGGGTCCTTTCTCCTCCTCCTTTTTTGTGTTAAGACCAAAAAAAAAAAAAGCACCAATAAGTTTTTATCTCTAGGCTAAAAGCCCAAATCAATTTGCAAAGCCAGGGTGGTGGCAAAAACAACTCCAATACAAACAAAAATGCTGTAATTTTCGTCTCTCTATAAGAGCTTCAGATTTTTCTTTTAAATTAAATATATATACTATATAAAAATACAGTTAACAGCCTTTCCGTGTGTGTGTGTGCATGCACACTTGTGTGTGTAGTTGTTGGCAGGCTCATTAAGTTTCCACTCAGCCTTAATGCCAAATTTAAGCTTTATAACTTCAGGAGCCCTTTTCACCAGGGTATTAAGAACCACCTCAGACACTGCGGTGCAGTTTATTAATCATTTGTTTGGCGCACAGCACAGCCAGAGAGCAGAGGGACTCGGGAGGGCAATTTGTATTGCACTTAAAAGGTCTGGTCACAGGACAACGCGCTGCTTCATCTGGAAGACGATGAAACGGCCTGAACACATGGCCCCTTCCTCCAGAAACAGGCCTCACGAGCTCAGAATGTACTCTGGAGGCATCTCTAAAGAAGCTGTCTGGCTGAGTCTCTTTGTACTGGAATGGTTTATCAGGAGGCCTCAGAATTCACCGCTTCCCCAGACAACTCTCTACAGAGCCTTGTTTTTTGGGAGAGGGCAATAGGGTTGTCATCCCTCCAGGATTGTCCTGGAGTCTCCAGGAATCAAAGATTATGTCACATGATGAAACCTCCAGGAATGTGTCCAAACAAAACTGGCAACCTTAGAGGCCACAGTGGGTTACAAAGTTAAGAGAGAAGGGAAGAGACACCCACAGGCAATGGACATGTGCAGTCAAAGATTCAGAGTTCAAATCTCAAGCACTACCCCCAGGGCTTTCCAGTGTTAGCCAGGCGACTCAAGTAGACCCGGGGGGGCCAGACTGTCACGTGACCAGCACCCAACATTCTGAACTCTTCTGAAAATCTGGTGGATGGAGCAGGGATTTATGTGCACTTCCAACAGATGACAACAAGCCAGTGGCCTTCGCGACGGCCTTCCTTGCCCGTGGCTCAAAGCACTACTCAGGCTTTCATGCCCCCTCTCCCTTCCCACCCTGATGGGATATTATCCCCATTTCACAGATAGGGGAACTCGAAGCATGTGGAGGCAAAGAGTGATTTGCCTACAGCTGAACAGCAAGTCAGGGCAGAACCCAGGTGTCCTGACTCCTAGTCCTGTGCTCTACCCACAAGACTGTCCTGCCACACCAATCAGAAGGGGCTGAACCGCTTTGAAAGTACCCTTGTTGCTAGGCTGAGATTCCCAAAGCCATCCAGTTTGGACACCCAGTTCCCATTAAAATTAAAGGGCCATGAAAATCTCAGACACAATCTCTAAGGGCAAAATCCTTGGTTGTGCTACTGGGGGAAGGGAGTGAGAGCGCAGAGATGCTCTGGGCCTGACCGCCCTTTCCCTTTCCCTGGCATAAATCAGGAGTCACTCCATAGGGTATGTCTACACAGCAGCTGGCCGAGTGCTTCCTAGTGTGGGCAGACAGACACGCTAGCTCTGCACAAGCTAGTGCATTAAAAAGAGGAGAGCAGCCATGGCAGCACGGGCTAGACACCCAGAGATGGACCCTGGGGATCAGGTGGGCCTGCCCACCCATGCCACTGCGACCATATTGATTGTCTTTCTACCCACACTGGGACACACCCGCCAAGCTACTGTGTAGATGTACCCACTGAAGTCACCAGCGGAGAACAGGAGTAACAGTCTTGTTGTGAGCACTATTTTATGCAGTAGGAGGGCAGAATTCCTAACACCTGCACTTGGGCAAAACCAGGCCTTTTGCTGACTAGCATGTATGCTGCCATGTGCTCCTCTCCTCCCTGGCTGCTCTCCACCACCACCTGGCCTCTGCCACAGAAGGAAGGATGAATTCACCGTGGTCAGCCAATCTCAGGGCAGCAGCAGCAGCTTTCTCATCACACCTAAGGCTCCAAAGGAGCCATTCCACAGCATGTGACTCTCATCCCCACATCTTAGCACCTCACAATCAATAAGGGATTGTCTTCTCACGGAGCCCCAGGAGGGGTTATCCCCCATTTTACAGTCAGCAAAGGGAGATCAAGTGACTTGCTCAAGGACGCACCAGCAGGATTTGAACCCAGGTCTCCTGCAGCCTCGTCCAGGGTCCTATCCACTAGCCATGTTTCCTACTCAATAACACCCTCCCTTATGTAAAGAAGAGAGACTATTCAACGATGACGTTGGGGCAGCAAAGCTCCTGTATGCCATGTTTATGGTACATGGCTACTTCTTTTGTGTGCAGGTTCCTATGAGGGGAACTGTGACAATGAATGGGCAAATTCCGCTCTCAGTTACGGAGTGGTTTTGACAGCATTATGGCTTGATAATTCCACGTAACAGAGCTGAATTTGGCCACAAGGCAACAATTTTACAGACTGATCTCAAGTGGGCCATCAGTTGACACCCGTAATACCCATGTGAGGGCCAATCCTGGGCTCCCTTACTCAATGGTTGGGGTAAGAGTCAGTGCTGGGCCTTTCATCAGGTTTTTCCACCATTACACCTTGCTGACTCTTCTGTATTATTGCTGACGAGCTCTCATGGCTTTTTATAATCAGCCTGTGGCTCCGTGGTTCCCCGTGCCATCCCGGTCCCACAGTTCGTGCTGTGCAATCTCGAACGCCTCACTACAAGCTGGTCTTTCTTTTGTAAATTTCTTTGCGGTTTTCGTGCTTGTCTCCCCCCTAAGGTTTGTTTCTTTAAGATGTTACAACACCCCCAAGCTATTTTTTAAATAATTTGCTCTGCTCTGGAGAGGATGGCAAACGTTAATCATTGTTTGGGTCCTCTCCTTCATACCAATTTCACACCAGCACGCAGGAGATCAGACTCAGTCCCTGTGGGCTGATCTGCATTGGAAAAGCTGTGCCGATTTAAACCCACTTCTACTTCCAATTCAGTCTATACCAGGAGGGTTTTGCACCAGTTTAACAGACCGATTTTAAATCCATTTAGATGCAACTATTCTAAAGTGCACCAGCCCTTAATTCTTTAAGAAAATAGGAGTGTTTGTTACTATGGGTTTTTTGTTTTGGTTTTTGTTCCCCCCCAGTTTGGATAGTGGATTTTTTAAACTAATCAAACTTCCTTTTAAAAAATTTTATGTTTAGAAACTGATGATCACATGATCTCCAGAAGGGAAAAGGGCCTTAACTAAAAGTCAGTCTGGATGGCGCACTGGGGCTAGTTTCACATTGTGAGACAGAGCAAACCTTCTTTACCATCACAAGCTTTTCCGAACACCCCTCTAGAGACTTATAATTTCGAAAGTGAAGGGTAAAGTTATTCATGCATATTTTTTCCTAAATAGATTACTCCAGTGTGACTTTCTGCTCAGAAAAATAAATAAATAAAAATCCTCTACCGTTTGGAGACAGCAATGCACCTCAGCACAGGAAGATTCAAGGTGTCTGGATATTTATACTCCAGTCGTCAGTTAAAAAAAATTAAAAAAAAGTCGTCTTCCCTCCCTCTTACCCCGCCTTTTTATTAAATCTAAGTACAGGCATGTTAGATGCCCTCAATCAAAGATCTCCTTTGAACTGCTGCATGTTGAAATGTTTACAGTTTTATATTTCATATTTTAGTGTGGCGGCAGGGGGAGCGTGATTATAATACTCTGACTTTTCCAGGGCATAAGCAGGGGGAGGAGGAAAGAGGAGGAGTGGGGGGAAAAGGTTACACTGAGATGGGAGGGGAGCGTCTTTTCTCTGCAATCATATAAATTATATTCTTGAAAATTCCCCATGCTGTGGGCCCTGCAGGTGCACTCCCATTAAAAGAGAACCCAACCCATTACTCCAGAAACCCATCTGCAATCAGCATCTTCGTAATAACACTGGAGATTAATGCCTCTGGGTAGATAGCGAAGATTCTTGATGGGAGGCTGAAAGATCTTTTCCTTCTAGTGCAAACTGGAGCCAGGAAAGTATTATGTCTTTATAGATATTTAAGAAAGCAGGCTAATTAATGCTTTTACTTGTAGAATAATAATTATTTAGGCTATGCATTCTGTCTCTATTTAATACACATGTGCATGCACGCGTCCACGTACGCACACACACGAGATTTTAAATCTCATTTTGCTTTACTGCATTTGCACAGGGTCTGTATTAGACTTTGCACTATCTAGTGTTTGCAACCCTGGTATTAAGAACGAAGTAGCAGAATCCTTTGAGAGATGCTATATTCACCCCTCGCCCGCCTTATTTTCTTTCTGAATTTTTCCCATCAAAGGGCAAATGCAATTTTGCATTGCTTCTGAAAATGGGGAGGCTGCAGCTCAATGACTTAAGGGAGGATCTCAAGGAGAAGCATGATTACCTAGGACCATAGGAACTGCCAGACTGGATCAGACAATGGGTCCACATCTGGCTCAGAATTCCGTCTCAGAGAGGCTGGCACCAGCTGCTTCAGAGGAAGGTGCAAGACACCCTGCAGGAGGCAGTGATGGGATGACACTTGATTACCTGTTCTGTTCATTCCCTCTGGGGCACCTGGCACTGGCCACTGTCAGAAGACAGGATACTGGGCTAGATGGACCTTTGGTCTGACCCAGTAGGGCCATTCTTATGTTCTCTTGACCCCCAGTAGTTAGAGGTTGGCTTGCACTTGTGGCTTATTTACAAGAGTGAAGCCCTGCAGTAGAGCAGGTGGCTTCCATGTCACGCTCTTATGGATCGTAAAATGCTATAACAGGTAGACAAAGGAATAAACAAGAATGGGTGAATTTATCAACTCTTCCGTACAAAAGGAGACTTGACATATAGCTCTGGCTTCCAAAGTATCCTGAAATATACTCTTTGACCAGTTTATCCAGGGGTTTATGGGAAGAATGCAGACCTCACTAGCAACTTGGTACATATAATTCTTGACTTGCCAGCATCTTCTTTTGTCTATCTGTTAATTAAACCCAGATTATTTGGTTTTCTATTAATTCCTCTGCCTTTCCCTGCCTAAACAGACCTGACAAGTTCCCCAGAGGGCCAAAGCTCTTCCAGACACTGGCTCCACTTAAGTGAGGTCTGGAGGATGATTGTACTAAATTTGTTCCTTTCTTTCAGACTAAACTTCCAACGGATAATTCAAAGTTATGAATAAGTCAGCAAGCCCTACAAATGCTGAGATTGTTTATTAAAATGAAGGCAAACCCATAATATGGAGATGAACTGCCTCCAGCTTTCAAGACAGTTGCCTGGGTGGTAGAAAGATAAAAGCTTCAAAGTTAGTAGATTTTTAAAGAGCCCTTTAAAAAAAAAAAGGGGGAAATATTTTATACAAGGCCACATCCTCAGCTGGTGTAAAACAACATAGCTTCATAGATTTACACCAGCCACGGATCTGGCCCATCGTTTTTCAAAACCTCCCAGTAAAATGTGCCTTGACCACCCTAATTTTTACATGTCAGTTTCCCAGAGACCTACAGTGACTTGTTCATTCTGAAAGCCAATGGATACTGGATTCCCAATGAGGATACATTTTTCTCTGTGATATGCAATTTATACTCCATGCTTTCCAAGTTCAACTTTTTTCCTGTCTCTCCCTCTCTCCATACCATTTAGTTCAAGACCTCGGGTCTTTCCAGCGATATAGAAGGATCTAATCCTCAAGTTCAAACTTTTTCACAGCTACTCTTCACTCACAATTCACTGGAAACACCCTCACTGAGAACAGCCACTATTGTACACTACAGAATGAATTGATTAGAAGAGTTGCCTGCTAATCTACAGTTGCAAGAATAATTCAATTTATCAGCTCATTGGATCAGAAAGGTTCTTTTAATTAAAATGGGGAGAGGGTAGATCATCAACTGAGGTAAATCTCCGGATTTACCTCAGTGGAGAATCTAGCCCAATGGTTTGTCTCTCCCCACCCCTCCTCCTTCTTCCCCTGAAGGGATCTGTCAAGTCTCTGCAGGATGGAATTTTACTTTGCTATTTTAATGCAATTCTGGGCCAGGCTTAAATGGAACTGGAAACCAAAAGGCCTTAATAAATAAATATTATGATAAGAAATGAAAGCAATGTATACACCAAAGATAATTTGAGGCGGGATAAAAACCGAAACATTCCTTTCTGAGCCTAAATCATAAAGCTTTACATTAAGCTGGACTTTCTCTTTCCAAACCCTGGAAAATATCTGCTTGCGTTTGCCCAGACAGTCCTCCCATAAAGTCTTTTATTGTTTTAAAAACACTTTAAAAGAGATAAGACAATAGCCTTGAAATTCCTTCTAACCTTGCAGGGGATGGGGATGAGGATGAGGGGGAGAATACCCATGGCTGAAATATGATTATCATTAATGTTCTTTAGAAACGTCCCCTACTGACCCCCGTATTTCTCCTACTCACTATTTAATCTCAGCATATCCATAGGTGCTTAGATACTAGTATAAAAAAAAAAGCCATGACAGATTTATACAGATGATCTATACGTACAGAAAGAGAGAAAAGTGTGTGTGTTTGAGTGTATAGAAAAAACAGAGATTGATACCGATAGCGGTGCTATAGAAAAAAAGAAGATATAGCTAGCCAGACGACACATATCTGTGTGTGTGTGTATGCGCGCACGCGTGTGTATGTTTGTGTAAAAGTCTAAGCAAAATATAGAGGTGCTATAAAAAAAACTTAAAATACAGATAGACCACGCATAAAGCTAAATGCGTGTATATAGAAAAAGTCAAGGTAAATATAGAAGTGGTGATATAGAAAAACCTGTAGCAGATAAAGGCAGAGTGTATTTACACACATACAGTGCTTTGGCTATATATCTACACACACAGAGAGCTTTGGTTTTGGAATTAAAAACCCAAAGAAAAGGTACAAGTCACCTGCATATATATATGCACTATACATCATCCAAAGCACTATACATCATCTATCTTAAGTTTGTCTCTGGCATCCATCACCAAAGGAGTAGCTAAATGTTTCCAAGGTTAAATAAACTTGAATATACACAAAAATAAATATTAATATGCACTTTACACCTTCCATCATTACCAGCATCAACTCTTTTTTGTCTCTCTCAGCATCACTTATTAACTCTAAAATCATTAGCTAATTAGTCTTCCCAACTCACATGGGAGTAGGAATTCTTCTTCCCATTTTACAGATAGAGACACTGAAGAAAACTGCTCCCTTCTTCCTCTTTCTGATTCTAGGGCTAAAAAACAAAACAAAGCCACAAACCAACAACAAAAACTTTTCCCACCCAATATTCCCCCTTTCGCCTCTCAAAAGAAAGTCTAAACCAAGCTCTAAGATATGAACACCGCATTCATTAAAGGGCTAAAAACTAAAGGGAGAGCAGGATAATTCTGTGATCAACCTTGCAAACAACTCCACAATTTATTGTTGATGGTGCTCAATTCTCAGACGGCAGACGGAATAAAAAACCAAAGGAAAGGTACAAGTCGCCTGCATGCAGACAGAACAGTAAACCTTAGAGCAGGGAAGATTCTTCTTACCTTGGCTAGCTTTATTTGCCAACGTGTTTCCAGAGTGGAGGAGAAAGAAGAGAATGCAAAATCCAGCAATCTGCAAAGCCCCCATTGCAGTCTGTGTGTGTGTGAAGGATGGTGGGTGGGGGGGAATTTTCTGATGCTTTTCAACAACAGCCTAAACATGCAAGAAAGAAAAAAAAAGGGGGGGGAGGATAAGGAGCTCTCTTCTGGCTGTGAGAGAGACTGGGGGAGGGAAGGGAACTGAACTGATGGAAAACGCTGCTCTGGGTTCAGCTTGAGGCTTTTGATTCTAAAGAGAAGCGAGTGAGAGAAGGAGACCCAGGGCAGTTTGAAGAAAGTGGACTTGATCGCTCTCCCGGCTGCTGCCTCTGATTTTTTTTTTTTTTAAATAATCCCAGCCAATTCCAGTTTTGCAAGAGAGCAGCAGCAGCAGCAGCAGAAATGAAAGGGGGAAACAAGGAGCCTTGGTCTAGAGCTGGGGACCTGAGAAAGGGGAGTGGAAAGGAGAGATCCATCCAAGCAACGCCCTTTCTTCCTTTCTTTCTATTTGGCTTTGGCTACTCCTTCTTTGATTCCACCCCCCCATCCCCAGGCTCTGCTCTGCCTGCAGGAATTTACAGTCTGCCACTGGGGGAGCAGGGCCAGTAGCCATGGAGACAGCTTCCCTGGGAGCAAGGAGGTCAGGCAAGAGACCATGTGCAATCAATGGATCAATGCAAGACTCCCATGCAACCTCCAGACCCAACAAGCACTGTGCAATCCCCCCCCCCCCCACACACACATATCCCTTTTTGCCATGTTCAGAAGGAATGGGGGGGGGGTTGGGCAGGTGTATGGGGTTGGGGGGGGGAGGGATAGAATGTTCAGAAAAGGGAATTAAAGAAACCAGTTTACAGATCCCATGATTCGCAGCACACCTCTTTGGTGCCTGGTCTCAAGACAAGAGAGCATGTTATGCACCCTCACTCTGTGGATCAATGGAAACTCCCGATCAAAGAATATGCTCTCTTCTTTCTGCTGTGTGGGTGTAAGGGAGGGGCAGGCAGGGAGAGGGAGAATTGGAAATAGCAAAAGAATCGGTCGGTAAATGATCTAGAATCTTTGCTGCATTTCAGCAGCTTCCCCCTTCTCCTCAGTTCCAGTCCCCGCCACTTCGTGTACGAATATACGATGGGTGGCGGGGACTCTGCCTTACCCTGGTGAGATCCATCCCCTTCGCTGGATACTGCGTGACCATCTTAGCCCAAGGGTCTCTTTCTCCCTGAATCATTCAAGATACCTCTGAAGAGCCAATTTTCTGGGAGGAAGTGTGGGCTAACGATTAGCACCGGGGAGTAGGAGCCAGGACTAGTCTGATCTCCAGGAAAGCGTGGTTAGAGCAAGAAAAACCCTGGGTTCTGTTCCCAGTTTTGGGAGGCAGTGTTACCTAGTGCTTAGAGCAGGGAGGCAGGAATCCAGGGTCCTAGTCCCTCTCTCTGTCAGGCACAGACTCCACTGCGTGAATGTAGGCAAATCAGCTCAACCGCTCTTTGCCTCAGTTTCTCCATCAGTAAAATAGGGGTTATCGTAAATCCCGCACAGAAATGGTCGTGGAATGATAATTCCTGTTTGTAGCTCCCCAGATGAAAGGTGCTTTTGAAGCTCTTAGCACTGACATTCTGCACCCAAGGCAATGTGTTTTCAATGACAGTCAGCGGGGAGGACTTTCCTTTAAGGGCTTTATCCCGACACACATCTCTGCAAATCACTCATCTCAAGCACTCCCACTGCCACCCATTTAGTAACGGCTGTTTGCATGACAGTCAGGTCTACAGACTCCATATGAGATCAGGGCCCCAGCGACTTGGGCACTGTACACATGTGGTAAGAGACCGTCCCTACCCCAAAGTATAAATAGACATGACACACAAAGGGTGGGACGGGGGGGAAAAGAGGCAAGAAACTGAGAGGAAGAAACTTCCCCAGGGTCGCTCAGCAAATTGGTAGCAGAGCAAGGGATAGAACCCCAGTGCTGCCAACTCCGGCAGTTCTAGTCCAAGTCCCGTGATATTTAGTGTCTTTCTTAAACCTCAGTTCCTGGAGACAAATGATGTGGGGAGAATTTCATTTTTCTTGTCTTTGAAGTAAGTTTCTAGCCCTCTTGGTTGCAGAGAAAACCCTGAGACATCACCCCAAAGCTCTCAAACCAGTAGCTAAATACAAAGAGCCCCACTTCATTATTTTGTGAAACCACAGATTTTTAAGCCAGTCTAACGATTTTTGAATGCTTGCAGCTGTCAAGCCTAACACCTAGATCAGGTCCTAAATCCCAGTATAGTGCTCTTGCTGCTAGACCACACTGCTAGAAGCAGCTACCCTTTCTCCCCACTCAGGGAACAGTGATGCAGGACATGAGCAAACTTGCAATTGTTTTTGCCATCCTTGACGAAGAAATGAAAGAGACTCAGCAACGCACTCGTGTGATCCTGAGGAATTGGATGGGACCAGCCAGGCGTGTAGCCGTCTGGCAGGAGGGAGAGATGGAGTGTGAGACGCAGTGAAAGGAGGGGCAGCTTGCCTGAACCTAGCGGGAAATGGACAGCATCAGTTTTGGGGGACAGCTCAGTCAGTGTGTGAGGGTGGAGAAGCTTTGTGGCACGTTTTATGAGCAAAACTCTTTTGAAATTAGATCAGTTGTGCAAAACAGTGCTGGCTGGCTAAACAAATATCCCAGCATTCCAGACCAATAAAAGGAAAGACATCTTTCACACAAGCACGATTCGCCTCAAGATACCACCGCGGCCAAAAGCTTAGTAATAATAGCTAGTTCTTAGTGCTTTTCATCTGGAGATCTCAAAACACTTTACAAAGGAGCTCAGCATCATCATCCACATTTTACAGCTAATGAGGCGCAGAGAGAGGAAGTGACTTGCCCAAGATCACCCAGCAAACCCGTGGAAGATCCGGGAATCTGTCTAGTCCCCTATCCATTCGGAATCAAAACTGAATGTTATCCACTGAGATGGCTAACAAAGCTAACCAAAGTTAAAACAATAAATTCTAAAAATAAATAAAGGGGTTTGGGAGGGATCTAAGCCCTCATGCTTCAGGGCATAAGCCAACCGGTATCTATTGAGGGTCAGGAAGAAATTTACCCCAAAAGCAGGTTATCCTATCACTGCTTCCTTTAGGGTTTCTTACTCCTTCCTTGGAAGCAGCTGGTGGTGGCCGCTGTTGGAACCAGGATCTTGACTAGATGGACTCCTTGTATGATCCAGTATGGCAATTCTCTGTTCCCTGGCACTGGCGATCAGGGATTTAACCTAGGGCAGGGAGTGACAGAGGAACCACTATACCCTATATGGGGATTCTGGACCTGTCCTGCAAGGTAGGTACAGAACAACCTCAACCCCCATGCAAGAGCAGGGGCCCTGGCTGCCGAATCAGGGCACTAATGATCAGAGTGTTTGTAGCAGAAAGGTTGTTTTGGATATTGTGGATGGGGCAAGATGGCAGCACGTGTATAAATTGCTAGCAATATCCTTGACTGCACAATGGATCTTTGAAAAGCCACCTGCCACTGGGACCCCCTCCTTTCCCCTCCCTAACCACAATCAAGACCCTCTCTGGAGAATCACTGTGCTCATGAGTAACTGTAACCTCTCCTCTCTATCCCCAGATTCTCAGCACCACTGACATGGAAACAGGGACATACGCATACGAAGTGGAGATGTCCCTTCAATAAATCCAGAAATCAACCCCTTCCAATGAGAGAGAGGGGAGCAAGAGCTGAAAGACACTCACAGGAACGAGAAAGAAAATGAGGGAAGATGGATGAATAAAGCTCCTTTCCATTAGCAGCACTGACATCCTGGTTACTACACTCACCCTTCCCAGCCTAATACCAACATTTAGTTCAGCTGTGCTCAACACACAGTTCAAAGGTACAAGTTCTCACTGGCTCGATGGCTGCAAATGAACCCAAGACATTTGCCTTTCCAGTACCCCTCTGTCATCCCTTACTGGTCAGCGAGCACCAGTGGGGCAGCCAACAGCCTTTGTATTTAGACTAAGGACTTGTATAAATAGGGCAGTTTGCACTAGTGCAAACCACTAATATAGACAGTGCAAAACAGGAGTTGCACCCATGTGATTTACCCCGGTAATTTACGGGACTATGTTGCATGGGCACAGTGCTTCTGCACCAGGGCCAAGGGTAGCTACCCTAATGCAGAAACAACACAAAAATGGCTCCAGGCAAGGCAGAAGAAGGGTCGAGTTGCATCATTCCCAATCCACCCTAGCAGAGGCCATGTTTACAACAGCTGTAACAAATCTGTGGTTACTGAGCAACTTCACAGTTGTCACTGTGCCGCCCACCATGGCCACTTGGAATTTCACAGCAACAGCGGGGACAGAACTCTGCTCCAAAAACCTAGGCCCCCACAGTATGAGCTGAAAGCAAAGCACCTTGAATACCAACCTATCCGTATCGGACCCATGACACACAGAGGAGCAGTGCACATACACACTACTGAGTATTATTGATCTGGATAAGAACAACTTTGCTGGGAACATCCTCTGGCTTTTTTGTCAGCCCCTTCCCAAGCCTTTAAGAGTTACTCTTCTCGGTATCATTTTAAACTAGTTGCTTTTGTTCTAATTTTATTTTTCTGCTAACACATCTCGAGTGTTTAACAAGCTCCAACACCTGTCTTGTGTGGTTAGACTGTAAGTTCTTGGGACTGGGGCTGTCTTTGAGCAGGGACTAGCGCAATGGGACTCTAATCTCCTTTTGGGTCACTGCACTGCCCGTACAAATGCTCTGCCCAGTACACTCCTAAACCTGCATTCAGCTACTGACATCACACCCCCTGCAAGGATGCAATGGCATAAACTTTCCCTACAGACGTGGGTTTGTCGTGTAAACATCAGACTTTCTTACAAGTCGCTGTCCCCACACTCCTGAGTCCAAATGGAAATTCTTCTCACTCATACCAGTGCTTCTTCACTGACGTCAGCAAGCCCCGGCTGACACTGTAACCCAGAGCAGAACCTGTCCTTCTCCAACCAGATGATCTTTTTAGCGCCATAACTAGAGGAAAACTAAACACTATTTAAAAACAAAAAACAAAAACAAAAAAAAACCTGTCTTCTAAATCTGGAGACAGACTTCAAGGCACTAGAGACAAGACCTTTAACTATGTTGATTTATACACTGAGGTTATAAATTACAGGTTTACGCACTAGTGTAAACACCCATAAACCAGCCTTAAATACACAGCATCACATGTAATCAAAATGCCAAAACACCATAGGGCCTCGTGCACAACACTGGATGAAAAGCTAAGTATTAGCAACATGTTCAGGACTGAATTTAGGTTTGACAGTGCTATTGGCATGGCCAGCTGCTGGGCCAAGCTCATAGTTTTCTAGATTCGAAAGCCACAAAGGACCACCATGATCATCTCCTTTGACCTCCTGCATAAAACACAGGCCAGAAAACTGCCCCAAAATAATTCCTCATTCCCAATGAAGCTAATGGAATTCCACTGGAGATGAATTTGAACCTCTGATCCAGATCTTCAGCTGACATAGATTGTTGGAGCTTCGCTGATTTCCCCCCGTGGAGGGGTCTATGTCCCAGGGCAGAGTTCTCAGTGGGAATGGGACGGATGAGTCATACACAATTCCCAAAGGAGCCTCTAACTATGGAGGTGTAAAATCGGGCACTGTGTTTGGAGGCCTGTGTGAAATGAGCTGGTCTCAGTCCAGTTCTTGACTGGTGGGTGGCCACACCACAAAATTCACACCACAATTAGCCCCACCCTTTTTGGTGCACTCAGCACAGACGACACCAACCCAATGGGCCATGGAGACTGAACTCTTCTTGCCTCAGGGATGAGCCTTGGCCAGGCAGCACTGGGAGGAGGAAAGGGGAAAGGTCGCATGGCTGCAGCCAGTGCCATCCCTGACCTGTGCTCCCATGATGCCGACGGCGCCATTTTCAACAAGAGTGAGTTTGTTTTCCTTGCACTCCCAGAACAAGCCCTGTGCGCACAAGCTGCCCGAAGTGCACGTAAGGATTGGCCTTTGTGGGTGACTGAGAACATGGCCGTGCAAAAGTGCATGGCCAAAAACCAGGGTGGCATTACTTTGGGGATACATAATGAGGGGCTGAGTGGAGGCTACTTTGCAAACTTGGCTACTTTGCAAACTTGTCTCGATGTGGTCCAATTGTCCATTGCTGCTTATGACTGCCCCATAGCACGAGTCTCTCTGAAGCCTCTTTTCACCCAAAAAGCTATTGAGTAGGATGCCTGGGTAGTGGGCCTAGCTTCCCTCTCTGCACGTACGTATGGCCTGAAAAGGCAGCAAACCCATCCCTATGGGTGCTCACGTGTCATCCCGGCAAATCACTGCAGTATTGGAGCATCTCACAGAGAAGGAGACACGGGGTGTCCATGACGGAGCCAAGAACTGAACACAAATCTCCTGAGTAGCAATCTACTGCCTTAGCCACAAGACCATCCTTTCCACCCAGGGCAGTTCCACTGGACCAGGAAATAGCGGCAAGCGACAGTGATCCCAGATAGGGCCTATCCTCTGTAGGAGCTCCATCCACAGTACCATATAAGGAGACTTCATGATGGTTGATCAAAGACATTGCAGAGGGTAAGAAAACTCCCACCAGCCTGAGTAGGAGATCACAATATTTGCAGTCTGAGGAGCATTCAGTCTCCCTAGCCGCCATGGCACATTTCATTCACTACAGTTTCACATAGGGGCAGAAGATTTGGTCCATTGTGCTCCAACGAAGAAGAGCCAGTAACAAATTGTCAGCCATGCTGAAACGGTTACATGGGGAATAATGGAAGTTTAGGGCACCCTGCCAGAGTCTGTCATCAGGAAAAACAGGCAAAGATAACAATAGGCCTTTTTTTTTTTAATTTGAAGCACAATTTTTAAAAAAAGGAAGAATCTGCATTTAGAAAACAACAGACACATCCACAGATCAAAGCGTTCACTTCCCTCTCATTCTGGGTTTTAAGAGGTTTCTGCAGCTACAGGGTGTTTACACAGGGATAGCGACACATGCATTGTGCTGCCCCAGTGCTGTCTCCCACTCCTTCATCTACTTCATCTGGCTGAACATTCCCTAGGAGATGGCGTGAGGTCATTTTTTTTTTTAAGACCTAGTGTTGTTTTCCTCATGCAACAATCCCTCAGAGGAAGAGAGAATTCATTTCCCATTAGCAGACACACATTTTCACTTGGAACCTTCCCATGCAGATTTTAACTGGAGAACTCAGAGCACAAAGAATGGTGGGGGATAAGGATCAGCGATAGCCAGGTGGTTATGGAGCTCCTGAAAAGATGCCCAACTCTGGGGGTTCAGACAAGGGCCATCGGCTGCAGCAAAGCCAAGGGGAAGGTGCATGGGGCTGGGAGTCAGGAAACCACAAACTGCAGACTCGCATCTTCAGGTGACAATAATTTTCTGCCCTCCACAATTTATATAAGGCAGATGGACTAGCTGTAGGGATTGTTAAGGGGCTATATATTTCACTGGACTAGGGCTGCATGGACAGTGCCAAAAAATTAAGGCAGTTGGATACTACTGTGATGGGTATAGCATAAACAGGATACAACACATTCTCTATTTGCCTCTGCACCAGGAGGCTGGTCCATCAACTCCACAGGCAGAGTCTGCTTCTGATCATGAGTTCTCAGACAGTTGGGCATTTCGGACAAGATATGAATTCTGGATCCATATATGTTCCATAAGAAAGACCATATTGGGTCAGATCAATGGTCCATTGAGACCGGTATCCTGTCTATAACTGTGGGCAGTGCCAGATAATTCAAAGGGAATGAAGAGAACAGGACAGTTTCAAGTGCTCCATCCCCTGTCATCCAGTCCCAGCTTCTGGCAGATGGAGGTTTAGGGACACCCGGAGCATCGGGTTGTGTCCTTGACCATCTTAGCTAATAGCCATTGATGACCATAACCTCCATGAACTTATCTAATTATTTTTTGAACCCAGTTATAATTTTGGCCATCACAACATCCCCTGGCAATGAGTTCCATAGGTTGACTGCGCGTTGTGTGAAGAAGTACTTCTCTGTTTGTTTTAAACTTCCGCCTATTAATTTCATTGTGTGTGTGTGTTATATGAAGGGGTAAATAACACTTCCCTATTCACTTTCTTCACACCATTCCTGATTTTATAGACTTCTATCATATTCCTTCTCAGTTGTCTCATTTCTAAACTGAGCAGTTCCAGTCTTTTTAATCTACTCTCATTTGGGAGCTGTTCCATACTCCTAATCATTTTTGCTGCCTTTCTCTGTACTTTTTCCCATTCTAATGTATCTTCTTTGAGCTGGGGCGACCAGGTATACAAGGTGTGGGTGTACCATGAATTTATACAGTGGCATTATGAAATTTTCTGTCATATTATCTATCCCTTTCCTAATAGTTCTTAACATCGTTAGCTTTTTTACTGCCGCTACACATTGAGAAGTTATTTTCAGAGAACTATCCACGATGACTCCAAGATCTCTTTCTTAAGTGGTAACAGCTAATTCAAACCCCTCCACTTTGTATGTATTGTAGGGATTATGTTTTCCAGTGTGCATTACTTTGCATTTATCAACACTGAATTTCATCTGCCATTTTGCTGCCCAGTCACCTAGTTTTGTTAGATCACTTTGTACCTTTTTGCCACCAGCTTTGGTCTTAACTATCTTAATAACTTTGTACAGTCTGCAAATTTTGCCACCCTAATGTTCACCCCCCTTTTCCAGATGAACAGGACTCCACTACGCTAGATGCTGTACAAACACATCCCTATACAATGGTTTGTGAAATAACGGCATTTATATAATGGCTCTCCGGACCTACCCATGAGATCTGAGAGAGACAGAGGAAGGGTGATCTAATAGTTAAACTACAACACTGGGAGTCAGGACACCTGGGTTCTATTCTGGGTTCCCATTACAACTTGCTGGGTAACTTTGAACAAGCCACTGCACCTCTCCACACCTCGTTTGCCCATCTGTAGAATGAGGATAATAAGATTTCCTGGCCTCCCTGAAGGTTGAGAGTCTCAATTTATTAATATTTGTAAAGTGCTTTGAGACCCTGAACTGAAGGGTATTCATTTAAGAAAAGAGTGGAGAAGAGTTTCCTAGATACCACAGTGCTGGGTGTGGTATAAAAACAGAACAGAGTTCAGTGTTTAAAACGTATACAAAAGGCAGACAAGGTGGGTGAGGTAAAACCTTTTATAGCTAATACCCTGGGACCAACACGGCTACAACAACACTGCAAACTATAAAAGAAAGTTCTGTATTCACAATAACACGCAAATGGCACAGGCTCGAACAACTGACACACCCGATTGGGAATTCTCTAGTAGATCTTGAATTTGCCAAAACCTTTAATTTTTTTTGACACTTTTGGGGAGGAGGAGAAAATAAATCCACATTATATAATTTGCCCTTCTAGGACACCTTTGGTCTCAAAGCACTTTACCAATGTTCATGAAGCCTCCCGGCTAACCACCTGGGAGGGAGGTCAGTGTGGTTATTCCCATTTTACAGATGGCGAAAGTGACACAGCGAGACCATTGCCCATGGTACACAGTGAGTTGATGGCAGAGCCAGAATAAAATCCAGGCATCCTGATTACCAGCTAATCATGCTCTTATCCTGGAATATGAGTCCCTTTCTCCTGGTTAGCTCATACCGCTTTCAAAACAACATAAAGTAAGCCAGAAAAAGGCCATTTTTATTTTGGATGACGAGTACTCACATGCAAGCCCCAAACCACAAAAACCTCTGGATCACAGTGTAACAAGCCCTGGAGCCCTTTATCTCCCGTGCTCAGCAGGCACCTATACGTTCAATTTATGGAGCACAGTGATATGAGGGGAAAGAAAGTGCTTTGGATATTATGGAAACAGATAGATTACATCTAGAAAACAACGTTAAAAGGTGTCTCTAACAAGCCATTTGAATACTGAAGTCAAAGGGTGTCTTTCCATTCACTTCATAGATCCAAGGCCAGAAGGGATCACTGTGGTCATCTGATCTGACCTGCTGTATAACACAGGCCAGTGAACTTCCCCAAAGTAGTCCAACAATGGGCTTTGGATCAATCTGTATATTACTAAGGTCCTGATTCAGTACTGCACTGAAGTTTATGCTTAGCTGAAATCTATCCCTGTTCAGCACAACATTTAAGCTGGTGCTTAACTTTAAGCATGTACTTAAATTCCAGTTAAGTCATATTATGAATATACTTAAGTGCTTTTCTGAGATCAGGGCTAAAAGCATGTTCTGGCTTAAGTTTTCAGTCAATATCATCAATGATGACCTTCACAAATAAATTATAAACTAACAATATTTACTTCTGGTCCATAAATCTAAATATGGACCAAAAACAATCACTATTTGCTTAATGTTTATACTGAGGACAGAACTATTCCTGTCTGCTAAATGCTCAGATTAGAATTACTTTTAAGATGCTCGGATACACAAACCACGGGAAAGCCAGGGGTTAACACGGGCACCGATGACACAGCTTTAACTCTAGAATCCAGATGTGTGAGTTTAAAAGTAGCACTTCTTTGCTTTAAATAGTTTATGAATCCTAGCTGGGTTTGTATCCCACACACCCAAGCCAAAGGAGATCTATTAATTCCAGAGTTTTTTCATGCAGTAGTAAAGCCATGATTTTATTTGCACAAGTTGCGTAAGATGTTAGGCATTTTCCTCCTTGCATTTCCACCCCTCAACTCCATACACAATTTAACAAGGCATTGGTTTATTTCCAAAAGCCCTGACCAGAACCAACGCCAACTGCATAAATATTTTGTCACTTTCACAAATGTCACCACTAGAGTCAACATTTAGGATGGAGTTTTTTTGGGGCTGGGTTTTTTAAACATGGTTTCTCCAGGATGATGTATGGATAGCTCTTAAAATAATAACAGGAATACAGGCCTTTTTAACTAGGCTCACCTCGGTGCAGAGGCATTGCTTTAAAGGGTGAAGAACCCTACTCAAGGACATTTAATAGCATGTGCTCATTTATTCTTCCAAGGGACTTAACTGGCAAAGAGGGAGAAAAGCACTTGCTGGGGGAAGTCAACACAGATTTGGCACCTACTCCGAAGCCCATTGAAGGCCATGGTGACTTCAGTGGGCTTTGCATCAGGGTCTTAGTCCCCTTCTCCTATAGACTTCAGTGGGGTTTGAAACTTATCTCCACCATTCTCAGGTGCTAGCCACTCAAGAGTCAAGAGAAGGGGATGACCTAATTCAAATCTGGCTTCCCACTGTCTTATGGACAGGGAATGTGTGTGTTCAGCCTGAGGAGACCATGCTTTGTTTTGAAAGTGGCATTCAGTCCCCAAGGGCTGATGCTGCAGTCCTCCTAACCCTGAAGCGGAGGTTGTGTAAGGTCTCCATGCTTCCACCTATGCCAGGGCCCACTCAAACTCCAAAGTCTCCCTGCCTCCCACCCTGAGCGTTCTATGATGCCTCCCATCCTCCCAGAAGCCGACTTTCTTCCCTGCATGGTTGCCTCCAATGCTAAGATGTCATGGGCTTGTCCTGACCAGTTGGCCATCCAGACCTTTCATGGTAGGCCTCCAAGTCTGTGCATGAGAGGTACAGTCCTTGGGCCTTGCTTCTGTTCTTGGGGGCTTCTCAACTGCAGATGCTCACAGCAGTTTTCTGAGCTGCCATGCAACCAGCGTTATGAGCTCAGTTCCTTTTGTTCAGCTAAAACCACCCTCAACCCAGCGCCTTCCCTCGCCTCCCACCCCCAGCCTTAGCTGGTTTCTTGTCTGCCTGCAGGTGCTATCCCTAAGCACAGCATCTGCTCTGGACCACACAAACCCCAAACGGGCTGCTGAGATATTTTCAAACACCTCCTAAGCGCCATCTCCCATATATCGACACTGATGTAACCCAATACCTCCTCAGTCATACGATTCCAGCCTCCCTGCCTGGTGGGCCTCCTTCCATACACGGGACAGGAAGGCTCGTGAGAGATCTGACAAAAGTCCTGAGTGGGGTTCTCCACCCTACCTAACTTAAGCAGCACAATGAGAATCAGGAACAACTTCCACAGGTGAACCCAAGCTTCCCAGTAAATTCTCCAGCAGACCAGTTTTTCATTAGAACAGAGCAGCTTTAGTTCAGCAGAAGAATGTCAACAAGTCCTAAACATCTGAGAGCAGATGGGAGTGAGATACCATTAATTATTATTAAATGGAATCCTTAACCTGCAGGAAAGCAAAAGTTCTTATAGGATTGCCAAGAAAACCATGCTAGGACTTTCCAAATGGGTATGACTGACTGTTTATAGCTGGAGAACTCGTAGGGCAGGGGAAAAAATGGCTTGCTCTCAGCAGGTTTTCTTTTCTATATTTACCCTCACATGAAATGAACACTATTGCACACTGCAGCGTTTATTCCCTGTGACTGGGGAAGCAGGAGAAGAAACTAACAGACCACAGCACATCAAATAAGTGGTTAATTTGATGCCTGTGTTGGGTGGCGAGGTGAAGAGGGAGTCCCAAGTTTCTGGGCAAAATACAGGTCCTGTATCATCCAAAGCCGAGTCTCCGTTACTGTGGTGAGTTATAACTTCCATTCAATCACAGCAGTGGACTTCGGTTTTATTGATCCCAGTTTGCATTCATTGTTAGACACTGTGTTCCCATAGCCACCTTCTGTGGGTGCTGACTGATGTATCAGGTAGCCAGGATGGGCAGGGATGGATTTTTTCTGTTTGCTAGAAGCTGGGGATGGGCAACAGGGGATGGATCACATGATGATTTACCTGTTCTGTTCATTCCCTCTGGGGCACCTGGCATTAGCCACTGTCAGAAGACAGGATACTGGGCTGGATGGACCTTTGGTCTCACCCAGTATGGCCATTCTTATGTTCTGGCCCCTATCACTGAGTGCCTAATGATCGTTAAAGGTTTTACCTTCCCAGCATTCCTGTGAAGTGGGGATGTGCTATTATGATGGGGAACTGCGGTACAGAGGCTAAAGGTATGTCTACACTGCAGTGTATGCCCAGGCTCAGACTTGGGTTTCAACCCAACCCCCCTTCCATCTATACACAAATGCGTCTTACTCGGGCCAGTAAGCCCTCAGGATGGAGGCCACAGAACTCAGCAGGAGGGGAGGGTTGGAGCTCAACTCCCAGTGGGACTCGAGTCCCAACTCAATCATTTTGCAGTGTGGATGCAGTGCCGGCCCAGTTCCCAGACTTGTGCCCTGAGAGTCCACCAACGTTATCCCACAATCCCCTGGGCCAGTGTCCTTTGGCTTTTCTAACCCAAGACTAGCCAATCGACTCCTAGGAAACAGAACCCCCCCCCCCCAACTCCCCCCGCGTTTGAGTACAGCTGCTCAGCATTTAACTCTTCCATTTTGTTCTGACTGCTGTCCTGCAAACAGAGTGAACTGTCTCCTGCATTAGCAAAGGCCACCGACAAGAAGTTTTTTGCCAAGTATGCTGCTACTAGGTCATGGGACCACAGCCAGATTCTGGTAAATCCACCACCACCACGACCCCCGCAAGCCCAAACCCCTCCCCATGCTTCAAAACCAGAACATCTACACAGCACGAGCACAAGTCTGTCGACCCAGGCTCTGAAACTCACTGCCACGGGTTCTGAAACGCAGTGTAGATGTAGCTTTGGAGTGCCGTGTAGAGCTGGCTGACTTGGCTCCGTATTGAAATGCCTAACGTCAACTCACTCTGTTCTCGTTGGATGAAGATTTGGTTTCTATGCACATGCCTGATTTGAGAAGTTCACTAAAGATCTGAATGGGCATAATAATCACTGGGCCAGATCCTCAACTGGTGTAAACCGAGACAGCTCCATTGACTTCAAAATGCTCTGAACAGACCCAGGAGGCACTTAGCATCCCAAGGGGACTGACTTGGTTTACATGTCACTATCTAAATCTTAGCACAAGGCTGGCCTCTCAGCTGTGAAATCTCCTCCCCATAATCCC
Source organism: Mauremys mutica (assembly GCF_020497125.1). NCBI lineage: Eukaryota > Metazoa > Chordata > Testudines > Geoemydidae > Mauremys > Mauremys mutica. The sequence continues at coordinate 133,623,621 of NC_059075.1, forward strand.
AGCAGACTCAAGAAACAAGAGGAAGGGGATATCACATGACCCTCCCATGCTTATTTTCACATCACATGGCCCAGTCAGTCATATCTGCTCAGCTCACCAAATTCAAATCTGAGCTTGACCTCAGCGTTACCTTGACGTTTACCAGCTAGTAATGCGAAGAGCTTTGTAACAGCTACATGCAGAAAGGGGTTCACAGAAAGATGGAGTGGAAGAGTTTTGGCCCAAGCAAATTCACTCCTCAGCTTCAGAAGAGCCCATCCCTCTCATAATCTAATAAATCTCCCAATGCAGAGAGCATTTGCAGCTTTTCGGGTTAAAGAAATGCAGCCTCTCCTACTTCCTTCTGCAGTGCCCCAACCCCTTCCTGACATAGCGTCATTTCAATCAGCTGACCGCTTAGAACAAGGAGTGATCACGATCAACCATGGGAGCTCAAGAGAGACAGACACATGGCCCTCTTCACAAACAGGGTCATGCACATAAGACCCACACTCCAGTAGCAGTAAAGCAAAGGCTTTGACACTGGTAACGACCACAGCCAGTCAGTCAACGACTTCTTAAGCCTCTGGGTCCATCACGTTATTGTCCACCTGCTGGAAAATGGCAAATCCCGGCATTAATAGGCTAAGTCCTCTAATGTTTTAGTTTCTCAAACATCATAAACTTATTTTACACTATTATTTCCAAAGTCTGAACAGTGGGCAAGGCGCTGGTCAGATACATATGAAGACGAGGTCTCTGCCCCAGGGAAGTTCCAATCTAGCATTATCCCACAGTAGGTTCTAGTTTCTGCCCGGACATACACCCCACTGATTTTCACAGGGCTGCGCATAGTGCAAATCAGGCGAGGATTGGCCCCTCCAGAAGTGTCACCTTTTTCTCTCCCGGATCTTTGCTCCTCCTTGAATCTCCTCTGGGAATAATATGCTGCAACAGCAGAGTTCACTGAATGAAGTCCACTCTTTTTGCCCAGCTACCCATGGGAACGCTAGCATTTTGGATTCCATCCACATGTCACCACAGGGCACCATCTGCAATGTCTCGTCATGATGCTCCTGGAGCTGCTGTCGTGCTGGGGGATAGCCTGGAGTTCTCTGGCACTCCTTCAGTGTTCTGTCGGAGCTTCCCTTAATTCCCACCCCACAGCATGATGTCCCCTGAAACTAAGCCCTTCACAAACACAGGGTGATTCAGTTCAGCACCAGATTGTCCGCTCACACGCCAACAAAAGACAGGAGTAAGTCCAGAGAAGTCCATGGTATTAAAGAGGGGTGAGAGGGGAACCAGGCTCATAGAGTATTAACAGGCCACATTTGGTGCAGGCATACGGGGGTATAACTCCAGTGAATTCTGGAGAAGTTAGCCCGTTATTATTTAAATTGTGATAGCGCTAGGAGACCCAGTCAGAGACCAGAACTCTGCTGTGCTAGGTGCTGTGCTAACACAGAAGAAAGAGGCTTTCTCGGTCCCGAAGAGCATACAGTCTAAGAAATAGGGATTGGAGTCTTGAAAGGCAAACCGTTCATTTCTGCATTCCTTGATTCCTTGTCTATTCTTCCATCATTCTGCTGATCTCACACTCAACACCAGCTCTTTCTCACACAGATTTTTTTAAAGCTGCAGGAAGGATCCTAAGATTCTAGCCCGGGCCTCAGGAAATCCGGTTGCAAGTGTCTGCTCTGCCACAGACTTCCTGTATCACCTTGGGCAAGTCATGTAGCCTCTGTGCCCAATCTGTAAAAACAGCGGTAATAGCACTGCCCTACCACACTGGGGGGCTGTGAAGATAAATACATTTAAAAAGATGGACACGCTACTTCAGTAATGGGAGAGGGCTAGAGACAGACGTGAAAATAATTCAGTACATTATAATAAACAAACAATCAAATGAAAGGAGACGCAGCAATCCTGACTCAGCCAGTGCAGAGACTCAGCATCTTCCCTAATGCTCACAGAGCTCATGGGGGAGATGCGTAGGGGCCCACGCAATCTTGAGGGCAGGGGGATAGTGGTGCTGGAGTGGTCTGGAGTGCTGCTCTGGCACCTGAAATCCGTTCCAGCACTTGGCACATGGAGTTACAACGCCAATCAAATTTAGCCCCATCACCCCTCTGTAATACCAGATGGAAGGGCAGCCGGACTAAATTTCAGTCGTGTTGCAACCCTGTGCACCAGGTCACAACACCAGTCAAATCCGGCCGGCCTCCCAACACTCCCTTTCTGCCATGTACACGCACGGCTGCACAGCAGTAGCTACTTCACGCGTAAGAAGCGTGGCTGGCACCTGCATTCCACTCCACCAGCCAGGCCCTCCTACCGGATTGCCCTGGCCTCTCTCGGTGCTGCAGGAAGCCTGGAGCCGAGGGGTAAGGAATGGAGCCGGGCTGGGGAAAAGGGAGGCAGTGCAGCTGGGTCTCGCTCCACCTGCTGGAACCTGTGGCAGCTGCTCTTGGTGCTGGAGACAGGCAGGATGCATCGAGCCAGCAGGGAGGATAAAGAGCAGGATGGGGGAGGTAGGGGTCAGGGCACAATTTAGGTAGGGTGGGAGTGGGACAGGGCACCTGTTTATGGTCCCATCCCAGGGTGCACGGAGATGGCTGCAGAGAGGCTGTTCCCTGCCACTGGTAACAGCATCCAGGGGCTGGTGGTGCTGAAGCAAGCTCCTGGCTGCCTGGTCCAGCAGGGAGCTACAGCAGGAGGAGGGATGCAGAGAAAAGGAGCCCGTGCCATGGTTGGAGCCAGGGTACCCGGTCCATGTGCTCAGGGCTGAGCTGGCAACTCCACCCCAGGGGCCCTGGAGTGGGGGGAGGAAGCAGGATTAGATGAGGGGGACAGAGAGGGGTTGGATTTTGGAGATTCTCTCGTGCATGACAGAGCAGTTGAATTGGCATGTTTGATGGAAATAAGAGTTGTACTCATTAAAATTTGAGGGAGGGGGGCCCCCACAATAAAAACCAGCACGGGCCCATCTTTCAGTTCCACCCCCGCTCCAGCCATTGAAATTGCACTTCAAAGCTTCGGTCACACTTCACTTGGATTACACTTCACTCCACCGCTCCCCAAAGGCTCTGCAAGGGCTTATTTCACAGACAACTGCCCATGGGGCATCAAATTGGAACAACACACCTAATTTGTCAGCTCCATGGCCCTGTATGTCTTCTGCCCTAAGAACGCTGGAAGGCACAAGAAAGAAAAGAGTGAGAGCTCCTATAGCTCAGCCATTCTTACTCTCATCACATGGTCATCTTCTGAATTTGAAAACAAGCTAACCGTGATTTTCCCAGGTGGCACAGAACAGATGCAGAATAGTCCAGAAAGGAACTGAAAGAAACTGTTTTAAGAAAGGTGTATTAAAGAAACTGCAAATAGATCCAATAACTGTGACCCAAATGTTGAGGCCGTTATGCCGTAAACTCCCCGCAACACCAAAGAGTGTTTTGCTTGAGTCAGGACCAACTAGAATCTTAAGCCTAAGGATTTGGCCCTGATAATCCATAGGAAAATGATGCCACTGCAACTCTTCAAAACATCTTTTAAAGTAATGTATGTTTGTCTTTTGAAATCAATGTACGGAAAGCTCTAAGCAATGCCGTGGGACAACTCTGCCAATCCAACTTGAGATACGGACACAGCCCTCAAGGGACTTTCATCCAAGCAGCACAACTTGTGCGATCTTGCCTGGGAGCTAACCCGTGCTACCATGACTTCACTGCTATTGTGAGTGGAGCTAGCTCGATCAAAGCTAGCTCAGGTGCAGGGGCGGCTCTAGCAATTTCGCAGCCCCAAGCAGGGCGGCATGCCGCGGGGGGCGCTCTGGCAGTCGCCGGTCCCGTGGCTCCGGTGGACCTCCTGCAGACGTGCCTGCGGAGGGTCCGCTGGTCCTGTGGCTCCGGTGGAGCATCCGCAGGCACGCCTGCGGGAGGTCCACCGGAGCCGCCTGCTGCCCTCCCGGCGACCGGCAGAGCGCCCCCCGTGGCATGTCGCCCCAAGCACGCGCTTGGCGTGCTGGGGCCTGGAGCCAGCCCTGCTCAGGTGTATCTATATGTGCAGCAGTCCCACTCTGACTGCAAAGTCTGCTTCATTTATGCAGGGAGATGTATTCACTGCCAAACAAAGCCTATAACAACCTGCACTGCTATAGCTCATTCCGTCCAAGGATCTGCAGGAATTTACAACTATGAATGAACTAACCCTCAGAGCACCCTGGAAGGTTCTCTTCCATTTTCCTCACCCCAAAGACGACAACCATGTGCTAGCTTAGGCCCCTGGCAGGGCTGAAACCCTGCAAGCTGCTATGGTTACTGACCAAGTATTAAGCATGTGTGTGTGGGGGGAGCATACAAGCCTTGTTTAGAGCCAACCAAGGCAGACCATTAAAAGAGTAGATGAACCCACCAATTAACAGCAGAGCTGGTTGGGGATTTTTTGACAAACTGCGTTTTCCTCACCCAAAACTGCCAATTAGCCAAAACCAAAATTGTTTGTGAAACAGGGACAATTTCAACAAATCTCCCAACTCAAAACATTATTGGGGGGTGGAGGGGAATTCTGAAATGGTTAAAAAAAAAACAACCCACCATTTTGACATTTTCTAAATTAAAAGTTCCAGCATTTGTTTTTAGTGGAAACAACTTTTTGTTTTGAAATTTTAGTCAATTTAGACTAAACAAAAGGTTTAAAAAGGTTAAATCAAAATGAAACGTTTCAAAATTATCGAAAAAAAGTTTTGATTGACCCGAACCGATTTTGGGGGGGATTTCTGGTTTGTGAAAATTCTCAATTTCAACTTTTTGCCCTATTTTGAGGTAGGAAAAGTTTTTAATATCTCAAAGATTTTCACATGTGCTGTTTCCTATCATCCAACTTTCAGGTCCTCTTCATCAGTTGCACGTTAAAATCACTGAATCTAGCTGGATGGCCATATTAGGCACTTGGTTCCCCATCTGTAAAATGGGGCTAATCATACTGCATTTGTCCTACCCTATCTGTTTAAACTGTAAGCTCTTTAGGGCAGCAGCTGCAGATATGTGTTTGTACAATGCCTAGCACAACGAGTCTTGATTAGTCAAGAGCAGACCTGGGCACAAAACCCGTATCTCCCAGCTCTCAGTTCTATGCACCAGCCCTCAGATAAAACCTTCCAAAGATTTTTCTCTCCGAGAGAGAGGACTTTAGTCCTCAAAAGAGAAGGAGTGGAATTTCTAATTCAGCTGAAGCAGCAGCAGTGCAGATTTTGAATCCACTCTTTTCTGTGAACGGGGGCCGACGATGTGATGCCAATTAAGCTTTAACATTCCCTGTTCGGATATGTTTGCTTTTTTGTAAACAGAGACACGGAATTTTTCTTGGCCACTGCTACCGCTCACAGCTCTGTGGACTGTACCCTCTAAGCATTTGCTCCCAGGTGATTTGGATCAGGATATACCAGGAAGTTTGCTTTTCGCTGCCTCAGTCAACGAGTGGGTGTGTAAACACTGACCAATTTCAGTGAAGGTTCGACGCCTTTAAATGGGGACTTTCACGTTAGTCAGACTTTAAAAACCACATCGTATTTAAACAAAAAATCCATTTCCCTTTCCATCAGCTGCAGCAGCCACCGAAGATATTTTTGTTTGAACAAGTGGGTCCCTCCCACCCATTACCTCCTCCCATGCAATAGGCTGGCTGGTGAAGTCATAAGGCTGGATTTACAACAGCGACAAGGGTTTGTCAGGACAAAGGCACTGTAGATCCCACATGAAGGAGGATGCCGACAGCATACAATTTTCTCTGCACATAAAACATTGGGTGGGGGGAATGACTCTCCCCTGCATGGCGGCAGCTTTGTGTCACTACACTGATGCAAAGCTAGTTTAGCTGGCTGCTGGGGGGAATCTTCTAACAGAGGGGAATCCTGGAGCCACAAAAGCAGCTCCTATGCCACCCACTGCAGCATAAAGGTGCGTCCCAGTTGTGCCTGCCCCCTGGTGATCCCCAGCTGTTGTAATGGTCGCTGGTGGCCATTGGCAGGAACTGACTTGGTCAGATGCCCAGTTGCAAGGGGGACCTTTGTCGTCACCACTACTCTGCTACGCTGAATGCTCCTCACCGACAGCTTAGGATCAGTCCTTTATAGCTGGGATTTCTGAAGGAACCTAAGAGAGTTGGGTACTCCAATCCCATTGAAAAAAGATAGGGTGTGGGTACTTAGCGCCTTTGACATTCCCAGCCTATGTTTGTACGGGCCAGATTTTCAACAGAGCTCAGAGCGTTGGGTGCTGAGCTCATTTGACAGCCGAGTCCCAATGGAGGGCAAAGGCGAGCACTTAATCTGTTCCCAAGGGCAAACCCTGCTCTCTCGGATGTAATTCACCCTTATGGAGAGCGCTTGTGCCGCACTCACGCACCATATATGTGCCTCAAACTAGGGCCTCGGACGGTGGCTACATTTTCTGCTAGCAGTGAATTCCACCCAGTAAGAGTGCCGCGAGGTCTTAGCGCTAGCGTAGCCCAGACAGGAGGTCAGGATTTAGACTCAGGAACCAAGGTGAAGATCTGGGGGTTACAAAATTCTGGGTAGATAAAGCTTCCTTCTGACAAATCTCCAAACAGCAAACTGCATGGAACTTCAGTCATTCGAGAGAGATCACTTAAGATCTGATTCACTCTGCTGGGATCACAGCCTGATGGATTAGGTAAAATAAATGAATCTAAACCAGTTGGACGGACTGAGTTCATTGAAACGGTAAAGAAAACCCCCACATTAACAGCGCTCCTAGTTCCTCTTCCTTTACTGCAAATTAAACCCATCTCAGCCCACATAGGAATTACATTCCCTTACAGCGACCTGCAGGAAATGCATTAAAAATACATTCTGCCAATTACAAATCTTCATGTCAGCAGCCACAGGGGAGAGAATTAATGCAGGGAAGGGAATTAATGCAGGGCAAATCCCCCCCCCCCCACACACACACCATCGCCTTCTCTGGGGCAAGGGCATGGAGGATTTATAGGCTGAGAGATCTGGGGGTCTGGAAGTAGCAGGACCTGAGCTCTGTCATGAAACTGAAAGAGACGACAACAGGGTGAGATTTATTCAAAGTGCTGTTTTCAATTTATTTTAAAACATAAATGTTGTCTCTCCCTCTCCCCAGCCTTCCAACAAAAAGCTATAAAGCCACAGATCCAAAGGGGCTCTGGAATCACACACAATAGGTCTGGATTCACTGAGGGAGGGCACCAGTCAAAAGGGCTCTGGGGACAAATTCACCCCATTACAAGCTTTTCTTGAAAACAGAGCCAAACTGCTTTCATACCTCATAGGCCAGATTTTCAAACACTGGTGTCTTGGCAGCATCGAAAAAACAATGAGCCTGTAAAGAGGGGATTCCTTTCATTACCCTCCCCAAATTGGCTTCATGTCTCTCCCTATGTCTGGAACAAAACTCTTCCTTCTTGCTCAGCCAATCTCCTTCCACATCCTTATGGCTCCAGGATCCTTGACAAGTAAGAGACATCAACCTAGGCCTCCTTGCACATTGAAAGGTGGGTGTAAGCAGGTTTATGAGAACTCAGTCCAAATTACACATGCCCAAATTCAGAGGTGATGGGTTTCCAATTTGTTTGTGAAATGCCATGTGCGCTTATGACATGGCATCTGTTATCATTATCAGTAATGAAAGGGATAGGGAGAGCTCTCCCCAAATCTACCTATAGGATCCCCCATCACCCTGGTATCGGAGCACCTCACAAACATTAATCAATTTATCCTCAACACAATGAATAGAGAGAGATTAAGGGACTTGCCCTAGGTCACACAGGAAGTCTGTAGCAGAGCCAAGAATCAAACCCAGGCCTTCCGAATCTCTGAACCACAGGACAATTCTTCCTCATCACACATTATAATATCTAGCTCTTAGACAGCACTTTCCATCAGTAGATCTGATATAGATACTGCAGAGGTCAGCTATTCAAGGTCACATACAGTCCTTCCCCCAGGCATGCATGGTCCTTGCACTTTTTGCTGGGAGGACCGGCTTGTCTTCGTTTTCCTGACGTCCTGTTGGTGTCAGATTCTCAGTCCTGGAAACACTGAGAACTGCTCCAGTTACGTCTCCAAGGCATTGCCTGTTATATTTTTGGAAAGTTTAACAGAATAATTATCAGATTATGCATCACTAGCGGGGAGCCTTGTCTGTAAATTAATTCCGCTTGAGGTTAGTCTGCTGCCGTTTAGGAACAGTTCTATGAATTGAATTCACCCTTGGAAAATTAATAAAACTCAACCCTGCTGACCAAAATGATATGTTTGCCTGAATATTAAGCATATGAAGATCATTGCTAACACCTCTACCTTTAGACCATACCACTCCCAATTCATATGACGATTATTACCTTGTGATACAGAGATCATAGGACAGCTCCGAGACCTTATGGCAAATCCAGGGAAATTACCTTTCCAATGATACCAGGTAAGACCTTCAACTCCTAATACCTCAGGTCAGTGGCTCTTGATTCCATGAGCTTTATTGGCGTGACAAGCTATACAAATGCTGCCAGATACCTGCCTATGATAGAACTAAGCATTTTTTGGATGTTGAGCCCACGTCCATTTTCCAGCAGAGGCTGTTCCTGAGCTGGTGGCACGTTGCTATGTGGTGAGATTGCCATCTCTGGCTTCTCCCTCCGTCTCCCAAGGCCAGGCACAGGGTTTCCCTTATCGCCTTTTGAGGAGACATCTTTTATCGTTCCCTGCTAGTCTGAGGAAATCTCTCACATTTCCTTGTATTTCAGACACTGGAGCAGAAAGTGACCCCTTCCGCTCTCTGTTATTACGTGGCTAGGAAGCCAAGTCCTTAGTGCCAATAGTTTGTTTGTAATACTGCGCACTTCTGGAGTGCCTGTGGCATAAGACTCTCAAAGCATTTTATGAGCATCAAGGGATTAATCCTCCCATTTCCTCTATAGCGTTATCACCATTTTACAGATGGGGAAACTGAGGCATGCTAATGGGCTGGCATCTCAGAGAGGCACATACTTGGGGTGATTAGCTCCTCCCATTGCCGCAGCTACACTCTATTTTAGCACGCTAGCTCAATCTGAGCTAGCACAGATATCTCTGCTCAAGCTGGGAATCACTCCCCTCTCCCCAGGTCTAAGTGTAGATGTACCCTTAGGGTGCCCACATATAGCAGCTGCACTCCCAACTACAATGTGTGTCTGGTTGGTGCAACAATGTGTGTGTGTGTGTAGGTACACCCATGGGCAGGCATGCACATGCATGCATTTCTCCTTGAGGCAAATTAGGCCCATGCCTGCCCTTTCTGAAGCAGTGTGCACAGGATACCCGCACTGGGTGCAGAGTGCATGCACATGTGTGTCACTGGGACAGCAGAGTGTAGGTCTATGCATGCATACATGTGTGTAGGGGCTGGCAAAGATATGCAACCCGTGTTTTGTCACCATTCTCACCCCCCGCATGTGCCCCACTCTGCTTTATAGCCTCATGGCTCCTGCTGACAGCTGCACTTGCTAAACCATTGGCTGATCACACTCAATTAGCAGGCTGAGCATCAGCGCATGCAGGTTACTGGGAGGTTATAAAATAAACTTGGAACGGGGGGAGGGAGATATTTCATAGGAACAAGAAGATCCCCCAGAGCTCACCAGTGATTTCAATGGCAGCATAAACTCCTATCAGACGAGCAAGATTAAAGCAAAATCCACATGGTGAAATCCCAGACCCACTGAAGTTAATGAGAGTTTTGCCCTTGGCTTCAATAGGGCCAGGATGTCAAGGCGAGTGTTTTGGACCCATAGGGAGCAAACGGATAAAATAAATGGAGAGGCAACTGTTGTAGACACTATATCCCGCAGCTGCTTGTAGTACCTCCTACCACTCTCCACAGCCGCACTGGCAGCGTAGGATTTTTATTAGCTCTGACAGTTCTAAGGTTAATACTCCTGCAGCTGACAGGCACTAAGCCAGAGACTTGCATAGGCTTTAGATATGAAAACAATCAGCCTGCTGCTGATGCCATTATTGCCCCAGACTAGAGAGCATGGAGAAATTCCTGCCATTCCACAGAGGGCAAAGGGACCCGGACGGGGTGACCTCCTTTTGTTCAGCTCCACCCTCACTTGGCCAGGGAAAACCTTCCCAATTATTTGTGACTTCCATCGATGAAACACATTGTAAAGGGGAGCAAAGGAAGATTGGGAGGGTCAATAAAATGTGGAGGAATGTCTTTGTTAAGGAACATTATATACCATATCTAGAGGAGAGAGAGACATTAGAGAAGTGAAACTGAGTTTTCATCTGTCCTTAGTGTTTCTTTGGTTGCTGTTTTGTTAACAGTGCTTATACGATGGACACTACACAAGACTCTATATAGATAGAGATCTACTGTAGACAGACAGATCCTGAATTTGGTTTCTATAATCGCTGTGTATAAAGAACGGCCCTTATGGACCACGGGCCTGTTTTTCAGAGCTGCTGAGTGCAGGCAGGTTCCGCCGACCACAATACAAGTTGCAGGTGCTCAGCATTCCCTGAAAATCGGGCCACATGACTCCTTCTCAATTGATCAGTAGAGGGGAAAATACTTTATATAGCACTTTTCATCCACAAGCCTCAAACCATTTTACAAAGGGGAAGTTTCACTATTCCCATTTTACAGATGGGGAAAGTGAGGCACTGAGCCTACAGATCACATTTTCCAAAAAGTGGCCTCTGAACTTGGGTTCTCAACCTCAGACCTTGTGACCAGATTTTCAGCATTATTGAGCATTCACAGCTCTAAATGAAGTCAGTGGGAGCTCTGGGTGCTCAGCTGCTTTGAACATAGGTTGGTTAAAATGTGATTTTGGGTTACACGGATTTGTCCCCTTCACCCACTCCCTTTCTTCACCCCCATGCTCCCTCTACCATAGACTATCAGGGTTAGTAGGGACCTCAGGAGGTCATCTAGTCCAACCCCCTGCTCAAAGCAGGACCAGTCCCCAACTAAATTATGTACACCTGCCTCTCAGTCCAGCTACATATCTGCAATTGCTTCAGGCCAAAGCACTGCTACATTCAGGACCAGATTTTCACAAAATGCTCAGCCCTTCCCCCCCGCGCAGCTCCCAATTGTTCTCAAGGGGAACTGCTGAATGCGCTTTCAAAAAGGTGGCCATTCACTGAGGTTCCTAAATGGGGGGGCTGAGCTCCGCTTAAAATCTGACCCAGATTGCTGGGGCCAGGGCAACCCAGTTAAACCTTGTCTTTATGAGAAGGGCGGCTAGGAGTGAGCTTTTGTCTTCTAAGCTTTTCCCAATGTGCCCTTGTTCTCTCCCCATGTCACCCGTCATGAAAGGCTACTGCCATCTGCTGGTGAACATGACAGAGTCCTGCAGCCTCCCAAATAATCAAATACTCCTGGCAAGATGTACAAGTGTCAACGGTACTGTATTTCTGGTAGGCAATGGCTCAATGCAGCCGTTATCTGCCTAGGAAAGGGCTTCTCAAACAAGGGAATTGTATCCCTGTGCAGAGAGCCAGCACAATGCCTGTGCACCACCTAAGTCCTCAATATAGGGGTACAGAGATGCACAGACCCTGTGTGAACCCTCTGCACAAGAAAAGTACATCCAGAGCAAATGGAAGGTTTAACCTTTGTGCCCATTTACTCTCCTCAGACCTCTGAAACAGTAGCAGCCATATTTAGTATTGGCCTCGAGGCCCCAACCCAGATCAGAGCCCCACCATTTTGGGTGCTATCCACCCAAAGTAAAAACCAGTCTCTGTCCCAAAGAGCTTACGACCTAGACAGACGGGAGCAGAAACAGAAGCACGGAGAAGTAAAATGACCCTCCCAGAGCCACGCAGCAAGTCTTCAGCAGAACGGCAGTTGGAACGTGGGTCTCCTGATGCCCAGGCCACTAGACCATGTTGCATCTCATTAATTTCATTTAGCCACGTGAGAGCATTTTTATAACATTTATATTTAAATAACTGCTACAGCAGGATATGTGCATAAAGGCAACAGGGTCCCCATGAGAAACAAAAACAGCTCCTGCATCGTTATCCCTACCCCAAATGTCACCCACCCTAGCCTCCCATGACCCCACCATTCAGCCTGGCCTGAAAGTCTTCAAACCCAGGCTTTTCTCACTGGAACAACTACACTTTGGCCCCAGTTTATGGCTACACAATCCAGGTGGAAAGCACCTGAGGTTATGAAGATTAACAAGGAGGTGGTGGGAGAGAGGGTTTTTTTAGCAGAGCCTGAGGCAGGGGGATCACAGACAGGCTGGAGATGATCAAGGGTGCTATGGAAGTTGGGGGATCCTGCTATACAGGGGTTCCTGTAGGCAGACGGGGCTCATGCCTGTGTTACTTCCTCGAGAGTCCTGCAAAATCTCTGGCTACTTTCACTCCTAAGGGAAGAAGAGTAGAATGGGAAGCAGCCCCTAGAGCAGCAGTTCTCAAACTGTGGGTCAGGACCCCCCTTTTAATGGGGTCACCAGGGTTGGCATTAGAGTTGCTGGGGTCTGGGGTCGAAGCCGGAGCCCTACCACCCAGGGCCGAAGCCTGAGGTCTTCAGCCCTGGGCGGTGGGACTCAGGCTTTGGCTTCAGCCCTGGGCGGTAGGACTCAGGTTACAGGCTGAAGCTTTGGCCCCCCCTGCATGGAGTGGTGGAGCTCAGGCTTTGGCTCCCCCCGCCCCATGTGAGCTCAGGCTTAGGTTCCCCTCTGCGGTCATGTATTAATTTTTGTTGTCAGAAAGGGGTCTCAGTGCCATGAAGTTTGAGAACCACTGCCCTAGAGCAGTGGTCCCCAACCTTTTTCGTCTGGCGCGCCACGGAAGACTGTGGCGGCGGACAAGCATCCACCAAAATGCCGCCGACAAGCGGCGTCATCCAGAGGCATCGCCGCCGAAATGCCGCTGAATTTTGGCAGATGCTCATCCGCTGGCCAGTAGGTGGGTGCACTTAAGACACCACGGCGGGTGCCATGGTGCCTGTGGGCACCACCACGTTGGGGACCCCTGCCCTAGAGAATGAGGGTCAGAGCTCTAGCCACCTGATTTCCACCTCACACTCAGCCTGGCACCCTGAAGTGTTTAACCAGAGGGCTCTATCCTAAAGGAAAGACTTGCACAGCCCTTGAGGGGAGATTCATCAGAGAGATGTCAGAGGCAAAGGATCCAGGAAAGGAGCTGCTGAGGTCTCTGGTACTACAGAATCAACACTCTGAATATCCAGAGAATATGTGAGCCAACAGCATACATCTCACAGCAGAAGTGAGTGATACAGCCCAGTCTTCTAGCATCAATGTCTCTTGGAACAATAAAGATACTAGATACCGGCTCTCCCCTTGGTCCAGCAGGATGCAGATTTGTTAACCTTTAGGCCTGTGGCAAAACCCACTCATTTTCCTGAGGGTATGGGAAGTGAGCAGATTGATGGGACAAGGACAAAGTTGCGTATCATAGAATATAAGGGTTGGAAGGGACCTCAGGAGGTCATCTAGTCCAACCCCCTGCTCAAAGCAGAGCCAATCCCCAGACAGATTTTTACCCCCGTTCCCTAAATGTCCCCCTCAAGGATTGAACTCACAACCCTGGGTTTAGCAGGCCAATGCTCAAACCACTGAGCTATCCCTCCCCCTGTATAGTTGTTATGGAGGTTAGTTTTCACATTGCTTACCCATGCAGTACACAGGGAAGACAGTACAGTTTTAATTTTTGGATGGAATAGTTTGTACTGAGTTTTCTAAACTGCTCAGAGATCAGGATAGTGCTTAAACAATCACAATAAATATAGTTTGGAAGGAAAAGGCAAGAAAGCGCTGTCTACCGGGCGCTAAAATACGGGATGTGGACCTGAGGTTGAAAAGGATCCTAAGAGGAGCAGGTAAGAACCCTTTGGTCATCCTTCATGTGGGAACGAATGATACTGCTAGATTCTCGCTAGACAGGATCAAGGGAGACTATGCCAGGTTGGGTAAGACGCTTAAGGAAATTGAGGCTCAGGTGATCTTCAGTGGGATCCTACCTGTCCCTAGGGAAGGGCGCCAAAGGGGTGAGAGAATCCTGACAATTAATAGTTGGCTGAGAGAGTGGTGTTACAAGGAGGGCTTTGGGATGTATGGGCACTGGGAGGCTTTTGGGGACAGACAACTGTTCTCACGGGATGGGCTCCACCTAAGTAGGGAAGGAAGTAGACTTCTAGGAGGGAGGCTGGCTCATCTGATTAAAAGAGCTTTAAACTAGAGACTGGGGGGAGACGGTTGGGAAAGGCCCTGGTGCACTCCACGCCAAATTTATACATTGGGAGTGAGAACAAGAAGATAACAACAGATATAGCCAGAGGGGGACGGTTAGGTGTAAGGAAGAGGAGGGGGACAGATACTAGATCGACAGGTCATACTGGTAGTACTGTGTCCCTACCGAGCGGGGTGAGAAGAGTGAGAGGAGCCCAACAGCAAAAGGTAGGATGTTTGTTCACCAATGCGAGAAGCTTAGGTAATAAAATGGAGGAACTGGAGCTCCTGGTCCGAGAATTGAAACCGGATATCGTAGGAATAACCGAAACATGGTGGAACGATAGCCATGACTGGAGTACAGGTATGGAAGGGTATGTGCTGTTTAGAAAAGACCGATGCAAAGGTAAAGGTGGGGGAGTAGCATTGTATATCAATAATGAGGTGAAATGTAATGAAATAACTAGCAATGCAATGGTTAATACGGAGTCTGTGTGGGCAATGGTCACATTAGGGAAGAAAACTACCAGAGCCTCACCCGGGATAGTGATTGGGGTGTGCTATAGACCGCCAGGATCTAGCTTGGAGACGGATAGAGAGCTCTTTAATGTTTTTAAGGAGGTAAACACTAATAGGAACTGCTTGATCATGGGAGACTTTAACTTCCCAGATATAGATTGGGAAACAAATGCTAGTAATAACAATAGGGCTCAGCTTTTCCTAGACGTGATAGCTGATGAATTCCTCCATCAAGTGGTTGCTGAACCGACGAGGGGGGATGCCATTTTAGATCTGATTTTGGTGAGTAATGAGGACCTTGTTGAGGAAATAGTTGTAGGGGACAACCTTGGCTCGAGTGATCACGAGCTAATTCGTTTCAAAATTAATGAGAGGATAATCAATATTGCATCTGAGACTAGGGTTTACGATTTCAAAAGGGCTAACTTTACTAAATTAAGACGACTAGTTAGGGAAGTGGACTGGACCAACATATTTAGGAATCTAAAGGTAGATGACGCCTGGGGTTACTTCAGGTTGAAATTGCAGGAGTTGTCAGAGGCATGTATCCCGAGAAAGGGAAAACGGCTCGTAGGTAGCAGTTTTAGACCGAGCTGGATGACCAAGCGTCTTAGAGGGGTCATTAAGAAAAAACAGAAAGCGTACCAGGAGTGGAAAATGGGAGGGATCAGCAAAGAAACCTACCTTATTGAGGTCAGAGGGTGTAGGGATGCAGTGAGAAAGGCAAAGCGACGGGTGGAGATGGACCTAGCGAAGGGGATTAAAACCAATAGCAAAAGGTTTTTTAGCCATATAAATAGGAAGAAAACCAAGAAGGAAGAAGTGGGACCGCTTAAAACTTTAAACGGAGTGGAGATTAGGGATAATCTTGGAATGGCACAATATCTGAATGAATATTTTGCCACGGTCTTTAATGAGGCTAATGAAGGGCTAAGGAATAGTGATAGAGGGACCGATGGGAATGAAAATATGGGGGTAGACATTACGGTATCTGAGGTGGAGGCCAAACTTGAACAGCTTAACGGAAGTAAATCGGGGGGCCCGGATAATCTTCATCCTAGAATATTAAGGGAATTGGCGAGTGATATTGCTAGCCCGTTAGCGATGATTTTTAATAAATCTCTAAATTCGGGGATTGTACCGTTGGACTGGAGATTAGCTAATGTAGTTCCTATATTCAAGAAGGGGAAAAAAAGTGACCCGGGTAACTACAGGCCTGTTAGTTTAACATCTGTAGTATGCAAAGTAATGGAAAAAATTTTGAAAGAGAGAGTGGTTAAGGAGCAGGAGGCCGATGACAACTGGGATAGATTACAGCATGGATTTACGAAAGGTAGATCGTGCCAAACCAATCTGATCTCCTTCTTTGAGAAAGTAACAGATTTTTTAGACAAGGGAAATGCGGTGGATCTAATATATCTGGATTTCAGTAAGGCGTTTGATACGGTACCGCATGAGGAATTATTGGTTAAATTGGAAAAGATGGGGATCGAAATGAAAATCCAGAGGTGGATAAGGAGTTGGTTAAAGGGGAGACTGCAGAGGGTAGTACTGAAAGGGGAACTGTCGGGTTGGAGGGGGGTTACCAGTGGAGTTCCTCAAGGTTCGGTTTTGGGTCCTATTTTATTCAATCTATTTATTGCTGACCTGGGAACCAAGAGTAGGAGTGGGCTGATAAAGTTTGCGGACGACACCAAGTTGGGAGGTATTGCCAATTCGGAGAAGGATCGGGATATCCTCCAGGAAGATTTGGATGACCTTGTAAACTGGAGTATTAGTAACAGGATGAAATTCAATAGTGAGAAGTGTAAGGTTATGCATTTAGGGATGACTAACAAGAATTTTAGTTATAAGCTAGGGACGCACCAGTTGGAAGTAACGGAGGAGGAGAAGGACCTGGGAGTCCTGGTTGATCGTAGGATGACTATGAGTAGGCAATGTGATGTGGCCGTTAAAAAAGCTAATGCGGTCTTGGGTTGCATTAGGCGGGGTATTTCTAGTAGGGATAAGGAAGTGCTAGTCCCGTTATATAAGGCGTTGGTGAGACCTCATTTGGAGTATTGTGTGCAGTTTTGGTCTCCCATGTTTAAGAAGGATGAGTTAAAACTGGAACGGGTACAAAGAAGGGCCACTAGAATGATCCGAGGAATGGAAGGCCTGTCGTATGACAGGAGACTTGAGGAGCTCGGTTTGTTTTCCTTAACCAAAAGAAGGATAAGGGGAGATATGATTGCACTCTTTAAATATATCAGAGGGATAAATACCAGGGAAGGAGAGGAATTATTTCAGCTCAGTGCTAATGTAGACACGAGGACAAACGGATATAAATTGTCAGTCAGGAAATTTAGGCTTGAAATTAGACGAAGGTTTCTAACCATCAGGGGAGTGCAATACTGGAACAGCCTACCGAGGGAAACAGTAGGGGCGAAGGACCTCCATGACTTTAAGATTAAGCTAGATAAGTTTATGGAGGAGATGGTATAATAGGATAACGGGCTTAGTCAATAGGTCAATTAAGTGCCAAACTGGTACTTAATTGGGTCAAATTGGGTCAATAATATGATATTCTTAACCTCTTTCAGAGGGTATGGCTGGAGAGTCTTGCCCGCATGCTCGGGGTTCAGCTGACCGCCATATTTGGGGTCGGGAAGGAATTTTCCTCCAGGGCAGATTGGCAGTGTCCCTGGAGGTTTTTCGCCTTCCTCCGAAGCATGGGGCAGGGGTCGCTTGCTAAAAGAGTGGGTAGATCGGCTAATGTGGCCTGCATCTTGCAGGAGGTCAGACTAGATGATCATAATGGTCCCTTCTGATCTTGAATTCTATGATTCTATGATTCTATGAAATTAACAAAATTATTCCTCTCCAGTAAGCCATCAAGTGAACAATGGATGAATCTGTGCACCTTCCTTCCTCCCCCACCCCTCTTCTGCAAAAGAAAAGAAAAAGGATTTACTTTGATTGCAGGCTCTTCAGGGCAAGGACCATCTTTTTCACTCTGCTTGTACAATACCTGGCATCCTGATTCATGACTGGGGCTCCCAGGCACCACTACACTGTAAATAATAATTTAAAAATCTTTATCCTCCTATAGGTTTCCAACATGCTTATTACTATAGTTCTGTACCACTTCACGTACAATTCATCCCACCTCCACTCTCCTAGAAACCTCCAATGGTGGGAACAGAACCCAAGTGTCCTAACTCCCCTAAAGCCCCCTCTTTGCCAGCTAGGAGGCCTAGTTCAGTCAACCCCTGCTCTGATCACTAAATTACTAGATTACTATCTCCCATGTGCCTGACTTACTTTGCAATCAGCCCTATGCCTCCCCTAGAATCATAGCACCCTCTGGAGTGTGAACAACCCTACACATGCTACCAACCTACAGCTATTAATTTACATGGTCCATCCAGTCAGAAGGGGAAAGGAGCCTACCAGGCACTTTTTAAAATAAATTACCATGAAGGTGCCTATAAACAGAGCAGGCCCTACAATAAATAAATCCTCCATGGATCATGCAACTCTACATCTAAAGTCCTAGGGAGGTCCCCCCGCCTTTGCTCTAGTTGACTCTTCCCTTCACCTGTCTACCTCCTCCTACAGGTAGACAGTAGAGTCCAAGTAGGTCTGTGGACCGAGCCACTCTTTGGAGCATTCCATTTGGCTAGAGGGGGGATGTTATAAGAAAAATATAGCTCCAATGGGAGCGTAGTGTTGGATTAACTATCGCGCCACAATCCAAGGGTAAATCATGCTTTATCTCTTAGCATGGGAGCTGGCTCCCTTAGGCGGCTTTTAAATGGAGGCGAGTTTGTGTGCTAGGCCCATCCCCATTTCTCTGGGGTTGGTTCAGTCCGGCAAAGAGCTTGTTATGGCTCAAGATGCGGAGCAGCCCATTTCTAACAGAGAAGCGGGGGTGGGCGGATTATAAAACCTCATTCAGAACAGGATCCCAAAGAAGTAAAACACGGTGGCTTTGGTCTCGTCGGCGCCACGAGGGGGAGGAATCTCCCTGGGAACCATCTACAACCCCCACGGGTGTAAAGAGGTCGAGCCCCCCCCCCCCACGCGCTGGCAGTTGGTTCGGCCCTGTTTGAACCTGGGAGCGGACGCTCACTGAACCAACGGCAGCAAGAGTTCCGTGAGGGGCCTCGAGAGCGGCCGGGCAGCTCCCTGTCCCATCACCACCGCCCGATCCGGCCCGGCCCGGCCCCTGCCCCTCCCCCACCGCCCGGTCCGGCCCCTAACCCCTCCCCTTCACCACCGCCCGGTCCGCCCCTCCACCACCGCGCGGACCCTCTGGGGAAGGTGAGGGGCCGCTTCTCCACCCCTCGCGGAGGCAAGGAGCCGTTGGACGCCCCCTCCCCCGCCCTGGGGTCTTCCTCCGCCCCGCCCCCCACCTGCCTCGGTGTCTTTCTCCAAACCCCCCCCCTCCTTTGCCTCTCCCCCACCTTGCCCCGTGCCCAGGCTCCCCACTGCCCCCACAGGCCCGGCCTGACTCAGTTCACGGCCCCCTCCCTTGACTAGAGGCGTGGCCGGCTTGGGCCCGTGGTGCCTGAGTTGATGCCGTCTCTGCTCCCGCCCTTTGTAACCCTCTGTCTCCTCTCGGCCTGCAGGAGGAACAAGATGCCTAACCCCGGAGAGGAGACACCCCCCAGTGACGGCAGTGACCCACAGAGCGTGCCCTGTAGGCCCGGGAAAGCGAGGCAGGCCCAGGAGAGCCATGATGGGGACGTGCCCAGCCTCTGCCCACCACAGCTGCCAACGTGTACGTCCGCCTCCAATTATGCTAGAAAAGTCCAGTCTCTACCGGCCTCACACGGTTCAGGGCAAACAGTGGTGTAACCAGGGATGACAGGGCTTCGGGGAGAGGTTTGGAAGAGAGCCCTTGGGTTTGGAAGGGACCTGTAGTGGGGTCATGCCATCCCGCTGCTTCCAGGCAGGGTTGATTTTTACTAAACTAGCGCTGAGAGATGTCCAGTCTCTGCCTCAAATGTGGAGACTATACAACTGCTCTTGGCAGCTTGAACCATTGCTGACCTGTTTTTAGACTAAGTCCTGTAATGGCTCTTTTTTTTTACATTTAATAATGTTATGACTGGGCCTCGTGCATAGTGTGCTGAAATGGTGCTATGGGGCAGAAAGCATACAAATCTTTAACTGTTCTGCTAACCTTCTTAACCTGGTGACATGGAATCCTAGGCTCCACATCCCATCCCACTGCTAACCTTGGAGGAGGAGGAGGGGAAACAGATGTCACAATTTTTTGCAAAGATCACCCCAGATCAGTCTTACACTTCCCATCAGCTGTACCAAATATACCTCTTTCACTTTGTGCCCCAAAGTGCCTTTATCTGTTTCTTCAAAGGCTTCTTTAGAGCATGTTTCCACTAAACCTTTTTCATGTTCCACCATTAAGTGATTTTTTTTTAAATTAGTCAGAATTCAGCAGTAGAATCTTGTACCTCATTGTGACTTTTAACTGTAGTGTGTCTAAACTGAACTCCTCTGCCTTGTACAGCTTTCAATAAATGACAGGTGCTGTTTTTTAATGGTCACTAGATGTCGCTCTTATTTCACGATACAAAAAGAAGAGGATTTATCTGGTATGAAAGGACAGAGGGGCTTGCATCAAAACTATGAAACTGGGTTTGTCAATTCACAGCTTGAATTCTTTCTCAGATGAGTTGAATTGTAACTTTTGGAGAGCTTATACATCATTTTCCGTATATGCATCAATTTAGACAAACGGTGGTGCATCTTAAGAATTCCCCGTCTAAAAGATCAGTAAATTCCATTACACGGTTCAGTGGAACTAAAATCAGAAAAAAATTCAAATGTTCACTTCCTGCAGCCTAGGTGTCTTCAGTAGTTCTTATCCAACAAAGATTTAAGCTAGCTAGGGACTTCGTACACAGGTATAGTCCCGCTGACTTACTCAGGCCAGTAAGAATGCAAATGTATATGATTCTTTGCAGGACTGGGCTTTATATGACTGACATCATTTCATAGCATACAACCTGCTACTAGCTTTTCTTCACACAACCCTCTTGTCTAATTTAGATTGTAATCTGTTCAGAAAGGGGACCTGTTATTTTACCATACCCCCTTCTAGACCAGTCATGGTATATACTACTTCACCTTGCTTTGGTGTGGGCTAATCAATTTAAACTCATTTAGCAATTGTTCTGTTTCTCTGCCTAGCTGAGGAAGGTTCTCTACACCCAGCTTTCTAAATTATCCTGTATTAATCTTTCATATAGCTGCTAGTGTCCTGATCCACTTTTTCACTTGCTTGTCAAGAACTTTCTAGGTTAAATTATTTCCCCTCATACATACTACTAATGTTATCCAGTATATGGATGATATACTTTCATTATGGAAACATCTGTCAGATGCAGGCTCCATTGGCATGGGTTATCTAGTTAGCTCTATAAAAGCAGCAAAGAATCCTGTGGCACCTTATAGACTAACAGACGTTTTGCAGCATGAGCTTTCGTGGGTGAATACCCACTTCGTCGGATGCAAGTCTCTCTTTTTTTTTTTTTTTTAAAGAGAGACTTGCATCCGACGAAGTGAGTATTCACCCACGAAAGCTCATGCTGCAAAACGTCTGTTAGTCTATAAGGTGCCACAGGATTCTTTGCTGCTTTTACAGATCCAGACTAACACGGCTACCCCTCTGATAGTTAGCTCTAAGTTCTCTCATTATTTTAAACTATAGCATAAATGAGCATCCTTTTCAAACCCTTGGTCTCCTTGGCACTTAAAATAGTTACAAGATTAATCAACTCTGCTAATTAATCCTTATTTGTATTATAGTAGGCCTAGAGATCCCAACCAGATTGAGGGGAGGGTGTGGAGCTAAGCACCCTGTATAAACATATAATAAAGGCTTCCTATCCCAAAGTGCTTACAATCCTAAACCACTCTCTTGCGATCTGTTCCACACAGGCAGACCCTTGTGTCTTTGCAGAGCCCCATTGATTTCAGGCTATGTACACAGACCAGATTGCAGAATGAGGGGCCAAGGTTTAAAATATAACAAGAGGGTGAGTCACCCAATGGGAGGATATGAAGGCAAGCCTATAGCACTGTTAGAATCTATAATTCCAACATGTGACTCTTTGCTGTCTCATTCCTATTCTGTACTGTCTTTGGTGTCCTGCAACTTGTAAATTGTTCTCCCATTTATGGCTGTTAAACTAGGCCACATGGCATCATATTTTCACCCCACATCTCTCCCATAATTTAATCAGTGAATTTCACCTGTAATTTTTCCTGTTGCTCTAGAATGTAGAAACCCTAGATAACAGTCCCACAACTGATGATTTTCATGAGATTCTGAAATGCTTGTTGCAGTATGAAATCAGTAGTTCATCAGCTAATATTTCCAAAATATGTCTAGAGTGTTTAATCCCCTACCAAGGGAGTCAGGAGATACGAGTTTTACTTCCAGCTCTGCCACTGACTCTGTGTTTGCTTTCAGGCACTTAGCTTCTTTGAGTTTGTTAGCCCATCTGAAAAATGAATCTATTGTGCATTGGGAGATCTATATTGAAAATACTTGAGAGGAAGAGTGCTAATTCCTTTTTATCCAACTTATTTATTCTTAAAATGGTAAAAATGTGAAATTCTTCTTCAGAATACGTGTCTTCCTGGTATCTTTACACTGGAAGGGATGCTGTTAAAAGAATTTATAAGACTTATACTTGTTTCACTGTTCATTTTAAGCACAGAACAAGATAGAGACATTAAGTAGTTGCATAATTATTCTGGAGGTCATTAAGAGGTTAAAGCCTAGGTATGAGAACATGTCAAAAGTAATAGGACCAAGCCTGAACTGATAAGGCTTTTATACAATCCATTTTTATTCAGCTCACTCAATGAGCTGTCTTGTACTGCTTTTTAATTTGAACAATTATTTCCTATATTGGTGTTACCAATAACCACAGAGTGATATTTTAAATTTTGAGATCCAAACTTGCTTCCATTTAGGTTAATGGAAGTTTAGCTAATGACTTCACTGGGAGAGAATTGGGTCTTTGCTTTTGACCATTAATGAAATTTAATTTTCCACTGTTTAGACATAGAAACCAAACTGATTAGTTTTACTTTTGTAAGTGTCAGCATTTCTTCATCAGCTAGGAGCATAATGTTGTTTCTTATAGTCTGAGGGGGATGGTTTAACCCCACCCTACATACACAGGTTTTCATTCAGTTTGCATTTCCGTATACATTTTGTAAAACCTTTTAGATTTATTGAATGTTGGATCTAAGACTAGTTGATCATGATAAAGAACTAGGTCTCGTTAATTTCCTTTCTGCAGCCAGCCCTCCACGAGTTCTCTCCATGGCAGAATTACTAGAAACAGCACAAGAAGTTTCCAAAATGACCATTGCACACGAGATTGTGGTGAACCGTGACTTCAAGTTGCAAGAGGTCAACTTCTCACCAAGCAGGTTCGTTATTCTCCTCTTTGTTTTTTCTCTTATCTGAGGTTGCAGATGATATGGCTAGAATGGGAAATAGGGGAGGAGAGGATTTGGAGGGCTATGGCTGTTGAAAGTATGTAGAAACTACAAAGGAAAAGAAAGTGGGGTTTGGTGCTATGTTTTTTTTCAAGTTTATTTTTCCCTTGGAACTATGATGAATGCCACATCTGTCTTCCTTGAGTTTAATGGAGCACTCAGAGGTTTCAGAGGTGTAGACAGTGACCTTTTCTTAAGTATTAATCAAAGGAGAAGAGATGCAAAGATCTCCCATCAGCAATCTGCCTTGTAGCTGCAAACTTCCTGAGTCCTATCTGAATGCCTTAACCACTGGAGTATCCTTCCTGGTGCTGAACAAAAAGAGGCTCTGTAGAAAGGTATCCTGCAAATATTGTATGGTTCTGTCGATCTTCTCTGAGGATAAGAGTAGCGGTTGGGGGATTTGAAGGGAGTTATCTGCATCTATTGCAGGTTGGCTAAACATCCCATTCTTCTGAGGGGTGGGGGCCTGTCGCTGAACTATTGCTATGTGGTAGAAAAGTAAGACTAAGGTTTGTCTACATGTAGATATATGTGTAGAGTAAACACAGTGTATGCCCAGCTAGTATGGATATAAATAGCAGTGTAGGGGGTGAAGTGCTGCTTAGATGAGTAAATACATGCCTGAACACTTAATGAAACCAAATTCATGTTTCATTATGGTTAATTTCACGGCCATAGGATTTGAAAATTGGTAAATGTCACCTTTTCAAATGTTTAAATCTGAAATTTCATATTGTTGTAACTGGGGTGTGTGTCTCTCCAACCCAAAAGAGTGTGTTTTTTTGGGGGGGGGGGGGGGATTGCAACCCTCACTTCTGTGCTGCTGTCAGAGCTGGACTCTGAAGGCAGCAACCATGGAACTTTCTGCAGCTGCAGGAGGTTCCCAGGGGTGGGTCTGAGCTCCACCCAAGAATGCCAGCGCAGGTGATGGATAAGTCTTTCCCCTCCCCAGCCCAGCAGGAGCTCTCTGGCTGGGGCACTCCTAGCAGGAGCGGGGGATCAATTTCAGGGGGTAGGGCTTATTTCACGGTCCGTGCCGTGTTTCTCACAGCTGTGAAATTGTGCCCTAGCTACAAGGCGCTCTGCACAGTGAGACAGTGCTGCCCAGTGTCCCATTGCTGGAGCCTTTCCCCACTGCAGGGAAAGACTCCGGCAACTCCTCCTTGCCAGACCTTTTCCCCGCTACCCCAGCCTTTCATTTGCACATGCAGCTATGGAGCAGTATGGACATAGCCTGCTTTTCACTGTGGTGTGTAGCTACACGTACCTTACACACCAACGCCAGCGTAGGCAAGGCCGAAGTATGTTTGGCTATGGTGAAAAGAGATGGCTGGGTAGGAACCATATGTGGGAGAACTGTGGAATTTAGGCTGATAAAGGTTCCCATAGGCGGGAGAGTGGTGAGGCATGTTGCGTCCAACATGAGAATAAAAGTTCAAAGAAAATGCAGAGAGGTCCAAGTGGGGACATAGCCCCTCCATAATGATAGGTGTGAGATGGCTGAACGTTCATAATAGTTACTTGTTCCCCCTCCCCACCCAGCCTGGAAAGCCGAGTGAAGGAGACATTGCACAAAGCTTTCTGGGACAGTCTGAAAGAACAGCTCTCTGCTAGTCCACCAGACTACACACACGTGATCCAACTGCTGCAGGAAATTAAAGAGGTGAGCAGTTCATGATAGGACAGCCACCTTAGAGCTAGGCCTCTGTTAGTGATGTACATCTAAGCCTTGCCTTGTGGCCACACATGATACCGGAAGCATGAGAGAATGGAATTCACAGCGAGGAAGAGTAAATACTAGGCCCAACCTTCTAGATCCTGTCTGTAAGACTGTCCCCTTGACCCAGGGTTCCACACACAAATCAGCTACTCCTGAAAGGTATGAAAACCAGTGGAGCCGTGTAACAATCCGTATGGACATAACTGATCATAGATATTGCTTAAATCTCTGTGCTACACTGATGCAGTGGTTTCTTGACCAGGAGCCTACACACACTCTGCTTAAGTATGGCTAATGTCCTGGTCCGCTTAGGTCTCATTAGGATTGGACCCACTGGTTTTCACCAGACAGCAGAAGGCCAGCTCGCAGGTGGTAGGACAACTACCACATATTCCTCTTTTTACATTCCCTCTTTCCTGCCCCAAGGATAGCTGCATTCATTAATACTTGGCAACCTCTTCTCCCTTAACTTGCAACTGAACCCCATCATTCATTCTCAGTGGACCCAAACCCTCTCTTCAGTACAGCAGATTTGGGTTCTAAGAAAGGTAGAAGATGTCTGTTAATAGGATTGTAGACTGAACAATATACTTCCTGAATTAAAAATGAATTAGATGGGTTTGATTTTATAAAACCTTACTTGTTGTTACAAGGCTTCTTAAATAAAGAAGCCTGAGACACAAGCATGAAGTAAAGTGAGAAAATGCCTTGGCCTGAAAATCCTCACTAGGCCAACAATGACTGTGCATACAGTCTCTTCTATCTGTAAACTCAAAGTTTATATATAAAGAAACCCCTCTCCAAGGCTAGTCATACATAAGCATCTGTCTTTAATGCACAACATATTAGAACAGGAGCTAAATGTTTAAAACTAACAAACAGCCATACCTATCTGCAGAGCCCATAGCAGCATCTAACATACTTGCCTGACCTGGCCCATACCTCTCCCCTTTAGCAGCATCTAACATACTTGCCTGACCTGGCCCATACCTCTCCCCTTTAGCAGCATCTAACATACTTGCCTGACCTGGCCCATACCTCTCCCCTTTTCTAGTCCTAGGAGGCAGCTCCTTTCCCAGAAAGCTATCGCACAGGGCACTAAAAGGTATCCCTGCTATTAAGGAAAGGATAGGGACCACACATTAGTTAGGGGCTGACATATGGTCATATAGCATCTTCTGCGTATGCCCTTAAGGGAACAGTTGGGAACAAACATTCCCTTATAGCTGCTATGGTGGCTTCTAAGTTTCAATGTGCTCAGTAGTCACCTGAGTGAGTCCTCATTCCTATAAGGCCAGCCTTTAATTCTTGTTGTGCAGCTCCTGGCGAGCTGTAGGGTTCCTAGGTTTGAACAAAACCAGACTTTTCTCTTTTTTACTTTCTCCTTGGGGCAGACCATACTGTCACTGTTGCTGCCACGGCACAGCCGTCTGCGGGGCCAGATCGAAGAAGCCCTGGATATGGAGCTGATTACACAGGAGGCTGAGCATGGGGCTCTTGACATCCCCAATCTCACCATGTACATCTTAGGTACAATGGCGATGCTGTGTGCACCTATCCGAGACGAGGAAGTGCAGAGACTACGGGGTGTGACAGACCCAGTTCAGCTGCTCAGGTGGGTAACACTGTTTGGGACACGGGTGGGCCTCTCATAAACCTGCATATCCTCAATCAGTGATTGTTGTGGCAGGGAAATCTACTGCCTCCTGCCCAATAATCATTATCACATCCGGACTCCTGATACACTGAGCCTCAGCTTGTCTCACTGATATTTTGAGCTTCTGAATATTGAAAATTGGATTAAATTATTGTTCTTGGGAATGGAAAGTCCAGTGCAAAATTAACTTGAGGCTCAGTCCGGTTTGTAGGGAACATATGTCCCTTTCACAAAAATTTCCATCCTAATTGGCTCTAAATAACACCACCACCCCAACCCCTCCATGACAGTCATACCAGAAGGGAATGAGCTATAGTGCCTGATTTCTCTTCTGTTCTTACATGGCTTTATCACTATGTCATCTGAGTGTTTAAAAGTAGTAGTAGTTTCTTTCCCTTTATGCTGTGAAGGAGAAATGACTAATTATCTCTGTGTGTGAGAGACTGAAGAACCTAAGTCACAGCAATAAACTTTGCATTTAGTTCTGAGTGCAGTGAGCCCAATGATCTCTTGTTGCGGTAATGAGTCGGTAGGTTGGGTCCATGTCTGGTCTTCTGTACTCATAAACCTATCCCACTTCTGGATAATTTCATTGTTTCAGTGAAACATAACTGTTGTGGGAGGTCATGGTCTCTTCTGATGGTCTCTCTAGATCAGGGTAGAGAGAGCCTGGAGGAACCCTGAAGTAGCTTGCACTGCCCCTGTTGTACTAGTTCTGAGAGTAAGTAGGATGGTCTCTGGGGCATGCAATTTGGTACCATTCCCCAGCACAAAAACTAGAGTTTAAAAAAGTCCTTGCTGCATGAAAAGGAAGCCACTGCGTAGTGTGTGGGCCTGGATCAGGACGTGAGTACGGACTCCCCCTGCACTTAAAATGCCCAACACTGAAGACTGGGTCTCTGGGGCCAACTTGACATTGGTGAAACATGCCTCAAGGTAGCTGGGGCAACCTGACTGCAGTGATACACTTGGAGTGATCCTTTTTTCTTTTTGTCCTCTTATTCACCCCAGGGAGATTTTCCGGGTGCTAGACCTGATGAAAATGGACATGGTGAATTTTACCATCCAGAGCCTCCGGCCCCACCTGCAGGATCACTCCGTCCAATATGAGCAGAAGAAATTCCAGGAGCTCCTTGCCAAGCTGCCCCGTGAGTGTGTGGGGAAGAAGAGAGAAGGTGCAGGGGTGTGCTGGGTCATCATCAAGAATACCTTTACAAGGATTAATAATACTGAGCACTAACGCAGGGCGACGTAGGTCCAAAGTGCATTAATATTTCCAAAGTGCAGCAGGTGGGGAAGGAATCTCATCCTGGGGCTGCGGGATATCATTTTCCATGATAGACAGCCCTCACCCACAAGGGGACAGATTCAGCAGAGGAGTCAAGGGTTGGTGGGTTTGGAGCATGAGCTTACGCTTGGCACGGGTCTCTTGGCACATTGAGTGGGTGGTGTGGGGGAGGCTTGTGTCAGATGGCTGTGCTGTAGCAGCCCTATGGAGAAACCAGTCTTCCTAACAGCTTACTCAAGCATTTAAAGTGTGCACATACAATTTTAAGCATTCATTTTGAAACAAGTATTTCTGTTAATGGGACATTGGTTATTTTCCTCTCTTTACTACTGTGGAATAATGTACACAAATAGGATTATCTGCTGCTTAGTTCATCTCCAGTTACTTCCTTTCCCACCTCAGACTGGTCTTCTGTTTGACATCAGGCAATGGTGCAGATGTTCTGCTGATGGCAGATAAGAGCTGCAGGTGCAGGGTAAACAGGAGCAGCAGATAGAAACAGAGCTGTTAAGGATCTTTCATGCAAATTTGTATTAGTAACAAGATGGAAAGGCAAAACTGTCACATGTAAATTTGAGAAGTGCTTCTAACCAGGGGATGGATTGTTAGAGCAGTCAGGACACTGGGGTTCTAGTCCCAACTTTCTCACAGCCTTGCCTTGTAAAAGAGAGCAAGTTATTTAATCTGCTTCAGTTTCTTCCTGCATAATATGGAGAAAATAGCCATGGCAGAGGGTGGTGGGAGATTTCATTAATTCAAGCTTTGAGATCCTCAGAGGAAAGGGCAAAATGTTAAACAGCCCTGGAGTCACCCTTAGCAGAGCATTTCTAGAAGCTTTTGGTGGATGCTTAAGTTGCTGAATAAGTCAAAGGCAAGTTATCCCAGATAGAGAGCAACCTTTCGCTGCTCCCTGTACCAGCTTTGCTGGCTTGCAGCAGAGCTGGTCTGGTTTTGTTAGAGGTTTTTCACCATATGTAGAGTAATAGTTCCTAGCCCTCTGCTCATTACAAAGCTTACCTGAGACCAGCCCTGAACATGCGCCTCTCCAGTATCACTATCCTGACAATGACATGGCTGTGTCCTATGAGAATGAGCCTGACTCTGAAGCTTTTCAAAAGGTGTCAGTCACTTCCTAAAGTCCCAGGGGCCAGCACTGCTGTCTGGCTAGTCTAAGACATACTGTCTCTTCAGAATGTAGTGTAGTACAGTGAGTGAAAACACTTCCTTCACCATTCAACTGGCTGAGTCTGATTCTTCCTGCACACATCTCTCCATAATCCCCTTCCAGACAGCCTGGATCACACAACTGAGTGGTTACACAAAGCAGCAGCAGAAGTCTCTGCATCTTCTTTGTCGTCCCCATCCCATCCTGAGGTCCATGGATCACCTGCTCCACTCTCATTGGGGGCTGTCAGCAGGAGCTCATCTACACCAAGTCCCATGTCTGTGTTAAACCAAGGATACATGAATCTACTCCGCTGGGAGCCAAGCCTAGAGAAATACCCTGAGGTAGGAGGAATCTTCTCGTCAGCCAGGGAGGATGGCTCTGCCACTTTGATGTGGCAGTTAGAACTGGCCTTAAGTACAAGCAAAATAAACAAGTGCTTGGGCCCTGAATCCTATGCAGCCTCTACAGCATGAGCTGGCTTTGTCTCAGGGCCAGGCAACAGGACCGCAAGGGGAGAAAATAGCTCTCTGCTGGATCCCCTATCCCTTGTTGGCAGTGGAAGCTCCTAGCCTGTGGCTTATTTCCCCTCTTAATAACAACAACAACAACAACAATAGGAGATATACCAATCTCCTAGAACTGGAAGGGACCTTAAAAGGTCATAGAGTCCAGTCCCCTGCCTTCACTAGCAGGACCAAGTACTGATTTTGCCCCAGATCCCTAAGTGGCCCCCTCAAGGATTGAACTCACAACCCTGGGTTTAGCAGGCCAATGCTCGGGTCACCTGCAAAACATAAGGCCTTTCCTGCTTCTGGGAGTTTGTTTGATCAGTGGTTCACACCCTTCTCCATAGGGGAGCTCTCTCCCATTATCTATACAGAAAAGGAAGGGCAGTTGTGATTCACCAGCTTGGGAATCTCCCTGCTTGGTGAGCACAACTCTCCCCATGCCCACAGCGGGATTTGATCTTTCTTTGCAGACTCTGTTGATGGACCAAGCCCGGCTGCAGGAGGTACAGTTGCAAGTGAATCAGCTAACAATCATAGCTGCAGTCCTGCTAGTGTCCAGCAGCGTGTGTGGAAGCGCCTTGTTCAGCTCGCCTGGGTTTGTAGATAGGCTGAAACGGGTAACAAAGGCTCTCTTGGAAGGGCTTCCTCACACCAGGTTGGTTGCTTTACCATTATCTTTTCCAGAGTGAGACAAGTGAGTAGACAGGTTCTGGGTGGGAATGAGAAGAGCTGCAGGAACTCAGAGGATAGTTAAAATCCAAATAGGGGCCAGGGCTTCTGGCTGGGGGAGGAGTTTCCAGCTGGGAACTAATCCCCTAGAAGTGGTGACTCACTGGTTAATGGGGAACCAGTGCTGCTGATCATTCTGATTACAGTAACAAGCACTAGGGCAGCTTAGTTCATGGGACACCAAACGAGTACAGCTGGTTGTCTGTGCCTCATATTGCCATCATTATGTTCCTGGCTACAGGTTTCTGGAGGGAATTTCCTAGCTGTTCCACTGCTGTGAAGCAAAGGTGAGGAGTAGCCCAAGAATATAGAACATGCCTCTGATTTTAGGTTTCGAGAAGCTTTGCTGGACATCAGCAATCATGTGCACCAGGAAGTTAGTGAATCTCTCTTGCAACTGGGTTACCCTGCTTTCACCAGCGACAAATCTGCTTCCCTCAAAGGCCAGATAAGGAGCATCGCAGAGGACGACAATGCGGTGCGGAGCGTAATTGGTGAGTCTCTGAGTAAATGTCTAATGTGCTGGCTTTTTACTTTAAAAATGAGGCCACCCTGCCTCTTTATCTACAGTCTATGCTGGGCCTTAGAGCCCTAAAGTGAAGTCCTTTCCCAGGACTGGTCTAGCATAGGCAACCACCATGCAAGCTTCCCCCATGTAAGGTGGACCCGATACTAGATGTGAGAGGGAAGGTCAGTCTTTGCTCAGACTGCCACAAGGGTGGGTACCTAGTCCCCCTAGATTGAGATCTTCACTCCTTCTCCGGAAGTCATCAAATGATAATGATCAAGCAGTGAAAAGCTCTATATGACAATACCACCTATCTCAAAGCACTTTACAAAGGTGGTGTCATCCCTATTTTACAGATAGAGAAACTGAGGCACAGTGACTTGGTTACAGAGCCAGCAATGGAATGCAGGTCTCCTGAGTCTCAGTTCAGTGCTCTATCCACTAGCCCACCATAGTAATATGTAAATTACCAAGCTATTTCAAATGGTCTGAAGTCTTTCCCCACTGATCTGTGCTGTTGCAGTTATTGCATTTAAGCACAATCTTAAATTCCATGTTGCATTCTGACATCTGCTATGCACTTGATTTTTTTTATACCAGGATGATGTCCCCTTCTGTTCTCTCCAGAGCTATATCCATGCAGCTGAGCTGATAGTCTCAAATTGTCAGGTGTTCCCTTTGCCTGACTGCTCCTATCATTCCCTTTCTTTTCATACCTACAGAGCAGCGGATCCATTCATTTCTCAGCCTTCATCTGTCTCCTAGTGCCCAGAACTCTTGCAGTCTCCCAAAAGGCCTTGCTCCAATTCAGGAAGAACTGCTGGAAGTTGGTCACAGGTTGGGCAGTGTGATTCATCACAACAGGCAGGTGTATGGACCCTACTACCTGGCAATTCTAAAAAAGGTTGTTCTCCCAGGGGCAGAGCCAGAAGCAGGAATAGATTCTTTCTAAAACTCTCACAGAAAGCACCACATGCACTGGGGCCGGAGGGGAGCAGGACTCAGCTAGTTTTCAGAATCATGCTTGGGCTTGTAAAGTCTGTTGCAGCCAACTAAACAGCTGTCCTGTTCTGTGCAGCAGCATCCAATGCACTTCTGCAGCTGGGCCACCATAGCTGCTGGGGACAGTTACATAATACCAACTGCCACTTCCCAGTTTGTCTGAATAAACCTTTAAACTAAAAAAAAAATTGCCCTTTTTTTTCATACCTGCCGTTAGTTGGTCTCATTACTTGGGGAGGCGGTGAAACGTTGAATAAATATGGCAAGATAGCCTAGATGGATTTCATGTTGCAATGCATCCTGTGAATTTGAACCCTGATTTTTTTCCTGCCTTGGCATTAACTGTGGGTTTTAGCCTGCTTTCCAGACCCCTCTTAGTCTCATCCAGGGAGAGGGGATTCGATTAAGATGTGTTGTGTTAATGACAGAGCTTACTTTCTAATGTAACTGATATACTCTTCAGTGTTAACTTTAAAATCTGGTTTACTTCATATGTGCCATCTACACTAGCTCAGTTTAATCCCCCATGGATTTAGTATTTTTGCATTCAAATCTACTGTAACCAGTTCCTAAACTTTAACATGCATTGTTAAATGGGAGTCTTTTCCTCCATCTCCTTTATACTAGTGAATTTAATATGTTGAAGCTGCATTAGTAAAACTTTCTTTCTACTGGAGCAATACTGTGCTATCAGAGCTGCCAGGGTCTTTGATGTTCTGTTACAATTGTAACAGAACATCAAACTATTGATGTAGTACAGCAAGAATTGCTTTGGCAGCTTTGTTGCAGGGAGTTGGCAGTTGAACTGTGTAAGGATGGGAGGGAGGGATAGCTCAGTGGTTTGAGCATTGGCCTGCTAAACCCAGGGTTGTGAGTTCAATCCTTGAGGAGGCCACTTAGGGATCTGGGGCAAAAATTGGTCCTGCTAGTGAAGGCAGGGGGCTGTACTCGATGACCTTTCAAGGTCCCTTCCAGTTCTAGGAGATTGGTACATCTCCAATTATTACCTTAAGGATGTATAGGTTATGGTCCTGCCAATCCACTCACCCTCCATAGCACAAGTTACCCATCTGTAAATGTGGGATGGGGTGAAGAGAACTAGTTTTCTTCATCCTTGGTGGGAGAGGATGAGAGGTGCTGCTAGTATGGGCTTCAGCCATTCTCTGGTTCAGGCACATACAGCCATGTGCATTTATAGTTATGTTTTTAATGAATAAATAAGCTTGACATTTCAAAAATTAATGCTGAATATTTAATACTTTTCATGGAGAAAGAGCTTTAGCGGACCCCCCCCAAAATAAAATAAAATCAGGATTATTCAGAAGACATTCAAAAATCTCTACATTCATGGGACCATGAATTAAAGGATTTAATTTTTTGGCATAAATTGGACAAAGGGCATAGAATAGCCTCATCATTAGTGTCTCAGGCTTCGTAATCATAACTGCAAGACAACCACTATCCTTTGACATGTCAGCAGTAAGATGGGGCAACAGCAGTGATTAGCATTAGATGGTTCAGGAAAAATGAGGTCAAAGAGGCAGCTGCCTCCCACATGAAGGAAGTGGGTCCACACTATTAAACTGACATTAACTGATCTTAGAAAAAAATAGATTTAATCTAAAATTGTCATGCAGGTCTTGAGCCAAACCATGTTACAGTTTTTCCATGTGATTAATTTGTGTTACTAACTTGCAGTCAAAGGGGAGCAGAATGTGTGCTTCCTATACTTGTTCTACAAACCTTAGTTGCACAGGCCTCATCTTCTGCAGGAGAATAAAAATGTTGAACAGATAAATTCAGATCCCACAGTGTTCAGGAGGGAAAGTTCTTACCATTTATCAGCTCAGTTTTATATTCTGTTGTAAAAGTTTGCAGAAGTTGGCTACTGAATGATAATTGCAAGTAAAAGGTAATAGACCAAAGAGATATTTCATGGTTGCCCTGACAAGTCATTTTCTCCACTGAACTTGCTCATGGATAAAATATTTCCCTTGTTTAACCAAAACAAAAACAGCCATTTTGCTTATTCCCCGACCAAATTCAAATTTAAAAAATGAAAATTAAAGCCATCTACATCACAGTAAACAAAGCAAAGGTGTGTGTCTGAGTTTATTTATTAATTCAGTCTGTTCTAAGTTGTACAGTTATGAAAAAAACAACAAAACGACCGCTGGAAGCCCAGAAATATTTACAATCTCGCCTTGTTGTAGTGAGGTCAGTCTATGTTGTTGCACAGATTGGTTATGTTTGGTACCACAAAATGTTTAAAATTCAGACAAAAATTCAAACAGATTAACAATTGTATATACAGGAAAAAAGAAAATTCAAGTATCAAAATACAGAGACAGATTAAATAACATTTTTATTACAAATCAGTCCCACTGCCATACATCACAATTAGCAAAAAGGTCTACATTGCAAACTGAAGTTGACTGTTCTCTGCCCTGTTGGGGAAATCTCAGGTTATTTTTCAAAACACAAAAAAATTGAGTTCGCTCTCCCATTTCAAGAGCATCAAATTTGCTTCTGGTTGGACAGGTACCTCTAAATATGTCAATGTAGGATCTAAAAGGGAGCTTGGAATGGCAAACAGAGCTTGTTATCAAATGAAAAATCCTACTGCACTCAACTGCTATAAGCATAAGAGAAACCCACTGAAATTGCTGCTGACATATCTGAACTCTGGAATGAGGGAGTGTTAATGTAGCTGAGCCCACATAAGTTTCACAGATCAAGAAATGGATTTGCTCAGGGATACTGTTTGGTGTCTGCTCTGTACAATGCAGCAGCCTCACAAAGGGCAGCAGGCCAGCTCAGCTTTCCCTCGAAACACATCCAAAGACCCTTTTTCTGCAAGGGGAACAGGGGTGTAGTACCTCAAATCCAATTCAACTTTTTTTCTAGAATTTAAAGACAAAACTGAACAGCCGAGATTACCATTTTTTTAATAGGCACAGAATAAAATGATTGCACCCTCATTTTAAGGAGACAATTCAGCTATTAAACTTAGTGTCTGTCTAGAGTTCTCAGCTTGGACCCATACCAGATACAAATGGAGGGTGCTCTAGAATACAGTCTGACCTTTGAAAAAGGGAAGGAAGTGGATCACAGGCTGGTACCAGAACTAGCTCAGCACTTTGAAAAATTAATCACATTCAGCAATAGAAATCTAGGACACTCCTGTAGGAACACAAGAGTCTGAACAGTGTACAAATGGCAAAGTACTGAGAGACTGGGAGCCTCTTGAACTCCTGAAAATATAGGCTGGGGTCCAGGAGGAGAGCCCTACCAGGCAAGTACCTTGAAAACATACCACACTAAAACATACGCTGCCAAAGCTCAGCTCCTCTGCAATACATTTTCTATGTCTAGGAGAAAACAAACACCTAGCAAGAGAACTGCAAAGGGGGTTGCTGGGTCACTGGAGACAACAGCAAGACTGGAGTCTTCGGTACCACTTTTACGGCCAGCCAACCTCAAAAGCTCATGCATCCAACAGAGCTATCCCTCTCCAAAGCAGGGGTTCAGTCTCTGCCAACATGCCGAATAGTTACACTTACATCAGTATGAACTGCAACATGGGTATAAGAAGGAATGTTAAGTTTCCTAAATTCATTAATTTTTAAAAACAGCTTGTTTTCTGCCCATGAATCATTGACAGGTCTAGGCCTTGGGGATTGTTTGTTTCTCTCAGCACTCACCATCAACTGGAATGAAACTAAATTAAATCTTGACAGATACAGCAGCAACTGGAGTTAAAAACAAATAGGACACAATATTCTAATAAGCAGCAGGGCACTACCAACCATCACACCTGCCTGAGATCACAGCCCTGGCATGGCATGCCCTGTTTTTACATTTCAAGAACCAAGTCATGCCCATTTTACCATCTCTCCCTTCCAACAAGGTCCTGATGATCAGGGCACTGGAAAACATCAGTTCACACAACTGTCACAGCCAAAGCCACCATTAAATACTCTGGTAGTTTAAATGAAGCATAATTACAAAGCACCTTCAAGATTGTGTTCTGTTTAAGAATGCGAGACTGCTTGGGACCAGCCATTCTTAGATTGATTAGAATTTATCATCAGGTATGGACTGTTTCAGTGTAATGCCCAGAATATAACTCCTTGTTTGTTCATATTCTGAAATACTGTTACACTAATGGTAATTCACTAATGAGCTAGTATCAAAAGTGCTAAATCACAATCAGACTTTAAAAACCCAACCTGCTAGCACATAACTGCATTTAGAGAGGGTATAGAAAGGAGCAAACTCTCCAGTTATTCAGTGTGATAAACTAATGGAAAGAGATCTAATTGTGTCCTCCTTACCATAAAAACATCAAGTATTGCAATGCAATAGTTCTCTGTAGTGAAAGCAGGCGTCGTACCATGGGTGATATCCAGCAATAATCACTAGGATTATAACTCCTTTGCAGACACAGTTTTCCTTAAGTTATATCCATCTCCCACTTAGGCTTGGAGTGGCTTTAAAGAAAAGTGTATGAAAACCCATGCAGCTGAGTTTCATAACTTGGAATAAACAACCATTGCCAAAATCTTGGAATTGTTTTCTACTGCTCACCAGGAACTGAGGCGAATTAAAGTACCATTAGACATACACATACTAGCGCCATTGCTAAGACTTTTTACCATACTCTTCGTAGGACAGGACAGTACTGTAGAATCTTATAATTTACTAACGTTTGTTCCACCCAAAAAAATTGCAACATGCTACATTTAAGTTGTGGATTTGTTTTGCTTCGTATCGTTGCAAGTAAAAGGAAAAAAAACTCTAAAAAACATTTGTTGCAACAGACTAGAAAATATGGTATCACTCCCTTGAGCTCAGAAGTCTCAAATCTCCTTTGCTAGAAATGCGTAGCTGCTTTTGTCAGCTGGTTGCTGGGATCCCTTTGCCCCCCTCAGCTCTGGAAGCCCTTACTCAGCAGTCATGAATATATTCAAAGAGGCAGACACCAGTGCTGGGTGGAGATCTTCATCCTGTTGGGGTACCACTGCTTCTTAGGTCTCTGCCCCGTTACTACATTTCCATGGTAGCACACAGCTGCCTGCATATCAGCTTCCCAGAGGCAAACAGAACAGGGGACAACGTTACCAGAAAGGAAAAAATGCAATGAATAATTTCATGAGTCACATTCATACCAATGCTTGGGGGGGAGAAGGGTATGTGACCAAGCAGTGAGAAATAATAGAGTTACAGATGCACAGCACAAGCCCTCTGTTCAGACAGGTCTGCTGTGATCCCACCTAGGTTCAGAGGTCAGCATTAAAAAGGCACATGCACAACTGACCCCTTTTTAGAGGCGCTGAGAACCCACTGGCGACACTGGCAGTTGCAAGGGCTCAGCCCCTCTGAAAATTGGGTCTGTATGTGGGTAGATGTAACTGATGGTAAACTCTTGGAAATAAAAGCACGCCACCACTTGCATTCCTGACTGAACTTCTCTTCTGAACTGTGTGAAAAGAGGTTTCAGAGCACCGTTCACAGCTTGCCAAACAATACTCATCTGCGACTGCAGCTGCTTGTAAAAATGCCACTGTATTCTACTGCAAGTGCCCAAACCACCATAGTTAACAGTAACACTGCAGTGTTCTGGGCATTCGCTATAGTATTTCTCTAGTTAAAGAATCTTTTGTCTATGCATCTGTAATCCCTTGCCAGGCGTTAAATCCACGTACAAGACTGGGTTTCTCTACTTTGTACTTTACGAAATATCCTCCTACCCTCCTTACTTGGATACTTACTAACCAGGTTGTTATTTTTGAACTCTGTTTGCCCTGTTAGGCCATGGCCCTGAGGACTGGGAGGGTCAGACTCACTCCTAGGAAGGAGCTAGATAAAGATTTTGAAACACAAGATTCTAGTACAATTACTGGGCTGGAGGGGAGAATGGGAAAGAAAAGACTGATGCAAAATCAATAGCCCACTAAAAAGTAATCCTTATTAGTTTTAATACACAATGAGTGAGGACCCAGGCTGAATTACTACATTTGGGGTGGTTGGTTGCTGCAGAGATTATGACATTTGAAGAAAAAACTCTTATACCCATAGTTCCTGCTCTGGACAATCCAGGTTGCATCAGTAAATGGGGTTTGCTTAAGATTCAAGAGCCAGTGTGGACACACTGGGTGTTTCCAGAGATGGACATTTGGGAAGGAGTAGAAGATGGGGGTTTTAAACTTCATGACAGACCATCACTAGGCAGAGGCAAGGACAGTGTGGGTAGTAGCTGTCCAGCTTCCTTCCCAGCTCTCTTCCTACCACACCATGATTGTCACCTGCAGCTCTCCCACTGCTGATTCTCCTATGAG
The DNA here is from genome assembly GCF_020497125.1 of Mauremys mutica. Lineage (NCBI taxonomy): Eukaryota > Metazoa > Chordata > Testudines > Geoemydidae > Mauremys > Mauremys mutica. Next base: position 133,661,820 of record NC_059075.1, read on the forward strand.
CAGATTCTGCTAATGGTGCAAAATAATGATGTTGGTATGCTTGGAACTAGACTAGGATCAAACACATTTGTGATCTTTGTCCAGTGAGATAGCTGAATGGCTGTGTACTAACCCTACTGTCCCACACAGCCATAGAAAGGAACAGGCTGTTTTCAGTCTGACTTTAAAATGCTGGTCAGAATCCAAGGTGCAACCTCCCACCTTGTGAGACTTGTACTTCACGTGGCAGGAGAGTGAGTGAAGCTGCGCATAGTGGGTTGTCGTCACAGGACTACTACGACGTGCTAGTCACACAATGCCTTTCCTTAGAGGCTCTCAAATTGCTTTGCAAACTGATTAAGGCTCACATCACCTCTGTGAGGGACAGAGAGATCATCCCCATTTGATAAATGGGGAAACTGAGGTTAAGTGACATGGTAACACAGCAAGTCTGTCAGTGACAGAACCAGCAGTTCTAACTCCCCAGTCTGTTTAATCACTGGACCATCCTTCCTCCTCAGTTTCATGCTATCAATGAGCCTTATACATTTTGCCCACTTTAATCCGGGCTGGCCATAAGCACAGCCCTGTCAGGAATTCACCAGGGCACCTCAGGAGAATAGTGTAGAACCTCAGGGTTATGCACACCTCAGGAAAGGAGGCTGTTTGCAACTCTGAAATATTTAACTCTGAACAAGACATTCTGGTTGTTCTTTCAAAAGTTAACAACTGAACACTGACTTAACACAGCTTTGAAACTTTACTGTGCAGAAGAAAAATGCTGCTTTTAATCATCGTAATTTAAATGAAACAAGCACAGAAACAGTTTCCTTACCTTGACAATTGTTTTTAAACTTTCCCTTCATTTTTTTTTAGTAGTTTACGTTTAACACAACACTGAGCTGCACTTACTTTTTTGTGTGTCTGCTGCTGCCTGATTACATATTTCCGGTTCCAAATGAGGTGTGTGGTTGACCGGTCAGTTCATAATCCTGGTGCTCATAACTCTGAAGTTCTACTGTATTTGTATCACCCATGTTCACTGGCTAACAAACTGCTTTATGGCACAGAGTCCATCCTCCAAACAAGGTCCGAGCTCTGCTCTGGCCTGCACAGCAGCTCGTGCTCTGTGTTTCAGTTGTAAGAGGTCTGAGTCACATTTAGGAACTGAAGTAGCAGCTGCAGACAGATCTATCTAGCCAACCATGGGGTCAGAAACTTTGCAGACAAGGAAATGAGGTGAAGGGAAACAGGGAGGTGTCTGCACTTAAGGTTCCCAGGTACCTAGGGCCATCCCTAAGGGTAATCCCATTGCCAAGGAATGGGGAAGTGGCAGATGTTTCAAGATCTCCATAGCCCTCATTGCACAGCATTTAATAGCCTTGTGATCTGCAGAAGACTTGTACTTGAAATGGGATCAAAGTTAACATGCAGGAAACCTGCTGAACAGAACAAAGTTCCCAACTCCTCAGTCTGCTTTGGTCAGACATCAAATAGTCCAGTCCCCGCCCTGCACCCAGTTCAGGATTAATTTCATGTGCCTTTAAAAGCTTAACCCATTTATAGTTCTAAAAGGGAGAACCAAGCTGGTAGCTCACAAGCAGTTTGGTCGGTTTGAACAGAGGGGCCCTGCATCAAATCCAACAACACAGAATGAAACACACACAATTGGCTTCAGTGGGGCAGCTGAGAAGCTGCTGCCGGGCGTTTCCTATATATACCAACCCTGATTTCTAAGAGGGGTCAGTGTGCACAGTGAGAGCCACGGCCGTGCAAGCGGCCCAGACCAGCTCTCACATTAACTGTACAATCAGGTTTGCAACACTGAACTTGGGGGGGCGGGGGGATATTGCGTGAAGGATCCATGCGAGGAAATCTAGTGAATGGGTTATTTGCAGACAGCATCACATTGGTTAGTGTTGGTTCAGATGACAGGTAAAAAGGAGTAACAGTTCGCTGAAACAGTAGACAGCCGTGGCTCAGTACAGAATCTAGAACGAGTGAGTGTGCGCACCTCGGAGACAAGAGGTCTACAGCAGTCCAAGGATAAGAACGTTAAATATAAAAAGGCCTGGGGAGTGTCACGTCGCCCCCAGAGATTCACAGTGCCGCAGCAAGGGGAAAAACGTGGATCCACATCTCAGACTCTCACAGCTTCCAACCCTCTGCATCTCCCACCTCACAGGTATCTAACAGGTCATTCTCTCCGCATGTTACCCTTGTTTCCGAGTAAGGAGAATTCACAGTGTTCAGTAGTGATCAGATACAAAAGCTGTTTAGTCTACAGTATTCTAGTGCTGCTGTCTCTGGTGGCGTAGCTCCTAGAGGTGGAGCTCAGGGCCAGCAGCTGGAGGGAGAGGGAGTTTAGAACAGCAGACAGATCAGATCGCAAAGGCACGGTTAGACTAGGTGGACACAGGGTTGCTTTTTTAGAAGATAGTGGTCTCATACTTAGTGCTGAGGGTCCTCTTAGAATCCTGTTTGGGTTCAACAACCCAGGAGACACTGGCATGAGACTGGGAGTCTTGGTCCACTTCAGATGGCTCCAGCTGGAAAACAGTGGAGGAAAAGATAGTACGTTAGGCAACTTGCTCACCTGGAGAGTCAGGCCAGAGCTGGGGACATCAAAAAGCATTCAGCAATAATGAGGGACACCTCCAAGCTACCAACATACAATCATACAAACAAAACACGGAGGGAAGCAGCTCCTACGCGGAGACTGGTGAGGAACCCTGATGGGATTTGTCCAGGTCTTCAGGCTAAAATCAGAAACATCTGTACTATACTACCCCAGGCCCTGAGCCAATCCACCCAGAGTTGTCTGTGGCTTGGGCCCATCTAAGTCTATTATTGACTGGGCCAGCCTGCCTAGTTTCACAAGTAACAGGAAAGCATCAGAGCTACACGGATGATCCTCCAGGGTGGGGACCCAGCTCCCTGCAGGTAGATTTCTCCTTTTATCTGATTTGCTCTCCTGGCCAAAGGACAGCTCTTCCTTCCCTCAGCCTCCTGATCTTCAAATGTGATAGTGATGGTAACGGGCTCAGAAGCAGCATGTTCTGTGTTAGTGGGGCACTAAAGGGCAGCGAGAGTTCTCAGCACTCGGGATAAATGTGATCAGCTCATCATTGGAGCTCATCTGTGCCCACACCTGAGGAACGAGAGAACAAACACAAAAAGCAACAAAGCAAGAGATAGGGCCACAGCAAAGACATGGGAAAACAGGAAGGAGGCTTTCAAGAGAGCTGGGTTGCCTGCTCATAGCTAAGGAAGCTCAGGATTGTTCATCACCAAACAAGACAGCAAGAAGGGTAGAGACCTTAGCTCCTTGACTAACAGACTGCAGCGGCAGATAGGAGGGACGGTGTGTAGTACAGGTGTGACAGTAACAACAGCGACTATCGGGAGGAAGCGGCACCTGGGCAACGGGAGCAAGCAAAACAGACAAAAAGGTGACATTAAAGGAAGGCAACAACCATCCCCAATACCCTGTCAAGTACGCTCCAGACCAGCCTCATCTCCTGGTTGCATTAACGGCTCTCGCTGCTGCAGGATACAAGTTAGGTGCCCAGCCCTATTGTCAGTTCTTCTCTGGGTTGTGCACAGCGGGGGTATTGCCCACATTAATTCGTCCCCTCTGCCCCAAACAGATCTCCCACCATTGCTAGTGTGGCTACAGTTCCATGAGTGGGACAGAGAGAGAAAGCAAGGAGCCAACAGTCATAAAACAACATCAAATGCCGTGCTGTGTACTCAGCACAGAACTACAGAATAAAGCTCCTGCAGCCTTGTGTACACTAGGGTTCCCGCCACTGCATAATAATCTTATTGGGCAGAAACGCAGACAGGGAAATCTAAAGCGTATTGCATGGGAGCGGGTGGGGGGTGTCACTCCACCATCTACTGCGCTCACACCATACAAAATACAATCAAGAAGCCACCTGCCCCAAGCATACGTACTGCGGATTTCCTCACGCCGACTCTGGGTTTAGGCACCGGTTTGGAAGATTTCGTTTCTATCGTTTCCGCTGCCGAAGCGCCGGTGGGTTTTGATTTTTGGGCTTGGAGGGCCAGCTGATAGGCGACTTCAAACGCTTGTCCCAACGTCAGGATGATTTCATACGTCAGGTTCTTTGGAGAAACCACACAGAACAATTTCAGAGCACCACACGGTGCTCGCTACGACAATCCATGCAGTAGTGGCAAATAGAGAAGCTTCCCTTGGTGACAGAGCTTCCAAGCGGGGCCTAGAACAAGCACCACCCATAGGAAGGCCAGCTGCTGAGTGGAGGCTGAGCTGGGCCTTTGGACTCCACAGATGGCCCCATTCATCTTTGGTCCTCAGTTGCAAACCCTGTATTCTCTGTTGCAATAGCTATTCTGCATCAGCTGGCTTTGCCTCCTCGCATGCCTGTAGGCTGACGCTGAGCAGAACTCGGAGCCTGCACACCACAGGTTTGCCCCCACTGGCATACAGAACTATCTCCAAGACCATTATTTTCCCTTCAATAGTATTTCACATTGAAAGGAGAAAGCCTCACACATTTCGCACAGGGAACATGCTTGAGAATACAAATGAGCTATGTGATAACATGCTCCGCCCTGCACCACATGTTAAAAGGCTCTTAAGTCAGCCAATTACACCGTACGTAATTGAGAACTTATCAGGGTTTTGTTCACAGCACATTCCCTGGTAGCAAAAACCCCTTCTCCATTTTAGTCTGCACTGGAGACTTCAGTAATGAAGCCAGACAAATGTTTTTATTGTCAATAGAGCTGTGAAAGGAAGAGAGGGTTATTTCGGTGCAGAAACAGGCAGAGAAGCACTAAAATGAGATTGACTTTTTTTTTTTTATGGTTTCCATCTAAGCCTGGGCAATAGAACACTGAACACAGATATAACGAACCTGAAATGCACCACGGTTATTCCAAATTAAAATACGCCAACTGGTGACTTCCTTATTAGGCAGGCCAAATAAATGTTTAAAGACATTTTTCTATTACTGGGCTAGCGCGATACATTTCACTCCTGGGTGGGGCCAGCGTGAAGTAAATTATGCTGCAGACGCTGACCTCTCTCAGACTGAAATGCAGATTACAAGCTACACACAGCAGTCAACTGGTAAACGACCAGTCCCACTTACACATGATGGGAGAGTTAGTGGGGTTGATATGGGTTATGGGACATTACTACTATGTACAGGGCAAGCAAGACAGTAGGAGACAGCAACGGCAGTATGCAGTGAACTGGAAAGTAACAATCCTTTTGCTGTTGTCCGTACGCCCATGTATTCCACCACTGCAATTGCTTACTGAAGGGTCAGCAGCATTAATAGGATCTGACACCACAGCCTGTACTGGCAGAGTGAATTTGCTGGAGGTGACTGGTAAGATGCTCAGTAGAGAAGTGGTGAAAAGAACATATTTAAGGCCCCTGTCAGACTCGGGAAGCCTCCCAAGGTATGTGGCAAAAAAAACAGTTGTCCGGGTCATTTAAACTGGACAGACCCAGGCATGGCCTACACACAGTGTCCCTACACCTATTGTGGTGGGGAAAGGGGGTGACTTTTCTACTGAAATAGTTATGGTACAATCCCCCTAGCGAGGATGCTGTTATACTGGCATAAAGACTCTTATACGAGACAGCTGATATCCGTATGGGAAGGGGAATAAGCAATACCAGCATTAGGCACCCTTACGCCCATGTAGCTGTGGCCGTGCTAGGGGCTGTACTGGTATAGTTAAAGGGATATGTGTGTGTGGACAAGGCCCGAGTCCCTGGAGAATCACTGAAGGGAACAATCTTGCCCCAAAGGATGGGGTAGGAGCTAATGAGATTTTTTTCTTTCTCCAATTTCTCTGTGAAGAGCTTTAGTACGACACCCTCCACTGTCATCTCTGGCAGCAGAACACGCATCATACATGGATTATCTACCAGTGCACAACGATATGGCAAGAGCTGGAGGAGACAGCTCAGTGCTCTGGGCATGTTTAGCCCTTACTCCTAGTAAGAAACAGACCCAGTTCCATGACAGGGGTTTGCCCTAGTTTCTTGGGGAAATTCCCCCTGCGCCCCTGTTTTGTAGTGAGCCGGTCAATGCCCTCTTTTCCCAGAGGCGTCAGCTGCGTACGGATGGCTTGTGCAATACTTTGGGATGCAAGGCAGGGCAAAAATCCTTTTGTGCACATGTGCCACTCACCACATCGACAGTGCTGAAGACATGGCAGTAGTGGTGGCTGGTCTGCAGGTCCTTGGTGATATAGGCGAAAGTGCAGAGATCTTCGGGGTCCTGGGCCGCACAGGAGATGTTCCGGATTTCGTGCTCAGCGATAACATTCTACCAGAGTTAAACACAGGCAGCCAATTTTGTGGGATATATAGATAGTTGGATTGTCCCACACTATCTCCTCCTAGGAAATAACGGCCACCCTATCCAAGCTCAGCAAAGCACCTAGCTGTATGCACGTAAGGGAGTGTGATGAGGGAATTCAGGTACAAATTGAGGGGAGGTCCTGGCTGTCCTTTCCAAGTGATCTTAGCGCTTGTAGGAAGGTTATTCTACTTCTCTCCATTCTAACAGACAGGTTGACACAGGAACAGTTCATGCTTCCCATCACAGCAGGACCACATCGCCCAGGGCCATTTTTAAATCAACTCAGGGTTTTCACCATGTGTTACTACTACAGTGATTTTAAGACACTTGACAAACAGAGCAGCATATTGCAGACAAAGGGCAAACAGACAGATGGGAGATGCTGGGAGTGAGGGAGGCCCAAGCTGCCCCAGTCCTAGCCCCACATCTTGTTGGAGTCAAAGGGAGGAATTAGAGCGGTGGTTTGGTTTCTCGGGGAGTAGCTCACAGCTAGCCCCAGAAGGCACAGAAAAAAGGGATATGGTATATTGTAATGCCTGTGTCCTAGAAACCGATTCCTAGTCTAAGGAGCTATGTAAGAGAACCACTCAGAGGGAGAAAGCAGTATTCCCAGGTTGTGCAGCCATACAAGTGGTCAGCCAGCAGGGAGTGCTAGCGAAAACTGTTAGATCCTCCCGCGCCAGTAACGCTGTGCTCTTCTGGAGCACCTTCCGTGAAAGTGTTTCAGAGTCCAGCACCAACTGTTAGTGCCTCAAAACATCCCCATGCGATAGGCTGGACTTAATCTCAGTTTACAGAGAAGGAAACCAAGGCAGAGAGATTAAATAATTGGTCCAAGGTCAATGGAGCATGTCAGGGACAGGCCTGAGACTAGAACCCAGTGAGACTCCATCCCCTCCTCCAATCACCAGCTAACACTGTCTTTGACATGTGGTGCCATGAACGTTGCCTGGGAAAAGGAAATCCATCTGGGTTCTCTCTGCCTCCCCCTTCTCCACTAGCAATAAGGATTCCACACACAGAACAGAGCTGCTGACTGCTGATGCAAGAGGCGGATTCTCCCGTGGCCAGGCTGGCTCCACAGAGCTAGCCAGAGCGTACTCATGTTTGAGGCTGTCAGCTGATAGGACTTGAAGCCACATACAGCAGATGAGTGAGGAGAAGGGTGCACGGGCTGTCCCATCTGAACGCTACACTGAGGGCATTCTAAGCGTACCTTGTTAGAAGCATCTATGAACTTCACCCCTTTGTAAGTAATGGATAATATTATGGTTGGGATCTTCTTCATATGCTCCGTGGATTTCTGCAGAAAGAAGAACACAGAGATGAGCAGGTCCAAATTAAACACTTCCTCTTTCAGTGGGACTCCACAGCTCTCATTGGGGGTATTACTGGGAGGGATCTGTGTAGCCAGCAGAGCGACAGTCACAGGAGCGTGTAGAGCTCTCGGCATGAATTTTTCCATGGTGCTCCAGACTGGAAGAGGGATCCGTGCACCTTGTGCAGCAAAAGTCCCTCTTTCCCAGTGTTTGAAATCTGAAGGGGGGAGGGGGGGGACACACAATTTGGTGACGCGCAGCCTGAGAGGAACAAAAATTTCACTCCAAGGCTTTCACCAACCGTGCCAATGGCACCATTTCCACACACCAGGCTGGCCTTCCTCCTGAGCTGTGGCTTCAGCCCTGCACAGAGGGACACTCCATGTGCACCCTCAGTCACCACAAGCTTCATGCTCCACACCATCCATGCTTCTCCTGTCCGCCACCCACCTACCCTCATCTTTGCACAGGCATCCTGCGTCGACTCCGTCCCTCGCAGGTCTTTGATTAACATGGAGCCCAGATACTATTGGAAACAAGGAGAGGAAGGGATGCTGCTGTTAACTGGCTCCACTGAGCTTGGAAGCCTCAAAAGCCACTCCTGCCCCCAAAGCAATGTAGAGCAAACTGCTGAAAAATCACTTTCCCCATCACCCTCAAGGGAGAAAGGGTCACATGCAGGCCTGGGGGATCCTCTCACTCCCCTTCTTTACACCCTCCAACAGTATTCTGGTTGTAGTCCCCATCCTCCCACCAAAGCCATATCCAGACTGGCTCGTCTGGACTTCTCCCAGAGCCAGTCACGGCTGTAGACCAATGGCTAGCGCCCGCTCCCTCCAAGGGACTGAGCCCAGGGCTCTGCACAGCAGTCCTAGCTAAGCCCAGGGATGGAAACCAGCGACTGAGCCAGGCTCCCCCAGGAGCAGAGTGCACACTCCACTGAGTTGGCAGAAAGGATCCTCACTACAAGTGCCATGGGGGAAAAGGGGCTGCAGAACCCCTGTGAGGGTGAGCGTAACCTTCCTGCATGTTGAGAACTGAGCACAAACTCTGGAGGCCTCCTGGATGCAAGGAGCTGAAATCCACTTACGTTAGCCTCGTACCCGCAGGACTCGAAGATGAGCTTCTCAGGCTGGTGTTGCCAATTCTGGACAGGCGCATACGGCGCAGCGAGACTTGGGGGCCTGAGAGTCAGTCTGGACTCACGATGCTCCTCCTGAGGGGACAAGCACAAGCGTAAAAGCCTCAAAGGACCCAACCAGACATCTAGCTCGGATGCACGCAGCATGCGAGATAGGAAGCCCCAGGGGAGAGCATCAAACCAACAACAAAGTGCTTCAAACAGGCACAGTGATATGGCAACTTACGAAGGTGGAAGAGCCCAGTGACCATTCCCCACTCAGCTCAGGTTCAATTCTCAGTGCTAACAGACCAGCAAGAGCATCAACCAACCAAACTAGGGGAATTCTTCAGAGGGCATAGGACAGCCAGCGTGCGCATCACTGATCTCATCCCCGCAACCCCAGCCAGCTGCTGTCTCATAATAGCTCCCAGGGTCCCCCAGACATCAGAGCACAAGGGAAAATGCACCCCAGGAAAAGCAAGCCCTACGTGCACGGGGCTTCACGGGGTGGTCACATCCCCACTTTACAGATGGGAGATGACACCCAGAGAGGGGAAGGGATTTGCCCAAGGTCAGAGCAGGTCAGTGCAGAGCCAGGAACAGAACCCAGGTGTTCCACTCTAACAACCAGGCCACGCTGCGTCCCCTTTGCATTCTGAGCATCCTTCATCTAGCAGTCTGAGAGTGCTTCACTACCCCCATCTGGGGCACACAGTTGTGTCTCCCAGCCACACCGCTGGGGAGCTACGCAGGCTCCCGTGCAGAGGAACCCACAGGAAACAAGCTCGCTCTGACCTGTGCTTTGTATCGGTCGGCTCTGGGGTGAGAAGCAGCATCATGGCCACTGTCATGTCGCCTCTTCCCAATATCCCCCGAAGGCAGCAAGAGCTCTGCTGACCTCCCCGTGTAGGAGTCAGTCTGGCTCAGCGGTGAGGAAGTCTGGGACATCAGATCCTGGCACTGGAGGCAGAGACAGACACAGATCTAAAGACAACTGGCCTGAGTGGGCACATTCCACAATCCCTGCCTGCCAGCTACGGCAGTCGCTTTGTGTTTTTAAACAGCACGTCTCCTTCTGGGACCAACTTTGCCAATGAAGAGCATGGAGGCCAGAGCTGGGAGTGTTGCTGGTTTGACTAACCCCCTTCTAAAGCCACCGGTGGTTTGGAAGAGGAAAAGCAGTACAACGGAGCCAGCTAACCACAAGGTCTTCTCTGCAGAAGTCTCCTTTGTCACGCATTGGCCTGGCTCTGCCCTAAGGAACATGGGAAATCTCACAGGTGCTGTAAGCCAGAGTCCAGCCATCTCCAGGGTACACCAGGGACATATTGTGGGAATGGGCAGTTAATTGTTTTTGAAACCAAACCACTAGACAGTTCATTAACTCCCCTATGTACGCAGGGCACTTCCCCAGCCACCACTAAGACTGCTGATTTAAAGTCAAGGATGGCCTAAAAGGTGGCCGACTTCTGGCAGCTGTCCAGGGTGCTGTGCAGAGACTAGAGGTGGCTTGCTCAAAGGCGAGTGCAAACCAGCCTTGAATTCCACACCAAAGCCACAAGGGATATTCAGCTGGGATGTGGGCAGCCCCTCCTTTCCAGGGCAGAAGTCTGGCACTGCAAACCCCACCTTGCCAATGCCTGCACAAAGGGTGTGCAAGACCCTAGAGTTAATGGGACCTGACACTTCTGGCCTGGTCTGCTCTTCCCTAAGAATTTCCTTTGCTGTCTCCTGTGAAAGGCAGGTCACCTGACAGGTTCTCTCCTCAGCCTCACCCCACAATCACTCCAGGACTATCTTAAGTTCTGACATGGCCTCACTGCTGCAGCACTGGACACTTTGCTACCTTTACTGTGCGTTTATTCTCACTAGAGGGCAGACATCTGTGGACTGACTTTTGGCCAGGATCAGCCTTGGGTCAAAGCCCTAAAAAAATGATGCATTTTAAGTGGCATTATAGAATTTACCAACCCAAAGACTGAGGGCCTAGATAGCACAGTGATAAGAGATCAATCCAAATGCCTTACAACAGCTGGCTATAATTGCGGGGAAGAGAGAGTGTCGCCCCGGTACGTGCCGATCCAGGGCCCAGAAGACAATGCAGGGAACTCAAGCTGGTGCTTGTGGGAGCTCACAGCTGCAACGTGCATTAGTTCCATTCAACACCCTCGCTTAATTTTCCATTGACATCCTTCCGTTCCACAATGCCAGAATTGGGCTTTAGGAACTCGGCAGCTGTAGCATCAGGAAATGTTACAAATGGCCCCATTCTCTTCTACCTCCTCCCTACCCGGCATTTCAATCAGCTGACACTGTGCCAAGGCAGTTCCTTCTCTTCCTTCAATCCTGTCTGTCTCAAGAGGATGTTTCAGCGAATCTTGGATTCTCAGCTGGCTGCTTCCCATCTGGGCATTTGCTATCTACAAACCCTGTGATTCAATGCTAGTGGAAGGTGCAGGATTCAGCGCCACGGGGACCAGAGTCCTCTCTGTATCCAAGCAAGTACAGGTTGAAATGACAAAACAGAGCTATACTCCTCCTCCCCACAACGTATTACATCCCCAGGCTGAAGGAACCAGCTCTGGGGGAGGGAAGGGGTCTGAGGAGAGGGAAGTCAACCTCATGCTTAGTTCTTGACCTAGGAGCACTGAAGGCCCTCTAGTGCCAAGTGTGATGGAGGGTTTTGTGCTATGGACACTGTCCAGGAGAAACTGGACTGAGACCCAAGCAAATTTCATCCAGGCCAAACAGCCATCAGAGGGCACCAACCTGGGCTGGAATAGAACCAGTGACCCGGAGCGGAAAGGATCCAGGTGACAGGAGTCCTCCCTATTTGGTGTTTAGAGTGTTCCAAGAAAGTATTGAGGTCCTGAGCTTGTGACCACTGCCATGTATTGCCACGGACACCTTGGGAAGGCAGAGGCTGCGAGTCTACCCAACATGCCAAGCCCTCTACCCCCAAGGCCAAAACTCACGTGTGTCCAGAAAGCAAAACTGGCACCAAACCCCAGTCAGATGGCAGAACTGCTGCCCTTTCTTGGCTGTGCCCCTCAGACAGGGTGCCTCTAGCTCCTCACCCCCCTCCTCAGCCACACACATGTATTAGGAACACTCCTGCTACAAGCCCACCTCAGGCCTCTGCTGCGGTTGTCAGGCCATTTAGAGAGGCAGTGCAGCCCAGCTGCCTCGCTGTCTTGGACACCAGAGCAGCAAGCTTTGCACGGGCCATTCATCTGGAAGTGCTGTTAGAATTAACTGCTACAAACACTGCATGGAAGTGTGATGGAGGGGAAGTTCTCATTGCCCCAAGTGTGTCCCAGTGACAGAGCCGACGCTGCAGATGTACTGGTGCTTCTGATTAAAAATGCACTGGTTGTGATGTTTGCCCTAACCAGAGCTCCTGTTTGAACTCCATCAGCTCTTCCAAGCTTGTACTTCTTTCTCCAGACCTTAAAAAGCAATCAAATTCAACCAGATGCAAATGGCTACAACCCTGCTTACAGCCAGACTTAGGCATGGAATCTGCATGAACGCATAGCGTGTGAAGTATTCCAGGTATTGCTACATGTACCCATTTGGAGGAATAGCACTTAGCTTAAATGCACTCTCTCCCCATACACAAAGCCAGAGATGCTGCTGTCTCAACCCCCAACCGCAAGGTCCAATTTTTTTCCCCAAACTAACCAGTGGAAAAAAATTCAGAAGGGCAATTCAATTGGCATTTGAGACCCAGAAGGAACATCCAGCCCTTGTCTGAGCATCTCCAGTGGGTCACAGTTCACATCAAGGCATTTTGCTTTTTATAACAAAGGTTAAAGTGTCTAGGTTGGAAACCTACTTCTTTAAAAAAATTGATGCACGTCTCTGAAACCACTCTGGAAATTTACTACCCACAGTAAATATTTCAAACAAGTTAACTTATAAAATATTGACACAGAGGAAGGTTATTTTTGTGGCACCTTTTAACTGACTCTCCTAGGAGAAATTCTAGTGCTTTCAAGAGAGAATGAGGCTCAGAGAGAAAGGGCGAGCATGTTCTCGCTTTCCCATCTGTGCCCGGATTCCCATCTGGAAATCTTTTGTAACACCTGAGCTCTCAGTGAGCACATTCCCCCAGTCTCAGATCCCCAGAGGTCTTAGCTGTTCATCAAAAAGGAGATTATTTCTAAGGCAGACTTGATTTTAGTTTCTTAAAAGGAAAGAGAGATGAGCCAGCACAGAAGAAAACATCCTGGCAGTGGCTGATAGTGCTCCATGCAGACGTATCAATCAGGCAGCCAGCAACACAAACAATGACTCACCCTCAGCTGTGAGAACCGGGGTGGTTTCTGAGGTGGCTCCTCGTACGGTCTGTCCGCCAAGGAGGCAATGATTCGCTTCCGATGGCCAAGCAGATTCACCTTCAGCACCTGGAGTCAAAGGGGAAGGTTAGCTCAGTTCAAGGAGGGTGGGCAAGGATTTCGGTACCCCTGAGCATGTCGTGCAATTTTTTATCTTCTTCTAGTCAAACTAATAGCTGCCAGTTTTCGGCCGAGAATGGGAATTGCCCCACTGCCGGGCCTTCCCTCATCACCATGTTTGCTGATCCTGTTCAGCATCTCTGCTGTACAACTTAGTGTCATTTCTTGTCAGTTTCATCCCAAAGCAGAGGAATTTGGTACAGCATGAAATATACTCCTCCTCCTAATTCAGCGCATATATACAGCTCCACACTGGCAAGATGCTGCGTAAATAGGACCTAATCCATCAGCACCTCCCCCCCCTCCCGCACCGCCTTGTGAAATCGGTCAGCATTAACCCCAGGTAACAGCTGGGGAAACCAAGGCACAGATGGGATAAGTGACGCATCCGAAGTCACACACAAGTTAGCATCACAGTTGAGATTAGAGCATAGCTGTTGCTTGTTTTCAACCCAAACTTAAGCCACTAGATAATGCTGCCTGGTACCCCAACCGCATACAAAAAACTACTGTTTACTTTTTCAGGGTGCAAACCCTAAAGAACTATCACTGCAGTTGACAGGTTACATTTTAATTAGACAAAAGACAAAGGGCTGTTTTAAACTCAGGGCTATGCAAGCATCAATCACATGAAACGGCAACAGAGAAAGGAAAGGAATCAGAATAGACCCATTACAATTGGAACCCTCTCATTCACACCAAAGAACGGTTCTACGTATTCACAGGCTCTCCCTGAGTTAAGACAGTCTCAAGCATTTTTCTAGTCCCCGAGTATTTGGAATGAAGGTGCTGGGGCACAGAATCATCCTACACTGGCGCTGATTCTCCTTGCACCTTTGTATTTGAAGAGTGCTATGACATTGCTGCATTGGGTCTAACAAACCTCTCTGCAAGTCGTACCCGTCTGGAGGGAACCTGTGCAGGATTAATAGCAAAGCCAATACCTACATTTACTATTTCAAGCTCCCAGAGGTTTTTCACAGTGTCAATGGAGCTGTAGCCACTCGACAGGAAGGACTGAATGTAATCCTGCAGCCCCAAAGAGTCAAGCCAAGCGGGAACCGAAGGCTGGCTGTTCCCATCGCAACCCAGAGATTTCACCTAAAAATGGGCAAGACAAGAAAGGGTTAAAAAGCCTCTGGAGATCCCAAACAGCTCAGATTCCAAAACCCACAATAGCTGCAATTAAAACCGAATGTAACTAAAGAATTATAATGGGGATTTGTACAGTGACTTCCACATGAAGATCTCAAAACATTTTGTAAGAACCCTGGGGCCAGGTAAGCATTTCTCCCATTAACAGGCAGACAAGCAAGGCACCGAGGTTCACCAACACGCCCAAGGGTGCACAGTGAGAAAAATCGAGAAAGAATCCAGGAATCCCAACTCCGAGTCCCGCGCTGTGCTCACTGGATAGCATTCCCTCCCTTCCGCATTTACCCTTTAAAGCACAGAACCGCACAGCGGACCGGGGGGAATACATTCATATTCAAGTTGTAAGTGTCTTTAGAATGTAGCGAAGCTCGAACGCCAGTCAGCTGTCTATTTGGCTGGGTACTTTGGGTGGAGGTGCTTTTCCTGAAGCAGGTCAGTCGCGAGAGCACAGTTTTCCTGTCCCACCCCTGGCTCTAGCCTGAGAAGCCGATTATTCTTGCCAAAGATGACCTTAAGGTCTGTGCACTTCAGGAGTAATTGGGCAGCTGGGTCCAGCCGGGGGGAGGGAGAGGCACAATCCAACACATGTGCGCACTTGGAGAAGGCTGCCAGAAAAAGGAGACCCAGGGGAATGTTCCCAGTACCAGAGGCTGGGAGGAAAATCTCTCGTTGGTCAATTTAATGCTCAGAAAAGTTGCTGCATTAAATAGCCCTGGAGGATGGAGTCCCTCGATTATCAGGTGACAGACAGCAGAAGGACAGGCCCTCTCTCTGGCTTCCCCATCAAACAACCTTAGTCCTGACTGGGACGTGCACTGCAGAACTGAGTGCCATCTCCACAGCCTGTTCAGCCCTTAGCATCGCTATTGAAAGCATCATAAAGGCAGTAGTAAGTGCCAAAAGTGCTGGTGGTTTTATGATGTGGCAACTGCCCACTAGCAACTAGACTGAAACCTCCTCTGAGCTCCACTCCCGAAGTCACTTCACAGCAATGACAAGGGACTAGTGTGGTGATCCAGCAGCGCACTGGCTAGCTTCAGCGCCAATTCCAAGCCCCGCTCCAAAGTAACTGGAGATGGAAACTGGCTGGTGGAAGAGGCGGGAACGTTCTCATCTATTTACAATGGCTATTCACATCCCACCCATCTCGCAGCTGACCAGGTCCATCTGCCCTCTGTGACCACGCCCCAAAAAGCATGTCAGAGGAGACTGCTAAGTTCTCCCTTCAACTCTTGGGCATATTTTCCTCTGACAAATGGAGCTGGAGAGTCGCTCCACTGAACACATGCCATTTATTTCATTTATGCACTAGCGGGAGGCACCCTGCTGCCCGCAGCCTGGATGACGCTCTGTTCCAAGTGCCTGAAATAGCCTCATTACATGCCACTGGCACAGATAAGGTAGCGTCCAATTTCGCAACACAGCCCCTGGCAAAGGCCTGAGAAATCAGGTGCAAGAGGAAGACTGCCTTGTTTCAGCACTTGAGCCAGGTTAGTGTATTAGCGCTAATTCAAGCTGGGTCACAGGACCGTTGGCTGTAACTGGAAGTACTGGCATGAGGTTATATCAGACACTTGCTGAGTGTGTGAGAGAAGGGTGGCAGGCAAACTGAGGGCAGCTGTTACCCTTCTTAGATTTCACTGGCCATAACAAATACCAGAGCAATTAGACTTCAATGCAGCTGGAGACAGCTTTGGAAGAGCCGAAAGCTGAGTGAAGTTCATCATGCTCCTGACTACGTTTGCCATTTGGGGCCCTGGCTGCAAGTGGCAGTACCCCAAAAATAGGATGTTCAGAAAGCCATCGCTGGAATACCAGCGACCACGCTAGTACTTCCTGCCAGGGGCGATGCCTTATACATCCCTAGCATTAGGGGACTCTACTCTTGAGTCCTTAATGCAAGCTCTCCACAAGCCTTGTTGTTCTTGCACCGTATGAACACACAGAGCAAAGCTTTCAGCGACCAGAGAGAGAGGCAGAGTTCCCCACAGTGAAGCGTGGTCCTCCCCGACCTGCCTGCATAGCCCGCAGGATTCTCAGCTGTGGTTCCAAGGAGCCTGGTGTTCCGGAGCTGTCACTCAGCCCTGTAAGCCACATCCTTCTGGTGGCTCCCTACAGTCCAGACGCACCAGTTCGTGCCCAGTCAGCTCAGCAGAAAAAGAAGCCTCTGCTTCTCCACAAGCTTAAAACCCAAGTACTGTCCCCCTACTGGCCATTCCCATCTCTGGTGTGGGATGCTCTATTGATGCGGTAGTAAGCCCTCTTCTCGATGGCCCTCTCCCAGAGAGTAGCTCTCCAAATAGCCAGGGACTGTATCTACAGAGGGATGGCTGGGGTTACATGCTTTGTTTTCTGTATCGTGGCCCTCCACACCACAGCCATGCAGTTTGAGAGTTGCTAGCTCCATCACCCCGCTCCCCACCTGTGCTGCAGCAACTCAGCTACACACAGCGATTAATATAACTGTCACCTTGGGAAGGGGACGTGCGGCCTGGAGAAGTTTTCTGCGGTGCTGCGGGTCGCTAATCCCGATCTCCCGAAGGTCCTGATCTTCCATTACGTTACAGCCCTGTAGAAACAGAATGAGAGAGAGATGTGGCAGCAGAGTGCAGCGGCAGCAGGAACTATGTATGTTATAGCTACCTTCCCCCACCCTTCCTACTCTGCTCCCAGGTGAGAAAAGGGAGGCCACTCTGCAGCAGGGGAATATGCATGAAGCTTCACAGGAATGACTCCACCAGGGGGCAGAGCAATAAAATGCACTGACTAAGCATGCTTCATCTCTAGCCCCTTCACTCCATGGAGCCACTTGACAACAACATCTGCAGGTTTCAGTTGGATTTCCATAATGGACTCTCTACCAAGCTGATACCCATGAGATCTTGTAGCAGCTGGCACTCAAAAGCCATGCTGTAGCTCTTCAGTGCCCTCCCAGGATGCCCCCACGAGGAACGGGGAATTCCACAGACAGCTTCCCCTCCAGTGGGTTTCTCAGCTTCACATACCTACCATAGGGCCCACCACCTGCCATAAGCAGACAGCCTAGGCAGAAGTGAAACAAGTCACCAGGTGTATTGATGGGTTAATTCTGGAGTGTGCAGTGTGCTTGCTGAAGCAATTAAGGGATGAATGCAGCTACCCTCTCCCTTCTCTCATTCAGTTTGTTCCACAGTATCTCTTTGCAGCCAATAGATTTCAGGACACTGATATAAGGGACTTTCCTCTTTCCTATGTAGATGTTTTACTCAGCCATTTCTTTGATCATGGTTTAGCAATTCAAATCTCCCTACTGCATAAACAATCCCCTTTTGCGTATAAACAGAACCACTGCACACTGACAGGCAGGAGAAGCTCATCTCTGCCTAGGCTCCCTTGAGAACCAAAGAGAATAAATTGAATTTATTTTAGTGAGAGCTGGAGATCCAGGGAAGGTCAGTATCTCTGTAATCTATCATCCATCTCCATGGGGACAGAGGCAATCCAGCCCTCTCCAGTGCAGAGGCTTTCATCATTAGATACTGCTTTACAAAACTCATTATCTCGGTGTGAAGCGGGAATGAATGCGAGAGTGAGCACATGCAGACTGCGCTTCCTTCACTGATCAGAAACTACATGCCTGTCAGTTTCCAGTTAGACCCGCAGCGGGCATATGTAAGACCAGATGTGTCTCCCCCATCAGTGATATAGCCATACTGTAACAGCTACTTGAAGATCCATATCCAGTTAACACCACTGACCCGTATTGCAATAGTGCCCCAATCAAAGTAGGTCCCCCATTACGCTAGGTGCTGTACATCACCGTATACCTGGAGAGCCCAACTTCAGCTGCAGACATGCCCTCTCCATTCCTGAGCTGGCCACAGATTAAAGATGAACTGCCAGGTCTTGGCTATTTCGGAGTTCATTTTTATAAAAGAAATCTAGCTCAAGTTGGCTGCAGTGTCACTGAAAGTGTCCTGTGACAAGAGGGGTCCACATAGTGCATGGAACCGTAAGGGAAAGGGGGACTGAAAAGTCTAGTCAAAGCAGTGGAATTAAAAAAAAAAAAGGTAATTCAGAGCCTCTTCCTTCTCTCATCCTTTAGGGGAACTATTTTCACAGTGGAAGGATACGTGACATAGCACCATAATTTTAAAAAATTAAACACAAAATGTAAATGTAGCGAGTCACTCAGTGTGAGGGTGTGTTAGCAGCTTACAGGTGCTGATGGTACTCAACCCTTCAACGCATCCGCAGCATACGGCAATACCCCACAAGTGTATGCTCCGGGATGGGGTGTTTATCAAAGGGGCCATCTCCCGCCTCATTAGTCTACAGCATATTTTAGGGGCTTGTAGGGTATCAGTGCGTGCACACACACAGGCAGACTTCTTCCGGGCTGGGCTGACTGTCATTGGTGCTGCATGACCAAGACTACCAGGCCCCTCCCCATGTACCCTGCTCATGACAGCAGAGAGTAGTGACAGCTACAGCCTTCGCTTTGCCCAGCACAAAGTGCAGCAGGCCCTACCCTTAAAAGAAGAGCTGTTCCTTTTAATAGGGAGATCAGCACTTAAAGGAACAGAGAGAATGCTTTGAAGAGCATGTGCAGTACAATGTATTTGGGAGCAGTGCCCTCAGGTCATGCTGCAGAGAATTATTTAACTAAAAACAATGGTGGCAGACAGGGGTGGCTCCAGGCCCCAGCACGCCAAGCGCGTGCTTGGGGCAGCATGCTGCGGGGGGCGCTCTGCCGGTCGCCGGCAGGCGGCTCCGGTGGACCTCCTGCAGACGTGCCTGCGGAGGGTCCGCTGGTCCCACAGCTTCGGTGGAGCATCCACAGGTGCCTGTGGGAGGTCCACCGGAGCCGTGGGACCGGCGACTGGCAGAGCGCCCCCCCCCGCAGCGTGCCGCCGTGCTTGGGGCGGCGAAATGGCTAGAGCCGCCCCTGGTGGCAGATTAAGTCACCGAGTGACTAGAAAACAGGGCTCCCCACGGGGTTCAGCACTTGCTGTACAGGAGTCAGGAAGGCAAATGAACACCTTCCCCACTCCATCTACAGCAGAGAGAAAACACTAAAGCTTCAGGAAATGCAGGCGCAGCAGGTCTCTGTAGAAGAGTGTCTGAAGTTGATAGCCACAGTACCAGAGCACTCGTGTGTGAGCACTGTTTAAAACAGTGGAAAGAGCTTGGCACAGAGAGCCTCTAGCTTACCAGGGCCATTCCTTCCATGCTTTTCAAAAGGTCAGTTTTTAAAGGCACTGAGGAATTCAGCTCTCTGGTACCAGCTGCTGTTCCCAATCTGGAGGAGTTCTCATGCCTGCCTTTGTGGGGTTTCGCCTCAGAAAGAGAGCGCAATGGTACAGCAGGCACGCGAAGGGGTAGTGAGCAGTCAGCGTAGGCAAACTTTCTTTTTAAAGCTAGCTACCCTTCACAAATCTAACAGACACCAAAGACTCTGCAACAAGGGCTCAATTGAGAACTTTAGTCTGATTGTTTGGTAATGGAAAACACAATAGGAAGCACTACAGGAAACCCTTCAAAAGGTTACAAACATGCTGGCTTCTACACAAAAGAATAAATGGACAAATCAGACGTCAAGAATCATAACATGCAAAAACCAGTCAGAGAACACTTCAACCTCCCTGGACACTCAATAACAGACCTAAAAGTAGCAATTCTTCAACAAAAAAACTTCAAAAACAGACTCCAATGAGAAACTGCAGAACTGGAATTAATTTGCTAACTGGACACCATCAAATTAGCCCTGAACAAAGACCAGGAATGGATGGGTCATTACAAGAACTAAAAACTGATTTCCCCATGCTAATTTTCCCCCGTTACTTGCACCTTCTTGTCAACTGTTTGAAATGGGCCACCCTGATTACCACTACAAAAGTGATTCTTCCTCTGTTAATAATAGCCCACTTTAATTGAATTGTCTTGTTAGAATTATCTTCCACTCCATGCATCTGATGAAGTGGGTTCTAGCCCACAAAAGCTTATGCCCAAATAAATTTGTTAGTCTCTAAGGTGCCACAAGTCCTCGTTTTTTATGCTGGCTTCTGTATAGCAAACAGTTGTCTTGTAAAACACACACAACCCTGTCAAAAGGACAGAAAGGCCCTTCATGAGTTTAAGCTCCTACAGCCTCCACTGGGATACAAGAGCAGCAGCAGGGGTGGGAAACAACAAAAGCTCTATGAGACTAGCAGGCCAGGGAGCCATGTAATTTGCGCCAGCTCGGGGAATTAAGAGGGAAACAAGGCTAAGCATTAGCAGGGTTAGAGAACTCTTCAGGCAGTCAGGTTTTGCTCTCATGGGCAGCAGTTACACCCAGGTTTGTGAACAGCTCCGGCCTACAAGTAGAACGCACCCAACGCTGTTCCCACTCACATGTGGGGTGAGGTTCTGTGCCATGTCTCAGAGGGGGGAAGTAGGAAGCTGAGGGATCTTTAAGCCACCTTTGCACCTGTCTGAGCTGGGCTGGAGCAGCCTCCTGGTGCTGTCTGGAATCTCCACAGCCCAGCAGAAATGGGGCCTTTAGGTGCAAGGAGGAGGATCTCGCTCTTGGGGTTTATCAAAGCTCATGGAGGTACAGAGGTGGTCAGTTGGCTTGCCTGAGTTCACACAGCAAGCTGGTGTCAGAGCCAGGATTCAAACTCAGGAGTTCCTGGCTCCCAGTACCATGCTCAGTCTTCTCTAGCCCAACACTGGGGCAAGACCCTTTACTTCGGCCATCTAGAATTCAGTGCCACTGTTGCAAGCTGCATGTGTGCACATACACACTCTCCAGGACATGGTTTACAGGACACCAAACCTTTTCCAAGTGACATTAACTCAAGCAGCAGGAAGAGCTATTTGGGCCCGAATGAATGAAACAAGTGCGATGGCTGCACTTGTTTTGTTTTAATGTAGATGCAGACCTTATTTACATTTTGAATCATAGTCTCTGTCTTTTGAAATGAGCATTTCCAGTCTCTCAACAGCTGTCTAAGCACAGGGCTGGTAGCAAATAGTTCTGCTGTGAACACGTGCCTTACGCAGAAGATTCCCAAGCGAGGGCCAAGCCTGAGAGGCAATGGACTTGCTTCCTCTTGCTGCAGCAGGCTTAGGAATGTTGGGTTGGCTCTTGAGCCAAGCATGAGCACAAAACCTAATATTTTATGAACCGAGCTGGTTTCTCCTCACCATCACTCATTTTTATGCGTTGCATTAAAATCCCTCAGGGCCAATCTGCATATTAAGGGGACTTAACAAATAGAGAGCGTAACAGCTCCCAATCAATCTTTATGGTCTTTCCTGTAAGTGATCCGCAGTTTACAGGAGTGTCCTTTAAACCCATCCAGATTCCATCTCTAATAAAAAATAATCTGCCATTAAAGGAAATAATTAAACACAAAGGCTAACAATATTTTATCCTTTTGCCAACCAAATGAATGAGCTGCTCCTCTTCAGTCTCCCAACTGTCCATAGTAATGCGTTATCCACAGGGAAACCAGGAACATTCTGTCAAGATACACAGCTGATGCCTTCAGGTTCACCTCCTTGACCTTCCCCCAATTCCTTTCCATAGTTTCTAAACCATCCGTGCTCATGTCTCCTGTATGGCTCTGTCCCAGCCTGTGCCCTGCCTTCCCTGTGATGATCTGTACAATCCTTCTGTTTCACTCTCCTGTGAAAAGTCCATCTCACCAACCCAGGCTCACACTCTACATACAAGTCCTCCGAGAACCTCTGGAGAAAGTCCTGTTACCACACCTCCTCCACTACAAATTTGTTCTCCTTAAGTTCTGCCATATTCCTTACTGTGTTTCTGTCTTCACTGTTTCCCATAAGCCCGACAACTTGATCCCCACTAAAGCCCTCCCTGAGTGAGATTTACCCAAGGACACCAGAGACATTCAACAAGCTCAGCTGTGACTTCCCTCTTCCCCCTCTGGTATCCTCATCACCTCCTTCCAGGTCACCCCCAAAGTGAATCCCTTTCCCTCAGTCCCTTCCTTTCTCTGTGCTGTTTCTCCTTCTCCAGCTCAATTCAGTTTAAGAGGAATCCAGTAAATTTCATGACTAAACCAATCAGGATATTTTGCCCAGAGGAAGGCTTGTACAGAAGCAAAACCGGACCCAGTAGTTCGCAAGGCAAAAAAAGCACTATTTACCCTAAAAACACTGAAACAGTTTATTTACAAGGGGCATTTCTAAGCCTAATGCTGAACACAACCATCTTATTAAAAAGTGATGCCATTTCTTACACTAACTATACAGAAACTCTATTTACAATCACTATTAAAGTGGGTTGGGAAATTCTTTATCAGAAAAAAATCCCTGAGGATTAACGTTACTTTTTAGCAATATGAGACACCTTATCCACAGCTTTCCATTTCCAAAGCACCTGATAATATTCACCATGATCCTGCCCAGTAGGTTAGCATCACACCTGTGTTACAGAAGAAGAGGTTCTTGCACTGTGGTCACAGGCCTGACTCCCTTTCAGTGGAAGAAGTTGTGCAAGTGACTTGCCAAAGACCACAGAGCAGATGTGCATCGGAGCCAGGAGTACGAGTCTCCCCTTGATCCCAACCCACTACAGCTAGTTCTTTCAATGACTGTTCTAGACCATTACTGGACAAGTTTGGGAATAGTCACTTTCACAGGGCTCTTGCATTGCTCCTACTGTTCCCACTGCCCACTGAGTGAACTCCCTCCAGCAGCAGGCCCAGAAATGCCAATTATAATAAAAAAACTTCCGGAAAACCCACACTTCAGACTTGATTCCTGGTAACACGTGCTTCTTACCTCATGAACTTCTCTGGGCTGCGTGAGGCAAACTGTTCAATGCTACACGTGGACCCTAACCTGCACAAAAACCTGAATTCTATGGCAGGAGCCCAGCCCCTCACCTCACCCCCTTTTCACAAATGGAGGAATAGAGTTGTTCTGTTCCATCAGGGAATAGAAGTCACAAATCATTTTTTCCCCTGTAGTACAGATGGCTTGTTTAGCATGCTTGCATGAGTGCAGAATTCCGATACAGGACCACGATATGTATAAGGAAATCTCCCCCCGGCCTGCTTTTATTACAGAACCTCTGGAAATCCTCTCTTGCCAGGCAGAACCGGAATGTCACTGAACAGGCCTACTTCTCAACTGCAGGTTTTATTGATAAACATGAAACGTACCACTTCTGTGACTGACATAAAGAGCATGAACTGAGTGGACGGGGGAGAGGCAGGATTTTCCTAGTGTTCAGATACAGGACCGAGAGCCAGGAGATCACTTCCCTAGTCCTTGATTCACTTTCCTCGTCTGTACAGTAGGTATAACCATCTGATTCAGTGCGGGCAAGGCTCAGCCTAAACTCAATGTCTGAAGTGCTTTGAGCTCCTCCAAAGGAAGCGAAAGGCAAGTCCAAAGGGTGAGCACTGGAACACCTGAGCAGCATCCCCTTCACATCAAAGCCAACAATGCAATACAAACATTTCCTGATGGAGAACACTGGCACAGATAGGTGTATGTGTGGGGGAGGGGGGGTGCATACACACACCAGTGGTGACTATGGGAATACAAGCCATTGAAAACAGCACCTTCTAAACAGCAGCTTTACTGTTTCATCATCTTGACAACTGAAATGCTCTTTTGTCTTTCCCCCAGCCACGGGGGACTAAGCATTATTATTTAGACTGTGGTAGTGCTCCCAGATTGCTAGGTACTTTCTAAACAGAGGAAGATAGACAGTATGCTACAGGGCAGGGTCCAAGAAGATGCTAATCTGTGATCCCTTAGCAATGAGTCACTAACTGTGCACCTGACCTGCCTATGGAAGTACAAGCTTTTGGAGAGAGGGTCTGCTTCAGTCACGCTTGATGTATTGCAGTGTAATTAGACAGCCTGTAAATCTTCAGGTGTCTCATTAAAAGGAAGAACACAAAGTCAAAGACCACGTTGTGCCAAGATAGCCTCCCCTTGCTGCTTAGTGACCTCAAAGTGAAATGGCAAAAGCGAAGCTGCTGAAATCTGCCAGAATTTCTCCTCCAACAGGGAACTCTGCAAGCAGTTAGCTACCCAGTTTTCACATGCTGCGCCTTACGCACAATCTGGCCTCATTCCATCCTCCCTCTCCAGCCAAGGAAAAGCCTAAGGCAAAAGGAGTTCGGCGTCGGTCGTGTAGCCTCATCCAGACAGCAGAACAGTTTAATGAGTCCCAGCTGCTCAGCTACATTCACACTAATACAACCTCTGCTTCTGTTAGCAAGCCTGCACTCCAAAGACAGGCCCTGGATGGCAGGACAGACTTGGTATAGGGAATGCTAACTATTAAAATAGCAAATGAGGAACCTCATCGTAATTTTGCCAGATTGGACAGGATCCAGCAAACGGAAGAGACAGCCTGGTCCAGTCATTACAGGAGTCAAAGCAACCCCCTTGCCTTTAATCTTCATTTGAGAGGGCACAGGTGAATCTGCATTGTCCAGAATCTCTACTACTGCTGTTACCGATTCACTTTCTGCAGAGTGTTACTTGGCTGCTTGACCAGTTCTCTACCCAAGATGCTACACACTTGCTAACTTACCGACCAGCATGAATAGTAACAGAGCAATGCTCACCCTCGATCCGAGGTCGCTGCACAGCCGTTAGACTTACCACCTTATGTCACTTTTCTTTGAGAGACATGATAAACCCTGCTGGTGAAATCATTTCCATTAAATTTGAAGATGGAAACTTGACAGACTTTAACAGACTTTATGAACTTAGCACTGGGAAAAGATGTCAGATGACTGGCCTGAGACCTCCATTTATCCTTAGCACAAATACGCAACAGGTGACAGCCAAAGCAAGCTTCCTCCACACCATTCCGCCAGCAATTCGGACCTGGAAGGAGCTCCCTTAGGGATGACAGGGGAGTTCAGACTCCATGGGCCTTGCTAAGACTACCAAAGGGGAAAATTATTGCTGGCCGCAGAGGCGTTTGTGATCTGTTGTGGGTTTTTTAGTGATCTGTTTGCTGGGAATTGAACTGAGGATAGCAAATTCATCCCACATAGACCACAGTGCTACACAGATTGCTGTATCTGAAGTCTATAGCTGCTTTTTGCATGCCTACTGTTGGATAGCTCTGCAACTCCAGGAAAGCTGGTGAGTACCCAACGAAGAGCACCTCAAGGTGTTTGGAAAGTGCAAATTCTGTTGTGGAGGAAGGCGGTGTGTGATGTCATCTGAAATCCCAACCCTGCCACCTCCGAAGGCCCGGACATTGGGGATCTCTGTTTCAGCTGAAACTGCACTGCCTCCCACTCTCATCACGGAGTGGATAGAAGCACTTTCACTTCCCTGCTGCACACTCAGAACTGAGCACATCTGCCATGTCCCTTCTGGACAGCAAAGGGGGTTCTACATAGACTCCCCACATGGCATCACAACCCGACTCTAGATCTCCAGGCCAGCCACACTTCAGTAACAAACCCAAGTACTTTGCATAACCCACCAGTTTCTAGTGCAGCAGCATCAATTACAAGCCCCACAAGAATATCTGAAGCTCTGAGCTCTGCCGTCTGAGCTGCTATTTGCTGCTGCTGCCAGGCTCGTAAAAACTGTTCAATTGCAGGGTCCAACAGCATCTTAAAGGACAGCATTCTGAATGTAACGGAAGTAGCTGAATTTGGAAAGATTGGATAAAGAGAAGCTATTTCAGGGAGCATGACAATACTGCAATTCAGTTCAGAAGGAAATAGCTTGCCCCAGCATCCGTCTGAGGTTAGTGCCATGAAAGCTATACTTTCCAGCAGGCTATGGAAGCTTCACATTTAGCCTCATGCAATCACGCTTCACCTGTGCAGCACGGGTGTGCAAACCCATCCGAACACGGAACTGGAGGCCAAGAACTCGGAGTCCTTAAGTCTCGCTCTGATACGGACACTCTCTGTGCTCTCAGGGAAGTCACAGCGTCCCCTTGGCCTCTGTTCCCCATCTTCAAATGGGAATAGTGGTATATGCCTGCTTCTTAGGAGAGTGGGGAGGTTTTGCACTTGGAGAATAGAAGCACTAAGTATTACTACACCTTGCTTGACAGAATAAAATCAGCCTCACCCTTGTTAATGGGCTAACTGGCAGCTTGTCCTAGAAACAAGTACACATTTTGATCAAGTTAAAATTTAATACAACAGTTAAGCACTTCATGGCTTTTCACCGAAGACCTTCACTGCTTAAAACACAGAGAGCAGCACTATCCACCATTTGACAGATGGAGGAAAAGAAACGGAGAGGCTAAGGACTTGATTTTTACAAGTGCTGAACGCTCATGTCTCCAACTGAAGGCAGCTAGAGGCTCGGCACCTCTGAAAATCAGGCCTTGAATGATTTACTGCAGCAAACCAGTGGCAGTGTCATGACTAGAACCCAAAAGCTCTGGTGCCTACATCCCTGCTCTAACCACTAGGACACACTCCTTCTCCATATTTTCTAGATCCTGCTTTCCCCTCAACCACTTGCTTTCCCAGTGCATATCTAGAAGTGCTGGTACAGAGAATCTGAAGGTATTAAAAGTTTGCCACCAACAATCTGAAGTTAGTGCCACCCATCGCACAGAGTGGATTTTCCCAAGCAAAGTGGGTGGACCAAAACTGGCAGTTCAGAGAATACTTACATTCAATTAATTAGTGGCTCGGGGGCCAATAAGCATTAAAAATGCCATTAAAGCAGTTAATTTTTTCCTCCCCTCAATGAAATTGCCTGAAGTTGACAACCATGACTAATTCCCTCCATCACCACTTTAACAATTCCAATGTGTATGGGGAAAAAAATGAAGCAAAAATGAAATGGCTGCATGCTAATTTCAGATTTCTTACGGGGTTCTGTGTATTAGCTATTCTGCAATCAACGCTCTGTGAATAACCAGGGCTCTATTGTTGTGCCCTCAACTAAATGTGTTTCCTTTCCCGTGTGCATCCTGAACTACAACTACAGACATCAATAGGGGAAGAAGCAGAGGGAAATAAAATACAGAACCGAAGGTTGATAACTTGTGGCAAGATGATGGACAGAGAAATGCTTCTCCAACTGTCTTGATTCCGCCACAGGTACAGTATCCTCGACAATCACCATTTTCAGCAGGAGTTGATGGGCGCTCAGCACGAGGCAGGATTGGGGCCCCGGACAGCACACCCAGTGATATAGGGTACCCTGTGCTTCAGTAAGGTAATACAGAGCACTCTACATCCTCAATTCACTGCTCAATCTAATGCCTTGGGACAGAGCATGGCCTACAATAAATGTCCTGGTGAACAGCCCACAGTCACTTCATAAGCGATCTTTATATAGGGATGCAACGTACGTCATGAGCTCTTTGGGGCCGGTATAGTCTGATCTGTGTTTGTGAAGCACCAAGCACAGTGGGGTCACGGCCCAAGACTGCGGGCTTGGAAATGCTACCATAATATAAATAAGAGGTCATGTCTTCACTGATGTGTGGGTTGTTGCTAAAAAGAGTGTTTCCCTCACTAAGATCCTTCTCCGACTCTCCCTGTTTCCAGCACATGAGCTCCCATTACACAACTTGCTTCCCTGCAACACCACTCAATTTCCTGGATAAGGTTTATAAAACCCTCACTCAAGATGCTTGCTGTGGCGTTGCTTGATCCACCTTATCCAGTAGCTTGCACAAAGGTTCTTCCGGCCCAATGCCCCAGTGCCATTTCACTGATCACTCAGTGGCTGAATGAGTCATGCCGCTCCCTCCAGGGGACAAACTACACACACCATCTAGGAGAAAAGAAAAACTCTTGACTATCCAAGCTGCACTCTCAGAGCTCACTGGAGTTGTCAAAAAGATAGCATTTCACAGCATGAATCGAGGCTCGCTCAGACACCTTTCCGAAGAGCAGTCATGCAGCGTGACAGGAGGATTCAATTCCACACATCTCCAAGGAGACTCATCCAGGCCACCACAATCAGTCTAATGACCAAGTTCCTCTCCCTTTATTTCAAAGCCCTCCACTAACATCTGGTAGGAAGCACCCTGTATTGCCGTTCAGCAAAAGTGTGTTCCTGACACATTAGCATTGGTGGGGAATGATAGATAATGCCATATAACCTGGCTAATGCTGGCTTGGGCACCAGCTACGCTGTAAAATAAATGAAAACCATTTCAGGTGACAACGCTGCCATCCAGTTGTAAATGGAAAAAAAAACCTTGCTCAGCTCCAGATTACTGCCTAATCTAGAGAACAGCTCTGACAGACCCTACCTGAGATCTCAGGCAACAGGCAGAGTCCCACTGGCCTCCATCTTTAAATTGGAATTGTTTTTGCTCCATCCACAGCAACCAGCAAACAGTTACTTGAAACGGTTTACAAGACCACATATCAAAAACGGCTTCAGGACAGCAAATTTCCCCACGCAGATGGGATCTTGGAGAGACTGAATCAAAGACAGACACCTCATTATACAGTACTGAGTCCTTATCTACAATAGGGATTTTCCCCTATTACAGCCCCAAATGGCAAGTCTGCAGCATAACTGCCCCAGTACAAACCCACAGAGTAGATTGGCCAAAAACTGATTTGCATTAGTGAAGCTCACTCCTGACTGAAACCAGGACAAGCAGCACGAATGCAGATCGACTGTTGTACATGGCATTTCCACTGATGCAGCTATCCCAATGGCTGTAACTAGCTCAAATCCCCAATATGGGCAATGTTTACTGCATGTCAAAGCAACAAAACCTATCACACATATGGACTCGCCAGCAGATCACTCAGTGTAGGACTTTCTTGGAATGAACAAGTAACAAGTCTTTCCCAGATTGCTCCCATAGAATGACAAGCTTCATAACAAATACAGAAAAAACTTTAGGACAGAGAGCCTCTCAGATCATGTTAAAAGGCTGGCAGTTGCCCAATGGGGTGCATGCTGAGCTGGGGAGTTACATGAGCTGAGCGTGCAAAACAGACCTAGAATTCCCAGATTCAGGATGTCAGGGGTTGGCCATGCTCCAGTGATGCATGCTGATCTCAGGCATAGGGGAGGATAGTAGCGCTGTCTTCTAGTACCCAAGTAAACAGATTCTCAAAGCGAAGGAGCGGTGGCTCCGTACAAGCCAGCTCTAGGTCTATCCTACCCTTTCTCAACAGCAGCGCGTGCCCTCTCCAAACAGTGCTGCCTGGAAACCTGGAATGTGTATTCCAAAGTGAACAGAGCCTGGCAGATATATTCAATAAACCTGCATTTCAGCTCCGCTCCATCAAGCCAGTGCCTCAGCTCTGCATTCTGCTCACACATACACGAAAGAGGAGGACAGGAAAAGACGAAGGCGCTTCTGTAATGAAGATCACTGCAGGCTAATCTCATTTGACACTAAATTACATTTAGTCAAATTAATGTCAGAACTCTGAATTATTTGTGAGCACCCTGTTCTTTAATGCCCTCCAATTAAAAAATGAAGTCCGAGGAGCCCAAGGCACTACATGAGGAGAACAGATTTCTGCTTCTGACGCTGTCTCATTGAATCATGGTTAGGTGCTTTCTACACTTTCTCCAGGAATCCAGGCCTGAGCAAAAAGACAAAAAGGATCTTCATTCCATTAAGCTAACTTTATTCACAAGATCCTAATATAGTTTCACTGAAAAACATTCAGCCACAGTACAAATGTGCAAAGACCAGGAAACGGGAAATGTACCCCACTGGCTCAGACTGTTAACCTGTCAAACTGTCTAGTTGCAAATACTCAGTTCTTCAGGGGAAGGAAAAAGCCTTTAAAAATACCTGAGAAATAAGGGACCTGTTCACTCATGCAGTGCTAGACATGGAGGTTAAGGAGGTGGAGATTCCTTCCTGACCCCTGTGATTAGCTTCTGCCCTGAAGCATGAGATTTGATTATTCCCTAACATAGCTACAATTACTGGTCAAAAACAACTGTTTGGCTCTTTAAATCTAGCCACACTATTTAACCGTGAATGAACCACCGGGGGCTCTCTTATTTTTAATTTCTATGGGTGTTATTCATATGGCCCACTACCTGGCTCCCCAAATTTGGGATGAGGCAATAGCTTGCCTGGAATCTCTGAGTTTAGGCAGCTGTTAAGTTCTTCCATTTGGAAATCAGTGGGGCTGGTGATTTGTTGGATGTGCCCATGGGTCTGGTTCATTAGTACTATAATAAGAATGCTGCTTGGCATGCAAGTCTGCCTGACATTCTATGCTATTTGCAAAGCTACATTTGCTAGGGCATGATACAACTGAGTTATGATAACCTAATTGCAGTTGCTAGTTGGATTTATCCATCACACAAATTAAAAACCAAAACCAAAAAAACAAAACATTATTTTCTCTCTAAGGAAAACATTCCAGTGGGCTAGAAATCAAGGAAGCAGAATTTAAAACAGCAAACTACGTTTTATTTTTTAAAATCCTTCCCCAGTAAAGCAAGCTGCTCACCAAATTAAAGCCCTTTACTAAAAGGAAATGTCACAATTCAACTGCCCCCCAGCCAGAAATGCAGCCATGAAGGCAAGCACAGTGGTTAGGGAAGGGGTGACGGAGGGAAGGCCTTCCCCTTGGACTAAATGACTCATGCTGAAGAATAATAAGACGAATGGATCAGTGAACATCTTTTACAGCATTGTTCACAGAACTATTGAAATGGAGCTATTGTAAGAACACTCCCTAGGAAGAGGAATAAGGGATCTTCTCCAGAGACATAACTGTGCTTCAGTTTAGCGGCTGTATCATAGCATTTAAGGAAGAACTCAGGCCTCATTCTGGAAAACTAGGCCAAAAGCCATTTCTGAACCTTTCCCCCGCTCCTCTTCAGACCACAGATTAAGTGCAGCCTGAAATGAGTGGCATGAGTTTGCTCTTTTCAGGTCCACCCCTAGTAGAAAGCAGCCCAGGAAAAATATTGATGGTTGCAATCCCGAACAAAAAGGACTACGTTGCTAAACTGATCTATTTTTATTTTTATTTTTTTTTAACATGCCATTTGTGTTACAAATGCCCTGTTGGATTAAACCCCAAATAGCTATCGAAGTCTAGTGTACCTATTCAGGAAGTTTCCTTTGTGCATTTCACTATAAAACTAGTCAGTTTCACTTGAAGGTTTTTAAAATGCCCCAGTGTTTAGGTTGCAAGCAGCAGGGAAATATTTAACAAAACAAGATATACATGGGAATTAAAGTATTGAGACCATTTTGGGACAGACGTGACAATGGGCTCAACCCTACAAATCTTCATATGCAGAGGCAACATCCCGTTAGGGATAGTGTTCCTTAAAATACTATCCATGGCTGTGCCAAGGTTATGTTTAACTCCACTCATCACATCATCAATGCTTTCAGTCCCTCTCCCTCCTCAGTTTTTCTGGCTACCAGCAGAGAACAAGTTGACAAACTCTATCTAGTCCCTAAACTTAAAGCAACAGTATTCCTGTGATAGGCATGAACATACAGAGTCTTCCTCCTATTTCAAGAAGGAACACACTTGGGATTATAAATGATGATAGGAGGCTATGCATTGTTTCCTAATAAGAAAAACAGCAACTGAGGCACTAGTGTGACGAGAAACTTTGAGGAAGCTTTCAGGCTATCAGCACATTGTTCAACACAGATCAAATTTGTGAAGTTCTATGCAGGAGTTTAAATAGTGCTCAGCTTCAGCTGATTATTATATCCTAGGTTTATTTACCTACTAAACTGGGTTTAACTGCCACAGAGAGTTGGAGTTGCAGTGATCGCTTTACAGCAGTGGAAGAGTAGGCTTATGCCCAGAACAGAGCAGTTCTGTGTTTGCAGCCATAGGAAAAAAAAATCTTACAGGTGAGGAGAGCAATCATATGATTTCAAAGAAATTTGGAGCCCATTTCTAGATACTTAAGGATAAAAATGTTGGGATGGCTCAAAGAATGCCAGATTTCCATTCCAGCTAATCTATCTTCTGCCCACACTCCCAGGCTCCTCCTCCCTTTCTCTCCCTATTCATGAGACAAGGTGGGTGAGGTAATATCTTTTATTGGACCAACTTCTGTTTGTGAGAGAGATACACAGAGCCCTTTCTCAGATTTGGGAAAGGTACTAAAAGGGTCACAGCTAACTAAGAGGCTGAACAGATATTCTAACTACTTATGCTAAACTATGTGCTAAGGGACCATTAAAGGTGAATGGCCCATTCACTCCCCTTTAGTCATATGACAAAAAGCGGAGTTAGTGGGTTACAGATTGCTGTAATAAGCCAGAAATCCAATGTCTTTATTAAGACCATGATTTTTAGTGACTAGCAGAATTATTAATTTAAGCTCATCTTTTGAAAGTGTTGTGCAGGTTTCCTTTGTGGATGAGGACTGAGAGGTCAGATACAGAGTGATGGCTTTGTGGAAAGTGTTCTTTCACAGGTAATAGGGAGTTTGTGTCTACCATTTTCCTGTGTGAGTTCATTCGAGAACATAGTGATTGTCTGGTTTTACCCGCATAGTTGTTATTGGGGCATTTAGTGTACTGGATGAGATACACTACACGATGTGGCAGGCATGTCTAAGATGCATGAATCTTGAAAAGTACGTTGTGGGGTGCATTGATCAGTGTAGCATTTGAGATAGGTCTGCAGGTTATGCTTCTTTTCTTCTGACAGGATCTAATGTTGCTTTGAGTTGATGTGTCTTGGTCTGTGGGGAGCTTGCTTCTGATAATGAGCTTGGAGAGGCTGGGGGAGAGGGGGTTGTTTGAAGGCCAGAAGAGGGGGCTCAGGAAAGATTCTTTCAGGATGGGGTCCCCATTGAGTTTGGGTTATAATTATTTGACAATACCCCATATGTGTTCCAGTGTGAAGTGGTAGGTGACAATAGAGGTATACAGTCAAAGGAGGTTTTATTTCTGTATTTAAGCTGGTTCTGAGGACATTTGGGTGGCCTGATCCATTATGTGATCTTCTCTGGTGTGATGTCTTTGTTTGGTGAAGACGATTTTGAGTATGTTAAGATGCATATCCCTGACTTCCTCCTTGGAGCACACTCTGTGGTATCTGAGTGCATAGCTGTAGATAACAGATTTCTTGGTGTGTTGGGGGTGGTTACTGGATCTATGAAGGTAGGTGGGGTGATCTGTGGGTTTTTTGTATATAGTTGTCTGTAGGGTTCCACTGCTGACACTGATCATGGTATAGCTTATACCAAGAAGCTTATACTAGTGTGGGAGTGTTCCAAAGAGTTTAATGGACGGGTGGTGGTTGTTGAAATTGTGATGGAAATCTATGAGGGAGTTTCAGTTGACTGTCTAGAGGATGAAATCATAACTGATATATCTCAGGTATCTCATTGGTTTCAGGGTGCATTTGTCCAGAAATTCTTCAAGGTGCCCATGAAGAGGTTAGCGTATTAAGGAGCCAGCCTAGAACCCATGGCTGACCCCATCGTTTAGACAGTGTTTTTTGTTGAACGTAAAATTGTTATGGGTGAGGAAGAAATGGATGAGTTGGGTGATGTGTGTTGGGTGGATATCTGAGCGTTGTCCCTGTCTCAAATATTTACAAGATAATGCAGTTATGCCGTCATTATGAGGGATGTTTGTGGGTAAGGAAGTGACATCCACGGTGACAAGAATGGTGTTCTGAGTGTAGTTGTTAATGTTGCGGGGTTTGTGAGGAAGTCGGTCCTTTGTGCACTGAGTGGTTTGAGGATGGCTTCCATGAGTCTTGATATACCTTCAGTAAGAGGGCTGTGGCCAGCATATGATAGTTTTGCCAGCGTTCACTTCTTTGTGTATCTTGGGAAGCATGTAGAAGATCTCTGAGGTGAGTTCGTGGGGAATGAGTTTGTAGCATTTCTCTTGGAGTTGTTTGTGTAAAGATTTGATGATATCCTTAAACTCCTGGTAGTGACCAAACCAGCAGACCAAGGGAACGCCATCATAGTTCTCAACCACGATGACTATGTTAGCGAGGCCAACCGACAACTCTCGACACCACCTACTATAAAGAACTCTAAGACGAACCCAGACCACAATTCTCCTAGGAATTTAAGGGTACCTTGTCTCTCTAATATCCTGGGACTGACACAGCTACAACAACATTGCATACATCTCGCTATTCATGTCTGTCTTCTATTTTATTACTGTTACCCCCATCTTAACATGTTAGGTCGAGTATTGTCTGATCTTGCAGATTTGACAAGTTACAAAATTGCACAATTCTATTGGAAAGCCCATGAAGCATGCAATATTTGGAAACATATACAAGCTGTAAGTTATTTATTCTTTTGTATATGTCGTTGCTGGTTTATGAAAATCAACAAATAATTAATCCCCAAAGAAATCTGTGTTCCTCCACGAAAGCCCATTTCTTTCTGGATTCCAAATAGTGTTCAGGCAGGGTGAATAAAAATCAATTATTTTAAAAAATATATATTCAAAAATTGGATTTTTTTTTATTTAAATCAGATTTTTTTTTATAAAATGCTTTGAGGAAAAAACCTATCTAAAGATAGTTTTAATTAAGATACACTAAGCTAAGCTCAAAGATCTCTCATCATGGAATACTGATTATAAATTCTAATTCTATAGTATGAGACAATATATTCATGTAATGTTTAAAAAAAGTTTTGTAAATGAGTTCCAATAGTTCATGGATTAGGAGACCCAATCTTATGGGGTTCCAGGGGCTTCTGTATAGATTATTTAGGTTAATCTTTCTATCTACCCAATGGAATTCAGTGCTTAGTCTAGAAGATACCATCAGAGATGCTTAGTTTTGCAGTTATCCAGAGATAACTGTGTCTCCAGAGATAACATGCTTGTTAACAGCAAAAATGCTTTTAAGTAAATAATACATAGAGGTGAGAAATAACAGACCTCAACCCTATTGTCCCTCTGCAAATTTGTGTACACAGAGTCAATCCCTTACCTCTCTCTAAAAGTGCAAAGTTTCAAAAAGTTCAATGAATAGAAGATTATTGGGGGTGGAATAGATCTGGACAAGGAGAAGAAGTCTGGAGATAAATGTGAGAAGGGACTAGAAACAAAAGTGAAATTGTTTGAGCGGCACATTCCAGAAGTCTTGAGGTCTTTCTGAGTGTAACTTTCATTGATTTGAGATCTACCATACGATTTTCTCACTAGAAGGGAAAACCTATAATGGCAGCAGGCCGTAAAGGAGACCCAGTTTGGGAATAAGAATAAGAAAAAGATCTCACAAAACTAAGTGATTGGGCAACCAAATGGCAAATGAAATGTAATGTGGATAAATGTAAAGTAATGCACATTGGATAAAATAACCCCAACTATACATACAACATGATGGGGGCTAATTTAGCTACAACGAGTCAGGAAAAAGATCTTGGAGTCATCGTGGATAGTTCTCTGAAGATGTCCACGCAGTGTGCAGAGGCGGTCAAAAAAGCAAACAGGATGTTAGGAATCATTAAAAAGGGGATAGAAAACAAGACTGAGAATATATTATTGCCCTTATATAAATCCATGGTACGCCCACATCTCGAATACTGTGTACAGATGTGGTCTCCTCACCTCAAAAGAGATATTCTAGCACTAGAAAAGGTTCAGAAAAGGGCAACTAAAATGATTAGGGGGTTAGAGAGGGTCCCATACGAGGAAAGATTAAAGAGGCTAGGACTTTTCAGCTTGGAAAAGAGAAGACTAAGGGGGGATATGATAGAGGTATATAAAATCATGAGTGATGTTGAGAAAGTGGATAAGGAAAAGTTATTTACTTATTCCCATAATACAAGAACTAGGGGTCACCAAATGAAATTAATAGGCAGCAAGTTTAAAACAAATAAAAGGAAGTTCTTCTCCTTACCTGAGGAGGTTGTGAAGGCGAGGACTATAACAATGTTTAAAAGGGGACTGGATAAATTCATGGTGGTTAAGTCCATAAATGGCTATTAGCCAGAATGGGTAAGAATGGTGTCCCTAGCCTCTGTTCGTCAGAGGATGGAGATGGATGGCAGGAGAGAGATCACTTGATCATTGCCTGTTAGGTTCACTCCCTCTGGGGCACCTGGCATTGGCCACTGTCGGTAGACAGATACTGGGCTAGATGGACCTTTGGTCTGACCCGGTATGGCCGTTCTTATGTTCATTCAAGAAATATGTTTGCTGATGATGTTTTAAAGTCACACCAGTGAACTGGTGGAAGTCACTTAAGCACTTGGATTCAGAGACTGTTGAAGTGATAATCTCACTTTTAACAGCAATAGCTTCTTCTATTGGCGTAGAAAGAATATTTTCTTCCTTTGGACTAATTTGTTCCAAATTGAGAAATCATTTGGGACCTGAAAAAGCAGGAAAGCTTGGTTTTTCTTTTCCAGATTATGAACAAACAGGAAAATGAAGGTGAAGATGACCGAGTTAGCTAAAGAAGCCAATATTTTAAGTTTCTCACATTGACCTGACTGACAGTCAATTTAATTTGTTTTTTGTTTTTAAATATTTCATTTAACTATTTTAGTTAAACAATTTTAACAAAAACAAACCTGATTTTAAAAAACATGAATGTTTAAATTAAAAAATTCTATGCTTGTTTTGTTAGATTATTATGTGTTTGCTGTTGAAGAAAAAAATCCAGAACACATAACATTGTTGTTTTAGTTAAATAAAACAATTTAAAACGTCCGTCTGGTGATGTTCTCCTCCTAATACAGCATGGCAAGAAAATCCTCCAAATATTAATGATTAACCTGCTGAATTGGAGATAATTCAACTCTCAATGCCTTCATAAATATCTGCTTCAATTACCTTTGGTAAATAAAATAACCAATCACTCATTTTCTGATATAGCTGTAAAACTAATCAGAAAAGTTTTCAAAATAAATCACTTAAAAATGTAGTGTATACCTTCTAAAAACGAAACCTACATCTATCTGAGTTGTGAGGAATATGTATTAAGGTTATAACAACCAACAAGAATGCACTTTTATGTAGAAATCCATGATTAAATCCTGACTA
The DNA here is from genome assembly GCF_020497125.1 of Mauremys mutica. Classification (NCBI taxonomy): domain Eukaryota; kingdom Metazoa; phylum Chordata; order Testudines; family Geoemydidae; genus Mauremys; species Mauremys mutica. Next base: position 133,699,151 of record NC_059075.1, read on the forward strand.
ATGATTTAAATCAAATCCACCCTGTGTTCAGGTGAGAGATTGACTATAATCCTATGCAGTAAATGTTATATTTCACCAGCTCTCATCAAAGTGGGACTGAGCAATGGCAGAAGCCAAGCAGCCTCCTGACATAGAAAGCCCAGGTTCTACACATAGCTATAAGCAGAAGTTTTCCATTCCTAAACCAGAGCCTTAAAAGCAGAGCCACTGGGAGAAATCTCTGCTCCTCAGTTGCAGTACATCACAGCTTTTCACTAAAATGGACTCCATCTTTTCTTTTTATTGGAAAACCTATAAAAGGTTCATGGCTCACATTACAGTTTATGTTTCACACTGTTGTCTCCTCATGATAAATCTGGGGAAAGAGAGCTCTCCAAAGACTCTTTTTGTGTTCAGCAACACTCATTAAAAGGCATAAGTGCACCTCGAGAGGGGAAAACGTGCTGATTCCCAGATTAACTGACCACCTCCTTTCAGCTCGCATTGATTCCCCACTACACTGCTGGAGATATGATTTTCACAGAGCTGTTACTAGACTGCAGCAATACGGCTGATTGTACATCTGCAGACCAGCGAGGGAGGCTGGCTGTGGGTCACCTACTGATCTCTGGTCTTGTGAAAGCAACGTGATTGCTATTCTTGGAAACTCCAGAAATAAACTCAATCCCAACCCCCTGAGCCCTCCTGCCTTCCCAGATTAGATCAGTAACATCTAATCTAAAAATCTATTACATTCATGGAACACCTTTCTTCCCAAAATGATTAACATGCTACATATTCAGAAATCATTTCACACCCATCCTTGGATCAAAGCAAATATCGAACAATGCTGCACGGTGGTTTAGAATGGCAATTTAAGAATACTTGATCCAACTGAATTGTAGGTGAACAGTAATTACCCAAGCTGGTATGCAACTAGGACACCTGGGGGCTAATACTGCTTTTCTGAAAAGCATCACAGGAGTTTTGGCAGCCCAAGGTTTTCAGGACCCTGGTTTTGCATTTTATTCAAAAAATCATCCCTGTCACAGCACAGTCTCTGCTGCCACCACAGGGGGTGCTGGTTCAGTATTGATTTAATGGGAAAGGCATCACCTACTGAGATGCCAGCTCCTGCACTACCTGGATTTTCCCTGAAGGACTCCCACTGAAGTACTGACCCAGCCAACACTGCCTCGCATATGAGATCGCACCCTGAGATATCCAGAGACCCTCTTTCTTAACTGCACATTGGTGACATTTGGGAGCCCTTTGTTTCCTTAAGTGATCTTACTGAGTTTTTACTTCTACTTATTCTTCCCATGGGAAGCCATTTGCAGTGATCAGGTCATCTTACCGTCATGGGCAATGAACTCTGTTGTATAAATAACCCTTCTTCCTCAACCCCTAAATAACCTCCCTCAACTCCACACAACATTCACTGAAACTTACTACAAATGGTTTTCTCTGCTCCAGAATACACTGAAACAGCTTTGTGTTCTCTTCCATATTGTAATGTTTAATTTTGCTCAAACGAAGTAATACTGCCAAATGAAATTGTACAAGCACAGATTGGATTTACTTCCTGTCACCCCAGGACAGGCTGTAGTTTTGTTAGAATATTTTTTTAAAGTCTCCTTTAAACCAGGGCTGTAAACTGAACACCTTTCAAAGGGAAATTAGACTAAATAGATGCTCTGGGACGCTATAACCATATGACAGATTGGCAGCAGTTACACATGTAACTGTTTGTTCTTCTGATGTTTTCTTGCTTACCCAACGTTTAAGAAGCTGTTATTTGCTCACAAATGGGCCACCTGGGGATTAAGGCATCCAGGGAAACATTCTCTGCATACTTAAAACAAAACTGCAACATGATCTACTTTGGATAATGTGATGCAGCATCTAATATAAGCAACAAGAACATTTCAATATCAAAAGATGCCAACTTTTTAATTTTTGTTACTAAAACTTAATTAGCCTTATAGCCCATCTGGCAATTTGTAAGCCATTACCCAGCATTCTTTCCTACTCTTTACACTGAATATTTCGAGGCTCACTTCTGAGGCTCTAATCAGGATTAATCCTCACATAAAAACTACTTAAGAACTCAAGAAAAAAAAATCCCTCTTCAGTTTGAAACATTCTTCATTAGAGCTGAAAAATTAGGCTGGTTAATAAAGGAAACCTTCAGTCATGGAGAAGAGTCATGTACAGGCTGATTCTGTGGGGGCTAACAAACATATCAGAAACCTTTGAGAACTCCATTGCGTTAGACTTCCAAACGCTAACATCTACCACCTCTTTAATAATTCAATCTGATGTAGTGCAAATCCATCACTGAAAAAATACTCCTAAATAATCTGTCCCTCATATGTACAGCGCCTGATGGCTTTGCGCTATGAATGAGCATCAAGAAAACAAATTGGAACAAGAAGTGGAGAAGAATTTTAAGACCTGTACATTCCTACTGTGCTTACTGTACCAGCTTCAAGCTCCAATCAGTCAAAGGAAAGGCAACCCAGCCCTAACATGGATCCCACTAATTGCTCACTGGTAACGAGGGACAAGTAACAAAGAAGCAACACCAGTAGCTAGGGTTTAAATTAGATTCTTTGCTACCTTATGCTGGGCTGAGTTCTAGAGAGCGAAGGGCTCTAGTCATTCAAGACAGGCACAGCGGAAGTAAGAGTTTCCCCTTATGTGCCCAACCTTGACCTCAAGGGATCCTCTCTGGGGGACAAGAGGATAGTTCACTTCCATGCCCACTCAACATTTGCCCTTTATACAAAGACTAGCACCACAGTGTCAACTAGTGCCACGCCTGGTAGCCGTGGTGTGGGGACAGAGGCACCTATGCACTAGGGCCTAGACTGAGGCTCAGCCACCCATTTCACAAAAGCCAAACCACCATCAAATTATCTGAACAGGGGACCCATTACCATCTCCAGAGCAACCACACAATGTGGCACTAGCAACAATAAAAGAAAGAAGGGCAGAGATGCTAGCACCACAAGCCTGCAAGAACAGTAAGTCTTACGGCCCACAAGAGGTATGTATTTTACACATGAGTAAAGCAGCACAGAGGTCAATCAAATTGCCCCATCTCACATCCATGTCAAATCTTTGGAAGGAGCCTAATGAGCCCCAGCCCGGTTCTCACCACTAGGCACACTGCTAATGTGAACACTACCAGAAACACGAGAGCGCCCAATGCTTCAGGAAGCTGAAGGGTTAATGGACACACAGCTTCTTCAAACTACACAGTCCGGGTGAAATTGGCAAAGGCTGATAATTCTTCTATCTACGCACTGTTGCCTGGCGGAGCTGTCCAAGGTACTGCAGACAGCCTACAATGGGACCGTTTCATTTACACAGGATAGCCAAGCGGCACAAAAAGGTCAGAGTAAAATTAAACAAACTCACTCTAATTATAATCTTCATAGAAAGGCAAACAGAGGGGAAAAATCTTACACGGGGGAAACAAAGAAAGACGCTAAAGACAAGAGTGATCTGTGGTCATAGGAAGAGACCTACATATGAGGGGCTGAGATAAAATGTCCACCTGGAGATGGATAGATGGACAATGCGCTGTGGCCAATACAGACGCTCCGTTGAAGATGCATGAGCTACAGTAAAATCTGACACCGTCTTAGAGCTGCATTGGCTCTGCAGAGCTAGCCGGAAGCAAAGGGAATGAAAAAGTCATTTGCCACAGAAGCAAAGAGACCTGACTGAATACTCACAGGAAGCAAATCTGCTGGGTAAGAGCGCTATATTTATAGTATACAAGTGCACCTTCAAAGCCCCATGTCATTCATGGGAATGTTTATCCTGTAGTCCAGGCTACCGCCCAACCAGGTAATTATCTTCTGCCTCACAAAATTCTCCAGTTGAAACCACAGGGAAGGCGAGTCTTCCCACCTCTCCCTCTCACCTCCCAAAGTACCTCGTGCAGCACTGAACGGCTGCTGTGTTCCAGGCTCACAAGTGGGTGAAAGGCTCCACTCAGACCACAAACACGATTAATTCCCTCGCACGCATGGCGCTTTGGAATCCGCCTTTGTCAAACTCACTGCAGTAATCTAGCACCCCAGTATTGTACACCACTGTCATCTGCACGAAAGCAGTTCTGAGAGCACCAGCAACTTCCTCTCAGCGACAGAAGACTGAACTAGCCCTACTGACTTTCTGAACAGTGTGCACCATATTAGAAGTCCTCCATTTGCAAATGCATTATTGTACTTGTCTTGCATGGTCCACAGTTCCCCTTGGAACACCCTTTCTTCCAGCAAAGCCGCTGTGTTTCTCTTCATCAAATCAAGAGCAGACCAGAACCCTGCGGTTATAAGGAATGAGCTCCACCTCCAGGAGAATGCTCCCGGTTAGCACAGAGTGGAGACATTGACACTTATGTTACCTTGGCATTAGCCACACATTTCATGCTATAGCACCATACTCTGGATGTGGCAATACTGACCTTAGATATACAAGTGATTTAAAGGTGAACTGCAAAGCAAGTAAAGTTGTATTATGCCCTTTATTTTTCTTTTTAAAAAACCAGTTATTTCCTCCCCCTTTCTTAGCAGTAGAGCCATCATGTCTCAACTTGGCTGATTTTGCAGGTGGACTGGAGCGGGATAATGACATTAAAGTGGACTGAAGCCCGAGCTGCAGTTCTCTCCACACTCAGAATAGACTTTAACTTGGCTTCGCTTCCATCTTCAACTATTAAAATGGGTTTAAATTACACTAACAAGGTTTAGCAAAGCCAAGAGGATGGAGTGACAACATCCTCTCCTGACATGCCCTGAGGAAAGCAGCAGCTTGGGAGGACACTACTTAGATTTTAAGCTCTCTGGGGCAGGGACTGTTTTTACAAAGGGCTCCTGACCCGTGACTAGGGTTCCTAGGCACAAAGGCAATACATATAAATAATATTTGACCCTCATTTTCCAGTTCTCCAGCAAAGGCAGAGAAGCCAAGCCTGGCTATCCCTGAGGGCTAACTCACAAGCAAAAAACACTTTCTGGACTCCACTTTGAGGGCACCTCTCTAGGCCACATGTCAGCTGCAGTTGACCTTTAAGAGTCCACCTAAAAGACCAGCAAAGACTGGTTGCCTGCTAGAGGTTCATCTTTAAAGGCTAACCTAAGCCAATGTAAACCTTGAGGATACTCTCAAGAGGCCACTTGGGAGTGGGGGATGCCTGTTGTAAGTGTGCCCTTAGTTCAAGCTTCCCTGTACGACTGGGAAATCCAGACATATCCTGTTGCCTTCATTTCAAAAGAATTTCATTTAGATTTGTTTTAATTACACTTAATGGTGAGGGGAATGCTACATGCACAGGTGAGAGACCCCAATCCAACTCAGAGTTGCATGAGGCCCAGAGATTAGACTCCTGACTTCTGCGAGAACTTGACAACTGGGGAAGCAAACAACAGATTTTCTTTAAGCATTCCCTCCTAGCCAGAAGTCTTAGCATCTGTCTGGAAAAAGCTAGAAGCTCTGGTTCAACTGAACACAATATACCAGACAGTCAGTCTTAGGGGTCCCCAGGATGTGGGAAGAAGGGTATAGATATCCTGTCTACAGGGAAGTTGGGAGATATCTGGTGCCAGTGCTGTCGGTTTCTGTTTTTTCTGTAAATCCGCTTATCCAAAACGATCTTATATGCCACCCCCTTATGCATGGAATAGCTCCCCCACTGCTGATGAGTGCAGATAAATACGATTTAGCTGCAATTAAATATGAAAATGAATAATCCAAGATACGCCTCCATGTTTCCTTAATTTATCTCCTGAACCTCCAGCAGCTGCTTCATTGGAGTGCCACAGAATCCAAGAGTCCTTGGTACAGAACATAGGTCCAGTTTGCTGCAGATTACATAGGGCCTTGTAACAAGTTAATGGATGCTGGGAAAAAAACCCACATAGCTACTTACCAGGAAGCGGACATCGTCAAAGCCGTTCAAAAGCAGCTTACTCTCATACTGCTGCAGGCCGATGGACTCCAGCCACTCCCCGACGCTCTGCTCCAGCATCCGCGAACCTGACGAGAGAGGAATCGGCAGACGCTTGAAAAGGGAAAAACCGTTAAGTCGGTAGCAGCGGCACTCTGAGGAAGACAGATGGCATTGCCACATCATAGTCACTATTGTAAAGAAGCCAAACTATGACCACAGTACAAGTGAGAGAGTAGACAACTCTTCTTGCACACACAGACCATGGACAATAAGCTCCTGGTGCTGCCCACAGACTGAGGCTTTAATTTGTATCCCAGGTATACTCAAAAACATCCTGCAAGAGTAAGCTGTTTAGAACCCTTTCGGGGACCATGGCATTACACGCAGGGGACCATGGCTTTCTGGGCTTCCGCATGTTTCTTGCCAAGCATACGAGCGAAGCCCAGCCCCCAGAGGGATGCTGATCAAATCCTTGTCTCATCTCAGCAGGCAGCAAACTTTCACCCAAGGCATCCCACGTCAGAAGTGCAGGTGCAAGACCATGGCGAGAAAGCGCTCACAAATACATACAGCCGCGCGAGTCCTTTCGTCCATGCAACTTCAGGTGCAATATTCTGTACGCCAGGCCAGTGAGAAGGGCCATTAGTACTGGAGGCACAAAGCAGCTAGAGAGAAAATACATCTTCATGCAGCTGAGAGAGAGACAAACAGACACGACGGACTTTCAGAAAAGCGGTAGCAGCAGCCAGACTAGAGAACAGCTGTCCACAGGAAGACATGCAAGACAGAAATAAAGCACACAAACTGCAGCAGAAGATAGGAAGAGTTTATACTTTTTTTCCCTAAACAGTCCCGAAATAGGCAAACCATGGTAACGGGTCCTCTCTGCTATTTTGTTACGAGGAGCAGAGGTACGAGTGACAGCAAGACTGAGTTTAGGAATCCTGGCATTGTCATTTTACCACCCATCCAGAGGCACCACATCCCTGCAGGCTGCTTTGACTGGGCTGGGCTGGGTACCAGATTCAACATCCTAGACCAGAGCGACTAACTACACTGCAGCATTGGGTAAGAGTGAGAGAGAGAGAGAGAGAGAGGAATCAGCACATTTTCCACCCAATGCATTCTGTCCTGCCAGGTGTTCCGCACAAGCTTGGATTTGACCTTCTTTCATTTTTCTCATCTAAATGCAGACGCTGCAGTCCGAGCCACTCAATCACATGGAATGCAGCTCTGAGGAAGGAGGCATTTTAGTTCTTTGCTCCATAACTAAGCCAAAATAAAAAGGAAAACGAACATACACACACGCTCCCCTCTTCCTGCAGTAGCTCATGTCCATGACATGCCCCGGCACCTTCTTTCAGCCATTCGATAAATGAGAAACTCGTTCTTCAAATGCCCTACAGAAACCATATGGGCAAACTCTCCCTTCCCCAACCCTGAGAAAAGAGTCCAGTAACTCGTTGCTTTCCTCTAGAAATTCTCAAGACATTAGATATGCCAGGGAAAGAAAAGTTCAGAGACGACCTTTGCATCCCACTCAGAGGATTTGGTATGCAAGACACGCAGAATTTCTCCAGCTTCCTAGCACAACCTTCTTTCAAGGGCATGTGCAAAATAAAGAGGACCAGGAACCCGGGGGTTTCTTGCTTTGAACCTTCTCATCAACTGAAGTCGCTCTGCACATTCTAAGACATCCTTCCCACCCCCAGCCCACAGCAATGCCTGCACAACACAGAGCTCACTGTGTTATCAGAAAGATCTTGGAGTCAGGGATCCCATTGCTGCGCTGGTCCACAGGAGAGCTCCTCTGCTAAGCAAGCCGTGATCAATACGTTCTAGAGAGCCGGCCAGCCTTTCTAACGCACGCTGCCACACCCGAGATGCAGAGCTCAAGAAAGCTTTCCGTCTCCCTTGCCTAACACAGTCCGTTCAGAGGGACAGCATCTAACCCTGGAATTCAAGCAGCAGGCTCCTGTTTGCCCAGGGACTCCATCCTTCCCCACTGTCATTTCTGGTCTGTAAGCAGCCAGACAGCTGTGGTCTGTACCAAGCAATCGATGGTGCGCCCTTGCAGAGAGCTTTGTCTGAAGGCAGTGAGCTCCACGCTTACTGTTCCACTCTCAGTCCTGTCTCTTGCTCTCACGCTGCCTCTCCCTCCCCCTCCCTCTCCTCCCAGCGTTTCCATCTAATGTACCAGCAGTGATCAGACTTCAGTATAGAAGCTGCCGAGGGAGAGGAGAAGAGGGGGGAGGGAGACAGCAGCTTTGTAACTGTCAAGCTGAAATTGCCGACTTTTCAATATTTACTCAATGATGAGCTACATGGCTTGGTTTTCAAAACACAATGTTACCGGTTTGCTTTGACAGTTTGAAGTGATTTGCAATTTGCTTAGAATTTATCCAGTACAAGGTGCAGAAATTCCTGCTGCCCTAATACAAGTGTGTCTGGAGGCAGCCGGGCATCAGTGAGGGAGACTGAGGCTATGTCAGCTCCTTCCTTGGATTTTTTAAAAATATTTACTCAGCTTTTGGTATATTTGCAAACCTCTCTGCCTTTAAACAGTGGAGTGACAGTCAAATCTTTAAACTCGCTGAGATGCCAGCAAAACTGGTCTGGGGGAGAGGCTGGATTTTGGATATTTAACACCAGTGGGGGGGTTGGGTTGCCAGAGATCAAACATCTGAAGTCTGCCAGCATTATTTAGAGAAGCATAAGATGCCCTTGAATAATTTATGTCTGCATATTATAAGCGGGAGAAGAGTGAATTAGCCCCCTACACTGCTTCCTTGGGTCACAAGCTGTAACAGAAGTCTGATCACAACTCCAGTTAACAGAGAAAGTGGAGAGACTCCAGGTCCTAAATCTAACCAGCTCCCCCCAACCCTGATACAATTATATGCAGAGCTATGAATTCTGCTAAGAGTCTGGCCTTGGTTTCAGATATAAAAAACACAAGAGTAGATAGACCAGGGGTAGGCAACCTATGGCACGTGTGCCAAAGGCGGCACGCAAGCTGATTTTCAGTGGCACTCACACTGCCCGGGTCCTGGCCACTGCTCTGGGGGGGATCTGCATTTTAATTTAATTTTAAATGAAGCTTCTTAAGCATTTAAAAAACCTTATTTACTTTACATACAACAATAGTTTAGTTATATATTATAGACTTATAGAAAGAGACCTTCTAAAAACGTTAAAATGTATTACCGGCACGCGAAACCTTAAATCCGAGTGAATAAATGAAGACTCAGCACACCACTTCTGAAAGGTTGCCGATCCTGAGATAGACTAATTGTATTTCTGATGACACTTGCTCTTTAGCAATCTTAAGAAAACAGGACCAAGGTATTAAATTCTGCCTATAGTGTAGTCATTTTCCCAGGTAATGCAACAAGCTTTAAAAGCATGAAGGTATTAGGGCTGAGTGAGCCCCCAGAAGGGTCCAGTTATGGAAAAAAACGTTCCCAAGTAATAGCACCTGGCAATGGTTAGTTAAGTGCTGACAGTGTGCTTGATGCCACACTGGGGAGGATATGATCCAAACCCTAAGAAATTTCCTTAGAGTAGACTGTACTTATGCATGGGGTCTAAGGGGTGTTTTAACATGGCTTGTCTGGAATGGAGGACATGACCAATTTATGTTATAATAAGTCTACAGGAAAATCACAGGCTGTATTCTTGGTCTTCACTGCAGTCTGATAGTACAGTTCAGACGCAAGAGGCACAGGTAGGAGGGCCAAACTTCAAGCAGAGCAATTATTGGCACTGAAAGGAGGATGGAACAGGGTCTGATGGGCCAGACCATTAGCCAAATGTCCTCCAGTCCCTCAAGGTGGGCTATAAACCAAATCAAGCCCATTATCAGGATATATAGGCAAAGAGATCTAAATCAATTAGCCATTAGTTCTCTCAGATGCAGGAAATATAGCCAGTGCTGAGCACTGCTGGGATTAAAACTGATTAGTCAAATGCAGAATGCTAATGAGCCTCCCTCTTTGTCCAGTAAAATGCCATCCACATTTCAAGATTGTGTCTCCAGCTAACTGCACAGTTAACTCTTAGAGTCCCAGATATACTCCCTGTCCAGTACACCAAGCCCCCCACCTACATCAGGATGATTGATTGTGCGGAGACCACTCGTCTCCTCCGACTTGGAGAGAAAAACCCTGCCTGACAAATCACTGTAAACCAGCGAGCATCAGACAAGTCTCACCTCCCAGTGCCAGCAGCCAAAGCTGCAGTGGGCTAGGGGGCTGCAGTGTGGTGGGGTTGAGTTTCCATCAAGGAAGTCATTCCCCCCTACCCCATCCCTGATATTTTTTGCCTTTTCAACACATTGGAAGGCAAAGTCTCTGCATAAGAAATGATCAAGAGCAGGCCGTCGAAATAAGAAATGCGAGACTGCACAAAACACACCAACTTCTGCAGGGATACAGACCACAGGCTGAATCGTCGAAGCAATACAAAGCTTTTTGTTCCCAGGCCAAAAAACTGCTTTAAGATGGAACTGACGTGAAGACTATATTGCTCTTTAGGAGTCGGGACTTCTTGATCATCCAAGCCATTGAAAAGCACTTACAGACACAGATCAATGAATATGCTTCAACTGGACAGAAAGGTTTTTTCCCTGGTCTAAGATACCCCACCCTTGGGATCCAGCCAAAAAGTAGGTTGGATAGAATAGGTCATCTTCCGCAAACTCCACTGGGAAATCAGAAATCTGACTCCTGTTGATTAAGCAATAAGTTCTAGCCCAAACACTGTAAAAAAAAGAAAGCCATCTCTCTTTGGTAACAGGGGCCATATAGTTAGACCATAGAATATCAAGGTTGGAAGGGACCTCAGGAGGTCATCTAGTCCAACCCACTGCTCACAGCAGGACCAATCCCCAGACAGATTTTTGCCGCCGATCCCTAAATGGCCCCCTCAAGGATTGAACTCACAACCCTGGGTTTAGCAGGCCAATGTTCAAAGCACTGAGCTATCCCTCCCCCTATACCTTACTATCTGCATTTGTCTCAAATGTATTCCTCACAGCATCCCCTCCCCCTCCATGAGGCAAGGCAGGGCTATTATCCCCATTTTACAGCTGGGGAACTGAGGCAGAGAGGCTAAGTGACTTGCCCAAGATCACGCAGGGAGAGTCTGTGGTATAGCAGAGATTTGAACCCCAGTCCCCCAAGTCCTAGGCTAGTGCCCTAACCACTGGACCATCTTCCCTTCCTGTTGGGCCGTCTCTTCCCTTCAAAACAAGGATCAGATAAGTACAGTAATGCAGCTGAAAAAAGCGGGGGCTCAGAACAGATTAGTTCCATAACACACTGAGCAGGGCAAACTAGCACCACAGGGTGTGAAACTCAGGGATTTGACTACAGATACCCTCCCCAAACACCATCTGCTCTGGGAGAGGTAAAAATAAACCTGGGGAGCTCCTTGTCACGGTCTCTGACTGCGTGAGACAACTTGCATCATGAGTACATCTCAGCAGACATACTGCACAACACAGGTTAAATTACAAAAGAGATGCAAAGGTTTAGGTCTGGCCTAACCACTTCCAAGACAGCCGCACTCATGCCACCTGGCAGGAAGAGGCTGGCAATGCATTTGCCCGGTCCCAGCCACTAACAATCATTTTGGGGGGTGGGAGGGAAAGGAGAAGGAAAGGGGAAAAAGAAGAAAATGGAAAACTTTTCTACTGGAAAAATGCTGCAATTCTCCACCCTGCGTGTCTAGAGCAGCTCCTGCACGGAGGATCTAAAGGAAATCTGTAATACAGCACAGCCTATAGAAAAACGTATGGGTTAAGAACAAAGCAGCTGCACGTGTCAGCCCATTTCTGAAAAACAAGTGTCCATTTTACCAAGATCTCCTTGCACAATAGCTGAAGCAAAAATGGAATCCCTTCTCCTCAGGCCTCTTCATTAATGACGTCAATCAATCAAACTCCCGGCTATGGCTACAAACAGTCCTGCGAAGGGGGGCTGTCACAAAGGAAGATGCTAACTGGTCACCATTGGATTGGACCCAAACTATATCCTATTTCAACGCACACATGCTGTAGTGCTATTTGACTTGAGAGGCAAATCCTAATCAGTAAGCAAAGGATCTACAGCAGTCACAGGATAGACTCCCACTGGGAACAAATGACGGGTACCTCCTGGCCAATGCAAAACCCAAGCAGCAAACTGCAGTAAGCTAAGGCTTACTATGGCAGACGTGCACTATGTGCAGAGATACATATTAGCACCTTATCGGAGCTGAGATGCTGTTCCACTGAAGCACTTAAATGCAGCACTTTGGGTTTGGAAAATGTCAAAAGGCAGGATTTCTCACTGTGAAGCCCCCCTTCGCTTTCTCATGTGTTGCTCCTCCAAAACACCGGAGCAGAGGCAAACAGAAGCTTTCACTAGCCCTCCCTTTGGCTGCTGCTGGTTAAAGGCAGGGGGTGGGAGGGGAGAATAAGTGTTTAGGGAGCAATCCAGGGGAACAGAAAAGTCTCTGCCATAAGGAAGTCAGCTTAGATTATGTTGGAGACATGCAGTACTACTTTCCTTCCCTTGCTGCTTCTGCATCTGACTAACACCAAAGGAAAAAGAGTATCCTTGAGGCTGATCTTTGGACAAATTGGAGCGTCTGCCAGGAACAGCCTGCCAAGCGCCAAGCGTACAACAAAACAAGGCCATGGCCACTGCATTACAAGTGTTGACCAGCAATGGGCATCATCCTAAATTCTGCCCATAGAGTACTTACTACACTCACACTTTCAGAGAGGGCAGAGGGTGAGAGAAAGGAAGTATTATCTGCCGCTTTACACATGGGGAACAGAGCTACAGAAAGATTAAACTATTGGCCTAAGGACACAGGGAGCCTGTATCTGAGTTGAGAATTCTTGAGACCAAATCTCCTGAATCCCAGCCCAGTGCCTTAACCACTAAGGCATGCTTCATTACCTAATTCTATCATGCCCTTAGCCATCTTCCATTCATATTTAGAGGCAGTGACATAAGAGTGGAGAGTTTTTTTATTATCCCATCTGCAGAGATATCATGAGCGTCCCATAAAATCATTTTCCATCATAGGCTTCGTAACAGTGAATTTTAGTGCATCCCTGAGGCAGAGAAGATCTTTTATGTTCGAGCATCAATGCCTTTCATTGTCTTCCCTGGGGAGGGAGCAGGACTGGCATCTGGAGAGCCTGAAAAGGATCCTCCATCCTTCCAAGGCAGAGTCCTATATAAGCTTTGTTCAAGGGCTTCTGCTCCAAGGCATCTAGAAATGTTATTTATAGATTTAATCTGTGGAATATTTGCGGGAGCCTACAAGAGACTCCAACGCGAAGACAATAAGGAAGTTCATTCTAGGGAGTCTGGGTGCTGAAACAAGCCACACAGGATTGGAAAATGAGACTTCTTTATACTTCCTTACATAGCTGGCTGCCACAGTATACAAGACAACTGGCTGACAGAGCTGGAGATATGAATTTAGAGGCAACCCTTGATACCTTCATCTCTGTATTAAATCTGGGTATTTTTGTTAAGTGAGATTACAAGATCGAGAGAGAAAATGTTTGAGACCAAAGCCTAAATTGAACCTCTACAGAACAAAATGCGTTCTCTTACTCAACTCCGAATGGGCACTGAAAAATTCACTCTGGCTTTCCATTCTTGGGCTTAGGAGGAGAGGGGAGGGGAGAGAATGGACTGAGTAATTCCCAGGAAATTAAATCCAACTTTTGCTCTCAAGAACTCTGCTGTAGGGCTTACCTCGTTTAGCTGTCTTGGGAACCCAGACACTCATGTTTTTCTTCATCTTAATCTTATTTAAGAGATGGATTTTTCTTCTGTCTAGAAGGGATCATGTTACGTCTATATACTACAAGGAAGAAGGTCTGGCAAATTAACACCTCAGAAGAAGCAGGCAGGCTGGGAGCACATGAAGGAAAATGCCTCCTGGTCACACCAACCATCACAGGAGAACAAAAAGCTGGAGACAAACATTTTGGACAGAGCAGTAAACCTAGTTTGATTTCCTCTGAGGGTATACGGAGATCAGTAACAACTGAAGAACTGGAAATCATAAAAAGGTTTCAGTCTCTCATTGGGGCTCTTTAGAGACAACCTCTCAGCGCCCAAGCTGGTGTCATGCCCTGGACACTATTGCCCCAAGAGTTCACCAAGTCCTGAGCCAAGCTTACATACGAGTTCTTTTTAAAATCAGTTTGGGGTTATTTTTATCTGCAATTAGATTTTGAACCTCTCTCACACCACAAAGACTAGAAACCTTTCTTGTAAATTCACAGCTCAGATTCTGACGGCATCACCTGACTGCAGGAGCCAAGCCTTGAAAAACACACTGCCAAATACTGGGAGACTCAAGGAAACTGCAAGAGCTGACGACATCATCCAGCGATCCACATAAAAAACCAACTCACGGCCTATCATTTCTCAGGAGGCAACAAATCTAAAGCAGCCAACTTCCACTTGACACACAAGACAGGGCTTTCTATGATGTCTGTCAACTTTGGTCTTAAATTAGGCAATAAGCCAAAGCTCACCTTCCTGCTAGGTATGCAGTTACAACCTCTGCAACCCTCCCTCTCACCATCCAATGCCTGTGAGAAAGAGATTACTCACATTATATGACATAGGTGGGGGTCCTACATGAAAGGTAGATAGGCCACCAAAATCAGGACACTGACAGCTGTGGTAGCGCCACACACAGAAGCTATGAGATTGGACTTATGATCCTGGTCCTCTCATTCGTTTTCCCTTCTGAATGCAAAGGCAGATTGAGAAAGCTGCTCACAAGAAGAGATTTGCCATTACGTCAGGCTTTGAAAACAACACAGTAGTTGAGCACAGTACCTGAGATCCTTTGCTGTTCCTGAGAAAAGTCAATGCCTTCACCGATGGAGCTCATGATTTTCTCAATCTGAAAATATAAAAACAGTATATTGCCACAGTATTTTTAAAGCCTCAGCAGAAAGTGATAGAGGCAGCCTTGGGAGCTTTTCCCCATGCAGCTGCTAAAGGTTCCCAGGTGACAGGGAAGGAAGGGAAGTTAAGAACCCCACCAACCCATAAGGGTCTGTCCTTAAAACTTGGCCTGGAAAGGAGATTTTCTTAAGAATGAATGGATCAAAGAAGGAAAGAGGGGGTGGGCTTGGGACTCCACAGACCCCCATCCTTCCCAACTGCCGTTACTGTCCTGTGAAAAGCCACCTATTTTTCTGCATCAACAGAAGGATCTCACAAGACTCCTCTGTGGAGCACCAAGATTTATTAGAGGAGGGTGAGGGGGAGAAAAGGCCTCCAAAGCCATCCTTGACAAACATGCAACCCCTCCTTCACCAAGCGAAGAAAGCCTGAGAAACGCAGTTCACACGAATACTTTCGTGGCATGCAGCAGGTGCACTTCACTTGGCCTCTCTGTTTCTTGACCACCCTCCCCTGCCTCAGGCACCCTAACAAGGCAGGGCTGAACAGCCAATGTAAACTCTGAAACAGATGCAGTTTGCAAAAGCAGCAGCATTCTGGGATAAACGCTTTAACAGCCTGGAAGAGGGAAGAGAAAACCACCTTATACCCAGAAGCAAGCAGCTCAGAGCCTACAGCTCCAGGCAAACCCCATTCAATTTTCAATCAAAGTCAAAGGAAAACCGAAGGAAACTTATTGCCAGGGATCTGTCTCCCCTCACCACCTTCTTTCTTGGACCTGGACTATTTCATCAAATTTGCCCCAAAATTCAAGTTTTGTAAGTTAAGATTTTTACAGAATCTAAAAGACCAAACAGAAGTTTTACTGTACATTTTCTTAAATGCCAACAGAAACCTTTTTAAGACAAAAAAAATCCCTGTGAAATTACCAGGCTAATTTCACTGTCCAGGTTGAGAAACTCAAGAACTTGTGCATGGATAGTGAAACTTAGAATTCTTACAGCTTCCATAATTTAAGGCATTAGTAACACAGGGAAGAAACTGTAATTAAAATGAGATTTTCTGCTCTTAATTACAACCTGCTATTGCCTCATGAATAGCAGTAGGAGACCCTCAGGAGGCTCAGATTCAGTTTGAAATCTGGGTGTTGAACCCTACAACGGCTATGCAGGAAGTCTCAAAAGTAAACCCCCACCTCCCCATGAGATTTCTGGTCACATCTCGAGAATGCCCTCTTGCAAGATTTTGGTGCACTTGCTGCTGGATGGGATGCAGATGATCAGGGATATGCAACTAGAACAGGAAAAAAAATTCACAGAACTTATTTGGATCTTAAGGAAAGGTTTGAGCAAAAGTGTAGGGGTAGGGAAGGTTCTGAATTGCTCTGGACCTGCTCACTGGCTTTACAAAAACAACCTATCTGAAACTGTCATCATTTGGGAAAGCTGCTTAGCTTGCTACCCCGATGGCACTCACCCCCAGAGAGAAAGGCTTTTTTGAAGATACCAGCCCTAAAATGCTCTAAGGGAGTTCGATGTCCAACTTCGATGAAATTCAGTGGGAGCTGGGAGCTTAATTCCCTAGGCTTCTCTGAAAACCCTCATCATGAAGGACTTCTGCCAAGTTAGATCTCTAATACAATCCTTCCCATGTATACACAGTGGATGGGGCAATTCACTTGTCACCTCACATCTCTGTATCAGGGAAGAGGCATTATGCAACCATATGTAGAAGACAAGGATTTTACTAAGGTGTGAGGAGGATTCACTGCACCTAGAAGCCATGGTCATGGGTATTTCTAATGTGCCCAACACAGTCAGAACTATTTTATTGGGGGCTTTGAAAACCAGTTTGAAATATCAGCTGGTAAAAACCAGAGAGGAAGGAATTGAATTATTCTCTCCCCTTCACTCCCAATGGCCCACATAGACATGCCTTTTTCTATGGAGGCCTTGAGGTCTAATGCTGAGCTTTAAAAACACCCTTCGACGGACACAGACAGACTTAATGGGACAATTCAGATGCTCTACCTATAGATCTCCTCCTGCGACATCCAGGGAAAGAATATTTATTGCCTTTCTTCCCATGGTACCTTAAACAGGACTGCCTAACATTCAGCTGATGAGAACTACTCTGCCCAAGCTGTGAATGGATCACAGATCTTAGTGGGTCTGATACTAAAGAGACAAGTCAGGTCAGTGTAACACCAGCTATGTACGCCAAGGTGTAACAGCCCACCTTTGCTCTACAGAAGCCTGACAACGACAGACAGGTGAAGGAACTAGCCAGTCTGAACGTGGCAGTCTGGTATACGAAGGTTTTGATTCATAGAAGACAAGTGCATTTATAGCTTTAGTCAAAAATACAGACTATTTGTTCCAAGTGACTGAATTTCCCCCTCATTACTGTAGGCTCAAGGGCCCCTCTAAAAAGATCCGACCAACAGTAAGAGGGGATGTGGGCGGCATGAATATCCATACTGATTTTAGTGGGCAAATTATAGCAGCCCTTTCAAAAGCCCAGCACAAAAACAAGGATGTAGCAAACAGTGCAATTTATCTTGCAGCACTGTGATCTCTGGAGTCTTCTATTCAGATAAAAGTTACTGGGCTGCTCAGTGTGTCATTTGATCTTGCTATTAAGACTCAGACGTGTTCTAGTTCAATAGGAAGCCCTGGAAACACAACTTTAAGGGACAGAGGAAAGATCTCATTTCTTCAGCTAATTGACAGCCTCCGTTTTAAATCTGCAGCACTGACACAGTAGAAATGTGGGCTCAGCTAAACTGGCGCCTATTAAGAGGGGGAAAAAACTGAATTTAAAAGCCAACCTGCCTCCCACTGAGAGCATCAAAGGCAATACCAAATGGATGCTTATTACAGTTTGCAGCTTCTAACATTCTTCAGCTGGGGACGGAAAAGGGGGAAAAGCAACCTCCTCTCGTCCCCACAATGCTCCTGAATCTCAACTTTCACTTAAAAACACCATTTCCAGCCCTCAAGGTTGTGATGAAAATATGAAAGTGAAGTGATGTCTGCCTGAGTCTGCAGACAGCCTGGAACAAACAACAAATGTGAATTGCTCCACACTTCTCAGTGAGATATTGACTGGGGAAAAAAGGGGCGGGGGGATTTTAGCGTAAAAGTTAACATTTTCACTGCTGATAATTTCAGCAGGAACATCCCTTAAAGTCGCCAATCTTGAACTGCCTCCTACGCCTTCCCAGCATTAAGTCCACGGCTGACAAAACTACAGCCTTCCATGGTGCGCTTATGTATTGTTGCTACTAAAATCCATAGAATACTGTAGAAGGTAAACGTGGGGACACTGTAAGATAAGT
Source organism: Mauremys mutica (assembly GCF_020497125.1). Taxonomy (NCBI): domain Eukaryota; kingdom Metazoa; phylum Chordata; order Testudines; family Geoemydidae; genus Mauremys; species Mauremys mutica. Next base: position 133,717,371 of record NC_059075.1, read on the forward strand.
TTACTATTCAAATAAACACTGGGGCTATTGTATTGATTGCCTTATTCACCTTTCATATTTAATCATTAAAACTTCAATTTTTTTATTTGAAAACAGGAACTGCTGCAAGGTTTCTAGGCTGCTGCCACAGAATCCAGAGACCGTGCTGTAGAATTTGGGTCCAGTTTGCCATGGAATACATGAATAGTAGGTGTTTAGAATGGTACTTTTTAAAAAAAAAAAGTTCCAGAAGCTTAAGGGCATTAAGTCCTGCACATTTGGGGTGATTAATTAAGCTTGTTACAAGATTTTAAGCAGGTGCCACTATCTTTATCTTAAAGACATTCAGTTCAGTTACAAAAAGTCTGAAAGTTTGAGGAACTCTCAGATGACCTTTTGGAGCAAGACACTCACTTGGCCCAAACCAAGTTTCTACTACAACCACCAACACCAAGGAAAACTTTGGAGGGGGGAAAAAAAGGAGGAAAACATGTTTGTTCAAGCAATCCCAGCTCCCTCAGACCGCTTCCCAGCAGGAGGCAAAGCGCTTTGCCAGTCTCTTACACTGTGGAATGATCGAGCTCTGAGGATGTGAAGTGACTCCTGCTGGCACTGCTGGGGAAACAAAGATCACAACAGCACGTTTGAAGCCAATTCAAACCCCACATTTACACCCCCTCTGTGCTCAGGAGAACTGACACCCAGCTGAATACCATTCACATGTGCCTTCGGGAAACCCCCTCCCATCAGCTGCCTAGCACAGCAAACCCCCTCTAACTCCCAGTGCTTGTTTCTAGGAGGGTGATTTGGGGCTCCCTTGGTACAAGCTGAATCCCTACTCCCACCCTAGACCACTTGCAAACCTGCTCTGCCATAGCAAGTTCTCCCCCAGGGATGGACAATGATGAAAGGGCAGGAAGGCTTTTCCCTCAGAAAAACCACCCGTTTTTTTCTCCTCCCTATGCTTCTCCCCAAGGGCCGCTGATGCCATTTTGGCCCTGCAGAAGGAGCATCCTTAGATAATAAAGAAGGACTCTCCCCAGTCCATTCACTTTCCCCCCCAATGTCAGCAAAGCTTCCTTAGAAACTCACTTCTTTCCAGTGTGAGCATGGGACAGTCCTCAGATGCTACAGTGAGGAAGCACAACAGAAAAAACCAGACCGGGGGGAGGGAGAAGGGAGTAGGGGTTGCCAACTCAGCAGAACAAGCTTTCCAGTGGTGCATACAGGGTTTTCCCAACCCATAATCCAGTGAGGTAAAGACCAAGGTTAAAGTCTTTGACCTCTGCACTACTACAAGTGTTCTTGGTATTTGTTAGACTGCCTGGAAAGGCCACATGATCATCTGAGTAATTAGGTGGGCTAGATGAATTCCCCAGACTTGCACAGTTGAATGTCAACTGTCCACAGGGGACAGTAATGTACAAACACTGGAACATAACAGTTATTACTGTGATGACCATGGCCTCCTGCTGCTCACTGGAGGTCAACGTTCTTCTGCAGCTGGGTTCACAGCCTAAAGCAACTCCGAGCTCAGTTTAGCTGGTAGTCAGGCAGTTAGACGGCACTATCTAGCATCAGCAACAGTGGAAACTGAACATGTTTGGAGTGGAGATAAAATCAACTCCTTTTTTGTCCTTACAGTTACAAACAGTTCTGCAGTAGAAGAGAGCAACTAACAATTGTTAATCCTTTAAAAACCATCTACAATACTTGTTAACTTTCACTAAACAGAAGCTGTCTACCATTTGTAATTTTCATTAACAGTAGGTCTTCACATACAGTCCCATGGCAATACTTTACCTTTTGTAACCTCATAGGAGTTGAGACCCACCAATTGTGAAAGACTGGTTTAATCCACAGGTCACTGACTCCATCGAGGGGTCATTAGGCACTGAAAAATGTAGTACAGTCTAAAGAAACCATCTCTCTTCCCCACACCCCACATGCTCTCGCTCTTTGTGTTTCAAGAGATTGATAGAAGACAACCTTAATCACCAGGAAGTAACATGGGCTTATCACCAGTAATTTTTTGCTTTTTCACAGCAGTTGTAAGGGGGTTGCAAAATTTTTTATTTCAAGTAAGGCGTTGCCAAGTTGAAAAGGTTTAGCAACACTAGATGAAACCATCCCAAAACAAAATGAATCAATATAAGAGCACCCATTTCCTAGAATCCAGAAATGGAGGGCTGAAAGGAACCTTGAGAGGTCATCTAGTCCATTTCCTGTCCGCTGCTGCATGGACAGAGCATGCTGATTCTCAACCGTATGCCAAAGCACCAGGACAAGGAATAAAATGGAGATATTTTGGAACAAGTATGTGGCAATGCATGAGAGTTCTTAGGCTGTTTGTTCCCACTAGTGAATTATTAAATACAACCATGTTTAAACATAGCGCTTCTACTCAGACTGAGTTGGCTCTAGTTTGAACTCTCAGACCCCTGGTTATTTTTGGCTTAACCCACCATGTTCCAAGTACTGTTAGACACTGTTCCTGCATGGGTAATTTTACATCTACAGGAGCCATCAACTTACTTCAAGAACAGAAGGTCATTTTTAAAAAGGTTAAAAAAAATCAGGAAAAATATTTACTCGAAGCAGCATAGTAAAAACTAAGCTAAATAGCTAGCGGAGGACATGCTTGATGCTGAAGATACTGCTTGCTCCCCCCGCAGTACACAATGGGTGGATTCTGACAGTGAACTTCCTCAAGAAGAGCCCTCACCTCACAGTGTTGGGGGTAAAGGCATCATCTTTCAGCATGAACAGCAACATGAGCTGAGCACAAAATACTGTCTGGCTATAATACAGTCCTAGATGTGACCATTCATGCCTGGTGTCCTCAGGCAGCTGCCACTAAGGTGGCCTCAGGGAAAGAGAAGCTCTCTCCGAGTGGGCACAGATCACTAATCTTCCATGAAAACACCAGTATCAAGTCAGGGGCAATGCAGGTCTTCAGGGATTCTCCTCTCTGCCTTGAAGGCTACAAATGAAAGAGGGCATCCTTGGTGGCACTATTCCACAGCCCAGCACAGCTAGCTGGGAAGTATTTTGTTTGCTCTCCCCTATCTTGGGAGACATGAAGCTGCAGAGCCCATTTTAACACTAGGTCTGATACTCCACTACAGGGCTAATACCTTAATCCAGAGCCAGCCAGCCCATTTATTCAGAGTCCATGGAGAGAGGCAAACAGGGAGGTGCGTTAACAAGTCACTGGCTCTTTTATCATCTCAACCACGAGACAGACTCTCACAAGTCAGGCTGTCAGCACGGATTCATTTGCATGCAGGAGGCAGGAAAAGGAAACTTCATTCAAAGAGCACCAAGGCACACAGGGACATGCTAATTTGACACTGACCTCTGCCTCCAAGGCTCATCGGCAGCTATTATAGTTTTTTCTGGTGCAGTCTAAGTAAAACGTGACCTATGGTTAAAAAGCTCTCAGACTTGTCATCTACACAGAATTTTGTGCTCATCCCCCACTTGCAGCACCAGCGATTCCCAAGGATACCCCAAGGTTATCCCTACAGAAACAACATACGCCTGTGATCTGGATAGCCACAGCTGTTTCAGTGGCCAAGATCTATTGGAGCCGAGGCTGTGTTATCCAAAACGGTTTTCAAAGCATCCCCACTCCCAAGAAAATGGACAGTCAAAATACATAGCTGCTTTCGGCAATAATCAGCCCTGCTGTTCTGCAACTCCACCTCTTACAATCACAACCAAAACATAAAATCATCTTCCCTGCAGGATATAAGCCTTACAAAATCGCTCTGTTTAGAGTAAATATACATTTCCTTTAGCCAGAGGGCAGCCTGCTGGAAGGGGACATTTTGCGTATGCTAACTAGGAAGGCTTTAAGCACTAACAGAGAAGAAACGGAGCTGCCATGTCAGCTAAGATTTCTAGAAGGCACTCTCCTCCCTCTCCAACCCTGCCCCAGCCTTTTCCAGGGAGACTACTACTAGGAAGTCAATACCGACGGGGACTGTTCAGGGTACTGACCCAGGGGTGCTTTGCAAGCGGTCCCTAAGTTAATTCTGGGCCGTGGAAAGATTGCTTCTACAGGGATAGTTCAGGGCACTAACAAGACAGAACAGTTGGGGATTTTAGCTTTAAAATGTTTAATTAATTTCAGCATTTGTAAAGCCAGGCAAAGCATGCTGCAAAAAGGGAAGGATGGCGTCAGACATTACACAGGCAGCTCTGTTCCCACCCAGCTCTACCAAGATACTGCAATCGTGAAGTATCCCAATCGTTCAGGTCCTAGGCATCTTGAATAGGGATTTCACGTCATCCCAATCCACGGGCACTTTGGCTTGAGTGCATCATCCACCAGGTACTAGGATGAGATCCAGTCAAGTCCTTTTACTTAATCAGGATTTAAAACCTCAACCTCTCTCTGCCAGATGGATTTCATTTAAATCCTTTATGCTGTCCAGAAGTCCTCTAAAAGTTCCTCCTGACCCAGATGTTACTGGACACTGCCTGTAGTGCCCCAGGTATATTAGTCACATTTACATAGCAGTTTACACTATGTAAGTGGTTAGCTCTATCACCACCCCTACAGGGAACTGCCCCAATTTTAAAAGCAGACTAAGCCATTTGTCCAAATGGAAACTGCAAGTTGGTCACATGGTCACTCCTTATTCCTCTGGACCTGTGCATCAGTTCCTGAAACTAAACAGGATGGAGACCTCATTGGACAGAACAATGTGGGTGTGGCACTTATGGTTTGGGGAGGGGAGCACCTGGTTGCTTAGAAAAATACCCCTGTTTTTTAAAGCTCAATAGCAGACCCCAACATCACCACTTTCAACAGCGAGTAGACTCCTAAAAAAACCTCAACTCATTTTGGCATCATGTACTAGGTAACAGCAAAGAAGAGCCATATAAACAGATCAGCCCTTGTGCAAGCTTTTTCCTCCCTACCAGCAGCGACTAGACAGGTTTAAAGGTGAATTGTGAAGGTTTTGCTAAAGTAGGTCTGTAAGATCCCAAAGGAGAACACTGACTGTGTAACAGCTACCTCCCTAAGGTACCTACACTACAGGCTTCTTCCTCAAGTCTCTTTAGTACCTAGTGCTTCCTTAGCTTATTTGCCCCTTTGTGGATAGCATCTGATACCACCTCGTGCACGCTCCAGGATCTGAGGAGCCTTGGGGATCTCAGTGGAAAAAAATAAATCCTGTGATTAACTTCCTCTACTTCTAACCCTCCTTTAGGTTTCCCCCTGCCCTTTCCAGGCCAGTATCGCATCATCACCCCAGAAGCTTGACGGGTCACAGTGAAGTTAAGACAAGGCCACTGCTTATCAGCCCATGTACACTAGCTGATTGCAAAGGGGTTAAAAAATGGCAGCACAGTTACCTTTATCCTGACTATTATTAGACACTAAAGTTTAGCAACAAACATGCAGAAATAAATCACCCATACTGCCTCTGCTGTATGTACAGTGTTAGTGAATTACTGTGACACCCTCCGCGCTAGCATAATTAAGGATCTGTTGGGATTTCCATTATAAATCCTTATTATCAGGGGTTCATAAACTTTCATGTATAAATTTGCCACTAGCTGAAACAGACATGCTGCCAGGGCTGGAATCTTATTTTATTCTTGAAAGCCACATGCAAAGTTTGGTTTAAAAGGGCGGTGTCATTTTAAATGGACATAGCTGCAAAATAAGTAAGTGACAGGGGTTTGAATTTCATTATTTTTAAACTCGTGCAACTGACAAACAGAGTAGTGTATTTTTAAAATGAAGTCTCTCTACTGCACAGAAGCACTCAAGTCCTGATCTTTACTAATTTCATTTTGAGGTTTATATTTCAGACAGCAATGGAGCATCTGTAAAGTATGCATGATTGGAGAATCGGTTATTTTCAACTCTATGGATTTTCTGGCAGTGATTTATCAAGCCAGCATTATTTTGGGGTTGACAAGAAGGAAGAGAAACAAGCCCACTGAAGCATGCTTTAGGAGCAGGGATGCCTTTTTTGCTTGCAGGTGAAGTGTACTCAGCTGAGCAGAGAATGTGGCAAGACTGATATATTTGACCTAGCACAGCAGGAGGCAGATACTCAATGTATAGCAAGTCATTCATCAGGTTGCTGCAAACTGAGTTGCAATGGCTATCTGGGGGGGGGGGGGGGTTACTATTATACAAGGGCGCTGAATACAGGAACCTTGTGACTGGGACCAGACAAGAGCCATGAAATGTTTGACTTTTTGTAAATGTTAAATTAGAAACATTACCTCAAGACTTGGGCAACTTCTCTTTGTCATCTAACACACCCTAAAAGCTAGGAATCAGTGATGGGGAATTCTGCCACACTTAGTTGACATCCTGATACTTTTTTACAGGCTTCTCAAGGCCAGGGTGATCCTCCAATGTGAGGTAAAGAAGGATGGCAGTGACTGCTGTGACTACTCAGGCTTTTGTTGATTTCAAGAGGGAACCTTAACTTTGCAATTGAACATGGACCACAATGACAGCCCTGGTGTAACTATCAGAGTATGGAGATTGAACCAATCAGTGTTGCCCTGACAGCAACCCTGAGGACATCACAGCAAGGAGGGGAAAAAAAGTTATTTTACTGGTGAACAAGAAAAAAAGAGAGATGTGAGCAGTGGACAAGTTCTCTGTACAGGGCACAGATCTAGGTCTGACATCCATATATGAAAGAGAAGAAAAAAAAAGAACCACAAATTCATTGCAAAAATGACAAAATTACATTTAGCCTGAAAAACTGAAATGTACTCAAGTCAGGAAATGAGATTTTAGTTTTGACACTTAAGTACAATAGTGAATAGTTTGTTACAAATACTTACGCTAGATTTGTACAAAGGCTTGAATTCTCTAACAACTGCAGATTGCTATACGCGCACACGCACAAAATGAATACGTTACAGCCATAACTTACAGTAATCAAAAATATTCCAAACAGGCAAGCTAGCCAAGTTGCTGTGGCTTATGAGTTTCCTGATTTCAGTACATTTACAATACTCATCCTTAATGATCCCTTAATATGGAAACCCCCCTCCCCCGACAACTAAACAAAAAAACCATGGGAAATCTGGTTTACGTATTCACATGTATTAGTTTTCCCCCTCCCAAGCAAGCACTTGGTGTATTATAATATTCTTTTAAACATAGAGTTTAATAAAGCATATCAAGTCAGGGTGCCACACCGATGGCTGGAACCAGCACTAGCTGCAGTTTCTAAGTTCTTTGCAGCCCCTCTGCAGTAATCTAACCTCAAAGTGACAATGGCATGGATAACCATAATAAGGTCCAAATCCAAAAGAAAGGGCTTTCCAAGAGCCAACAGGAAGCACACTTGACAAACACCATTCCCAGGGTATGCAGAAGCAGCTGGCAATCCAAAAAAGCCTCTGTGCTGATATGCTCCATTCATCAGGGTGCAGATAGAATTTTTGATGTTAGGGTTAGCATTAGAGTTTAGTTTGTCTCATTCAACTCCCTGACAGTTCACCCAGTTAAATTGGGCACAGATGGGCTAAGCTGCATCCACTAGAAAAAAATCAGAATCTAGAGCTGGGCATTATAACAGAGTCCATAATATGTATTTCTTCACTGAACATGAAGGGTGGCAAGACCAAATCTGGCTCAACCTTGCTTGAGCATGCCCTTGGAGCAGATGAGCAATTGTCCCATAGTAGCCTCTGGGATCTCTTAGACGGAAAGGAATGAAGCCACTCAAGAGTGACTATCAACAGCTGCTGACACATCCCCACAAGGTCAATGGTATCAAAGAAAGTTGATAGATCAGGATTGACAGCTGATTTTCTATCTTCACTAGAAGGAAGTAGCACCATACATGCAGTCTCTGTACTGTATATTTAGTCCTTAAAACAAACCTGAGGGGGATCAAGAGACCTAAGCCACCCGCTATTCATTTTTCACCACCTTCTCTATAATCCAAAACTGTGAGATCGGAGCTGGGACAATAATTCCATCTCTGAGGCTAAGTGACTACATAAACCACTCGGGACTTTTATCTATGTTGATGATGCTTGGCTTCTGTCATCAGCAGAACCATTCCATAAAATTACAGCCCCATAAATCAGTTCTGTTTATTCTACGTATACATAATATAGTAGACTCCACTATTATGGACTTCTTGGCAGGATTAATATCGAAGGCCTGAAAATTTAATGCTGTTTTTGTTAATAGAAAGAAAAGTTATGAAAACAAATCAGTTGCCCAAGAGCAAATTAAGTATATAACAACAAACTTAATAGTTAGCATATTATGTCCTTCTCTAGCCATATACATATTCCGAACACGGCTACACATGGACTCAGTAGATTTGTCAATTACTTCTTTCAGCACATTCTCCAACTGTTCATTAGTGATATGGAAACACATTCTCTCTCTTTCTGGTTTAATGTGGTCTCAGAGAAACTCATTTGCATCAGGGTCAAGGGACTATTGGTTTATATTACCCTATAGTTTACTTTTCAGTATGAATCACAAGACAGAGCTCAAACATTTTTTAAAAACAGAATTTGTAACACTTTAAATTTCAAAGTCACTATGGTGGATTCACAATTTCAGACTGCACTGTGCAGATTTGCTCACAAGACCACCATCCCCTCTATATTTATGCAGATGGGGTCAGACCTAACAAAAACAGTAGAATTCAATATTAAACACAAACAACTGCAAGAGGAAACTGTTAACATGAAAACATATTGTTAACTTCAGTTTAGAAGTTTCTTGCCAGCAGTCATTTTACATTGTATACACCGAAAAATCCCAAAGCACTTTATAATCTGTGCTCCTGTATTTTCATAACACCTTTCAGCCGAATGCACTGACTTAAGATACATACCATGAATTGCAAGCTGCTCAGCAAAAAGATCATATCCATTTATGCATTTGTACAGCATCTAACAATGTGTCTTTGGAGCCTTTGGATTCTACAGTAATATTATACTATACAGGGATTACTTCACGAGTTACTGAAATGCAGCTCTCTCTGGGGTACAATGTTGCAGCTATTTATCAGCACACAGCAACACTACAGAACTGTTTAAGACAGGAAGTAAACAGTTAATTGAAGCTGCAAGCGAAAATTAAGGTAGGCAGAAGGCAATTAGACTGAGAATTTGGCAAGGGCATTCGTGTTGAATATCCCTGTTTTTGAAAAAATTGCCATGGGATCAAAAATGATCAAATTGGTCACATTTTTTTAAATATTTGTTACACAGCATGCATAATTTACATTAACTGCATCAAAAGCTTCAATTCCAGAATGTTGAAGTAACATGCTACTTAGCAGTTCAAGAAAAACTGATACCGCAACTCAAGCAGCTATCCAATGAACTGAAATGGTTATATTATTCCAGTATATTGGAAAACTAATTTCGCTACATACCCAGCCTAGCACCTGTGACTGGTGACCTACAAATCTGAGAGAGAAAGAACAGAAGTCATTGTGCATTTAGATCTGTATTTAGGGCATAAACATAAAACTCTGCAACGGAGTAAAAATTCCTCCACATACAGTAGCTGATATTTAACCTGCAACATTGCTATGCTAGTATAGTGATAGGATTCAAATAATAAACTGTGTTTGCTTATTCCCATGTACAAACCCTGCTGTAAGATCATGTATTGGCATTACTTGAGAAATGTGCTTCTCAGATCAAAACCCCAGGAGACCTTTACTAAAAAAAAGTGAGACTTCCGTGCGTTTGAGAGAAGGCTGCAGCCATTCCTTTCAGCATGATTTTCCACCTGTGCTCTGCAGCCTCCAATAATCTCAAATTGGTTTCTGAGTAAAAAAGTCAAGATGTTGGTTTTGACCTATAAAATTCTTCATGGTTTAAATCAGTTGCACTGTAGTCTCTCTCCTCACACTCTGACAGCTGAGATCAGCCAGGGAACTTGAACTGGCCTGGAGCTGTAAGTATGGAAGACTGTGCAGGAGAGGCCCCTCAAACCTGGAACTTGCACTTCCCTTTATTCAACAGAACACTATTTTGCAGTGTGCTCAGGAGGTCTGCAAACACATGTATTTATCCAGGCTTTTCCGAAAGCTGGAGTTAGGCTGGAAGCAGTTTTAGTGTTGTTGATCTAGACAGTTTATTATGGTTTGTGATTTTAGCAGGCATGCTATCTATATACAATGAATAAATATTTTCCGTGGCATCCATTTGCTAAAAACAGACACCCTTAGCTGAGAGGATGGATAATCTTTCAAGGTCTCCGGATGGAAAGCCTCATCATTGGAGGTGAGGGGAGATTTGAGTTAGAGAGTACGGTAAAAAATGTTGTGCTCTAAATCAGGGGAAATGAAAAAAGAGTAAACCTATGTTGCCTCTTATCAGACTCCAGCAATTCTCTCTAGATTACTTTATTAAGTCTATTTTAAGAGACCATCAAGGACATTCAAAGCTTGGTGTAGACAGGCTTGTTTAGAAACTAGTAGGAATCAGATAAAAAACATTGGCCACATTTACATAGAACAATAAAATATTTCAGCATTTTAAATGGCTAAAGAGAGGAACATTGGAATTAATCCTCAGAAATTAAAGCCCGCACAAAACAAATGACAGAGGCCAGAAAATGTGCAAAGAATATTTTAGTTTGCAAACAAAACAGACCCTGCCTGGTCCTGCAATTCAGAGGGCAAATTAAACATGAAAATATAAACACACACACACACAAAAAAAGAATTAAAAACTAAGAAGTAAAAGCTGCTGGGAAGTGACAAAGGAGATTTTCTTGTTCATCAAAAAAGGATGATGTTTACTAAGGCTAGGTCACCAAAGAGGTGGGACCAGACAAGAGAAGACTACAGAAAGGGGACGGGGGGGGAAGGATACATCAGGAAGGAACAACACACACTGGCCTTGGCACTTCATTATTAGAAAGTTTAGAAGAACTGCAGAAACAAAATATGGAATTCAGTCACAGACGTGACCTTAAAGCTGTCAGTCTCCCAGTGTCCAAAACAAAAAACCAAAAACACAAAAACCAAAAACAACTGTGGTGTACTGGTTTCTCACAATCAGATTTCAACTTGAATTGTAAGTATTTTAAGTGACCTACACACACAAAGCCGTAAGGGAGCTGTTACCCAGCAGATAAGTCATACCGGCTTGTCAGAACAAGTACCATGTTAAACTCACAAGTTACATGAGTTTACATAAGCACAAAAGTAACTATTCTGGCCCTCTCTCATTTTGCACTTTTTGGTGATATTTTTACAAAATGGTGGCTTTTTGCACCAAACACAAAATAAAAGTTTTGTATTTCAATGCAACTGTTTTTAATTTTTATCGAAACAAAAATCTCAATTTTCAAAATTAAAATTTTTAAAATAAATAAATTACTACCGTACAATTACATGATTTTTGCTAGCTGTGGCAAAACAAACTAAACCTAAAACCCTCAAAAACCCAAAGGTTATAGTCTTAGAGAGGAAGATTGGCCCAGTGGTTAGGGCACTAGCCCAGGACTTGGGAGACCGAGGTACAATTCCCTTCTCTTCCACAGACTTCCTGGTGACCTTGAGCAAGTCACAGTCCCTCTGTGCCTCAGTTTCCCATCTGGAAAATAGGAATAGCAGCACTTCCCTTCCTCACAAGGGTGTTGCAAGGATACACAAGTGAAAGACTGCAAAGCACTTTGAGATGTACTGACAAAAAGGCCTACCTAAGAAATAGGTATTGTTAATTCACTAAGGCTCTCATTCAGCTAGTTATGTATGCACATGACCAGTTAATGGGGCTCACATGCTTAAAATTACCACCGTGCTTGGTACCAGCTGTATTGGGACCTAAGAGAGCTGTGATCTATGGCTGAAAGGACACTACAGATGTGCAACAGTTTACTCTCAATGTTGATAGTAATGAACCATCAAAAAAGATGAGCCAATTCAACAGCATCTCTACAATTCCTGGGAGTGGAGAATTGAGAAAAGCAATTTGACTTTATAGTAGAACATTACGCTCCACTCCAATTATTTATATGAAAGAGGGGCAGGGCAGTGTTGTCCAGTGCCATCATTAGACATGAAGTATTAATTGATCAGCTAAATAATCCACACTCTGGGGAACACATGTATCCAAGGGGTTTCTGACTGATGAATCTCTGCTGGATTGTGCATTTCCTTTGTCTAACAAATCTAAAATAACATGCATGTTTTATTTACAGTTCTCTTCTCCTCCTTCATAAGAAACGCTCTTGTCGAAAGGGCTAAAACTAGAACACAAAGCAGCCACATCACTTTATAGAGCTGGTGCAGGGACTTAGCACGGACCACAGAACTGCATTAGAAATTCAGTATAGGAGCTGCTCATTTGATGCTCGACAACTGTAAATATGGTGGATTAAGAAATATCGGGAGCAGGGTCTGAAGCTAATTCTCAATGGCCTGGCCAGTTCCTTGCTACTGCATGTATGGTAGGGGCCACGTTTTTTTCATTGACAGATATAGCCCTAGAAAACCAACTAGTTCACGACTCAAATATTGCAGTGCAACACAAGAGTGTAAAAGTGTATTATGACAACACAAGAGTGTAAAAGCTGAAACTCTTTATGCTAAGGGACCGGATGAAGGAGTAAAAAGGTCACAATTCACACACTAATCAGGGAAACTCAGGGCACTGACTACTATAAATATCCGACCAACCCTCACTGTACCAAGAACATAGGTCCCTTAAATAATAAAGGCAGCTATTTAGGCAAAAATAATTCTGAGCAATGAACTGCCTCTGTGGGGTCAACCAGACAAGAGAATTGATTGTATGAGAAGCCAATTTTGCCAGGAACTTGTGCTCCTTAAACAAGGGGAAGATATGGTAGATCTCACTGTCAGGAAGTATTATTTACCCTTCATGTAATACACGACACAGGGGTCCACCTAATGAAATTAACAGGCAGAAGATTTAAAACAAACATAAGGGAGTACATCACACAACACAGTCAACCTGTGGAACTCATTGCTAGGGGATGTTCTGAAGGCTGCAAGTACAACTGGTTTCAAAAAAGAATTAGATAAGTTCATGGAGGATAGGTCCATCAATGCTATTAGCGAAGATGGTCAGGGACACAAGCCTATGCTCTGGGTGTCCTTAAGCCTCTGACCAGAAGCTGGGACTGGATGATGGGATGGATCACTCGCTAATTGCCCTGTTCTAGTCACTCCCTCTGAAGCATCTGGCATCAGCCACTGTTGGAAGAGAGGATACTGGTCTAGATGGACCATTGGTCCAACCCAGTATGGCCATTCTTATGTTAGCACTTGGGTTGCCCAATTCCACTCAGAACTGATGCCTCAAATGTTATGCATATAACGAACTACATTTATAGCACTTTAGCTGTTAAGTAATATTGACCCAGAAACCACTTAAAAATGACCCTGAGCTCAATACAAAATTCTAGCTGAGAGTGCACGTGTGGGCAATTTTCTGCCTGTCTAAGCAAGTCAATCAACTGTCCCACATCATGAACGAGTAGTCGCTGAGCCCCAAGATTGCAGTGGAAGCACTGTGTTTTATTTTAGGCATATGCTTTACAATGTGCAGCTTAGTCATTGTACAGGAACCCAGGCTGCCTCATATTGAGCCATATCAGCACAGCTGGATATTCTCTGCTCCTAGAACAGAGAGAGATCTGACAAAATCATCCCAAGCTACATCACTGCAGCTCATGTAACACTGGTGGAAGGGCTGAGTGCAAAGAGGAAGTTGGAGATGAAAATTCATGCTTCAATGTACCGGAAAGTACGATACCTATTATAGAAAGCCCAGGACTCAAATCCCTGGGCCAGTGCAGGCCTGCTCCCTACATTTCCTATGTTTTGCCTAGTCTCATTTTAAATGTTAGAAGCAACGGGGATTTTACCCATTTCTCTTGGAGACCATCCCATAAGATCTCGCTGTCGGGATTGTTATCCTGATAGTCCACCGAGGGTCTCATTTCTTAATTTCATCCCATTGCTCCTAGTTTAACACTCTACATAATTATCCCTGCTTATAAGCCCTTCAAATGCTTGTATATTAAATGTTTATAGGCTCATAGAACCAAGAGCTTAGAGATTAAGAGTATCTATTGCCAAAGGTCATCTATTCCATTTCCCTAGTCAATGCAGGAGTGGTTGGGTTCTCTACAGTATATTTTAGAGCGTTTACTCAAGCCCAGCAATGAGGCTTCCACCACTTCCTTTGGGAGGCTATTCCTCAGACTAATAGATCTCATAGTCCGGAAGCTTTTCCCCCATTAGTGCTCTGGCAGTTCAGTTAATTCTTGTGGTGAAGTTCCACTTAAAATTGGGATCTCTCTCAGTGTAAGCAAGTAGATCTACCAAATGGATAAGACAACAGAGGACAAACTGCGATATAGCCTGGGTGAGGAATGAGAAAATGGTTTCTGGATAGCTCTAGAAACACTAGATCCTGAAAGGAAGACGCAAGATTGGGACTCCAGAAACCCACATCCTACTTCCAACTATGCCATCAATTCACTGAGAGGCCTTGGGTAAGTCATAACCTCTGCATCTCAGCTTCCCTAAGTCTACAGAACTGAGATGATGATGCTCAAGAACCTTTGTAATTACTTTGGTGTCTATGAACTCAATCCAAAAATCAATCCTATATAGAACAGAATCCCATCCAGAAAGCAGTTATTCCCAGAACAATTACATTACTATGTTTTCTGAACCATACATTAACTAGTTGCCTTTGTTTGTTCAGGATTTCAGCAGGGCATTCATCCTGGGAAGAAGGGAAAGGAATAGTTTTCACCCAACTGCTCATTACATGCTACAAGTCTTCCAAGCAGTTCTATGAGTATTGAAACAGCTCAAGGGAGTGGAAAGCTTTGCATCACTGCAACATTACCAAGAAAGCTGGGTATCCTTAAACCAACAGATCTTTTCAAATTCTGAGACTTATCCCAAGATTTTAAAGGGAGAAAAGAAGGCTGAGAGATGAAGCTCACTAATGAGGCAGAAAACAGGCACAGACGCAAGAGATTATTTGTAGTTGGTTTAAGGCAAGGAGGCCACTGTCTAAAACCCCAGGATTTTCTTATAAAAATAGTATCTGCCTTGGAAGGACGGGGCCTGGGCATGGCCAGACCTCCAGGTTGTGGGCCCTGGCACTATTTGCTTTATTAGAACTCTAGAGATGGAATTGTGCTTACAAGGTCGTCCGGTCAAAAAAAAGACAGCTGATTCAAATGCTTTAAGACTGCTAATTGGTCAGAATCACCAATCCACTCTAGTCACTACAGTTCATGCTCACGTGCTCCGACAAAGGAAACTGTTATAAGCACCTTGCTGCAAAGTCTGCTAAAGAAAGGGCATTTTCTGTCTAACTGATGAGGCCATTTCTTTGACAAATGAAACATCCCAGTCACTTACAGGGTAGGATCCACACCCATCAACATGGTTATCACCAGCTTCAGTAATGTGACAGTAACCACCGTGCTTTTCTTCTATACATCTCAAAGCATGCTACAAAAGAGAACCATCCTTCCCCCATTTGACAGAGGGGGAAAATAAATCAAAGGAGGAAAGTGATATTTGCTCAAGCTCACACAAGGTCCATAGCAGCGCTAGGAACAGAACCTAGGTCTTACTGATTCCTAATCCTGTGTCCAATTCACTGGACCGCACTGCCTACCCAAAAAGGCTTGGCAGTTCCTGTTTACACAGAAACATCTTGGTAATCAGCAGTAACTGTTACATTTACACGAAGTCGAACATCATTAAACAAGCAGCTCTATATCCAGTGTGCTGCCAAATTCTGGTTTGCACAGTTACTTTTTCTCTACCTAAATACACTCTACAGTTTGAATTGGATATTCTTTACTTTATCCTAAGCTGTTGTGTACTATCCCAGGGTGCTGTTAAACACTAGATATATGTTTCAATCCAGGCGGCTGTATTTCCAAGGTGGATGAACTGATTTCTGTCCAGTTTATAAAGTGTCTTAAGTCTCTTTTGGATAAAAGGCACTACATAAACATAAAACTATTAAATATCATTTGGCAATGTTTGCCTGCATGCAACCGGGGGGGCGGCTCTTCCAAGCATATGAACTCAGACAGATGCAGAGTGAGATCTGAAACTGTTCTACAGCCGAGAGAGGAGGAAGGGAGAACAGATGCACCAGCTAATGTGCTCCTGAAGCTGGGCTGGCAGCATCTCTCTGCCTGGCACCAAACGGCCCCCTCCCCTTCCAAAGCATGAACATAAGTTTATTCTCTCATATAAAATTCATAGTGTGCTGTGACTGCTGTGTGCTCATCTCACGGCTGCTAAATATTCATGAACCAATTACGAAAAACAAATTTATCACTTTAGCCCTCAGCCAAGTTTTGAAGGATTCAAATATTTATGCTAACGAGAGGCTCTACCTCATGCAGTTCCTCTCTCACCCAATTTCATTCCCATTCACATGAGGGATCAAGCCGGATTCGCTCCTCACCCCCCAAAAATGCTGCATTGCTGTTTGCTTTGATGATGCCTACGTCTGGCTTGTAAGGAGTTTATATCAGATGACGACAGCAGAGGGGGAGAGCGTGTGTTCATGTTCACATGAAACGGCTAGTGAGTCAGGAGACAGAAAGGAAACAGACACTAAACAGATTCTTTTGCAGCCCTGAGCACAAAGTAATATTGTCCTATTATTTGAACCAGGGTTACAGAGTGGAGGAGCTGCTCTCTACTGCAAGTCAGCAACAGGAGAGATCTTTGCCAAGGGAATCACTGCTTCCCCATCCCACTTGCTGAGACAGGCACCACCTTCCCCTTCCAAACAAAGGGGATTCAGCTATCTGGGGCAGGAGCTCACAGACAGTGATGAGCCTGTGAAGGGATCAGACCTTTCAAGGCAAAATTCACCTTCTTTCTTCCCCATCTATGGACTTATTTGGCACCATCACAGATAGCCCCAAAGCAACATGGGCTTAGCTCCCCCCGCCCCAGCTTTGGTGTCCCATCTGCCTCATGAGTTCACGAAGGTCACTCCTGAAACACTTGACTCCACGAGGAGGCATGCCCACTTTTAGTAAAGCCACTGGGTGAGATGGATTTTAATGTTTGTACTGCATAGAGCAACACAGACCAGGACACTCTTCCCCTGTAGCTATCTGCATAAATATTAACATTAATGAAGTAACATGTGTAAATCTGCCATGCGCCAATGGGAGATTATCCCACTGCCAATACTCTCACTGCAAACAATCAAAAGCAGAAGAGATCCAGGCTCAGTGCGGTTTTACATTAACCAGACACCATTCAGAGGCTCTAAGTCACATCCTAATTCAGAAGCAGCTGCATTAATCCATCCAGGGGATGAGTCAACCTTTGAGAGAAAACTGAAGAGTTCTTTAGCCTCATCACTACAGTTCTAACTGCCATCAGACCAGTCCCTCTCCTGCCCATTTAAGTTGTCACAATACAAAAGTTCCCACGGTTTTTTCCTTCTCTTGCGGGTGTGAATTTTGGAGCTGGTGAAAAGGGAGGGGTTAGACATTTCTTACCTGCAGGGAAGATAGAATACAAAACATTTTAAAATTGCAAATGAGCATAGGCCTTAACCCAAGCATAATGTGGGGCATACAATGAGCACATTTCACTGCGCAGCTGCCCCTATAACACGCTGTACTGACTGGTGCCTCTCCTGAGCAGAAACTCAGCAGATCCAGCATCAGTGGCCTGACCCCCACCCCCTGATGAAGTAATTGCCAGTATTTAGCTCTTCTGTAGTCCTTTTCCTCAGTAGATCTCAAAGCATCTTCCAAAGGAGGTCAGCATCATCATCTCCATTTTACAGATTGGAAAAAACACACACAGCAAAGTGACTGGGCCAAAGTCAGCAGTAGAGCCAGGAACAGAGTCCAGGTCTCTGGCACCTTCGTTCAGTGGTCTAGCCACTAAGTCACATTGCCGTATTACAAATGATGATTCTGAGGCAGGCATGATGTCCCACGAATCCAGAGATTAATAAGGTTTATTAAGCCAACTACTCAACCCCCTTCCAATGCATAATATGAGCACTGCATGCTTTCAAACACCTGAAAATGCCCTGCACAGCCATGTCTCTGAACAAGGTCATGGGGAAACAACCCAGATCATGATAAAGGGAAGCACTGATGTCTCATGAGGGTTAAAAGGAAAATCAAAAAAGAGACAAGACAAGGCTTAAATCCTACAGATGATCAGGGGACAACAGCTGTGGAGAAAAGATAGCATAATGGGCCTCTGAACTTCACTGGGCCCTCTAGATGCAGGGCAATACAAGAGATCAAAATAGCTTTTTCTCAGGATCCAACCCCTCCACCCCAACATATCTCTTAAAAAAGATTCAAACACTAAGGTTTTGAAAACAAAGTTTTAAGTTAGAGTGGTTTGATTTTAAATTAAGGGTAGGAATCCTTTACATTCACTCCCCCTAGCCTCCTCTCCCCAATCCTCTTCTTAGTCGGAACCATTACCAGCATGTGTCTGTATGACACACTGGACTTAGGTTAAAGAGTCTCTGTTCCATCCAGTGTTAACATGGCAACTGGTCCTGCAATCTATCTGCAAGCAAGCAGAGAGATTGATTTTCAAGCTTGCCCACCTAACTATACAAAGCAGGGAAGCTCTAACAGTGATTACACTCTTGCTACAGATCCAACCACTGTAGCAATGTAAACCCAAAGAAGGCAGAGAGCTGGGCTTTCCCTTATGTAGTTTAGGACTCCTCTGGAAATAGCCATCCGGGGCAGGGAGGAGGAATTTCAAATGAAATGTGACAGCAGCACAGCAAAATAAATAACTGAGTCTCAACAGATCAACCTTCTCCTTAAGAATCAATCCCTTATAGCTTTGGTATTACTGACACAGGTAATCAATAACTGCACAGACACTGTAAGCAAGACAGCTGTGGAAGAACACTCAGTGGGTGTGAATGTCTCCTGGAAGCAAGATGGGGAGTGTGCTTCAACAAAAGGAGGAGGCCCACAGACACTTGCCCAGTTACCTTGGAGGATTTTTGTTTAGCAGTATTTTCTGAGTACACCCCTTCTCCCTGGGGTAAGTTTCACCCATCCATTAGCCATGTAACTGATAAAAGGTAACACTTAATTTGGACTGTGCAGAGGTTGAGCCCCAATCAACACACACACACAGTCTGAGCAAGGGGTACGGTCACTGACATTTTCACTGGAACACCATGAACATGTCCCACTGGGTATAGGATTCCCTTTCACCAGCCGTTTACAGGCCTGGCATGCCTGCAGCCTTCATGAATCTGATTCTCTCCCAGGGAGGGTTTCCCTTTCAGTACACAATGAGTGGCTGATCTGGGCTCATCTTTGACATAGCTCTGTTGCTCTACCAGTATGGAATCATCTCCAAAGAATGTTTCAGTAATGCTGCAGTGCTCAATTTCAGAGAGACACAATCCCAGTTGAATGGTTCATTAAGGCCAACTTCCTACACATGAAATAAGGGCCCCTCCCTTTTGCACTCCACTAAAGTGACTTCCAACTCACCTCTGAACTAACCACTTCAAGACATAAGCTAGATCTAATAAACGTGCAAAAGCCTCCCTGCCCCCCCATCCCATAAACCCAGCACACCCTCCTCACCCACTTCTCTTTCTGCACACGCCGCAGGCAAAGGGAACCCACCCTCCTTCCTTTTAGGCTGGGATACTCCAGAGGAAAGGACCAGTGAAGGGGACACTAACACAACAACTCTTCTTTTGCAAACACAAAATCTGTTCCAAAACACACTGATGGACACGCCCAGAGAAGCAAAGCCCAGGATATGAACATTTCCAAATGTTTAAGAAGAACGCCTGCTCTGATTACGCCTATCTCCCGGCATTTAACCACTGAGAGGCTTGTTGTAATTAAGCAGGCAAATAATGAAAGAAACTGGGGTAAACACAAAAGAAAGTGAACAATACTTCAAGCCCCACAACTTACTCTCTCCCCGCAACAGACTGAGTACGATGCAACTCATACAGCACACAAGCTCATTCCCGGCATTAAGGCGTTAGTAAGCCACAGTCAGTCTTACCTCATCCCACTCCGAAGCAAAAGACGGAGATTTCTCCAGCCTTTTCTTCCCAGTGCTGCAGTTTGAGAGCGATTCGCTCCGGCTCCCCATGGCATCGTCCTCAGTTGGTGAGCAGGTCAGGAGGTCGGAGTCTGATTTGGATAAGCTACGGCTGAGTTTGAGCTCTGCTTTGGGCTTGCCTCCCAGGTGGGCTCGGCCCCCAGCACCGCCTCTGTCTCCCTCTTCCTCTGCACCACCAGGGTGCTGAAGTGCTTGGGGAGTCACTGCAGTTTCAGGTTCTGCCTGTTGGACGTTTTTGGGCTGGACCGTTGCGTAGATCACTTTCTGGTTTTGCTCAGGAGAACTGGTCCGTACTGACCCAGAGAGAGGTAAATCAGCATCTTCCAACTGCATAGCAGGTGACTGGCCTGTGCCCTCTGTGCCTCCTTTGGCCACAGAAATGAGCCTGAAAGGGTCCTCGTTTATCTCACACACCGGGGAAGAGCCATGGAGCAACCCTGAAAACTGCTCCGGGACCTGGATGTCCTGGCTGTCTGCAGAATCTTGGCTCCGGCTACCACTGCTCCTCCTGTGGTCTTCAGGGGGATGGAGACAGAAATAAAGAGATTAAAAAACACGGAAGGAGAAGCAAAACTCCACCTCCCCTGGCGAGAGACGGAGCGACAGAGAACAGTTCAGTATTGTTTGAGTGCTCAACTTGTACCCAAAGTCACGGCATTTATGAAATTCCAAATACTGCCCTGATTTATGCAATCTGGCAACTCTCCTTGTTGTTTTATTCCCGTTAACACTAACAATCAGGCCTTACTATATAAGGCCAGCAGAAGTGCTAACCCTATCCTGCACAGAGAGAGAAAGAGAGAGAGAGACAGACACACTCCTGGAACATTTGATACAGTTCCATAAAGGCCAAAGTGTTATTTAGAGCAGCACCTCCCTATTCTTGGCTCAGAATGCAGGGTGGGAAAACTGCTGGGCTGCAATTAACCTGCAAAGTTCCAAAATCCCTTCCCAAAAAAGAGCTGATTTCTTCTTTGGTGGCTTCAGGGCTCAACTTCTCCTTACTCAAGGGAGCAAGGGGAGAGGGCTTAAACTGGTAACATCTCACTCCACCAGAAAGTCTCTCCTGTTAACTAACCACTAAACACAAGATGGTCTGATCTATTAATGCAGCAAGCTGCTTGCAGTACTGACTGTCCCAGAAATCTGACACTATTCCTCTGCTACTAACATACTAACATCCTTAATATCAAATACCAGTGCCCTGGATAAATCATGAATAATTGACTGAACCCAACTGCCAACTGGCACATCGAAGCAGAGCGGCACTCACCTTATTCATATAGCACACGTGTATTCTAATTGTACAGGATTTTAAAATGCCTGGAGGGAACTGCCACTTTCTCATCAACTGTCAGGGATTATACTCCTGTCAATGACTGCTGGTACAAACACATTGTAACCACTTGAATTTAGTGCTGGAGAAATGTGCTGCCCTGAAGACCGAAGTCTTCAACCCAGCAGATAATTACAGCTGGAGCAGCACCAGTGCAAAATGCCTTGATAATGTGACTTGTCCAACTCTGAAGTGCAGGGAGAATGTCCAGAGGGGACAGGGAAGGTCCATTTCCAAGGCCCATCCAGTCCTTGTCCACTTGTTTGAGACAGCCAGCTCTCCGAGATCACAGCAAGGAGGACCACTCTCAATCAATGGGGTCAAATGTGCTAGTGAATTTTGTGACTAAAAGCCAGTCAACTATGGATTGGAGTGAAATAGGCTCCTTTCACACAGGCTTCCTTTTTAGCAATAGGGTTGATTTACTCATTTTCAAACACTAGTTCTTGGATTGTATAAATGCAACATGTCCTTTTCCTGGAAACTAAAAGCAGGCATGGGATTAGCAGTTTACCTGTGGAAGCTACTTTAGACATTGGAGCACAAGTAACATGAGTTTGATTAGAGAGAAGGTGGGTGATGTAATATCTTTTATTGGTTGAACTTCTGTTGGTGGAAGGGACACGTTTTTGAGTTTCCCAGAGCTTTTTTTCAGGTCTGGAGAAAGTAACCAGACTGTCTCCGCTAAGTACAAGCATAAGGGATCTGTCCCGCCTTGTATTTAGCTCAGACACTCAGATTACTTTCTCTAGACCTGAAGAAGATCTCTGTGATGCTCAAAAGCTTGTCCCTTCCACCAACAGAAGATGGTCCAATAGAAAGTATTACCTTACTTACCCTGAGTCTCTAACATCCCGGGACCAACATGGCCACAGCAATGCTGCAAACGTGAGTTTGATTAGTTTTATTTAGTCCCTTATACATTTTTTTGTTTCACAGAAATACAAGAGACAACTTATAGAACTGGCAGCTTCTGCCTGGGAACAGAACAGCAGCACAAGTCAGAATTGAGGTTGGCCAGTAGGGCAGCTCACTGAGGGAGCTCACAGTTCTTCTTGCCTATGTCAAATCCCTCTTATGACCATTTCAGGTACGGCACCCCAAAAACAGAAAATGAAGTAGGTTAAAAATTCTAAGGAAGTGAGGTAACTGGAAATTACCATCGATGTATGTAAATGCAACGTAAAGTTCGCAAATGAAATTGCTAATAGGGGAAGATGAAACATCTATCCAGTTCTCTCTCTAAGGTCCTGCCTACACTATATCTTACTCTGCTAGGGCTGTCCCAACACTTAACCATGCTAGAGTACTGCAGGACCAGACCGTGTGTTCAATATATTCCTGAGCCACGTGACAACCTAGCAAGGATACACGGCTGTAACATAAACCAGGAATACATTAAGACAATTCCATCCATACACACAGCAAGGTCAAACCCTGTTTTAATCATGGCAAATCATTTACTCTATGGTAACTAGTTCCACCACAGAGGAAATTACTGCATAGACTGGACAGTGAGTCTTGATGGCCTTAGCAGCCTCTTTTTTCTCATTCCTTTTCTATTTCTAACTGCTCATTTTGTCAACACCCCAGTTTAACATTTAATGGCATTTCTGTCCGAAGGCAGAAAGGCGGCTGGCAATAGTTGTGCCGCGTGCTAGAACACTTGGGCCCACACAGAACAGACTGGCCAAGCTCCACTCACAAAGACTAACAAAGGGGGCTCTGTTAGAAGGGAAAACACAGCCACGCATTCAGCCTCTCAAAATGAAGCACCAACCCCAAGACCAGGACAGAAATACCCCAGGGAGGAAGAAGGCAAAGTGGGGTAGTGACACTTGCAGAGAAGAGCAGATAAGCAGAGATGAAAGTCTGGAGGGAGAAAACATTTCAGGGCATTTAACACAAACCTGTACTAAAAATCTCACAGATAAGCACAGAAGCAGGGTTGCTGTTGGGGCTAAATGCACAACAAGCACAAGGTCCTTACCTGTCGAGGTCTCCATCATGCATGCTTCGGGGTTTGGATGTTGCTCGGAATGGCTAGAAGAGAGGTCGGAAGAACCTTGGCGATTCAATGGCCATTGACCATCTTGGGAAGACGTGCCTTTGCGGGGTTTGGCCTGCAAATACACCGTAGATTATTCCAGTCTTACAGCCAGTATGGTCATCTTCACCACAATGGTAAAAACACGCCAACCATTGCTCTCTACCATAGGTAGAAAAGCAGTTCATCTGGGGGAACTAATTAGAACACAGGGAGATTTTCAGAGGCACAGAGGACAATGTGGTGGGAACTGGGTGCCTAACTCATCTTTGCCTTTGAAAATATCCCCTGTAGTTTATACTTAAGGTTTAATTCTGAAAATAACCTAGTAACATGCATTTCGTCCATAGAGACGTTCAGTTATAACTGCAAGAAGCTGGGACTGGATGACAGGGAATGGATAACTCAACACTGCCCTCTTCTGTTCATTCCCTTTGAAGCATCTGGCACTGGCCAGCATCAGAAGACAGAATACGGCGCCAGAATGGTCATTCTTATGTTCTTAACTCATTTAGTAACTATTATAAATACACACATACAAAGACACCTGCACTTGCCCTTGTAGTCAATCTTCATTGAAGGTTTCACACAAAGGGAATCGACTATAACCCCTAACGGAGCATGTAAGCCCCTTTGAGCAGAGGCCACCTCGTTTGTACAGTGCCATGTACATTAAAACCATTTAAATCAACATACAGACATGGTGCAGATGAAGTTACTCAATTCTGGTATAGAACTGAACAGCTGAATTTAAGTAAGCTCTCTGGCCAGCAGTCAGGTATCTTCAAACATGAAATACTCAACGAGCCAAACTTTCCTTGTTAAACTGTTCTAAAAATATACCGCTGTTGCCTTCCCCACACAAAACAAGTCTAAGTCTCCCTGGATGAAAAGCATCAAGCTCTCTCCGCTCTTTTTGCCCCTGCTTCCTGATACAAAGATTAACGGCGGCGTTTATAGGGTGGATCTTCCCTTCCCTACCCCTGCCCAGCAAGGACCCACTATAATGCATCATGCCACAAAATCACTTACAAAAGTTGCATGCAAGTCTGTATCTTCTGTGGCACAGAAGAGACCAGAGCAGCTGGGTGAGATGGGACAGATAGCCTCACAGAGCACAACCAGTGGCTCTAGCTGAAGATTATTTTTGCAATAAACTGGAAGCAGAAAAGCTCACTTGTACAAACTTTAAATGTGAGTATTTGTGCCTAGAACAGGAAAAGCTTGCCACATGCACATGTTTACATCTAGTAACTCAGGAATCATGCTGGACAGAATTAATATCACATCACCCTGAGAGAATGCAGCCCTACTTTGTGAGCTTGTTTGCATTTTATTTCCGCACTCCCTCCTCAAAAAAATACTTCAGTTCAGGAAATTACTTTTCCACCTTAAAGAAGGTGCAGTTAAGGAATGTTTTGGTTACTAGGAGATAGCAGTGCTGTTTTGCTCTGAGGCTTTTGAACCATCTTGAGCAGTACAAATGCAGACTCATGTCACTCCCCCAAGAGTGAAATACACAGTTTGTGGTTTGCCACCTCCCAGGAAAGACAGAATTGTGATGTCAAAGAAGAAAATGTTGCTTCTCTTGTAACATCAGAAAAGAACCAAGTCACTCCTACCTGAAGCTGGTTACTGCTGACAGCACCTGAAGATGGCGATTCCCCTAAGGGGGAAAAAAAAAACAAAAAAACATCAAAACCTGGGCATGTTTTTCCCCCACCAATCCTCTATAACATATCTGACAAGATGCACTGGGTTTTACCAAGCCCCTTTGACCAATCCACAAGGAGAACCATGCCAGTGGACTTGACTTAATTCTCATCACATGGCTTAACTTTCTACACATTTTAGACCTTGTCAAAATTCCTCTCCATATGAGATGGGAAGCTGGGAACCAAACCAGATCTGAAACTCTGCCCAAAGCATCAGGTGAACCTTGACAGTGCTAGAGAGCTTTAATCCACTCACAAACGGAGAGCAGGGCCCAGGGGCTAAGAACACATGTGCAGTCATGACTGGACACAAGATGGAAAGCAGCAGTGCAAAAAGGGAGGCAGCAGTTATAAATGAAGCAAAGTACCATTAAAAACAGCCCTTTGTGCCTAAAAACAAACAAAACAAGAGCTGTAAAGCAGCTGGAGTTAAATGATGCAGTGAGTAACTGACCCCTGTGCCATTTGGGCCCTGCAAGAGCACCGCTGTTCCCGCAGAATGAGGAGAGCTGGCTAGGCAGAGAAAAACTGCAACACCTGTAGCCTTGCCATACTGCAAGCTCACACATTATCTCACTGCTTTAGAAACTGATCCATTAACTTTCAAGGTAAGAACTGTGAACAAAAAGCACCATTTAAAAAGGAGAAGTGACAGTAATATTGATACTGGAAAGATAGTGACTGCTCTGCTAACACTCCTCCGCACCCAACACCACCTGCTGCGAGAGGCAACAGGAGCAGAGCTGATCAAGTCCTCACCTTTCTCCCTTCCACCCCAAGCTTACTGCTGCTTCTTGCATTCAGATTCTTTTATACAGTACCGAGAAATGCACTGGTAGACCCCTTTTCCTCTAACAGCAGCCCCTACCCACCACTTGAGCTCAGCCACCTCTTGGTGCTAGATCTAAACAAACTATTCCAATCGAAAATGAAAGGAACCAATACAGACTCTCAGAACCAAAAACTTAGATTCTTGGATTGGTCTCCTCCTAATGGAGAAGGGGGGTTCTTTAGAACCACAATGAGACATCCCCAAAGCTCCATCCTGGATTCAGGGCTCCTATCCTTCTGGCTGAAGACTAGATAGGAATCAGGATTCCTCTTTGGCTCCTTATTCAGCTAAATGGCTGACAAGGGGCTTCCATCAACTCCTCCCTCTTAAGGGATTGGTCCCACAGACTCTGCAATACTCATGCGCCAGGCTGATGGGGGAGAACCCTGGATCAAGATTGGAACTTAAGTCTCCATGCATTTGTGCAAGGAATTCTATTTAATGTACCACAGTGTAAGCAGTACATTATATTGTGCATATGTAATTACACCCACCCTCATATCCAATGCTTATTTATGCACGAGCATATTTAGCAAAAAGACAAGAGCAAGTCATTGACAGCTTACAGAAAAGACAAGTCCAGCAGCACCTGAACTACATGAATCAAACCTTTCAAGCCAAGCATTAGAAGACATGAGCTACCTTTTCAACCATCATCACCCAAGGACTTCTCCCATTTGGGACTGTGAAGCATCAACCTGAAAACCACTGCAGTTTTGCATCAGACAACAAATAGCTCTGGCTAAGGTTGGTAGGAAAAATCAATGACTTCCTCTTTGCTACTATGTGTGTATTATTACGGGTAGTATTCAAGAAGTGGAAATTAGCATCTGTGAATAGACTAGTAGGAGTGTGATTTTGGAGGGCAAGCAAGCAACAGTCATAACACTACGTCATATTTAACTGTTCGTTCAGTCTCAGGATGAAACATTTGCTGCTTTAGACTGGAAATCACAACTAAATCTCCAGATCTCTTGCTCCTTTCTGTTGTACACACTGAGCAGATCTTTCACCTAAAAAGCTTTCCTTGAAAGAAAACCAAATGCAACAATACCCGCCTACAAAATACAGGGTGGTGTACAGAGCTCCGGGTTCCCAAATCCCACAAACCACCAAATGAAGGTCCCTCTGGGGGAAAGAGCGCCAAGCGCAGTATTTAACCTGATGGCATGACCGGATTTTAAACTGGCGCCTAACAGCGGCTTACTTTGTCTGTGTTTATTTTCTTCTTTTGTTAATTTACTTTTCTAATTGGCTCTGACAGCCAGTGGTGCATTTGTTGATTTTGGATTGTGATACCAGGGCCAGATCCTCAGTTAACATGAATTGGCACCATTGTATTGACACAGATTTAAACCTGCTGAGGATCTGGCCCATTAGTATTTACACACTTGTATTTGTTTGACTCTCTTGACCAGGATTTTTCCCTAGTGGTAATGGATTGGTTATTCTTCCATTTTGATCTTTTTTGTTCCTGTTTTGCTTGCTTTATGTGCGAGATTCTGGTGTTTTAATTTTTAAAGTTCAATGGGTCAAATCCCTAGGATCTCATATTTGCCTGAAGGGCAAAAAAACTTCTCTTACTTAATGTAGATATTGAGGCAGAAATATTTTAATCCTCTCCCCTGAGAATGGAAGCAGATTACCACAGGAACATAACTGCAGCACAGAATCCAGCCATCCGAACCAGAGAAATAGTTAGGATCAAATTTCTCCCCCTCCGGCCCCCTACATGCTGGTCACATCTGCCAACCCAGGCAGTCTGGGCATTGCTGTCTTTCTGTATCATCTCTTACCTTTTGTTTTTCTATCCACTGCAAGCGGCTTTTTAGTTTCTGCGGTAAGCAACAGCTCATAAGGATGCTCCTCCTCTTCCTCGGCTGCACTTCCCCTGCTCTTCCTCCGCACCACAGAGGCCTAATGAAACACAGCATGTTGTAGTTGTCTGTCGAAGTCAGTGTCATTTACCCCTCTGGTATGCACGGAGCCCTCCTATATGCCATTGTTCTGACCATGGAATGTGCTGCAGAATCCACCCCTCTGCCAGAGAACTAATTCAGAAGCTGAGACTGTTTTTTAAAAATGCACACACCTCCCTCCACACTACTTTCTAGCTCTTAGTTAGAAAAAAGCCTTCCAGACTGCCCAAGTCACTCATGTAGTGACGACTTGCTCAGTCTGCAGGCAGCCTGAAAAAATAGATGAGAAGTCCATCACTATCCATTTTAAAGGGATGCTGACTCAGACTTCATGTTGCAAACTCCATTAACAACTTTATTAATTATTTCACTATTGATTGAATACTTCATCAGTTAGCAAGCATAGTAATCTCACAAACCTGAAATACCTCCTTCTCACACTTTCCTGGGTGCCAAAAGTCACAATTAGCATTTTCAATATCAAGTTCCATAGCATGCTTCAAACTGAAAAGATGGGGAGCAATATAAATTTAACATCAAAGTAACAAAGGGTACTGAAGTATCAGAGGGGTAGCCGTGTTAGTCTGAATCTGTAAAAAGCGACAAAGAGTCCTGTGGCACCTTATAGACTAACAGACGTATTGGAGCATAAGCTTTCGTGGGTAAATACGCACTTCGTCAAACGCATGCCAAATGCAAACGAAAGGGTACTGACGTGATTTTATTACTTATTTCCATATTCAAGAGATACCTCTTTTTGTAATTAAATGCCATCTGGAACAGCTGTAGAATCCCCAGCCAACTGCACTGGAGGCCTTTAGGAAGCCTGCCAGTGGTGGTCTTTGAACACACCCAACCTCCCAGTCAGTCAAGTTACCTTCCTTGATCCATTGCATCTCTAATGCTAATGTATTAGAGACTAAGGCAGTGGTTCTCAACCTGCGGCCCAACCAACACACAAGCTGCCCTGTGACATCCTCAGAGCCATACATGTAGTATTGGATGCAGCCCATATAATATGTTGAGAACCACTGGACTAAGAGCAGTTAGCTCTATAGCAATATTCACCAAAGTGCTGTGCTGTAACTGCCCCCATTTGGACACTGAAGGCACAAACTGCAAGGTTCCTGCTTTGCATCAGTATAGTCCTGTTTGAAGACGACTACGTTCATGTGAACTAGTTTGCGCCCTCGGTGTCCACATCAGGGAGATACAGCACAGCACATTGGTGCGCATTGCTATTCACACCCCCACTGGCTAAACTACAGGGCTGTGTAGACATGCCCTTAGTCTGTATCAGGTTCAAACTAACTCAAAGCCTCACTGTGAAACTGAGTCAGGAGTTTGCTTAGCATGGTGGTGAACCTTAGCAAATTATTTGAGGAACATGCTCTGGGTTTGTAACAAAACCAGGTAAAAAGCAACAAAGAGTCCTGTGGCACCTTATAGACTAACAGATGTATTGGAGCATAAGCTTTTGCATGTGTCTGACGAAGTGGGTATTCACCCATGAAAGCTTATGCTCCAATACATCTGTTAGTCTATAAGGTGCCACAGGATTCTTTGTTGCTTTTTACAGATCCAGACTAACACGGCTACCCCTCTGATACTGAAAATCAGGTAAGTTTCCCAAGGTTTTGCATTTACATGCGTGTCTGCAGTCAAAACACCCTGATTCCCCCGAGTCCTAAATAAGGAATGAAAGACCTTCAGCAATAGGCATGCACAAGCCTGGGCAGTCAGCACTTAGATCATAGGACTGGCTTCTCACTTCATGTTGAGAATAAGCCCACCACAACTCACCCATCACTGCACCCAGTCTCACCCACCCATTTGCAATGTTCTGTCTGGTAGCTAAATTAATGACAAGAAAGTGACTGTTTCTGCCTGGTTTAGATGCAGTGAATCCATGAGCACGGAATGTGGCTAACTCTGCTGGAATGTTCACTGCTACTTGCCTCCAAAGAATGAAAGCTTTAAAACAAAAAGAACGAGGAGTAGTCGTGGCACCTTAGAGACTAACAAATTTGAGCATAAGCTTTCGTGGGCTAAAGCCCACTTCATCAGATGCATGCAGTGGAAAATACAGTAGGAAGATAGATAGATACACACACACACGTATGAACATGCATCTTCCTACTGTATTTTCCACTGCATGCATCTGATAAAGTGAGCTTTAGCCCACGAAAGCTTATGCTCAAATAAACGTGTTAGTCTCTAAGGTGCCACAAGTACTCCTTGGTCTTTTTGCTGATACAGACTAACAAGGCTACCACTCTGAAGCCTTAAAACAGGAGCACGACAAGTAGCAGCTTTTGGAATGGTAAGTGTGCAGTATGCCACCTTCCTTTCGAAACAGCTATTAAGACCTTGCATGTTTTGGGGCAGTAGACCAGATATTTTATTTTTAAGCCTGCACACCCAATTTACTGTTATTTTCCCCACTCTGTTGCAGCTCAAGGGGGAAAAAAAAAAGTGTTTTTGCTTTTTTATACTTTGTATCACAGCATTCTCAACTGAGCTGAGAACTCTGTTGTGCTAGATGCTGTACAAACACAGAGAGGCAGACCCTGACTCTAAAAGCTTACAGTCTAAGCTAGGATGCAACTGCCTGTTACGTTAAACTGCCAGGATAGGATACTAACAGAATGGCCTGGACTAATAAGCCACAATTACTGAATGAGGGTTTCAAACCATGCAAGCACTCTACATAACTTACTGGTTGGACTAGCCACACTGCTTCAAGTATAGCTGGATACCTCCTCTCGATGGGAGAGGCTGGGTAGAGAACACACACTGATTGTTATTTTAACTAGGCTTTGCCTGTTCACATCACTGTCTGAGTAAGGGTATCAGAAACCCTGAACATTAAGACTTACACCTTTCCTCTGAGGTAGGTATTTATATCCATGCCCAAACCACTGGGAATAGGTGGATCTTGCACTGTGTCTGATGATTTTTTTTGGGGGGGGGGGGGGGGGAAACCATACAAATCTAGGACATTCTATCCTCAGCAATGACTTGCACAAGGCATTTGACATTTAAATCTGTTTAACTGAAAGAAGACTGAGCCTAAATCCTATGCTATCTAACTTCCATCTAGACATGCACCAGGGATGGGTAGAATGAAATTCAAGTTAACATCTCATCCATCATTCATGCACGTGGTTCATTTCCCAAAGTACATTAGACTGAGTAGGTAATCAACCCCTTATTCCGATTCATTAGGAGCCACTGCCCAGTCGGTGTTTGAAAACACCCTGTCGAACATACTTAGCCCTATAAACATTGAACACTCCCAGATCTGGATGATTTCCTGTAATTCACCTCTTAATGGCCTGTGGCTACCTTTAGGATTTATTGTTTCAACTTAAAAAAAACCAGGTGGCTCTAATTCTGTCTCCCTCCCCCAGCCAGAGAACTACAGAATAGTGCTGGAATAATCACGTTTTGTTTGAAACTAATTGTATCTAAGCTTCCCATTTTGATAATGGGAGTAGTAAATAAAGGATGAACTGACGTTTTGTTTGAGATTTCAGTCTCTTATCAGGCTACAGAAAGGTTCTATTGATGGTGAAAGAATTCACCCGTCAGATATGAACAATCAGCTATTCTGCATACAACTGCAAAACATCTTTCAATGGTGAAACTCAAGGTGCATAAGTGAGGAACAACTGCTTACACTATGAAGATTGTCTCATGGCAACAGAATAAAAGGCTGTTTTGAAATAAAAGCTTGGCATTTATAGAGGGCAGTTAAAAAAAATAATACTATATTCTGTAATTCTCTCATAGTCATGATTTTTTCCTGTCCCTAAAGTTATGGCAGGTTTTGAGGAGGTAGATGAGGATTCTGTGCCATGTGTTTCAATGAGACATTTACAGTCTTCCTCGGGCATATTGTCCCAGCAGCTGCCCCTGTGGTGGACAGACCTGGCAGGGAGAACATATGTTGTGATATTACAATAGGGTAGGGTTTCAATGGGCCCTGCTAAAAATCTTCTACAGCTACTGTATTAAAATCCTGTATTACTGTATTAGGGCAACAAAAATGATTAGGGGGCTGGAGCACATGACTTATGAGGAGAGGCTGAGGGAACTGGGACTGTTTAGTCTGCAGAAGAGAAGAGTGAGGGGGGATTTGATAGCTGCTTTCAACTACCTGAAAGGGGGTTCCAAAGAGGATGGAGCTCAGCTGTTCTCAGTGGTGGCAGATGACAGAACAAGGAGTAATAGTCTCAAGTTGCAGTGGGGGAGGTTTAGGTTGGATATTAGGAAAAACTCTCTCACTAGTAGGGTGGTGAAGCACTGGAATGGGTTACACCTAAGGAAGTGGTGGAATCTCCTTCCTTAGAGGTTTTTAAGATCAATCTTGACAAAGCCCTGGCTGGGATGATTTAGTTGGGGATTGGTCCTGCTTTGAGCAGGGGGTTGGACTAGATGATCTTCTGAGGTCCGTTCCAACCCTGATATTCTATGATTATATGAAATCGCTCCAGGATGACTTTTCAATTGCCTAATGGTATCACTTTGTTATTGACCATATTCATTTTTAACTTGGTCAAGAGCACTCCACCATGAGGGCCATACATGCTACGATTCAATGTCAGCCATGACTTAGTCTAGTCTGAACGAAAACATTCCATTTTTATCCTCAGTTCAAAACTAGGAATTCTCTCAAATTTAACACCCTCCCACCCCCAAAAAATTCTCTTCGGCCAGAGATCAAGCATGGAAAATTTTATCCTGAAAGGTGACTTTCTGGGAAAGCATAAGTATAAGAAGCGGGAATAACCGCTTGAAATGAAATGTTTTTATCATCTTATCTACAGTAATCAATACCAGACAGCTACAATCAGTTCATGGGTATCACTGCAGTTGGTTTCAAATCAACATGCCCCTGAGGAATCACTTTGTGCACACATCTGTTTGCCAGTAAGATTTCCCCTAGCAGATCACGTTTCCACATCACTTTTAATGGAGGAGCAGTAAGAGCAAGTGTTTTGTGATTATGATCAAGATCATGTACATCTCCCTCCCTCCACTATGCTTATCTTTAAAAGCAGAGTTTCTGCTTCCAAATTACCGGGTGACCCCTTTTTCCAGCTCCCCCACCCCCCACCAAAAGACAGGCATGTGGAAAGGATTATGAAATTAATCTGAAAGACTATTTGTAATGGCAGTGAAACCCGTTCAATAGGCCATCGTTAAACAACCTCATAAATTGATTTTACTCCACAATACCCCGACATGTACTGCACAGTTCTACGTGGGTTTTTTTTAAAGCCAACATTTTCACTGACACCTTGCGTATATATGCTGCACTCCTAACAGTAGCAGATCAAGATAACCAGATGATAAAAATTCAAATCCAAGTGTCTGGTGAACTGAGAGGCTGTTCGAGAGGAGGGAGGCAAAAAAGACTTAACTTGTATTTTTACATACATCTTACTTGAGCAATGTTTAAGATTTTTAGTGCAGCAGGAAATTAGCGAGGTTCTCTCAGGATCTTTACTACCTGTCAGCAGAAGTCTCCAAGTACACATTTAGGGTGTTTTCCCATTTAAGTGCCTTCTGCAGAGCTTGTTCATCTGAAGCTCTGGGAATTTGGCAAAATGAGCAACAAGACAGATTGTAAACAACAGTCCAATGTGAACGTTCAAGTTTTGCATCACGAAGCACCATATACAGACTAGACATCTGCAGCAGATTTCTTTCACACACACAATGGGCCAGATCCTCAGCTGGTATTAATCAGTTCAACTCCATGGAAGTCAATGAAGTTACAACAATTTACATCACTCAATTATCTGACTGGTAATTGGGAGCTAAGATGCAACATGATTTAATGGCCTTGCACCTCTGCAGACCTGGATTCAAATTCAGGCTTCAGCATAAAATGAAAATATATTTAGTGGGTTCATGATAGTGGACAACTGTTCACATCAGAAAACCATTGCCTGATACAAAGTCTCTTCCTAAGGGAATTCCCAATCAAACTGCCAGTGTTGCACAAGGGAAGTTTCCATATCAAACTGCCAATAATATCACCCCACACAATGAATCCTTCACTTTCAGATTCACAAGGGAGTTAAGATCATCATATTTGGCTCCTGCCAGGCCATTAAAACTCACCTTTAAACCACACATTCACCCACCCCTGCAAAAAGAAAGCACCCAATAAAGCCTGCATACCTCACATGAAGCACTGCGACCTAGCTTCTTCTCCACGTGCTCCTCCTCTTCGTCAGGGGGTGGCTTGGCAGGAGGGGGTGGACGCTCTCTCTGCAGGTTAAAAGCCCACCGTCAATGGCTTTGTTTTAAACTCCTTCCTTTCAGCCCCCTCTTATTTGCTTAAAGGGAAATTCTATCCCCTGATAAGACTTTTTAGAATGAAGGATAGCAAAAGGGGTTTGCCCTAACAGCCAGGAGATTCCCAGCTGGGCTGGTGCCTATGCTCCTTCACAAGAGCACCTTTCTGACTCTGTTCCTTGGAGTTACAAAGGATTAGTTCATGATTATGGTACAAGATTCGAGAAAGGGAAAGTACAGAGATAATTTGTTTAGGTTACTCATTAGCAGCAGTAAATATGTACTGGAGATGCGTGCTGAGTTATGAGAACACACATAGGATATTAAGAGACTTCACTGGACCACATTCCTCACAACACTACAAGGTTACTACTTGACAGTTAAATAGCTCTAAAAATCCTGCCATATGCTAAGTGCATTTGCACTGTATCTTGACTAATCTAGATACTCTCATGTTCTCTCCAGCAGCAGCACCTACTGGCAAGCCCGGATGCTCAGTCACTTGCTCCAAATCCTGAGCAGATTTTGGGGAATCTCCAACAAGTTTCTGCTTTTCAGAGCACTTCCTTCCCCTTCCATTCCAGTTTGGCATACTTGACCTTCTGTGCAGGCTGTATGGGATGAGTTTAGCCTCAAAACAGGCACTATTACAAAAAAAAACCCCATACATGGACTGAGTCTACTTGTAGCTGTGGTTCATGGCCGGATTCTGCTTTGGGTGTTTTATACTTGTACAAAGGGTCTGGCAGAAGTTTTCCTAAACCTTGTTTTTTAGGTTGGTCTCACAGTAGCACAAAGCTGGTTTCAGCATCCATCTAGCTTGTTAATTAATCGTTGCTGCTTTCCTTCTTGTATGCTTCAATTCCCCCCCCCCTTCAACCTCCCAATAAAAAACACTGGAAGAGACAACATGCTATGAGCCAAGGTCCCACCCACCCCATGGCAAAAGATGGCCACCAGTTACTAAAGCCCCAGCAGATGCAATTAACAGAAGGCTGGGTGGGTGGCTGGGTGGGTGAGTGATGGCTTAGTGGTTTGAGCATTGGCCTGCTAAACCCAGGGTTGTGAGTTCAATCCCCGAGGGGGCCATTTAGGGATCTGGGGCAAAAATCTGTCTGGCGATTGGTCCTACTTTGAGCAGGAGGTTGGACTAGATGACCTCCTGAGGTCCCTTCCAACCCTGGTATTCTATGACTATATGCTTCACTTGCAAAGCCTCCAGTGCCCCCTGCAGGATTCTGTCTACAAATGACATGCAGAACAAATTTGCTGCCAACACTAATCACAACAACTGAAGCATCTGGGGAAATCAACTTTATTTTACCACTGGGCATTCAAAGGTGACTGGATTACACATCTTTTGGAGAGGGCAGAGGGCGACAAGGGAGAAGAAAAATGTCACCCAATTCAGAGAATCATACTAGACTCCAAAAGTTTCCTTATAGCCAAGGAGTTAAACCATAAACAAAAATATGTCCTGACAAAGTAAGTGACACTCTCTGTATAAAACCGCTTCAGCAGCCCAACACAGCACAAGAACCAGAGGTAACCCAATGCAATTAATAAACAGCAGATTTAAAACAAACATTCTTCTCTCAATCCACAGTCATCCCCTGGCAAGGAGTTCCACAGGCTGTTATGAAGGCCTACAGCATAACTAGGTTATTTAAAAAAAAACAAAAAACGAACTAGATAAGTCCCTGGAAGATAGGTCCATCAATGGCTATTCAACAAAATGGTCCAGAATGCAACCCCATACTCTTGGTATCCCTAAACCTCTGACCACCAGAAGCTGGAACTGGATAACAGGGGATAGATGGCTTGATAAATTGCCCTGTTCTGTTCATTCCTTCTGAACCATCTGCAACTGGCAACTATCAGAAGACAGAATACTGGGCTAAATGGACCATTGGTCTGGCCCAGCATGGCCACACTCATCTTCTTACAGACCTGGACAAAAAGCAAAGACATGATGTAGAAGTGGTTACACGAGGGGAATACTATGGAGGCAACACGCACATCCCAGGCAGGAGAAGGAGGAAATCCCAATCGCTCTAATCAAGCTTAGCGGTGGATCTAAAACTTATTTCCAACTGCGCTGCTGGGTACTCAGCCTGTAGCAAGAGTGTGGTAGTGTATGGAAATGGAGATAAATGCTTTCTATATTACTTAAAGAGACAGATAAAAACACACATGGCTACATACAGGCCTGATTCCTGCTGCCTTAAGACCCATTGTCTCTGCTTCCTTATTCACAGAGTCTCTGTCTGAAGACCTCCCACTGGCCAGGCTGTCCAGCGAATGGCAGGATGTCGCATTGTATAAAGCTTCATAAGGACACTCCTCCTCTGGGTTCATTTCTAAGTCTATGATCAGTTCAGTCATTGCTTTCTCCACATCACCTGGAGGGAATGAAGAATGCTCCATCAATCACACGTTGAGAACTGCAAGAGCCTCACAAATCAGAACTACAAGCAAGCCGCATGGATAAAAACTGATGATTTGCAGAGGAAGGAAGTGGGGTTTTTTTTTTAATTTAAATCAGATATTTTGGATTTTGTTATTTAAATAATATGTTTTTCTATTTAAAAATAGACCTGTTTAAATTCAGATTTAATTTTAACACAACATATGTTAAGGCCTAAACTTATTATAATTGTTAGAAATGTGAACCATGCTTTAATAAGAGAAGTTTATATATCTAAAATATTTAAGGCTATTTTGTTTAATAAAAATAATTTGTATGCTGTTGTATTTAATAAAATTCAAGTTATAATTCTAATGCAGCTTGACACAAATTGTAAGTAAAAAAATTATCTAGTAAATAAGCAATAGATCATTCACCATTCTCTAACATACTAAAAGTGTAGAATTATCTGAAATTAAGCTATATAATTGCTCAAATGTATATATGTAGTATAACCCTCTCCATAGCAAAAAGATGTACCAAGTTTACTGTAAAGACTATTTAGTTGTAAATCAACATGCTTTAATGGTTATATCAACCAATGAGAAGGCACCGTTCTTTAGAAATGTAACTGAAGCACAAAAGGAAAATCTGATTAAAATTGATTATTTAAATTGAGCTTTCCCACTTGGTGATTTAAATCTTGAAGAAATCTGAGCCCTTAGCAATGATATTTGAGAACTCATGGTAGGCGGGAGAGATCCCAGAGGACTCGTTAAGGGCAACTATAGTACCTATATATAAAAAGGGGAATAAGGAAAACCCATGGAATTATAATCCAGTCAATTTAACTTCAGTACCTGAAAAGATAATGGAGCAAATAATCAAGCAATCCATTTGTAAGCACCTAGAAGATAATATGGCAATAAGTAACGGTCAATATGGATTTGTCAAGAACAAGTCATGTCAAACCAACCTAATATCCTCCTCTGACAGGGTAACAAGCCTTGTGATGGGAGGAAGCAGCAGATGTGATACATCTCAACTTCAGTACAGCTTTTGATATTGGCCCACATGACCGTCTCGTCAACAAACTAGGGAAATATATAGTGGGTGCACAAATGATCAGAAAGCCACACTCAGAGAGTAGTTATCAATGGCTCACAGTCAAGCTGGAAAGGCATATCGAGTGGAGTCCCAAAGGGATCTGTCCTGGGTCTGGTTCTCTTAAATATCTTCATGAACGATTTGGATAATGGCATAGAGAGTACACTTCTTGAGTGTACAGATAGGGTTGGGAAAGGAGGGGTTGCAAGCACTTTAAAGGACAAGATTAGAATTCACAATGATCTTGACCAACTGGAGAAATGGTCTGAAATAAATAGGATGAAATTCAGTAAGGACAAACACAAACTACTACACTTAGGAAGGAACAATCAATGGCACAAATAAAAAATAGGAAATGACTGCCTAGGAAGGGGTACTGCAAAAAAGGATCTGGGGGTTATAGTGGATCACAAACTAACTATGATTCAACAATATAATACTGTTACAAAAACAAAGCAAATATCCTTCTGGGATGTATTAGCAGGAGTGTTGTAAACAAGACATGAGAAGTAGTTATCCCACTCGGCACTGAAAAGGCCTCAACTGGAATCCTGTGTTCAGTTCTGGGTATGTGGATAAATTAAAGTCCAGAGGAAAACAGCAAAAATTATTAAAGGTCTAGAAAATGTGACGTCTGAAGAAAGGTTGAAAAAACTGAATTTGTTTAGGCTAAAGAGAAGAGAAGACTGAGGGGGAACATGATAAGAAGCAAGTACGTAAAAGGTTGTTATAAAGAGGAGGGTTCTCCTTAACCACTTAGGACAGGACAAATAGTAATGGGTTTAAATTGCAGCAAAAGAGACTGAGGTTAGTGTCACGGAGTGTGGGGGAGTCAGGTCCTGCACCCCCGGACTCCCTGCAGATTCATCAGGACTCTCAGCCAGCCAGTAAAGCAGAAGGTTTATTTAGACGACAGGAACACAGTCCAACACAGGTCTTGCAGGCACAGATAACCGGATCCCCCGGATAGGTCCATCTTGGGGGGCCCCACAGCC
The DNA here is from genome assembly GCF_020497125.1 of Mauremys mutica. Classification (NCBI taxonomy): domain Eukaryota; kingdom Metazoa; phylum Chordata; order Testudines; family Geoemydidae; genus Mauremys; species Mauremys mutica. The sequence goes on from NC_059075.1 coordinate 133,756,137, forward strand.
CCCCTTGGGGATCAGAGCTCGGTCTCCCTGCCTCCCCTCTGTTCTCCAGCCAGCACTCATCTGCCCATTCCCTCCGGCCCCTCCTCTTTCCTCAGCTCCTTTCCTTTGTCTCCCCTGGCCAGAGGTGTCACCTCCCCTCCCCCAGGCCAAGCTCAGCTCACAGTTGAATTCCTGACACTCACCTAAACCTCTGGCTCTCCCCTCCCCCGCACAGACAGTCTGTGCTTCCTACTCCTTCACACCTCTCCCCCCTCCGAGACTGAACTGAGCGGGGTCACTCCAGCCAGTGACCCGGGGAAGTTCGGACCCACCTACAACCTTATGCCGCCCGCGCCCTCTCCCCACCCCAGTACCCCTGGGGTGCACACGGGGCTGGGGCCTTCCCCCCACGTTCCAGTCTGGGGGGCTGTGATTCAGGCTCTCTCGGTTCAGAGCCCCCCTCCTGACCCTGGCCCCCCTCCAGACAGGCTCCTCGGGGTGGGGCCCGGGCCTTACAGCCATCTCCCCCCTGTCCCGGGCCCTCCTCCCCCTCTGGCAGACGTCACAGGAGCGGCAGTGCTGCCGGACATGGGCAAAGACCCCAGGCCAGTAATAGTTCTGCAGCAGCCTCTGCTGGGTACGCCAGGCTCCCTGGTGCCCTGAGGGGGACATGTCATGGGCCTGGCACAGCAGCTGGTGGCGATACTCCTGGGGTACCACCAGCTGCCTCCTGATCCCTCCTGACTCCATCTTCCCTGGGGGAGCCCATTCTCGGTACAGGAGCCCCTTCTCCCACAGGAACCTTTTCCGGCCACCTCGTCCCATGGTCTGTCCCCCCCCGAGGTTGGCCAGGTCCCTTATCCTCCGCAGGGAGGGGTCTTCCCGCACCGCGGCCTGGTACTCAGCCGCTGGGGCAGGGGCGGGGATCTGCTCTCTCTCACCGGCTGGGTATGGGGCCACAGCCTCTCTGAGCCCCGTCCCTGGGCGTTCCCTCCCTACCGGGTCAGGGTCCGGTGTCTCGGCCAAAGTACTTTCCCCGGGGTCAGGGTGCAGAGCCCTGCGTCGACCCTGACTACGGTTCACGGACAGGGTACCCTGGGTGTTACTTGGCCAGTCCTCGAGGTCCCCCCCATTAACACCTCCGTGGGCAAATGTGGATGCACCCCCACGTCCTTGAGGCCCTCCTTGTCCCCCCACTTTAGGTGCACCCTCGCTACAGGCACCTTGAATGGGGTCCCGATCACACCCCTCAGGTTCAGGTAGGTGTTGGGCACCATCCGATCTGGGCCCACCACCTGCGGCCGGGCCAGCGTCACCTCTGCGCCCGTATCCCAGTACCCAGTGACCTCCTTCCCGTCTACCTCCAGGGGAACAAGGCACTCGCTCCGGAGGGGTAGTCCCGTGCCCACCCTGTAAACCCCAAACTCAGGGCTGGGAGCATCCAGCCCCTCGGAGGGGTCAACCCGGGGCCCCCCTCCCTCCTTCGCAGGGGGTACGCGGCCCACCCCCCTTTCGTGCGAACGCTGCCCCTCATCCGGCTGGGTCTCTACCAAGTTGACCCGGTGTGGGGTTGGTCTGCTCAGTTTGTCCCGGAGCTTGGGGCACTGGCCCCGTACGTGGCCCGGTTGGCCACATTGATAGCAGCCCATGTCTCGTGGGTCCCCTCGAGTGGGACGGCTGGACCTGACGCCAGATGCTTCCCTTTGGTGGGGGCCCTCCCTCGGCTCCTTCTGGGAGGTCCCATGGTGACTCTCTCTCTGCGTTGAGGCAGACCTGCTCCTTCGAGACGCCTCCCTGCCATCCCCCGCCCGACTGTCCATGTATTGGTCGGCCAGCCGGCCTGCATGCTGCGGGTTCTCCGGCTTCCGGTCCATCAGCCACTGCTTCAGGTCAGATGGGCACTGCGCATACAGGTGCTCCAGTACAACTAGGTCAAGCAGGTCCTCTCTAGTTTGGGCCCCAGACGTCCACTTGCGGGCATACCCCTGCGCCCGGTTGACCAGTTGCAGGTAGGTGCCCTCCCGGGTCTTACGTTGACCCCGGAACCTCTTCCGGTACATCTCCGGGGTCAGCCCAAACTCGCGGAGCAGGGCCTCTTTGAACAGGTTGTAGTCCCGCGCCTCCTCCCCTCTCATTCGGCTGTACACCTCCACGGCGGTGGAGTCCAGTAAGGGGGTGAGGCACCGGATCCTGTCTGCAGGGTCAACCTGGTGCAGCTCGCAGGCATTCTCAAAGGCCGTCAGGAAGGTGTCTATGTCCTCCCCTCCTTACGCGGGGCCAGGAAGCTCTTACCGAAGCTCTTTGTAGGCTTGGGCCCCCCCTCACTCACCGCAGCCGGGGTCTTACTGTTGTTCTGCTGGGCCAGGGCCAGTTCACGTCTGCGCTGCTCCTCCTTCTCTCTCGCTTCGAATTCACGTTGCTTCTCCTTCTCCTCCAGCTCACGCTGGCTTTGTCTTTCCTCATATGCCCTCAGCTCCTTACGCTCCTCCATCTCCATCTCCATCCGTTTGATCTCTCTCTCCAAGTCCAGCCGCCTGAGTTCCACGGAGGCCGAGCGTCGCCGGGACGATCCCCTGCTGGCCGGGGGGGTCACGGTGCCCTCCGTAGCTGGGCTCCTCCTCCCCCTCCCCTAGGCCTAGGGGTGGGGGGTCTCGGGACGCCCTCAGCGGCCGGCTGACCACTCCAGCGGGGACAGACACTGGTGCCTGCGCTGCATCTGCCGGGCTGCTTCCCTCAGAGACAGGGACCGGTTCATTCCTGCGATCTCTCTCCTCCAGCCGGGCAATCAGCTGGGCCTTGGTGAGCTTCCCATGGCGCAGCCCCCCCTGCTTGCACAGCTCCACCAGCTCACACTTGCGCTTCTGGGAATACATCTTCCTGCTGGCCACTCGCAGGCTGGGGTGCTCGCCGCTCCCCACGGGTTCCAGGGGGACCCCTAGTGTGCCAGTCCTTGAGCTCACCACCTCTCTGCCAGGGTCGAGCTGCAGACTCCTCCGCCCCTGGGATCGCTCGCTGTGATCCCCCGGGGGACCCTGTTACTGCAAAGTCCTGCTCTCTGGCCACACTCGCCCAGGGGTGACTCGCCCCTTCGTTTTACTGCTCCCCAGTCACTTACTGCAGGAAGCGCCGTCCACGGGGTGCCGCCGATCCCACCGCTGCCACCAGTTGTCACGGAGTGTGGGGGAGTCAGGTCCTGCACCCCCGGACTCCCTGCAGATTCATCAGGACTCTCAGCCAGCCAGTAAAGCAGAAGGTTTATTTAGACGACAGGAACACAGTCCAACACAGGTCTTGCAGGCACAGATAACCGGATCCCCCGGATAGGTCCATCTTGGGGGGCCCCACAGCCCCCCTTGGGGATCAGAGCTCGGTCTCCCTGCCTCCCCTCTGTTCTCCAGCCAGCACTCATCTGCCCATTCCCTCCGGCCCCTCCTCTTTCCTCAGCTCCTTTCCTTTGTCTCCCCTGGCCAGAGGTGTCACCTCCCCTCCCCCAGGCCAAGCTCAGCTCACAGTTGAATTCCTGACACTCACCTAAACCTCTGGCTCTCCCCTCCCCCGCACAGACAGTCTGTGCTTCCTACTCCTTCACAGTTAGACATTAAGAGACATAAATGTAAGAGTAGTTAAACACTGGAAAAAGTTACTTAGGGAGGTTTTGGAATCTCCATCACTGGAGGGTTTTAAGGATAAGTTGTCTAACCTACAGATGTTTGTCTAAACACGTGTAAGGGACAGTTTAGATAATTCTTAGTCCTACCTGAGTGCAGGGGCTGGACTAGATGACCTATTAAGGTCCCTTTCACTCCTACATTTCTATTTAAATTGCTGATTTAAATTGTTTTGATTTAAATCAACTTACCCTACAAGCAAGCAAGAGAAGTTGCCTAGCAATTGAACAAGAATCTAGGCTGCATGCATCACTGCTTAGATATCATGAAGCACACCCACACAAGGACCATACAAACTCATTAGGGATTGCCCCGTTAGAGAACAGCTGCTGCTGCTTTCAGTTCAGTTTGGTGTCTTAACCACAAGACTGCTCAAACCATGCTAGCAATAAGCCTTTTTTAACTTCACCAATGTTTAGCCTGGACTTCCTTGATCAGTGTTGGAGAAGGATTTTTTCCTCGGTTATAAAAACCTGTTCTATAGACCAGACAGTCTCCACCAGGGTTGTGTCTCACTACCACACACCTCTGGAATGCAGCCAATCCTTTGGTAGTCTCTCTACGGGAGGATGGGTCACATACATAGGAATGTACATGTATTTGCATTTTACCCAATATGTTTGGTACTTTACGGATCATTTAATTGGTTCAGCAGAACAGTAGCAAAGATGAGAGCAAACAAATGGCAGCTCCCTCTGGATTTATGGAGACATCCACCCACCCCCATTACAGGGGCAACAGATGGGATACTTTATGCAAGTCAGATTTAAACAACTAGGGGGTGGGAGGGAAAGGGAATAATTGGTTTCAGACTATTTGGCTTTCTGGGCACAAAGTACGACTTTTGGATTTATTATAACTGAACCCTGCCTCTTCTCTACTCAGAGCAATGCAGTCATCAATAGTCATCTGCACATCCAACAAACTCAAGCCCTGCCTCCCAGACAGCAGACTTCATACCCTGTGGTATCCGGACTGCAGGTTCAGTGGCAGGAATGACAGGTGTTGGCAGAGCCTTCTCTGCTGCTTTTGTACTCTTCTTCCCAGTTGTGTGATCTGTGCAGGAAAGAGGAAAAAGCAATATTCAAATAGTGAGAAGCTCACCACTGGGGTTGCCACTTACCCAGGTTAGGCAGACAGTCCTGTTCCCTGGTTCAATATCATGCGTGCCACGTTCCCACCTTGTGGATCAGAATTAAGTAGCTATTCTGAAAGCTGCTGAGCTACATACTAAGATGGCTCAAAAGAAATCAAAGTGCAGGGTTAAATCTGGGAGCTCAGCTCCCACAATAGGAGCAGATTACCCCTCTAATCACATGTCCAGGGAATAAAGACACTGAACTTCTGCAGAATGCCTTTCATAAGAGAACTACAAAGCACTTTACAGATCAACTAATTAAGATGCACACCCAACCTTATCAAGCAGATTACTATGTAGCTGTTTAGCGAAATACAACACTTGATCTGAGCTCCAAGGAGCCGAGAATACTACATTGAGAAGAGGCGGTGTAGTTGTGTGGACCAACACAGGACAGTCAAGAGACAGTTTCTAGTCAGGGACCTATGATCACAAGCAAGACAGCTAGGGTAGAAATACCAAATTTAAACGCCTGAAATTAGACACCTGAGTTTAAGTGTCTCACGTCTCACTCATGCCACTTAAGGCTTGAAAACTTTCAGCCTTCAAGCAGCCTTCGTTTCCCCATTTGTAAAAATGAGGACAGTATCTGGCAACTTCACAGGAGTAGCATGAAGTTTAATTAGTTGATGTTTGCAGAATGCTTTGAATCTATAAGACTCTACACAAATGCTTAGTATTACTAACAGTTACATGCAAGGTGTGACAAACACCATATCCAACTGAAAGGAAATTTAAAGAAGAAAATATTACTCAAGTGGGACTCTAGCTAGGATGCCCCACTCTTGTGCAAAGAGTAAGAGGTCCTTTTATTCCCACAAGTAATCAAGACTTCTGTTTTAAGGATCATCTGCAAGACAGCACCTCCTAAAGCATCATGAGGAAACACTGGTGGGGCACAGGATCAATTACTCAGAAAAAAGTACCACCAGTTGAGGTAAAGCACTACTTCTTGGAGCCTTCCTAGATGCTTCCCTCCAAGGATTGGCCTGGCCTGAAGATGCTTAGCTTGTGACGTTTGCTGGGATTACAAAACAATCATATGGCTGCAGACCACATGTACATTTAGACAGAAAAATATAAATAACTAGAAAACACTCATTTACCTTCAATGAGAGCTGCTATTTGTTGGCTTTTCTGAGAAGGAAGTTCCCTCACAATATCCAGAGCTGTCAGGCCTCGGTTATCTTTTATATTCACATCAATACCTAGAAGAGATAAAGGCAGGCAGGGTGAGACAGCATTTTCAGACTATCTTCAACAAAGCTAATTTCTTGTAACTGAGTCATGACTTAGATGCTCTTCTGGTCATTTCCTGGGCTGAGTTAAAGAAATTCTTCCTCCAAAGAGACCTAAGACCCAGCTACCCAGAGAATACCTCTTCCATGAGTCACTCAGAGCAACGATTCTTCCACCGCTGGCTGATTAGAGAAAAATGCTGCCACCATACACCATTCCCTTATCACATGCTCCCAGTAAAGCCATCTCCAGGCTATTGTGTCAAAATGTCGCTCTCTCACCTGCAGCCAGCAATATTTGTACCACGTCTGTCTTCCCAAACAAAGCAGCCTCGTGCAAAGCACTGCCCTTCTCAGTCTGTAAAAATTAAACAATATACCATGAGCCCAGATTGTGAACCGTAATTCTAAAACATTTTAGGGGTTTATATAAACAGGAAAAAAAAGTAGTTGCACGCACAGTATGTGGACAAAAGCAACTCACTGCAACCAATATCCATTACTGGGGTCACACTGTGTGAGAAGCTATTCTGCGGCATTAAGAGTTTGGGGTGGGAGCAAGGGTTAGTTTAACATGGGAGGGCCTCAGAATTATAAACAAAGTAAAATCTCTCCAAAGTTTATTTAGAGTGGGTGTTCTCCCACAGAAGGAAAGACAGATAAGACATACAAGTTTATTGCTGTGTTAACAGTGAAGTCAGAAGTGGTTTGGTGGGAAGAGAACAAGTTCTCTCCACTCCTTTTGGGGACACATTTCACTGCTGTATATCTGCCCCAAGTCGGACCCCCCAACACAGCCAAGGACTGAATGGGAGACTGAGCTATTCTTATCCTTAAAGCAGAGTCCTCCAGGACAGAGGTCAAGAGACGCTTGGCCTACCACTACAGTGCCTTTTCTATGGGGACAACTCCAGCCTCCCCAGCTGCTATCTATCCCCTTTCACTTGCACTAGATTCACACATGGATTAGCAAGATACCTGGTAGTTGCTATCCATGCCAGCATCTAGGAGGACATGGACTACAGCTTTATGTCCGTTCCTAGCTGCCAGGTGCAGGGGGGTGTGTTTCTTAGTGTTGCAGCTTAAAAGATTGGGGTGAGCGTTCAGCAGCATCTTCACGACCTCCAGCCTTCCATAGAGCGCAGCCAGATCCAGAGGCGTCTCAAACTTGTTATTGCGCATCGTGGGGTCCGTCAGCTCCTCCAGGAGAACCTTCACAACTTCCGTGTGGCCATATTGAGCAGCACAGTGCAGCGCGGTCTCATTGTCGTTATTCTGAAGGGTCATAAACACAGCGGCACTTCAGAAGACGGAAGAAATGAGCCCTTCTGTGACTCGCTCACAAAACCATTGAAGTTTAAATGTAAAAACAAGACAAACAGCCAGTAGTGGGGATGCAATAAATCCTTTTTAACATGAAGAGCCCAGAGCAGTGTTTTGGTCGCGTTCCTGATTTATCAGGCACAGGTAACCTTCATAAACTGACCAACCCGCCTAACAAAAGCCTGTAGAAAGCCTCAAAACACTCATCAACAGACCTTTGTGTTCTGAGCTATGGGAAGCAGTTGCTGTACACAGATATACACTGCTTTCAAAGCACTGAACACAAAAGCAAGAGGCCAAATTAAAAATTAGAGGACTGCCAAGTTTCTGTGGGTTGTCATTTACTTTGCAAGCTCTTGCAGGCAAGGTCCTGTCTTATCTATGAAGCATACAACACTCTTGGGCACCATAACAATAAGTAAATGCAAAATGTAACAAGCAAACCACAGTATGGATTCCATCTACAGTAACTTAATTGCCATTGTTTAAAATTTAAACTTCAATTGTTTTTAGAATCCAGTCATTTCTCCCATGACTGAGGTTTTGATTCTTTATAGCAGTCATTCCGCTTTTACAATTCTGAAACTTGTAAGCAGACTATTTTAGAAAGAGTGTGCAGTATGTTTAAATTATCGCATGCAAACATGTGAATTTAGTGAGCAGCACAGCTAGATCACGGTGCCAATCAGACCTTCCCAGGCAAGGCCCTCAATTCAGCAGTGGGGAAGTGTCTAAGCCACAAGTGAATGCCTCTACAGTGAAAGCCTGATCCAATTAATACATGCAGCATCTGTCAAATTAAAAAAAAAAAAAAAAGTCAGCAGTGCAGAGTAACTATAGGCAAGCAATCCAAAAGATTTTTCATTTTCAGGTGCAAAATATGTGTGAACACCTTCACTGGATTTAAGCCAGTCTGCTTCCAGCTTATAAGCTCCATTTAAAATTTCTAATTTTACTACTGTGTATGATATACACAGAGGTATTTCTGTTTAAGAACATTCAAGTACTTACTAATGTCTGCTTTGAGGCAAAAACTTTTATTACCAACTTGTGCTTTCTCTGCTGCTTTCAGAGCAGTTCTAACTGTGGCACAAATGGTAATTTTAACTATACTTCCCTTTTTAAAAAAGGATAGCTATCTGTCTAGCTAAATTTCATTGCATAAGCATTTCATTACAAAATGTTTCCATTTTGCTTTTGTTGTGAATGGTGTTTTGCGGATTATGATTTGCAGAGGAATGTCTCAATATTTTGCACCATTTGCTATTGAAATAAGCTGTGAACTGGACAGGATCTACACGTGCTTTAATCCTACTAATGTGTTAAATCACAATCTAGAGATTACAAAACTCATGCATGCAAACTCCCACTGGTTTTTATCTGGTATTTGACTGCATCATTTTTCAGCCACATAAAATGCATAAGGAAAGTAGGGAGCTGTGGAGACAGCCTCTACAGTCATGACTCACTTATAAAAACAAACAGAACAAGGAAGTGAGAAGCCTCAACAGCCACATGCAGAAATAAGCAACATTTAGAAGAGAAATGTGTGGGAGATGCAGGGTCTCACTATTAGAGTACAAGTTTAACAGAGTCTGACAGCACAGGCTAAGCAGCCATAAAGAAAAAATGAGCACAGGGGAGACAGATCAGTGAATGCAAAGTGAAGAGGACATAAGATACACATAAGGAAGAGGAGAGACTGAATTGCTAACAGTGAACACCTAGCACTCCTTATCTGTACATCTCAAAGCATTTACCATGGTTGGCAAGTAGCATTTGCCTCATTTTACAGATGGTGAAAACAGCAGTGCATAGGTGACATGCTCCAGGTCACACATCAATTCCATGTCGGAGCCAGGACTCGAACCCAGAAGTCCTGGGGGCAAGTTACATGTTCTATTCACTGGACCATATAAAAGGGCCTGTCACTTCTAGTTTACTATTTGGAATCCAACCCATCTCAGTAATAACTGAACAACTTCTCCATGACAGTGAAATGAGTTTAGTGGGTCTCAGAAGACAAGTGCCCACATCACACAAACATTAAGTAATCTTCCCAATCTCTGCAGAATGGTGCGGAGACTATTATGCTCACGCCTAGAGCGGATTTCTCCCAGCAGGCACAATGGTGGGACAGTATGTGCGGAAAACTCTCATTGCCAGAGACAGCACGAGCACAGAAAATTTCCACCATTAGGGCTGCCAGCCTAGAACCTGTCACCAGCACAAAACTCACACCCCTCAAATAGATCCACACAGCACAGCATGCATACAGAAGTGCATGCCTGTTGAAGGAGTGTTTCAGAGATAGCTTTAAATAATTTTCTCATAAGTATTCCATAGTTTCTCTACCTTCAGACAGCAATCAGGTCCAAAGAGGCAGGGGTCACAACTCTTTCCTTATGGAGAGATGGGAGGAGGCTCAAACTATGGATGGGACCCCAAAGCTTTTTCCTTTTCTAACATGGGGTCACAGGATGAAACAGACTGTACTAACAGTATCTAAACCAAGTCTTTCTCCACCATTGAATGAGAGCCAGAAGCTCCTATGAACTCAGTTGGATAGATGCTCGTCTCAGCAGCAGACAGTAAGAGCTGGTATCTTCATGGGTCTCCACTCCTACTAGTAGAAATGGGGGGTCACTATCCAGGTTTTCCATTGTACATGCACTCACTTGGACTTTTGAGCCTAGATTGTAGAACACATATTACTTAGCATTGCATTTACCCTGAAATCACTTCCCTTATGTTAATAACAGAAGGTTATCTAGGGTAAACAAACACACAGCAACCAACACCAAACATACAAATCAGAAACCCACAAATGCACTGTGAGCAGCCGAGAAATGGACAAGAACTGGGAAAGCTATGAACACCCAACAGCCAAGGCAAGCACTGGAGCTATTCCGGGCAAAGGAGACTCACCTCCATCCCCCAAATCACCACCCCAAACGAGGCTGGGGAATGACAGAAGGGAGAACCCCCAGGTTACTCTGTGGTGGGAGAGAAAACTCCTTCCCAGGAGCCAGAGACAGTGAGACTTCATGTTTCAGACTTACTAGTCAAAGACAGATAAGAACAATGGAGTCCTTAAGTAGGATCTGGGACAGCACTCCTGTAGCAATCCCACCACCGCCCCTCTTCACAGCAGTTGGGAATGGGGAGCTGGGAGGCAGAAGAGGGGAAAAGACACAGCTTACACATCAGCCTCTGGAGCTAGTAGGTGTCTGGTAAATTTTTTCAACACTGGTAACTACGCACCTACTTACCAGACCTGAATCCTATGCCTTCCACATACACAAACACTTTGCACTGGAGCATTCAATGCTAGCATTTCAACACACCTTCCAATGATTTTCTGAGTTCCCTCTCCTAACACAGTATGTTGGGCTTTGTTGCTTTGTGCATTTCTAAGAAAAGAGCTCTCAGCCTACAAAACCCTGTGAAAACCCTCCGTGAAGGGCCCAGTTATGCTCCTACTACTTCACACACTCACTATAATAAATAAAATCTGAAACACACAGCTGTCCCTCTAGCTGTGATTGCAGTCCCTGGCATCCCAAGATGAAAGAAGAAACACTTGCTAAGCAAAACCCAGGCTACTTCTCCACTAAGCAGTGTGCCATAACATTCTGACATAACAGGGTAGGGAAGTAGCCAGAAGCTGCAGTATCAGTTACAGATTCACCATTCCACATAAGAGTCCATACTCCCCTGGCACTCCCACATAGGACTCCCATTAGTGCTAATAGGAACTCCATGCAGGGAACAGGACTGAACGGATTCTCCCATTTCTGTAGGTGCCCAACACTGCCAAACACAAACATTTCAGAAAAAGGATCTCCAGTTGTCTGACCATCTATCGGGTGGGTTCACTGTCCAGTTTTATTTTCAGACTCCAGGTGGCATGCTTCCACTTTTATCAGCGGCCCATGAAGATTTTATAGCACACATTAAATCCAATCTCCATTATTTGTTTCCAGAGACCAATTAAAAAGAGACAAAGATAACCTGTGTGGCATAGCTTATTTTTCCTTTAACTGCAGGACTGCAAGCTTTTATACTCTGGTTTTGGTTAACTGGTCAGTTTCTCCACAGGAGTTAGCCAAATTAAAGGAAGCAACACATTACAAAAAGATAGCACTCCCTCATCATCTCCCTAACTTAATTATGCCGCTTGTTATACACAGCTTCCTCAGGTCTGGAATAGCTTATAATCAGGTCACCTACAGCACACGTTGCAGGGACCATCTGCTCACCAAGGCTTCTGGGAAGGAAGAGGCATGGTAAGGGCTGATATGAGTTGGTTTGGATTTAATCTTTGGTTGGTTATTTCTGGCTTTGGCATGGGGGAAAAGCAGCTGGCATTTGTAGTTATTCCTATACAGATGATGAGTTTGCTAATTGTCAGGTTGCCTAGAGCTTGAGCATAGGCATCCTTTTTTAAACATGTCAGAAGCACCCAAGTCTTATTTTTGAAAGGGAAAGAGGCTCCTAAGTCACAATGACTTCCAATGACACTTAGGCCCCTAGGTCCTTTAGTCACTTCTGAAAGTGAGCGTAGGTGCTTTTGAAAATGTTATCCTAAATAAAATGCAGTTCTCTTTTTGACTTATGGTCAATGCACCAGGAGCCCAAGGAAAGTCTTAAAAATACCCTTTATAAAAACAAAAGTCCACAAGATATGACTAATTTAACATCTCTAGAGATAGTTTAGCTCAGTACACTGTATTGCAGTACTTCATTCACAAGAAACACTGACAAACTCCCATATTATTTTACAAAGCTCCTTTTAACACATTAAATTCCCCTATTCTTAGTATGCGTTTCCACAGAAGAGACTTGTTGCTGTAAAATTCCACCTTTTAAAAAAAAATGGAGAAAAATGTGATCTTCAGTTAAACATTTTTATTCAAAAAGAGGTATGCACTGGAGTTTATTTCCTGTAACAGATATGTGCTAATACAATCACCCTACTTCCCATCAGCTGGCAAGCCCAAGAACTCTGCCTGTGTAGGGTACTGCAGATCAAGCACAGCTAAACTTTTAAGTAAACTTTGAAGAGCTCAACTTTGCCATGGCTGGCTTGCTCCAGAAGAGTAGTCCGGAAACCATCCCGGTGTGATAGCTGGAAACAGAAGCATCTCATGATAAATCAGTGGGCTATTATATCATCACTTGCCTGAAGCCTGGCTATAAATAAAACTCAATTAAACATGGCAGGTGTCTGAGCAAAACACTACTGTCTATCCACTGGCAGACAGAACAAATGACCTTAGAAACTTTTTCATCTGCTTCAGTGCATGATAAGTTCTTATTTTTGTGCCCTTTTTTGGATCAAGAATTGCTGAAAGCGGAGAGAAAAACCAACAGGCAAAAACACAGGGACAGAAGACTAGGGATAAAGAGCCAGACACAAAACACAAGGACTCAACACCAAAACAAGAAACTGATGCAACAAGCAAAACGGGAGGTCTTAGGCAGTACAGACATTACTGCCCCCCTGCCACCAAAAGCATTAGCTATCCATTTAGAAAATGAGTATAATGTCACTACAAAGATTTGTCATTCACTCTAAAAACCCCATGAAGAAAATGCAGCCATCTTTAAGCAGGAAAAAAAAACAAACCATTCTTTCAATTTCTGCTCAGTAATAATAATTTGAGCATGTGAAACAAAATCTGAAGCATTTTAATTAAACTGTTACCTTTTGAAAGTCATCCAACCAAATTAAGCAAATTGACCATCACCATGAATCTTATATGTTTAAGTATTAAAGGAGCCCCAAGAAAGTAGGGAAGAGATTTCCCTAGATAATCTCTCTAGAACTGGCTTAAAAAGAAACCCACAAATAAATGGTTGCATTTTACTGTTCCTCAAGTGGCTGGAAACCGAGCAGGCATCATCAGCCAACTGGATGACAATGCACCTGGATGCATGAGAGTGCAGCTTGGAGTAATGATGCAGTGAAATCCTGACAGCGAAGTACACACCTTGGCATTGATATAGGGGTCAAAAGGGCCGTACTTTTTGAGTTCTTTGATCTCAAGAGTATTCTACAAAAAGGAGAGGAAAAAAGAAAAATGTGACAATGAAATGGGTGAGATACAGCAACAAAACAATGGGTGACTCTGAAAGGGTGGGGATGACACAACGTAGCATCTCATTCCAGTCGTAAACCGTTAACCACACCAGTCATTCCAGCTGGTAGATTGCATAATTTGAACCACTGTGCACATCATTTACAAACCTTTAAAACATAAAATGTGCAGGCTACTTAATGGACTTCATTCATTTATAAAGGTTCCCACTCAAGACCAAACATTAATGAAACATTACCTTCAAGAATTACACTCAACTCCATCTTCTGCATAGGTTTCTTCCATACCTGTCCTCCTCTAACCTCAGACAACAGTCCCACTAAGACTTACATGATCACCTGGTTGACTCCATCACAGATTGATTGTAAACAGATTTAAGAAGCATACTAAACTGTTTACAACCAATTTATTTAAACAGAACAGATTGGCTGCCTGCAGCTGTGCTGTGGGTCACTACTAGGCCTGGAGCTGAAACATGATTGACAAACATAATCAAAGACATTTTCAATGTGCACACTTAACTATTCTTACTTAACTGAGGATTGGTAATAACTAGCACTGACAGCAGTTTTCATCTTCATGGTGCTTTACGAACTACTAATTCAGCCTTAGAATGGCCTTGTGAGGCAAGAAACTCCATTTTACATAGGAGGAACAGAGAATTTAAGCATCTTGTGCAAAATGTCACAGGGAGTATGTGTCAGAGCCAAGTTTAGAACTCCAGAATTCCTGAGTTCCAGTCCTTTCCCCAACCACTAGGGAACACCCTATAACAGGGGAGGTTTATTGATAGTCTGACTGGTACTAAAGAACACATTTGCCTCCCAGTCTGCAAATAGGAAGACATTTAATAACAGGCTGCTTCCTTATCCAAATGCTTAGATACAGGGCAAAATCATAGGACTGGAAGGGACCTCGTGAGGTCTTCTGGTCCAGTCCCCTGCACTCAAAGCAGGACTAAGTATTATGTGTTTTTATCCAGCAGCCACGTGTCTGAATGAGTGGACATGCATTTCACACATGCTCTTATTTGTGTCGGAGATGCATGGAGAAGACACTGACAGGCTTTCATGGGAAAGCTACACAGGGAAGTTAGCACTCCAAGATGAGAAGACAGCACAGAATAACAGATTGATACAAACTCAGCCAACCTGCATCCCACTCAAAGACCAGGGTGCAGAAAGAAAGGAGGCTGTATTACTTGATCTTCTCATCCAACTGAGAGGATTGCTCTTTAGGATCAAGTTATAGTTCTCTATTTGGGGTAGAGGCAGGCCATATGCTTTAAAAAACCCATACAATTAGTCAAGTGGGCACAAGTGCTAAAAAAATCAGAGCAGCTAGGAGTGTGGGCCAAACAAAAAGACTTAAAGCTGCTTTGATTAGTTCCCAACAGAAAGAGCCAGTATATCCTTTGACAGTACTAGCCATCTTCACTTAATCATCCAGCAACTGGAGAGGAAATAAATAATAGCCAGTGTTTGTTTTGAAAACCCAGTAGGAGAGCAGATCACTTCCCAGACACACTGTGGTTGACAGACTGCTCACTTTCACACCCCAACCACCCGAGATGTGATTATTTAACACATCAGAATTAGAGCACCACACCAAGAAACAGTGTTTCCAGCAATCAAACCCATCCATTTCCAAATTGTTCAGCACCTTATGTCATGCGGCTGACACATTCCTTTCCACCCTAGGAGTAGGAATCTGCTGGTACATTAGATACCAATAGGAGGAGGAAGATATTCAGACCTGTTCATTCACTTTAGTGTGGGAGGGTCCCTGATGGATGAGAAGTTTTACTATCTCTGCGTCTCCTTTCCAGGCTGCCAAGTGAAGAGGGTAACAACCTTTGCAGTCTGCCACATTGGTTAGCGCATCGTTCCTCAGCAGAACTTCCACCACATCCCTGGAAAATAAAGATGGCTATGAGTTTCCAAGATACTCAGTCGCAACAGAACTGAAAAGGATACTGTTTAGCAGGTTGCACCCAAAAAGTTTAGGCTGCTCAAAAATAGTGGTTTGCAAACACAACACACAAAACCACGAAAAAAACCACACACCCCAAATTTGAATATTCATCATTTCTTTTTGTCAAAATGAAAGTTTTGTGGATTTAAAAACTCCCAGAAAGTGTTGCCCAAGAATTATAGACATGTAGGGCTGGAAGGGACCTCAAGAGGTCATTAGTCCATCCCCCTGTGCTGATTAAATATACCTAGACCATCCCTGACAGGTGTTTGTCTAACCTGTTTTTAAAATCTTCCAACAATGGAGATTCTACAATATCCTCAGGTAACCTGTTCCAGTGCGTAACTATCCTTACAAGTTAGAACGTTTTCCTAATACCTAGGATTTAGGTTAAATCTCCCTTGCTGCAAATTAAGCCAATTGTTTCTTGTCCTATCGTCCATGGACATGGAAAACAACTGATCACCATCCTCTTTATAACAACTTGTTATCTGAAGATTTGTATCTCCCTTCAGCCTGCTCTTCGCTAGAAGAAACATGCTAATTCTTTGAACCTTTCCACATGGGTCATACTCTCTAAACTTCTGATCATTTTGGTCTCTCAGGTGGAAACCTGTTCTTCAGACATGCCGCACAGCTATGCGACTGGAGTCGCACCAGTGTCAATTTGTTGCATTGGTGTAAGTCACTTCTTTACACCTGCACTGGTGGTGTGTATGACTGAGTCTGTCTCAGTGCAAAAAACCTATTGGAGGCAGGCTCCAAGGGTCATGGGACAAACCAAGCAAAACAGGAAAAAAGCTTTGAGGCAAAAAGCGAGGTTTTTTAAGGCTATTTAAGTTTCAGTACATCATCTTGTCACCGTTCACTACTAGACAAGATACTACACACGTATTGAAGACTGTAGAAAAATTGCATGTTACTGTATTGTATTTAAGAAAATGTGATCAAATAATTGGAGACAGCATTGTAACAGACATGCACATCGGGGCAGCGTTAATACACATCCCAGTAGAATCCTACTGGTGTATCTGTTCCTGGAGAGGTCATCTTTTGGATGAGTTACACAACAAGATGTGGTTCATCATTTGTGGTTATTAAAGATGAAAGTGTGTTTGAGATAGCCCAAGCATCCTAGCCAAATTTTAAATCTGATTAATTGCATCCTGCAAAATATGCCCCTACAATTTCACTTCAATATGGTGTTCTTCTCCATGTCCTGAAGGTGGTATTGTATTGCACCAACACCCTGTTCTATCTCTGAGGCAGCCGCATTATACTTGTGAATAAGGGAATTCTCTCTCTCCATATTTATTTTTTTATTGATAGTAAAGCACCTGGGCATCCTTTAAGGTAAGAGACACTATAGTAAAATTGCTTACTTGTGGCCATTCAAAGCAGCATGGTGCAGCGGAGTATATCCAGTACTGTCAACACAGTTCACATTTGGTCCCCTCCAGATGCTGCAAAATAAAAAACTCCAACAGTAAGTCATGTATCAAATTTAGAGGCAGCCAGCTGGCAAGGAAAGGTTTCTGCAGAGTTCTTATGTTAAGTCTGTTATTTCAAATCAAGCCATAATAATGGACTGGTGGCTACAATTAACTGCAAGGCAGAGAACAGATATTGCACAATGCTATGTCAACAAGGCACAACAGAGTCATTAAGCAGACTCACTACTCAGCATTTCTCCCAAAGATCTGAGTTCTTAAGCCAGAGGTTTGCTATTCCCTCACCAATGACTATCCTGCAAGGCTTCTCAACAGTACTTTAGTTCATTAAGAAGTTTTAAAGGAACATCAGTGGCAAAAGTCTATCTAAAAATTAACACAAGAACAGGTTCAATGCCCCACACCATCAACCCACCACTAATCCTCTCCCTTCTCTGAAGGATTTTCATCAGCTGGGGGTCCCTTTTCTCATTGGTAAAAACCATTAAAGGATATGTAAGTGTGAGATCAGTAATGGGATACAGAGCCTTTCATCTCTAGATCACTTATGCAAGTCCACTCTGAGTCAGTGGTGACCAAAAATCATCTCCGTCTGACAGCTGTTAGTGGCTCTGTGTGAAACAAGTAGGTGGTCTCAGAGCAGTTCCAAGAACTCCTGTCACAACTGGCCTGCCTTGTTGGCAGACTGAGACCAAGAATTTAATGGGCCATGGAGAATTAATCTTCTCTTACTCCTCAGAAGCGGCCCATCTAGAATAGGATTGAAACATACTGACACAGCCAGGGGAGAGCATGTGGACAGGAAGTGGGCACTAACCTTGAGTTCCTTAAACTACTACAGCATGGGCAATCTCTAGGGCTGCCAGGTCTGGCAGCTTTCACCAGCACTTGGAACCTGCTTTTAAAAAGATGGGATGGATACATTTGAACTCAGACATGCTTCCAAAGAAAGCTGTAGACTTCCATCTCTAAGTATGCCTTCTTTTATAAGCCCCTTTTTGCTGCACATTGGCCTGTTTTGAAACTGATGCATTCGAAAGTACAATATGAGTAATTAAATGAGCTCAGAAAGGTCCCAGCTCCCACAGGTATTTTTGTTTTGCTTTTTAAAGAGAAGCAGGACTGGTGCTTAGTTTCCCCTCCTCCACTCCCCAACTGCACTGTCTTAAAATAAGAGTGAACTGTTGCTTTTTATGAACTAGGGCTGACAATTTCATTTCCTCCACAGCATGTAATCACTATGGCTCATGGTACGATACACAGGCAACCCAAGCATTCATTAGGTTTTCTAAAACAACAGTCATTACTTCAGGGCCGCTCGCCAGAAAAATGCCACACCACACACACTGTACCAACTCAGCAGAAAGAAACTGGGGTAAAACAGGAAAGGCATCAAACCAATAGGAATCCTATGTAGACCAAGTAGGAACTCAAACTTAAACCAAACTATTTGCTTCCCTCTTTCTGACAAACATGTTCAAAAACTTAAGTTGACCTCCCCAACCACAAAATATGTCACTGAAGTTTGTTCCCACCAAGAGAATCCACATGATCTAGTGGTTGGACTGTTATAAAAAGCTTTCCAGACATAGATAAAGGACAATAAGCAGTGTAGAGAAAAAAAACAGCCAAGGGCACTGGGGGCAAGAAATCTACCTTGTACAAAGAGAAGATGGGACCTCTACTTAAAGGTCATATCCAAATACATCCCTACCCAATAAACTGCATAATCCTCAATATCTACCTCAGAAGAAAGACAAGATGAGCTGATAGAGATAGAATATAAATCCGTCGGCTGTATACCTCATTGAGGACTGGAAGGCAAGAATATTGTCTTCCCTTTTCGTGGACCATGAGGTCTTCCCTCTCAGAGTACACTTAGGGACAGTGCATAAGATGATCTGGTCCCCAGAATAAAATTGTTCCTAGAACTGTACAATGCATTCCACCCTTAGAGGGACTGGCTTAGGTGCCTGAAAGTCCAGACTTCTTGGGACCAAATACAGAGACGAGGTAGAGTGCTCTAGTGCAGTGGTTCTCAATCATGGATACACCAGGAGGATTGCAGCCCCCCAGAGGGGGGAGGGGTCACGGGACAGGTTTAGTGGCATCGCAAGTGCAAGCCGGAATTAGCAGGTGGCAAGCAGGGCAACTGCCCAGGGCCCTGCAAAGCTAAGTTAGATGCTTCAGCCCTGACGCCTGGGGCTCCAGCTTCAGACAAGACTCACAAGTATCACTGAAATGGAAAAGTACAATATTTATATTCCAATTTATTTTATAATTATATGGTAAAAATGAGAAAGTCAGCAGTTTTTCAGTACTAGTGTGCTGTGACACTTCTGTATTTCTAGGTCTGATTTTGTAAGCAAGACGTTTTTAAGGGAGGTGAACCTGGGGTACACAAGACAAATCAGACTCCTGAAAGGGATTCAGTAATCTGGAAAGGTTGAGAACCACTGCTCTAGTGGATGAAGTCCGGAGCTGGGAGTCAAGAAGGCATGGGTGATTCATCCCAGATCTGCTGTTAATTCACCGACCTTGAATTTTGCTCAAGTACAAGCAATGCAATTTGCATCATACAAAGACCAGTATCAAGGCATATGTAATCTAGAAGACATGGTGAGATCTACAGGAAGAATTCTGGCCTTTCTTGCCTTCAGTGCACAGATAGTATTTTCACCAGCCCTCAAGTACTACTTCTTCCAGTCCCCCAGTTTCCTGCAGCACAGAATGAATGAAAATGAAGTGGTCGCTGAATGCATACAGTACTTCAGATGCTGCTAGCATCACTTGAGAAGCAGGGTTAAAGCCCTGGCTGTGCGCTTTTATAACATCTTCGAGTCAGCTCAGAGACAGAATAAACTACAGGCCAGAATCCAGGAAGTGCCCTCCCACTTTCAGCTGCCATGAAGCCTGAGTGGGATTTAGTCAATTCTAGAGCTCTGTGGTTTCCATTTGGCAATGGGCTCATGGAGTGTGGTTACCCAGACAATTTATTGCTGGATTTACAGTGGCAATTAATGGTTAAAATTACGGCAGAGCGACTTGTTTTTAGTCTGGGCAAGGTTATAAATGTTGTGTCTGCATATCCCCTTTCATAGATTGTGTTAACCTGACCAAAATCAGAGCAAATTTAACTATTTGACATAAGGAAAGGAAATCAGAGGGGTATAGATTCATGCTGTGTACACGCACACACAGCGCCCAGTGCCTGCAGTTAACCATCATCAACACTGGGCACCTATGGTATCTTTCATATGAAGATTTCAAATTACTTTATGAAGTGGATAATTATTATCCCCATCTTACAGAAGGGGAAAATGGAAACTGTAAATCAAACGACTTGCCCAAGGTCACAGCAGTATAGGAATAGCATACTTAACCCGGAAGAAAAATCTCAGAGCTCTGAAGCAGCCACACTTCCAATATCGGAGTGTAAATCTTTTACAGATGCAGAGACTGCTTTTCTTACTAGGGAAGCAGGGAAGAGGGCAAGACTCAATGTGGAGATGGAGTATTTCCACCAGGAAGGCTTGGCTTGTTCTCATTATGAGGAAGTCTGGCTGTTGCAGGAGTCTTTATGGTATGATTTTGCTTTTTAAAAAGCAATGAAAGGTGCCTATAGTCTGCAACAAGTGACTTTTTATTCTTACTAATGGAAAGAAATAAGAAACCCAAACTAGCCCACCTTGGTCAAAAAAGGTCAAATCATCCCAAAGCCTAGAATGAAGTAGGGATCAAAAAGAGAGTGAGAAACATTTATCTTTAGATGCTGGGATTGTGCCGGAAGTAAATCAGTCTTCTCTTCCCTTTACTCCTTCATCTTCAGCTCCTCTTCATAGTTAAAACTGCCATATAATTCTTAAGCCTTACTAGAAACCAAATCTTTCTGTATTAAGAAAGGAACAGTGCATGGCACTCGACACAAACTAAGAAACTGAGTTGTTTCGTATCAGATCTAGACACAGTAAAGTGACTACATACTATGGGCTGCAGAGACCAGACTTTGAGAGGACATTGGATGGGAGTATTTCTTTGTGGAAGACATAACTTTTCCTCTGAGAGCTGTTTGCAGTATCTGGCACAGTTACAGAAGAGGAACAATCTCAGTGACACCTCACACCTTATCTGTTGAAAGAGTGGTATGTCTACACTACAAATTAAAACCTGCGGTGCCATGTCTCAGAGTCCAGGTCAATTGATTCAGGAGGCTCGGGCTGCAGAGCTAAAATAGCAGTGTAGACATTTGCACTCAGGCTGGAGCCTGGCCTCCAAGACCCACCCCCTCACCTGCATTCAGAGCCTTGGGGTTCCAGCCCAAGTAGGAAAGTCTACAGTGATATTTTTAGCCCTGCAGCTCCACTCTGAGCCATCTCAGCCCCACAAGTTTTTCTTTGCAGCATAGACATACCCACTGACAGAACTGTTTCAAGGAACAACACCCTTTGACCGTACAACTGGGGAGCTTATGGTGCTGATACCAAAGGGTTAAAGTTAAGCATTACAAAGTTAAGAGTGAGTGACAGAAAGCCAGAGTGGGAAAGGAAGCATGCAGTTGTCATGGGAGGTTCAGATAAAGTTTTAATTAACTGGCAACTGTTAGAGTGCTTAGAAATTTGGTGTAGTTAGAAAACAGAGGCCTTTACAAGTGACAGAAGAAAGTTGTTATATATTGGGAAAGAGTTACAAGCTACAGAGTAACCTATTGGGCATGTCCATTGATATAAAGAACACGCAAATGCATGCATCCAGTAACAAGATCTCTCAAATGGGGATTTGACACCCTCAGAGTCTGAAAGAACTTACCAAGAGGCTTCAAGGTTTCAGAGAGAGATAAAGAGAGAGAACACTTATATGAAGATTTCTCTGTTACAGAATTCATCCCCATCCAACATTGCTAAACAATTCTTGCCAGGGCTGGCTTTTATCCATCGATCTGAAAGATGCTTCTGAAGAGTCATTTTCTTTTTAGTAGCCTTTCATGCAACCTGGTAGTGTTCTGAGTAGCAGGACTGGATTGTAGCTTTTTTTTTTTTTTTAATTGCCAGAAAATATTCCCCTAGTCGTTCCCGGCAAAGAATTCTCCTTTGCGGCAAGTTGACATTTTACAAAAGCACCAAACACCAGCCCTGAAGTAAAGTCCCCTACTACCTGAACCCTCACATTCAGAAGACTGGAAGGGGATGCAACTTCTGCATCATGGAAATGGAACCAGTGCAGACCTTTGGTGCCAAGCAGTTCGAAAGCCATTGCACTAACAAAGATAAATACTTGGAGTGTGCACTCACTGAGAAGCCCAGAACAACAGAATAGAAAAGTTTTGCGTTGCTCTGTACTTGTGTGCAGAGTCAGAAGGTGGATTATTCTTATATCATATTGGAGATGGTACTGTTCCCATAAGCATTTTGAAATTTTTAAGCTCTGACTTTGGACTCATTAGTACCCAAGAGACATTCATTGTCAAATCCTGTTCAGCCAACACCATCTTTTTAACAGGTCTGTTTTACTAGGGAAAGAGAATGAAGAAATGATAGTGAATAACTTCTCCTTGTGACAGTCCATTTCAAGAGGCATTTTAGAACACCCACGGCAATTAAAAAAAATCAGACATTAAAAGCCCATTAGTTAAGTTGGTTTTACATGGTGAAGACAGGAAGAACCTATGAGAAGTCAGAACAGTGCATACCTGTCTGAGGGGCTCATCCTCCTTTCATGGAAACTCAGCTGTACAGTGACTTCTGCCTTCAATCACTGACCCCGACTATGATAAGATACAGCAAGATTTGGGCCTGCTTCTCCAAAGAGAAAGCATAACAGCCAACGGACAGGAATGAAACAAGGGGAATAACTGACTGTGCATAGCAGGTCACCTTCAAAGCACTGTCTACCTTTCGGGGCATCACCCCCATTTTTAGATGGGGAAAACTGGAAGAGTAGCATTAAAATTAGTTGCCCAAGGAAGTCAGAACTGGGACTATAATTCATGAAGTCCTACCTCTAATAATACTATGCCCTGCCCTCAGTAAGCCAGCAGACAGTTGACCAGCGTATAAGTCGGTACACCCGAGTTTTATTCCTGGCTCTGCTGGGGAGCACTGGGAAAGCTAGTTAAAGCACAATGGCTCAGTTTCCCAATCTGTAAACTGGAGATCAAAATATTAAGATACTTTGAGATCTACAGTGCACACAGTTATACTCCAAACATTCTTATTAAGCTATTTCCCTGATTAAAGAAAAACAAAACAGCATTCGTATAAGTAGAATAATCTGTGCCTCACAGGGTTGAGAGAATCATGCAATACAAATTTCCAATAATTTTCAGACAGCTAAAAGAGTGCAGAAGGTTTGAAGCAGATCTGACTAGGTTTCTGTGAATGGTTTGGTTTTTTCCTAGCCTTATTTCAAAAAGTTTTTTGGATTTATAATATTAGTCTTTGTTCTGAAGACACCAACTTCCCAGCCACAATAATCTTGGTCTCATCTCCCATTTCTTCATGTCAGCTAATGAAGAATTTTACATGTTTCTGATAGTCATGTTTAATGTATTTTAAAAGGCAGAACACTATGGAAATAAGGCAAGTCCTAAAAGTTACATCATCCACCTACTCTTCATACAGATTTTTCTATTCTGCTTCTCTTGCTTAGAATCATAGAATCTCAGGGTTGGAAGGGACCTCAGGAGGTCATTTAGTCCAACCCCCTGCTCAAAGCAGGACCAAACCCAACTAAATCATCCCAGCCAGGGCTTTGTCAAGCCTGACTTTAAAAACCTCTAAGGAAGGAGATTCCACCACCTCCCTAGGTAACCCATTCCAGTTCTTCACCACCCTACTAGTGAGAAAGTTTTTCCTAATGTCCAACCTAAACCTCCCCCTCTGCAACTTGAGACCATTACTCCTTGTTCTGTCATCTTCTACCACTGAGAACAGTCTAGATCCACCCTCTTTGGAACCCCCTTTCAGGTAGTTGAAAGCAGCTATCAAATCCCCCCTCATTCTTCTCTTCTGCAGACTAAACAATCCCAGTTCCCTCAGCCTCTCCTCATAAGTCATGTGCTCCAGCTCCCTAATCATTTTTGTTGCCCTCCGCTGGACTCTCTCCAATTTATCCACATCCTTCTTGTAGTGTGGGGCCCAAAACTGGACACAGTACTCCAAATGAGGCCTCACAAGTGCTGAACAGAGGGGAATGATCACATCCCTCGATCTGCTGGAAATGCCCCTACTTATACAACCCAAAATGCCATTAGCCTTCTTGGCAACAAGGGCACACTTAACTCATATTCAGCTTTTCGTCCACCGTAACCCCTAGGTCCTTTTCTGCAGAACTGCTGCCCAGCCATTCAGTCCCTAGTCTGTAGCAGTGCATGGGATTCTTGCAGTGCCGTGGGCCCTTGGCCTTTTATAACTTCCCGTTGGGGAAAATAACTGAATAAGGTACATTGCTTTAGGACACAATAATCCCCCCCATTTATTTTTTTAAACAAATGCTATTTTGCCCCCTTGCCTCCCCATCTACTTCTCTCTGCCCAGAGTAGCTAATCAGAAAATCATCCAGGAGTGCTGTGCTCGGATCAAGACAAAAATACCTAAACACTACTTTCCAACAGCAAGTAATAGAAGAATCACCAATAGGTAACCTGGAATCTCATTTATTATTCATATTAAAGGAGCATCGGGAAAGCCCAACCAAGACTGGAGTTCCATTGTCCTAGGTACTGTACAGACAGCATAAAAGGCAGTTCTCCTGCCTTGAAGAATTTATGTTATAAATATTTGAGACAAAGGTGCTAGAAGTAGAATTATCCCTACTTTACAGGTGGGGAACTGAGGAATAGCGAGAGTAAGTGACTCACTCAAGGTCACAGAGGATGCCTAGCAGCTGTCAATTAAACCCATATGTTCTGAAAGCTCATTCAGTGCCTCAACTACAAGCTCAACTCATGAGATAATAGTTGTTAGAGCTGGAGACTTACTAGCTCACACCACCCATTGTTCTCAAAAGTGCAGAATACAGAGTTAATATACAGAATTAAATATTACTTCCTCAAGACACTAGATCTTAGCTATTCTAATGCAAGACCATCCTCACCCTTTTTGTATTTGCCACACATACGCAGGCACAGAAAATGAACACAGTATCTCAGCAAATGCCTGGCACTTTTACAGTGATTTATATTTTCGAAGCATGCTATAAACATGTCTTAATAATGCTGTGAGGTAGGTCATTATTATGCCTATTTTACAGATAGGAAATCTTGGAAAATAAACATATGGCAAACTGGGAGTACCACCTTTGACTCCAAGTCCTGTGCTTTAACTGAGAGACAATGCTGTCAACAGACATCTTAAACAGAAAGAGTCCATGTTGCCTTCTGTACCTTTGGAGTGGAAAAAGCTCATTGGAAAATATTTTTCCAGCAACCTAACAGAGTTCAAACAGACAAATTATTATAAAGCTTGGCTTTAGCGTTTTACAACTGAAGTGCCTTATCAATTATGAAAACAAATTCCAACACACTATATAAGACGTGTGTGGCCATTTAATCCAAAGCATAATTATATAATGCATTGCAGAGAGTACAGGCATTTTAAATGCACACATTAAGTGTCACTTAACATTCCAATCTTGTACGGGAAGCATTTGGCACGTATAATGTTCTCCCACTAACATTTGTGCCTTAATTTTACCAGAAGAGAAACATCCAATAACTCATTTATTTAGCATTTCAAACATCACAATATTGCCAAGCATTTTACAAAGTAGAGTAGCTGGCAGCTAACAGGGACCCAATATGGGAGACCTTTGTCAAAAAGTCATGTTATTTTGAGGGTGGACTACTGTTTAGATAAAACATCTCTTCTTCCTTCTTGTGGGATGCAAGAGGCTATAAAGCCAACTTGCTGTGTTTGAATGGGTGTGGAAAGGTGATACAGGAAGTTGACCACAGAGGATGCAGTGGAGGAATGTGTGAAGTGATCTACATTTAAGCTGTACATGTCCACAACAGAAGCTCAGGACTTTTTAAAAATAAACAAAACACCACACACTAGCAGCAGATCTGGAAGCTACCAAGGACCTCCGAGGGGCCATCCCCAGCCACCTGTTTTGATTTAAAAAGTACACAGTTAAAGGAAGCAGGAGCTAGATCACAGAGCATTCCCAAAGTTGTCAGGAATGCTTTATGAAGCCTTAGGTATTCCAGGCACTAAGCTCTCTGCCTCAGCATCAGCATTTACCCCTGTATGAGAACAAACAAGAAAGGACAGATTTTGGAGTTCAGTCAGATGACAAGGGGCGGAAGAAGGACTATAGCAGCCTTGGATCTACCAAGACTGTGGGGCCCACACATGGCTGAAAACATGCACTGTATGCACTAGTGAAGTCAGAGTTAAATGACTCCGAGTCACTACCTGCAAGCCACCCATTCTCCCAAGTCACACAATGTGACCTGAAAAGAGACTATGAGAATGCGATGCCAGCTGCAGATCCAGGCAGCTATCAGCTGTGCTCTATGCTACCTACTGCTTGATTGTTGCTGTTTGGGGCCCTAGACCCCAAATTTCTTGTCCTAGTCCTCCCACAATGACAGCACTATCACTTTCTGAAGCTCGGACATTGAACTTCATCTCAAAGTTGGCCACACAATATATGTTGCTCCCTGAAAAGGGGTGGATGTAGGAATGGATCTTCAATAGTATCCACCAATTGATACCCTAAATTCAGCATTCACAGCATCAGTCCAAGGGGAAAAAAACAAAACCATCCAGTGACAAGACCTATTAGGATGCAGGAAGGAGCAATATATCTGGCAGACAGAAAAGCAGCATCTTTAATCTATGTGCTGCATGGTGAGTTCCTGGCAGATAGCAATTCATGGCAGCTGCACCTACAAATGGGACAGAGACAATCTTATTTGTGACTGCGCAAACACAGAATACCTCATCAACATTGCCAACAATCATATCCAGGTGGTATCTGTCATCCACTTTGCCACTGGAAGCAATTAACTAAACCTAGACTTGGATATCTAACATTGCTGTGTCTAAACCATACGAAACCAGTTTTTCCTGGAATCAAGATGCCCACAGTGATATATGCAAGTTTGCAGTTGCACAGATTTGAGGAAGTGGCAGAACACCCTGATTATTGCAATCAACATGCAGAATAATAGTTTTAAATTGTCAGTGCTCAATTACTTACACAGTGCTTCCCCCCACCCCAAGGGCTTCAGAGCTCTTCATATGCTATGAAAACAGGCACTACTGAAATGCAGCCACTTCTGGTTGGAGGGCAGCAGACAGGTGCTCAACTAGCACACAGCACATTGCACAGGAACGGGAGAGAGGAAAGTTGGCAGTACCTATAATGAAAACCACATTGGGATCTTTAACATCTGTGCTGAGCACATAGTTAAAGTGCTATGTAAAAGAGAGAGAGTTAACTGCAAGAAAAAACAAACTGACCCTCCTAGGATTTGAACGCTTGGTTCTAGGAAATCTGGATATTTCAACATGACAGTTAAGCCACCCCCTTCAGTTGGTACTCACTGAGCAGTGATTAGTGGTCACCAGACAAACATTCAAAATTAATATAAGTGCACACACTAAATGTATAGGTATTTACTAACTACAATAATTGAACAGTACATATATAATATTGAGTGAGGACTTTCCAAAATGTATGAAAAGACGGTTACTCACCGTAGTAACTGCTGTTCTTCGAGATGTGTTGCTCCTATCCATTCCAGTTAGGTGTGCGCGCCGCGTGTGCACGGCTCTTGGGAAGATTTTTACCCTAGCAACTCCGACGGGCCGGCTGGGCGCCCCCTGGAGTGGCGCCGCTATAGCGCAGGATATATACCCCAGCCGGCCCGTCCGCTCCTCAGTTCCTTCTTGCCGGCTACTCCGACAGTGGGGAAGGAGGGCGGGTCTGGAATGGATAGGAGCAACACATCTCGAAGAACAACAGTTACTACGGTGAGTAACCGTCTTTTCTTCTTCGAGTGATTGCTCCTATGCATTCCAGTTAGGTGATTCCCAAGCCTTACGTAAGCGGTGGGGTCGGAGTTAGATGTTGCAGAACGCAACCGCTAAGCCAGAGGCTGCAACAGCTCTGGACTCCCGGACCAATGAGGCAAAGGTGTGGACCGAGGACCAGGTAGGTGTACAACACATCCCCCGAAAGGGAATGCGAGCCAGGAAGGCAGCTGAGAAGCGTGAGCCCTGGCGGAATGTGCAGCAAGGTGGCTCTATGGCACATGGGCCGAAACAGAAGAGGTGCAGATGCACAACGTCATTGAAGATGAAATCCTCTAGGAGGAGACAGGTAAGCCCTTCGTCCGGTATGCCGGTACGATGAAGGGTTTGGGGGGCGTTACGAGAGGGCTCAGTCCGCTAGATATAGATTGCGGACGCCCTGCAGATGTCGAAGGAGGGCAACCGTTGCTCTCCTTGCACAGAGAGTGGCTTCGGAAAGAAGACCGGAAGGAAGATATCCTGGTGGATATAAAAGGCCGACACCTCCTTGGGGAGGCAGGTCGGACATGGTAATAACTGCCCTTGTCCTTGAGGAACACAGTATACCTTGGGCCTATTGTGAGAGTCTGAAGCTCGGAGACTCGTGTGGCCGCAGGAAAGACTACAGGAAACTGCCTTGCAGGACAGTTATATCAATGAGCATGGATATAACTTCTGGAAAACAGAATAGATAAAGACGGGAGGAAACCACCACTTGTGAGACAGGAAGGATCTGCTGAGACGATCCGCCAGCTGAATCGCCTGGTACACAAGGCAGACTGCTCTCAGCTCTCGGACATTGATGTGTAAGGCCAGCTCTTGCGCTGACCGAAGGCCGTGAGTGCGAAACTACACCAGGTGCGCACCCAGCCGAGAGATGGGCTGTCTGTCACGAGGGACCCCGAGGGGTGAGTGAAACAGCATCCCCGGATACACCGGGGAGGACGCCGACTCCCGGTCGAGGGAGCCTAGGCTGCTCGGTGGAAACGAGACAACCACGAGTATGCCATCTCTGCCCGGGTGGCACCCCCAGGTGAGCCACGATTGAAGTGAACAGAGGCAAAGCCTGGTATGTTTAGTTGCAAACGTGTAGACAGCCATGTGACTCAGGAAAACGAGGCAAGAGCGAGCCCAAGTTGGCGGGAAGGTCTGTAGACCTTGTACAATTGTTACCCTCGCCTGAAACCAAGGCTGAGGAAAGCAGGCTCTGGCGAGTCTGGAGTCCAGAACGGCCCCAATGAATTCCCTTCCCTATATGGGAATCAGAGTGGATTTTACTATTGATCATCGGCCTAGACACAGGAAAAGGTTCGTGTTGATGCCCACATGACTGGTACTTTGGGCCCGGGGGTTCTTCGAATGAGCCACTCGTCTAGACACGGAGAACGTGTATCAGACGGTGGCGAAGAAAGGCGGCGATTACAGCCATGCACCTTGAATACCCCTGGGCTGTATAGAGGCCAACCGGGAGGGCCGTATACTGGGAATAACGATGGTAGGCCCCAAACCGAGGGTACCTTCTGTGTGGAAGAGAAATGGCAACGTGAAAAACACGCGCCCTTCATATCGAGGGCAAGATCTGTATAGCGTGCCGCAGCTGCGAGGGAAGGCTCGATAACTGGAGTCCTGAAACGCACCGCGTGGCAACACCCGAGGCCAGAGTCATGGCAGCGGAGTCAGCTGCGTCCAACGAGGCCTGGAGGGAAGCTCTCTCCAGCTCCGTCCTTTGCTGCAGGAGGGCATCGAACTCTTGACGGGAGCTCCAAAGAACCGACTCTGTAAATTTGCCCACCGCCACCCACAGTAGCGGATAACCAGGGCTACACGAAGTTGCAGGGCCCCCTCCGGGTACATCTTATGGCCCAGTAAGACCACACGCCCAGCCTCTTTGGATTTAGGGGCTGGTCGCATTTCGATTAGAGAAGGGCCAGAGGGGTATGTTCCTGCCCCCGCCTCATCTGGGGAGGAGGAAGAAGGCAGGCCCGGGACAAGCGGGTCCTGTGTGGGCTCGAGCTCCTGGACGACCTCCTGATCCGGTGGGATCTGGGAGCCCGGTGCCGAACCGGGGGTTGCTCTGTACCGGTCAGACGGGGACGACTAATTGTCACCTCTGGCACCCAGAGCTCGGAGGGAACGGAGCGAGATGGGATCACCGGTACGCCTCTGGCGTGGTAGTACACCCACGGCATCCAGAATGACCACTGATAGGTCTCCTCGAAGACTCTGGAGGGCACATCGGAAAACAGAGTGCTACGCATATGAAGTGTCCGCACGGGACGACACTGATGCGTGGCTGGATGGCCCTGGAGGAGCTGAAAGCTCTTGGTAGAGTCTCCGTCTGTAACTGACGTCGCTCGATGCGGCACCGGGGATCGGTACCGGTAGACAGACTAGTACCGAGAACGGGACCTGCCACCGAAGCTGTGCCGGGCGGTCGACCGAGGGCGGTGCCTGAGGCTTGATCGGAGCTGAGTGTCCCGGACCGGCGAACGGGATGCTGACCGGTGCCGCGAGCACTACTGGTACCAACAGGGAGAACGGCGCCGAGACCTAGATCGGTGACGGGACCGAGAACATCTGCAGAACCGCGACCCTGAACGGTGCCGCTGTGCGGTGCCGAGGTAGGGTGGTCTGATCAAGGCAGGCTCGCCCATCGATGATGTAACCCCCACCGGCGGTGCCGGGGGTTGAGGCAGCGTAGATGCTGTCGTTGCAATCAGCCCCCTCGCCGTGGACACTGTCTCCGGCGTGGAGGGAATAGTGAGCTCGACCATAGCTGGCACCCCGGATGCAGCTTCATAGTGAGCTCGACCACGGTCCATACCGGGGAGTGTTCGAGCACCGGACTCGACGGCTTTTGCCTGGCCGGAGTTAATGGTGCGGGCATTGTCGGTGCCGCGGTAGACATCGGTGCCGGGCGATCCGACGGAGCATAGCGCTCAGCTGCGGAGCAGGCGGCTCGGACGCAGCTTCAGGGCGAGCTCGACCACGGTCCGTACCGGGGAGCTTTCCGGCACCGGACTCGACGGCTCTTGCCTGGCCGGAGTGAAAGGTGCGGATATTGTCGGTGCCACGGCAGACATCGGTGCCGGGCGATCCGACGGAGCATAGCGCTCGGCTGCAGAGCAGGCGGCTCGGACGCAGCTTCCGGGCGAGCTCGACCACGGTGCGTACCGGGGAGCTTTCCAGCACCAGACTCGACGGCTCTTGCCTGGCCGGAGTAACTCTTCATCCTCCAGGAGAGAGGTCCATGCCGAGGGTACGTCGGAGTCAGCGACGGTGGTGCCAGGAGGCCTTGGCGGCACCAGTGGTCCGGTGCCGAGGGAGCGCGCCGTGAAAACTAACTAGCGCTTGGCGCCGAGAGCGGAGGAGCAAGAGCTGCCTCCCTCAGGAGCTGTTTAAAACAAAAGCCCCGCTCCCCTTTGTTCACTGATTAAGGGCCTCACAAATGCGGCACTTATCTGGGAGGTAAGATCCCTCGAGGCACTTAGGAGAAGATCTCTTGTCGGCAGCGGCTTGTGGCCGGCCGAGCATTAGAAAACCCTGTGGACCGGGCATCGGACCCGGCACCGAGTGAGGGGAAGGGGATAAACCCTGACCCCTGTAAAATAAATACACTATACTATTCTACAAACAAACAGAGTTAACTACAACTATAAACAGAACGAGAGAAAACTACGAGTAGCTAGGGAAGTGGAGGTCAGCTGAGCTGTGCTCCACTGTTCCAACTGGCCGTCACGGGCGGAAAGAAGGAACTGAGGAGCGGACGGGCTGGCTGGGGTATATATCCTGCGCTATAGCGGCGCCACTCCAGGGGGCGCCCAGCCGGCCCGCCGGAGTTGCTAGGGTAAAAATCTTCCGAAGAGCCGTGCACGCGCGGCGTGCACACCTAACTGGAATGCATAGGAGCAATCACTCGAAGAAGAACAAAGTGTGTCCCACATACTAGAGGAGAGGGGGGTATTCAGCTAAATCTTTGCCCATGGGGAACATACAAGTGATTTCTGTGGGGTCTAGATTTCTGTCCAGTCAGCACTTCCTGTATTCATCAGATGAAGTTTAAACTTCATGGCTCCGAAATTAAATGGTGTGTGTCAGTCTGGGCAAAGCAGGACCAGTTAACCTGAGGAGAAACTAATCCACACACAGGAGACTGCAGAACAGCAACAAGAAATAAATGGACCCGAAGAGCAGGCTGTAACAATCAGATTGCACTCTTTCTCCCCCAATGAGAAAGGCATACCCAACCTGTTGGGAGTGCCTGGGTACCGTACGGGCAGGCATTCACAGAGACAGTGCAACGAGTATCTGACTGTGGTATTCTCAGCTAAAGCAAGCAGGTGAAGACATGCTGGAAGTGCTTTCCCCTACTTTAATTGCATTCAGCTATTTTCAGGAAATTCCTTTCAAGTTCAGGGAAAGGAGAAAGATTTACTAGTGCACATAATCTTTTCCAAAAGCACCTTGGTAAACAGAAATCTTGAAAACTAAGCAATGGTAACCTGTTAAAAAACAAACAAACCTCTTACATTGCCAAGTAGTTTCCTTGAACAGGTATTGTCCTCACCAAAAGGAGGATCCTTGATTTATGAACAACAAGGATGGGAAGAGTTTATTCATTTAATAGATACATCTTTTTAATAAGCAGCTTTCTACTGCATTACCGTTTTTGCTACTCAGGAAGTGTTTCCCCCAACCCTGCCTTAAAAAGCCGTACCTACTGAGAAAAGGCTTTAAGTGGGCAGTTTTGTAGATTTGTTAGCTTCTGATGGGTAGTTCACTCAATGCAGGTTTCCATACAGTCCATACCTGAACTACCCAGTAGTATTTAAGAACCCTGATTCCAATGGACCTATTTGTTTTGATATAGTTTAGAATTAGGGTTCTACTGAAGATGTGCCCATCACGGCCCAGTAACCTGCAACCACTACTGCCAACCAATATATGAAAGGCTGCATAAAGATGGGTGACCTGCCCAGACATTACTGAGGATGTGACATTGGGACAGAGAATACAAAGTCTCCATCACAATGGATGCCGTAAGTGAATTTGACAAAAGGCTGACGGAACAAGCTGCACCAACAAAACAAAATGTTGCAGGCAGGATCTAATGAGCAAAGCAATCAGACCCATCAGCAGAATGCTTCACAGGACAAGCAGACCCTCTCCAGGCAATCAAAGAGATGCCATTAATTCCTCTGGGGATAAGACTTCAACACCACCATCAGGCCTCCAGGTTCAGGTAACTCCTTTAGACACAATCCTAGTGTTTTCCTGCAAGTCCTTTATGTTGGGCTGACCAGAGAGAGTTTTAACTTAAAATGGAGAGACAATTATGGTTCTAGGAAACAGAGGCCCGAATTCTGACGGCAGCTGCCTCTCGGGGGAGTGAGGGAGAAGCAAGCAGTAAAGTTTAACATCAGCAAGTCTTAATTCCACATCAGTTATTTTTAAAGCAAATAACTATTTGAGACTTCCTGGCAGCCAAACTTGGGAGAAGAACTGTTAAATATAGGAGGAAAAAAGGCAAAAATTCTATTTGCATATTAAACAGGAAAACCCAGCGCTATTTAAGAAAAACACCTCAGAGCATTAGAGCAAGTGACCCAGCTCAACTCCTTCTGAGAAAAGAAACCAGAATGGATGAAAGGAAAAATCTGAGAGTAGCTTTATGCTGTTAGTATAACCAGGAAAAATTTGGGGTGAGCTCATAGATTAAAAAAAAGTTTTTTTTTCCTGTAAGATGTCAATACGGAGAATTATTTCTTTCCTTTTAAAAATCAAGCCAAAAGAAACAGGTTTTGCATAAATGAAAGTGAAGTTTGTTTCCGAGCCAAGTTGTCACCCAGCCCAGTTTCCACCACTGAGGCAAAACTTCCCTTTTAAAAGGCACCGATTCTCTCCTCTAGGAGTGGCGGGGGCTATGGAGTCTGACAAACCACATAGAAGCAAATCAGCACTGAGTTTGAAAATTAAGATTAGAGGCATTCAGCTGGACACTTACTGAATTACTCAAGGAGAAGCCAGGCTGTTAATGCTCAGTTCTGAACACTCCTGGGCAATGACCAATCACACTGAGAAAGTTCAGGGATTCTGGGAGCGATTTGGTTCCTTTCTTCAGAGACTGTTTCAATCTGTAGCCCAACCAAGAAAGCGATTCTGCTCCGGTTTAATCACAAACCGCCCTCCCCCGACCGTTGTGCATATTTTAAATGTGCACATTGTAGTTAAGGAGATTCACACCCTTGCAGATGGAATTGAAAGCATTTACTCCTGGAATTTTCCTCCTGTGCATGCCCTTTTTGCTTGGAGACAAAAAGTGGTCAACTCCTAAACCTCCTACCTTCACGTTAAATTCCAGTACATACAAAGCCCTGAGACATGTCTGACCCCCTGCAAGAAATCCATCCAGTGACTTTTTTCCAGAGTATAAGGAGGAGGGAGAGAGGTGTTATGACTTGTTCCACTGGGGAATTTCAAGAGTTTCATTTTATCTTTCCTCAGCATTTAAGCCAGTCAAAAGGCTAAAAATATGGCTTATAGTTTTAACCAACCCTCCGTTTCTCATTTAAGATACACATTTACTCCATCATTCTCACTTGTAGAGTAATTTACTTACAATACTCCAGTGTCACAATATATCACTCTCAGTCAGCTTAAAGAACTTAATCCTATTGCACTTTACGCGCAAGACACACAGAATGGAAAGGAAACATTTGCAATCTCCTACAAGGCAGGCACATGGGGCTGGTTTTAAGCAAAAGCAAGACAAGCAGCTGTCTGGGGCTCCTCCATCCCTGGCAAGCTCTTCACTTCCAGAGGTAGGACTGGCAGTAGAGGGACAACCCCACTATCAGATTCCTTCACCCCTCTGCTCCAGCATCAGGACTGAAAGGGGAGGGAACTCATTGCTCTATCCTGAAATCTAAGGGCCCACTCTTATTTGAGGGTCCATAAATTGCAAGGCCAATGCTGTATTTAGGCCTTGCCTGCCTGGGAGATTTATTTTGCCCTACCTTTAGTTTGTGCAAATTTAAAAGAGACCTGAGTCCACACAATGCAGTTCTTAAAGCATATTAACTGGCCACTTAATACTGATCAATAATCTACTTCAAAAGTGGATTTAGTTAATTGGCGGTTGAATTAGTGTAGACTAATGTTCATGAGGACGTATCTCTAGCTTCGCATTAACTTGGCAGTGCTCCAATCGCCATCCCACAGTGCTTTGCAATATACCAGGACCAAACTACGCTTAACTGTGCGCCCTCCACCACTCTGAGTTGTAATGCCCAATATCACCTCCCTGTTTAAATGCTGGTGCAAAGCCAGGATTGGTCCATCAGAAACTATCATACAAGACATTCAAAGGGAACAAAAGCCAACACACCAGATGCAGTACCAGACAAAGTTGTCTGGCACAAGAGCATACCACACCACTAGTACCCAAGTATCTGATAGAGAGAGGAAGTCCCCCCATAGCACAGAGTATAGGGAAAGCAGGGGACTAAAGAAGATCCAGAGAGCTGAAATAAAGGTGTAGATTTGTAGCATGTCCTAAACCAATGAGCAATTGTGGCAGCCTCAAGAAGAAATTCCATCAAAGACGATTACGCAAGAAAGCCCTGCATGAACCTGGTACTGAGAGTGGTTTCACCCAGCTGGACCATAACTAACAAGCAGTAACCAGGGGCAAGAGGGATCTTCTCAAGGGCCCATATTATTAATAGCTTTATACACTACTAGACAGGCAACTGATCTTTGGTTCACTGGCAGGCAATTCAGCTATTTGTATTACAGTGACCACAACCGGTCCCACTGTGCAAAGACATAGCAAGACAATCCCTGCCCCAAAGACCTTCCAATCTCCAGGTCTATTTTCCCTTACAGAGCACTAGCTCTGGACCAAGAAAGCTGACTGACCTATACAGGCTGCAACTACACCAAGAGAGTAACTAACATGCTTTAGAAAAGCCAACATTTTAACAAATGCAGCTATACTACATAACTAATCTTGCAGTAGTTGAACAATTTTGGCTCCTTGCTTTACAACACTGAGGAGTTTAAAGTACACCAGAATCACGTCCTCCACTATTGAAACACAGCCACCTCTGGACTCGAGCGCAGCTGCTCTTCAACAGCCTACAGCAGCTCTGCACAAGTTAGGGCAGCAAAATTGTATCTAACTGAGGCATCAGCAAATAAAATCTACAAGACCACAAAAGGTAGTGATCCATTATAAAATTTACTTTTCCTCAGCCTCCCGCCCCTACTCAATCTCAGACAAAGTTTCTGAGGATTATGCAGCCTGGGCCACTGGCTTGAGAAATCTGACAATCACATGCTTAGCCACCAAGACTGCAGGTTTCTGCTACAAATGAACAAAATAAATAGGCTTTTTTTCTTCTAGATCCACTAGCCCCAAGTTAAGTCCCCATTATGGAAAGGACAGCCCTGCTTTTATCAGTGGCCCCCCGGCAGTAGAAATGCATTTCTCTCAACTTCATATGTGGGGGGGTGAGGTCTGAGAGGGGAGGAGTCTGCTTTTACCTAGAGCATTACGTAACAGAAGAGACAGCAAAGGATGGGGTCATTTGTGCACATTACGCTACATCAAAGAACAGCTCTGAGCAGAAGGCAAAATAAAAAGCCAGAGGAAAACATCAGGCCTGCTTTGAGTGCACACGTGGCTTTTTATTCCTAAAACCATTACAGCCACTCGCTCAGCAACCCGCTCACATTATTGGAGCATTTCCAGCTGATTAGACCCAACGAAGCAGCTGAGTTCACACACTTCATGGGCTCTACACACTGATGTAGATTGCAGGGGGGGTGGAAGGACACAAGCACCACATCTGAACAGAGCTTCTCCAGGAAAGTGCAATAGATTCAAATCTCAGTGCAGATAAGGCCAAATGGTCAGCACTCAGCGACTGGTGCTGTACAGGGGCGTGCAACCTACTGGAGCCCTGCAATCACAGAGGAAAAGTCTGTGGAGCCAAAGACCCTATTAAGGATTTCCATGTGAATTTGCCTCCTCCAAGCAGCACCCTCTGCAAGCTGCCCCACAAAGCAGCATGCTGGCAGGGCAGGGGTAGTGAGAGAAAGGGAAGCTAGCAGTTTTTAAATGGGGTTGCTTGTTGATGTTCCAGTCACAGGTCCTTGGATCCCACACTCCTTCAGCTCGCCAGTAGACTTATGTCTGGAGACTTCATCCCTTAGAACACTGCCAATTAAAGTCTCACGATTTAGCCAAAAGATGGAGGTAGAAGGAACACTGCTCAAGAAAGTGCTGAGGAGAGGGGAAAAGGAGAGGGAAGAAATCTTGGCTTCTGTATTTTAAAAAGGAGACAACTTCATCTAATGCACAGGAATGGAGTCAGGAATGGAGTCAGGACAGTCTCACCTACTGACTCACTGTGTGACAAGCAATACTTTCAAACCTGAGTGCCTAAAATTTCAATACCAACTTTGGCTACTCAGCCCCTATGGGAGGGTGCGGGACCACAAGCCATTCATTTAGGTTCCCTAAACTTATGCACCCAAGTTTGAGAAGGCTGGCTTTATCCTTGATTTGGAAGATAGGGAAACAGAGGGTCACACCTTCCTACTCAGAGTTTGGCCAACATTTGCAAAGTGCTTAGAGATCCTCAAAGAAGGGACACAGAGGTGTGAAGTTTTATTAGTACTGCAAGGAACTCTCCCATATTCCACTTAGCATCGGAATGGAGTGTATGTGGAGAGAAGAGAGTGAAATTCTTCTGTGGGCACTACATAAACAGATGCACTGAGGAGTTCATATGCAATACTCCAAAGGTGACATTCATAGGACCCTCTTGATAACTGGAATTGGCACCATCAGTTAAGTCAATACTCCTGGCTCATCATTTGAGTCAAACAAGTTTCCTATTTCAGCTCTGCTGGGAGAAAGATGCATTTAAAGAAACAAATTGCATCAATATAAAAAAAACCAACAGCATACTCTACCCAAGTATCTCACTGGCAAGGTAAGTAGCAGAGATGCTCAACCTTTTCGCTATGATGCAATCAAAGGAAACAACAAACATATGTCAAGACAGCATGTTCTACCAGGCTCTGCTGAAGCAGGAATCTTTTGGTGAAAGGCTGCTCAAGTACCAAACCCAACACCCTTGAAAGTGTGCTCAACACTACCTAAATCTTTAACAAGGGCAGAGCCTTCTAAGGAAGGACTCTCCTTATCTAGGATATTCAGCTTCATAGATACAACTATAGTTCCTCCCTGCCTTAACCAAAAACAGCACTGGTCACACTCTAAGGCAGGGGTTCTCAAACTGGGAGTTGGGACACCTCAGGAGGTCACGAGGTCATTACATGGGTGAGTGGCGAGCTGTCAACCTCCACCCCAAACCCCGCTTGCCTCCAGCATTTATAATGGTGTTAAATACATTAAAGAGGGTGTTTAATGTATTTGGGGGGGGTCGCACTCAGATGTGAAAACTGCGATGTGAAAGGGGTCGTCAGTTAAAAAGTTTGAGACCTACTGCTCTAAGGGCTTGTCTACATTGGCACTTTACAGCACTGCAACTTTCTCGCTCAGGAGTGTGAAAAAACACCCACCCACCCCCCGAGAGCTGCAAGTTTCAGTGCTGTAACGTGAACTGGGCTCCCAGCACTGGTAGCTATGCCCGTCGTGGAGGTGGGTTTTTTTAGCTGTGTCATGACTACACAAGCCATATTAAAGCGCTGCCATGGAAGCACTTTAACGTTGCCAGTGTAGACAAGCCCTAACTTTATCTACAGCCACCAAACTTGCACTGCACTGTCTGTTCCTCCCAATCTCTTTTTGGTGGGGGAATGGATGGTTACTTCCTTCTGCTATACAGAACTACGTAACTTCAAAAGCTCAGCTAGACTATGGCTAGCAGCTACATAGCTGCCCCATGCTGTTTCTGTTGCTATCTACAGCTCATTTGTTCTATTCCCCTTGGCAATCAGCAGCCACACCAAGGTGAAAGTTCAAGGGTAGCAACAATGCCAAGCAGAAGTTGTGCAAAAACCGCTGAAGCCTACAGATCAGCACAGAAGCATGCTACCTAACTCATTACACCATTCATCTGCCCCTAACCCGTGCCCCCTCCCACTCCTGCCAGCCCCCACCAAATGAAACTGATACGCCAATTAAATGTCTTGGGATGGCAGAAAGCACATCACACACAACTAGCTGCCTAGTCTGTGAAACAGAGACATGTTACTTGTCAGATAACGTCAACAATACTGAAAAAACAGT
Source organism: Mauremys mutica (assembly GCF_020497125.1). Taxonomy (NCBI): domain Eukaryota; kingdom Metazoa; phylum Chordata; order Testudines; family Geoemydidae; genus Mauremys; species Mauremys mutica. The sequence continues at coordinate 133,795,296 of NC_059075.1, forward strand.
AGCTTGTTGACTTGTTTAAAAAAAAAAAATCCTACCAGAGACCTAATCGGATTCTCATAAGGCATTTTTGGTAAGAAACCTGGCATCCTCACTGCTTATCAGAAAAGTGACATTTTCACCACCTCTGAAACATAAGGCATCCTCGTTGAGCCTCTGATTAAATGATATGTAGCTGCAGAAAAAGAAATGTGGCTCCAGTTCCTCTATCTCCCTTGCACCAGTACAGATTGCTCATCTGTAGAGCCCTACAAATCTGCAGATAACGGCTTTACATCGGCAGATGCAGATGCCTGGACATATTTGCGGATCGGATGTGGCTACAAATTTTGTATCCACGCAGGGCTCTACTCATATGATTTACCAGCCAGAAAACCTTTTCCCCAACCCTAAAGCAGTCTGTTCAATGACAGCTGACCTTGAATGCTCCATTTGGTTATCATGCCCTGCAGCTTAGGTAAGACAGTCTCTAGTCCATGCCTTGATTTGTAACATTACAAGCCCCTTCGCTTTAGTAACAAAGTGGTTTCTTTTGTTTGTCTGACATCACTGCTTGGGGTCCTCTAAAATTAATGCATGGAACTCTAAGTAACACAGCAGAGTCAGCACCAGGTCATTTCTGAACTGGAAAGGGAAAGAAAGAGGGAAACAGGATGATGCGCAAAGACAGACACTGAGAAACACAAAGAAAATAAGATCAAAATTAGTTTCTCCCCTACCCAAAAGAGCAACTGAAATTAACCATCATTTTCTGCCATTAATCACATTCAGACTACAGAGACCAAAGCCACAGAAAAGGGTTGCCCAATCACCCAAAACATCATATTGCCCTCATTGCATTGCCAAGATCAGTAAGTTCAGGCTTTCAGAAACCCATTAGATTACTAAAACTCTGAACCGCGTGGGTAGTGCTCTCAGTCCTGTCTATGCACTCACTGATAGGGGCTTGCTCCCTTATCTTTGCAAGAGACTCTAAAAAGGTCTCCATTTGGGGAAAGGAGTGGGAAATCAGGTGAAAGGAAGGAATTTTTAGGATGAAAGTTTAAGCTACAGCAAAAGGGTTTGCTTTAGTATCCAAGACTAAACTTAAAGGAACACAGAAGGCTCAAGAATTAAAAGCATGGAGAGGCTACTAATATTAAAATGTTTTGGTAGACCCTATTCTCCGACAAGCATGTAATCTTCCCGCTCTCTGGAATCGATGACAATACGGCCACACAGTGATTAAGCACTGTGTCGCAAACAGTCTATTTTAAGAAGTTAATAATGGCGCAGTAAACAATGAACTATAGGCAATAACTGTCTCAAACCCGGTAGACAAAGAACAGCAAGGGCACAAGAAACGTAACTGGCAACTGTGTGGTACATAGTCATATTAGACAAAGTGACCATTTACCACACAGTGTCCTTTAGAAATAGCTACTTGATGGGTTGCTTAAGTGGGTACCTACAGAATGAGTAGCAGAAACACAGAGCAGATAGAGAGTAAAAAATAAAGTGGATAGAGAAGTTACATAACTACAACTTGGAAGGGGATATTTACATGTGATACAGTATCTTGACCTTGTGCATTAAAATTTGAATACCAGCATAGCACTGAGGAGAACAAATCCTTCTACTTCTGGGACTATATACAGAGAAGGGAAGAAGCAACAAAACTGACTTAGTTAAGGCTTGCAGGACAAAGTCCTAAAAAGGCAGGAAGTGTGTTAACCACTTTGGCTAGCATTAACTATGGCCTAATAATGACATTCAAAAATATATCAGTGGAAAAAAAAGTGGGCAATAAAGTGCATAACCAAAGTGGCTGACGTACTCAATCTGTCTTGAGATAAAGAGAAGCATAGACAAGTAATGACAACTTTACAGACTGCCATTACAAAGAACAGGCAGATTTGGAACATGTGATTTGCACAAAAGTCAGCCAGTCCAGATGCCATGCATTATATTATAGGTTGAGGGAATCAGCTAACCCACTATTTTGGAAGAGTCGTGTAAAACTAAGGTGGTCTTACAAGACTGGAGGAAAAGTATACACCAATCTTTGTAACTGGCACATTTCAGTGCTGTACCTATAAACTTGTATGCGGAGTAAATAATGGAGCAAGTAGTGAGATAGAGGTGGGGTCCTTAGTGCAGATTTCACTGTATACCTATCCTGTGACAATAAGGTTCAGATTAGGGGATGGATTCTGGACCAGGTTGCTCAAATCAGGCTCTGCTTTAGTCCCACCTGCCAGACTTCTTGCTTTGTGTGCTTTCAGAAGGCAGCATTGGCAGGCTTTTCATCTTGGGCTGTTTCACCTTTTCATCTCCTCAGGAACAAGGACGACTATTTTCTTGAGTGAACACACATCAGAAAAACTAACAGTATTGAAAAGCTGCATACCTTAAAGCCCTTAAAACACCTGCCTGCCTATTTGAAAGGGCACATGAACAGCTCAATACAAACCTTTTGGTCTTTTTCTGGACTTGTTAATGCAATACTGCTAGCCACAAGTTAGCTCTGGAGGCAAGACCTAATGAAAAGATATTTCTGAGCCCAACACAGTTTTAATGCATCAGTCCAACATACATGGCACAAATGAATTCTAGAAGTTACCCTAGAAGTTTTGCACTTAAATCCTGTATTCTGTAGTTATGTCAAAGTTGTAACAGCTTACTTTTATATTGCTACTTGGATCCCTAAGCACTTCAACAGCTTAACTGAAGAATCACTTGCCCTCCACCATCCCTGAAAATGCAGTCACTTCTAAGGCAGAAAGCATCAGCTGGTTATCAGCGGACAGCAATGCTACACAGCCCAGGGCCGCCCAGCGGACTCAGGGGCCTTCGGCGGTGGGGGTCCTTCCATTCCGGGTCTTCAGGGCACTTCGGCAGTGGGTCCCGGAGCGAGTGAAGGACCAGCCGCCAAAATGCCACTGAAGACCTGGAGTGGAAGGAGCCCCCGCCACCGAACTGCCTCCGAAGACCTGGAGCGGAAGGAGCCCTCACGGCTGAATTGCCGAAGACCCAGAGCAGAAGCAGCTCTGGGTCTTCGGCAGTGGGTCCTTCATTAGATCCGGGTGTGTTCAGTGGCACTGAAGGACCTGCCACCGAAGACCCGCCGAAGACCCTCTCATGGGGGCCCCTGCAGGGCCCAGGGCCTGAGGCAAATTGCCCCACTTGCCCCCCTTCGGGCAGCCCTGCTACACAGTCTGGGAAAGGAATTAAAGATCAAATCCAACCGAAATTTCAGGGGGAATTTAGGGAGGCAGAAAGCAGTAACCCAAATACAAGTTTGACCCGTACGCTTGTGAAAAACACTTAAGGATGTTTAGTTACCTCAAGCACGCATGTTAAGTCTCATCTGAAAGACACAGCTAATATCTAGTCAATATTGCCTTCAAACACCATCCTAAGGAGCACACAGGTAAGGTTCAGAATTTAAGGCTCACTCCACAGGGTGGGGGGGGGGGGAGAAGAGGACTTGGGTAAGCATGCAATGAGTTTTTCATGCATGATTTTAAAAAGCAACATCAGAGGCAACACCTGTTTAAACAGGTTTCTGCAGGTTAAAGTTTAAAACATCAAATTGGGTTGTTTTTTGGTTTTTAATATATAAACAACCCTAATTCCCACACCCACACTGCTTTTCACCAAATTAATTTTTCATCTGAACCAACGTGACTGATTGCAGATAAAACAAGCAAACAGGCAATTTCCTTCTCAGAGCAGAGAACATCCTGCATAAAGTGGCTTCTTTGAACATGAGAATCCATTCACGTTTAAATAGTGTAACAAGAGAGCACAAGTCAGAAACAGCACTTATAGGAGGAAGAAGCTTTGTGCAATAGAATGACCGTAGAGAGCATCCTAAAAATTACAAGGAGCTGGGAGACTGAACAAAACATTGACTCCAATCTTCCTACTTGCTCATTTTAAATTCTGTTAATCCTTAGTCTTGAAACAGACATTTCCAAATAACTTCCACCCCCTCCATTGCAAATCCACACATGGAAGTCATAAGAATGGCCATACCTTGGGTCAGACCAAAAGTCTATCCAGCCCAGTATCCTGTCTTCCGACAGTGGCCAATGCCAAGTGCCCCAGAGGGAATGAACAGAATAGGTAATCATCAAGTGACCCATCCCGTCGCCCATTTCCAGCTTCCGGCAAACAGAGGCTAGGGACACCATCCCTGCCCATCCTGGCTAATAACCATTGATGGACCTATCCTCCATGAATTCATCTAGTCAAAGGCCAGAGAAAGCAGTTATCTGAAAGTACTGCACCCTTTTGGATCCATTTTGTGTACCTGAGCCAATTCACAGTAGCAGAGAAAGATCGTAGTGGATCTAACTCAAAAAGGGGGTAAGCAAGTGCTACCCAACCTTCCTTGAGGAGTCTTAAGAGGAACTGGAGCACTGTACTTAACATACAGCATTGGGGGGTTGATCTTCTTACTGTTTCATAAGTCTGCCACTTAACTGTCCTCTTTATGCTGCGACCTCTACTGCTGTAATTTGCAGAACTAGGTTAAAAAAAAGCACTTCACATACTTAGGATTCTAAGCTGAGGAATCTTGTTTCTAGGTTTGCAGGCAAGGCAGGACAGAATGCCTTCCAGCAACTCTCACGCAGAGGGATCCTTTCCAATTAAGGCAGCGACAGGTGTGTCGCACCAACATGCACTTCAAAGTTAGATTACTAGAACCAGGTTTTTGAGCCAATTCCCAACTTTCTACATCTTAAACATAAGTGAAAGGGATAGTGTCAATAAAGACAGGGCCCAATCCCATTTTTCATGCAGGATCAGGCCCTAATGCTTCATATATTCCCAGCTCAATAGTATTTTCATCTGTTTTTAACTGGCAGGAGATAAACCTAAGAAACTTTCAGATATGTACCTTTAGCCTTCTAGCAGGCTGGATCAGGGCTTGAAAAAAAAAAACCATTTTTGGATGTTTCAAATGTCAATAGGAACATGAAAAAGTGTTCATAGGGTAGTGCCTACGGGTAGGCTCCACAACATTTTTTCAACAGGCTGTTGGTCTCACAGTATCACATAAATCACTACTTGCATTCGCACCTAGAAGCCTCAACCAAGACCAGGAACTCACAATGCTAGACACCATATGTACATGCACACACATGCAAAGCAGAGCCCTTGGCCTGGACAGTTTCTAATGTAACTAAACAAGAGAGAAAGGATGGAACAAAGAAAGCACTGTCCCTATCTTCCAGAGGTCTTGAGCCAGAAAGATTAAGTCATCTGGTCAAGTTCACACTGTCTTGGGCCTAGTCTACACTGGGGGGAAGGAGGGACAGAATATCGATCTCTTGTAGCTGAAGTCGAAGTATCTTAGATCGACTTAGAATCACTTCGTTCGCATCCTCGCGACGCAGGATCAACGGCCGCCGCTCCCCCGTCATCTTTGCTTCCGCCTCTCGCTGAGCTGGAGTTCAGCAGTTGACGGGAGAGCGATCAGGATCAATTTATCACGTCTACACTACACATGATAAATCGATCTCCGATACATCGATCACTACCCGGGTAGTGTAGACGTACCCTTGGTTTTGCCACAGAAGACACTGCATATTTCCCGAGTCCCAGTTCAGGGCTTTATTCCACAATCACTCTTCCTAAAAAACCCATATTGGCTTCTAAAGTTAAGCACAGCAGGTAAAAGAGCTTTTAAAATCCATGCATGTCTCTACAGTGCAAGGCTTTAAGCCTTACCAAGGACGAGGTTTGTTTGATGGGATTACATTTTAAAAGCCTTACCTCTTGTTGACAAATCTAGAAACACATTTACGATTAGGATAAGGCATTTCACCTAGTTTTCAGGTCACTTAAATATTGAGTGTGAAAGACTAACACTTTTGGCTTTTAGTATGAGAAAAGAAGCAGGCAAAAGGAACAGAGACAAGTCTAATGAGAACCTATTTATATTATACTGATGACATCCACTTGTACCACTAGCTTTTGGAGGGGGCTTGTGTTCTTCTATCCATAATATATAGCAAAGGCTTTCCCTTATCTAGAAAAACCACATGGTTTATTTTTAAATGGTAGGTCACTTTAAAAGGAGCTATGGGTTTAAAAGTACAGGGGAAAAGTGCTGTCTCACTACTGTTATCCAACTAGTTTTCCAAACCTAAAATATGATATGACCTCAAGCTCCATCCTTCTTTAAACTGCACAGACAGAGCTCAGAATGGAAAGAGCCTTTTACAGGGTAGACTGTACCCAGAATTGGAGTTTTAAAGAAAACCAACCACTTTGGCAGCAATGCTCAATTCACACTAGTCCCAGAGTATTTCAGATAAAGAAATGAGCAAGGTCCGTGGGAGGTGGCATATGTCACACAGGCTCTGTTGCTTCCTCTGTTTGCACTACTTTTTCCATCCCCCTTCAAACATGTAGATACCAATATGGTCCCAGCATTTAGTAGCCAAGCACCTCCCAAATATTGAATGAAGGCTGAGTTCTTTCACTCTTCCTTGTGAGCCTTTATGGAAATACCTGGATACGTTGATAGGGTTGATGGTTTGTTGTAAGTGGATGCACTGTACAGAGCGCTACCCCTTCCCTTCTCTTAAAGTGAGTCTTCCAGCTAAATATTTTCTGATCCCTTCCCACCAACATCCAGTACTGAATTGCAGTAGAAAGCACTGCTGTCTTACTTTAAGCAGGCCATTTCCCACACCATGAGAAGGTGGAAGAATACTGGCTCAGAAAGCAGCCCTGAGGGAAGCTAGTGTATAAATAGTTCTAGGACATAATGTAGGCTCCTCTGCCATTAAACAGAAAAGAGGCCACATACATTAATGCCATCTCATTGTGAGCATGACTCACATCTCACTGGCCTCCCTAGCTATAATCAAGCATTTCACTCCTTGTCCCAGAATACAGAAGACTTTCCTTCACTCAGTCTCAAGCAGACTAACATTTCAATCCATATTTTCCTCCCATCTTCAGGAAGCTCTATCAGCTTCTCTAGTCACAGTTGTGATAGAAAAATAAATCCTTAACACTTATTTTAACTAGTTTCTGTAAAATAGAATGTAGTTGATTTTCAAGACTGTATGCTTGATTAAAGAGCAAGCTCTCTGGTGCAGGCACTGTGCTTTCTGGGTTCTGACAGTGACTAGCACATTGTAGCAATACCAGCAAGTCATCGTGCTGACTTACATATTCTATATTTAAAGAGGGCCCGTCATCCTGAGAAGGGCCTCGAGCATTACAGCAGCTAAATAGTAGTACCACTGAGATGCAGCCAGCTCTGGGGTGGAGGGTAGCAGACACACAGCAGAACCCAGAAGGGAAGGATGTTTTCGGGAAAGTTCATGAGAACTTCCAAAAAGAGTGCCCCATTGGAGCTCAAGTGTTCCCTCAAAGCAAGCAGGAAAGCTTAGTTTTTAAACAGGTCTTTATTCAAGTGAGCCATGCATAGGTTGCATGAAACTTGGTTCATCTACCTCAGGTAAGATGAAGGGCTGAAACAATCCTCCTAGGATTCAAACTTGTGGTTGCAGGGCATTAAAGTGTTAAAACATATTACTTGCCATGAACCAGAGAATCTGCCTCCAGGCATTACAATGGGAGAGAGCTCAGCCCCTAGGAACTCCTGCCTCATCTTTGTCTCAGAGATTCCGAGTTTAAGGCTAGAAGGGGCCACCAGATCATCCTGTTGGACTTCCTGTGCATCACAGGCCACCGCCCAGCACCCTCACATTAAACCCAACAACCAAAGCATTACAACCCACACTCCACACTGCAGATGAAGGCAAAAAAAATCCCAAGATCACCGACAATCCAACCTGGGGCAATTCCTTCCCAACCCCACATATGGCAATCTGTTAGAAAGAAGCAGCCAGCCAAGCACGTCAGAAAGAATGCTCAATACCACTTCGGAGCACTGGCCCACTCCAATTCGGTGTCCCATCTCCAGCCAAGGTCATCTCTGATGCTTCAGAGGAAGGAGACAAAATAAATCCATAATATATTTGGGGGGGGAGGTGGGGGGGAATATCCCTTCTGACCAGGTGGCCAGCTGAAGCCTTGAAGAATGAGTTTTAGGAACATAAAAGCGAACTCCATGGCTGTCCTGCCCGCTATCACCACAAGCAAACCCATCACACAATCCCATTCAAATTTGTCCAGCTCTCTCAAAACTAATTAGGTTGTCCCCGTGTCCCTCAACTCCAACTAGGAGGCTGCTCCAGAACCTCACTCTCCTGATGGTTAGAAACCTCAATTTCTAGCCCAAATTTATTCATGGCCAGTTTATACCCATTTGTTCATGTCCCAACATTGTCCTTTACCTTAAATACCTCTTCACTTTGTGGTGTTTACCCTACTTATGTATTTATATAAAGTAATAACCTCTCTCAGTCTTCTTTCTGCTACGCTAAAGAAGCCAAGCTCTTCCAGTCACCTCTCGTAAGCTAGGTCCTCCATTTCCCAGTCACTCTAAATTCAGTGCCTTGCATGGTGATAGGTTACAGAGGGGTAGCCAGGTTAGTCTGTATCAGAAAAACAACGGATCTGATGCATCTGATGAAGTAGGTTATAGCCCACAAAAGCTTATGCCCAAATAAATCTGTTAGTCTCAAAGGTATCACAAGGACTCCTTGGTGTTTTTCCAGTCACTCTAGTATCTCTTCTCAACACTTCTCCCAGTTTGATTTCATCTTTCTGGATCATGGGTGACCAGAATTATACACAGTCCTCCAACTGAGGCCTTACAAGGGTCTTGTACAATAATATTAATACTTCTCTCACTACACTGAAAACGCCTCACCTCACCTATACCCTAGGATTGTGTTTGCCTTTTTCCACAACTACACCACATCGGCAAGTCAGTCATCTTGTGATCAACCCACATGCCCAGGTCTCTGTTCCTCCATTGTTTCTGACTGATAACTTCTGCTACAAGCTGAGAGCTTATTATTAGACCGTAAGTGCATAAGCTTGCACTTCATATTATTGAATTATATGACAGTTCCATTACTCCAGTTTTCAAATCTTGGTGATCCAAATCTTCCTGCAGAATATTCCGATCTTCCTTCTCTGTTAACAATTCCTCCCAATTTTGTATCACCCATAAATTACCACACTTCTACTTTTTGTGCAAAAGTAATTCATAAAAATATTGAATAAGTGTCATCCCAAAGCTGATCCTTGAGGACCTCCACTAGTAACCTCCCTCCAGTTCGAAATTTCACCATTCACCACAACCTGTTGCCTTTTTCCCCTTTAGTCAGTTCCTTATCCATCTTAGAATTCTTGTACTAATCCGCATCTCCTCTAATTTAACTAATAAATTTCCATGTGATACTACGTGAAATGCTTTACTGAAGTCCATGCATAATAGATATACACGGCACTTCCCTTAGCTAAAAAAAAGCTATTTTCTCACAGAAGGAAATAAGATTAGTCTGGCGTTACATCCCCTTTTCTGTTTACCTCCCTGCATTTAATTATTCTATGCTTCACAATTTGTTCCAAAGTCTTGCATACTACTGAAGTTAGACTAACAGCTCTGTAATTGCCCAGATCACTTCTTCCTCCCTTTCTTAAACACTGGTACAACGTTTACCTATTCTCAAATCATACAGTACTGCCCCCAAATAGATAAATGTATTAAAAAAAATCTTTGCTACTGTAATATCAATCACGTGTCAGATCTTTCAGTACTCTGGGTTGGAAATAATCTGGTTCTCCCACTTTGAGCACATTACACTGAGTTGTCCATCTGCCTCAGATATGGTCATTTCTGTTTTGATACACTAATTACCATCAGCTGTCCTGCCTTCATGCCCATGTTCTATATTATCATCCTAACTGAAAACCAAGGCCAAGTATTCATTCAGGTTTTGGGCCATATCTACATTATCTTTAATCTCCTCTCCACCCACACTGCATAGCAGCCCAACCTCATCCTTCCTTATTCTCACTTTAATTTATAAACTAAAAAAACCCTCTTATTTATTCTTTCAGCTTGACTTCTACCAATTCTCACTTTATTCCTACATTTTCTAATCTCCAAGATGTCGCTTTTTTTTGCTGATCAACACGTTATTCCATTCCTTAAGAACTCTCTGCTTACTCCTAATCTTTCTGAGGTAGTTATTCATCCAGATAGGTCTGGAGCCTTTCCCTACAAGTTGTTTCTCTTTGGCTGGGATACAAATTGCAGACAATTTGTTGATTTAAAGAAAGTTCCCGAACCCTTCAATCCAGCTGACTTGTTTAACTAATTCCCTTTATCTCTCAAAGTCTGTCCCTTTAAAATCAAAAACTAACTGACAACCTGATTTTGATTATCGTATCATTCAATTTAAACTGAATCAACTTGCAATCACTCAATTCATGGTTATTTCTTATCACCAGCCCTTGTGTGATGTCCTCACTACTTACCAAAACCAAGTCTAAAATTCCAGCACCCCTTGTTAGCTCAGTGAAAGTCTGATGAAGGAAATTGTCATCTATCACATCCAGGTATACAAATGGGTCCTACCAATATTAGTAGCACTTATGCTCCAATCTATATCTGGGAAGTTAAAGTCTTCCATTATGACTCAACCTGCAGTACTTATCTCTAATATTAGTAAGCTATCCATATCTGAGTCTGACCAAGAGGGTCTATGGTGGACCCCAACACTATCCCCATAGAACCTCTTTTACAATCCTTCCCCAAAGTGATTTTGATGCAAACAGATCGCTTTGTCCATACTATCACTTCTAATTTCTTCACAGTTTATTGCACCATTGTTATACAACACTATCCCACCAACTTTGCCTTTATTTCTCTCTTTAACAGCAGATACCCTTCAATACCTGTATTCCACCCATGAGTGCTATTCCACCATATTTCTGTAATTCTCATATCATCTGGTTTGGCCTCTTGCACCAATAGTTCTAGTTGATCCGTTTTATTGCCCAGACTCTGTACATTCATGTATGAGCATTTCAGTTATTTTCCTCAGACCTCACCCAGTTTTCCAGCTGGATTGGATATAGTCTTTTCACTAACACACACCTTACTACTACTCCAGTCAGTATATGTACTTTCTTTCTCCTTGTTTCCATACTTTTACCTTCTGGTGTTCCTTTACCCCTTGCTTCATCTTCATTTAGCTGACTTTCCTCTTCCTCTGTATTCATGCATGGAGATTTCCAAGGGCTGCTTACTTGATTCATTTTGTCCCAAATGAACGCAAGTGTGATCTACATGCAGCAGCTTCTGTTGCACACCATGTCATTCACCCAGCTTCTTTGGTATCCTAACAACTTTTCTTTCTATCCCTCTTACCCCAACAACAACCCTTGACAGCACAAAATTAAGTCCATCAGAATAACATTCTACTTCCTGCTTCATTTGCTTTCAAGTCTTGTATGTTTTGTTTCAAATATTCATCTTTTCAAAATGTAGCCCTCTACATGAAAGCACAGGCCCTACCACTTCTTCATCTTTAGCTGCATAGGGCCTGCACCACACTGTTGATGCAGTTCAGATTGCATGTGATAAATGAATGGGTATACACTGTTTAGACAGTGCAACAGACATAGGTAGCACTTTACAGATAAATAAAGGCATGAATGCCTACAGAAGTGTTTTTAAGATCCCATTTCCCTATAATGCACTAGCATGCAAAGAGACAATTACATTTTGCAGAAGACTTGAAAGGAACATCAAGCAGACAACCTACCCACTTCCCACATGACTGCAAATAACATTTTTGTTCTGGAAATGCCATTTCTCAGAATTAAAGAACAACAAGGAAGCAGTCCAGTCCAGTGGACAAAACGTGAAGCTGGACAACAAAACTATTGATTTCTACTCATGGCTCAGTCGCAGATTGGCGGTATTACCTCGGGTAAGTCACAAACTCTCTGCACCTCAGTTAACCCAATCTATAAACATAGGGATAAAGAATTTGATTCATGGAGGAAAAAGACATTTAGTGCACCAGTTATCCAGAGTCACCACAAAGTGCTTTCGAATAGGACTTGATTCATCCACTACTGAAATGAAGCAGGAGAACTGTTCATGAACAGATAGCAGCTCTACATGAGTTAGACACAGGAAGTGAAAGACTGTATCCAATTAAAACTTGGCTAAGGCCTGGTCTATGCTATGGTTTTAGGTCAAATTTAGCAGCATTACCTCGATTTAACCCTGCACCCGTCCACACGGGGAAGCCCTTTTTTTCCGACTTAAAGGGCTCTTAAAATGGATTTCTTTATTCCACCCCCGATAAGGGGATTAGTGCTGAAATCAGCCTTGCCGGGTCGAATTAGGGGTAGTGTGGACACAATTCGACAGTATTGGCCTCCGGGAGCTATCCCAGAGTGCTCCATTGTGACCGCTCTGGACAGCACTCTCAACTCAGATGCACTGGCCAGGTAGACAGGAAAAGTCCTGCGAACTTTTGAATTTCATTTCCTGTTTGGCCAGCATGATGAGCTGATCAGCACAGGTGACTATACAGAGCTCATCAGCAGAGGTGACCATGGAGTCCCAGAATTGCAGAAGAGCTCCAGCATGGACCGAATAGGAGGTACGGGATCTGATTGCTGTATGGGGAGACAAATCCATGCTAGCTGAACTCTGTTCCAGTAAACAAAATGCCAAAACATTTGAAAAAATCTCCAAGGGCATGAAGGACAGAGGCTATAACAGGGACTCGCAGCAGTGCCGTGTGAAAATTAAGGTGCTCAGGCAAGCCTACCAAAAAACTAGAGAGGCAAACAGCCGCTCTGGGTCACAGCCTCAAACATACCGCTTCTGTGATGAGCTGCATGCCATTCTAGGGAGTGCAGCCACCAGTACCCGAACCCTGTGCTTTGACTCCATCAATGGAGTAGGACGCAACATGGAAGCAGGTTTTGGGGACAAGGAAGATGATGAGGCGGAGGTTGAAGACAGCTCACAGCAAAGAAGCAGAGAAACCGGTTTCCCCAACAGCCAGGATCTGTTTCTCACCCTGGACCTAGAGCCACTAATCCCCGAACCCACCCAAGGTGGGCTCCCGGACCCTGAAGGCGGAGAAGGGATCTCTGGTGAGTGTACCTTTGTAAATATTAGACATGGTTTAAAAGCAAGCACGTTTAATGATTAATTTGCCCTGGCATTCGCAGCCAGTACAGCTACAGGAAAGGTCTGTTAACATGTCTGGGAACAGAGCAGAAATCCTCCAGGGACATTTCCATAAAGCTCTCCTGGATGTACTCCCAAAGTCTTTGCAAAAGGTTTCTGGGGAGGGCAGCCTTATTCCATCAAAACTCTGGGTTTAGCAGGCCATTGATTTCGCAGCGGGGGCAGAAATGAATACAAAACAAATCTGGTCTATTTCTTGTTTTGATCCACTCCATGTATTTTATACATCTTGGGCTGGCAGCAGACGGGGCAGTACGACTGCTAACCATCGTCATCTCCTGGCTGCTCACCAGAAGACGGTGCAATACGACTGCCAGCAGGACTGAGACTCCAGGAGACAAAACTTGAAAAGGGAATGACCTGGCTGAGTCACTCCCGTGTCTGCCGAGGCACCCCTGACCAACCTCACCAACGTCGGCTAAAAGAGCACCCAGGAGTACGACGATGATGGCTACCAGTCATAATGCACCGTCTGCTGCCAAAAGGCAATGAGCTGCTGCTGTGTACCAATGCAGTCCCGCATCTTCCAGCACCCAGGAGACATACTATGATGGTGAGCTGAGCAGGCTCCATGCTTGCCATGGTATGGCATCTGCACAGGTAACCCAGGAAAAAGGCACGAAACGATCGTGAAAGAAATGGCAGACAGAGGGAGGGAGGGAGAGGAGGGCCTGATGACATGTACCCAGAACCACCTGCGATGCTGTTTTTGCCCCATCAGGCACTGGGATCTCAACCCAGAATTCCAATGGGCAGCGGAGACTGCGGGAACTGTGGGATAGCTACCCACAGCGCAATGCTCCGGAAGTCGATGTTAGCCTCGGTACTGTGGACACAGTCCACCGACTTAATGCACTTAGAGCATTTTGTGTGGGGACACACACAATCAACTGCATAAAAACGATTTCTAAAAAAATGACTTCTATAAATTCAACCTAGTTTCATATTGTAGACATACCCTAAAATACCAGAATTAACATCTGAAAGGCCCAAATGACCACAACCAGTCAATCTCAGCGCTGTCATCTGAAAACAGCAGCAACATATTCCAACATACCTTACTCTACACAGAGTAATCGGCCCTATTTTTGAATATGTATGTTTTACCTGGTGGGACTTTTGCACCAGGTGAAGTTATTTCTCCTTTCTGTGCCTGCAAGAATCAGGCAAGGACAAACAATTGCCCTTCTCTTTGGCAGGTTTGAAAGCCATTCGTCTCCTGGGGAGGAGCCTCAAGAGGTTCACTTCACTAAACAACAGTAAAAGCGGAGACTGTTCCACATCTCAAGCTTCCCAGAGTAGAAAGGGGCTCATCAAGTTTGAGAAGTTCAGGAAGATTTAAATTTCTGGCTGTCTCTCCAGCATAAAGCCACATTTCCACCACAAGGGTCTGCTACGTCACCATCCCAGCTGGGAATTCAATGTCTTCCCTAGATGGTGGGAAGAGAAGGACTAAGGTTCCCTTCATGTATTACTGAACAGCACGTTCCATCTTAACTCTTCTTCGTGGCTATGCAGCAAGCCACACTGCCCTTTCATCTCCTCCAGAAAAGACTGGGTACATTCCCTTCAGAGTTGGATCAATCATCGGGGAACATGCCTCAAGAACAAGGTTTACTAACCCTACCTTGGTCTGCCATAACCAAACCCTTCCTGCAGCCCACATTTACCAAAGGCAGTTTGCCAAAGACGTATTTTCTAAGGCCTAACAAAGAATTCTACGAAGCTCCTACATAGAGCACTCTTGGCCAGATGTTCATGCTGTACTTGAAACTGCAGTATCATATGTTCATTTTCAGGATTGCAGGCCCAGAGATGAAAGCAGAGGGAAACAGAAGTCTACTGAAATGTCAGTATCTAATTGCTTAAGTATCTAATATTTGTTTACACACACAGCTGTGGCTTCAGTCCTGAAATTCCCCCAGACAACTCAGTGGCAGAATAAGTCATGGCATACAAATGAAAAAAATCATCAGGGAATCTTGCATGTGTTCAGATGGAATGTTCCCCTTTTGTAACCAGCAAGGACAAACCCAGAAGCCAATGCAAGCATTTGCAGAGAATGATCAGTTATTTCAGCACCAGTGCACTCAATCCTAACCGCTTCATTATACAAATTTCAGCATGTGTCTGGCATTTTAACCAAACTGTCAGGACCAAAAGGCAAAACTACTGCCATCTCCATGGTCACAGAAACAGTCTTCTCAGTTATCCCTAGCCAATGACCGCCATTTATTTAAGATCTTCTTGCAGCCTGTGGCTAGAGTAACAAGACCCAGTCTCAGTGTCTGAAAGACACTTGGGACCAAAGTGATCTGCTCATTATAAAGAAGTGTTTCATTGTGGTCTGCCAGTGGCATGAGACCAGGCAGCCTTATACAAGGTGTATTACTAGCAAGAGCTTTAGCAACAGGAAGCTCTTGGGAAGGAATGAGATTTAGTGGACAGAGCAGAGGACTTTTAGTCCTACCTCCTGCCTTAACTGACCTTTGGCAGACATCAGCCTCACTTTCCCCAGCTGTAATGCAAGTCATATAACCACAGAGATGCTGTGATACTTGAGATGCATCTCTCTCTATAATGAAGAATTAAGCCTCCTATTGCAAGCCCATTTTTGATCCCTCTATTAAAACTGAACCGACCCACCTGAAATTTCTCATGTGACATCTTAGTCCAGGGTAAAGTTCCTTCTTGAAAGGCTAAGGGCAAACTGGACAAGTTTTGGAAATACTGTACATCTAAAGCACTTTGAAATCCTCTGATGAGAAGTTTTTATCAGAGTGCAAAGCACTTATGTCAAGCTACTGTATTGTGGCTTGTTCCACCTCGTAACATTTTAGAACTCTGTTCCAGAAGACCTCAAGTCCTTTGAGATTTGAAACTTCAGGGAGATTTTTCTTGGCACTGCAAGAGTGGCAAGAGATTGACAACAAAGCAATATCAAAAGAATATTTTCCAACTAATACTTTTTTGTACCTTGTGGAGCCAGCACTTGATTAATAAGTCACAGACATTTTGAATTTCTGCCTATGTAAACATTTAAGGCACTTGTATTCAGAGGTAATGAGAAACAGGGCAAGTACCATTCAATATTCTGTGCCATAGTTATTGCCAATTGAAAGCAGAGCAGCTGAACTTGATTCATAAATTGCTTCAACATCACTCTCACTACTTCAGTGTAGCATCAGAGCACTTTCCATTACCCTGTGCTAAGAAACGGTCTTTCAGTAAGCCTGAAGATGCCAGGGTCCTGCCCTTCGCATTACAGAAAACCTTGGACTACAGACACCTAGAAACAGGGTGATTTGTCAGTTTCCTCTCTCAACAAGGTTTTATAATACAGGGAGAAGACACTAGTAGTCACATGATCCTCACGTGAGCTCAAAATGTGTGTTCGATGCTGTACAAATAGCACAGAGGGTTGACAATCTAAGCAGAAAAGACACAAAGGAAGAATTATCCCCAGGTTAAAGAACTATCCCATTTACAGATTAGACGCGCTGACTGAAGCACTGATTAAGTGACTTCTCTATAGTCATAAGGCGAGTCTGTGACAGGGCCAGAAACTGAACCCAGACCTCAAGTCCCAGCTGCAACCACAAGCTCATGCTTAACATAAAACTACATGGATCAGTGAGCAAGCAGAATGCTGCAAAGCGGAATTAAGAAATCACCCAGATACAAACCTCTTTTAAAAAAACCCACTCCCTTGCAGCCTTCCTGAACTGTAAAAAAGGTGCTTTCAAGTAAACAATTCACAGGGAAAGTGCGTCAGCTGGGATACTGCATATCAATGCACACCTAATACCTGTGGCAATACTAGTACTCAGAACTGCTCAGAGTATTATTACTAATAGACGCCTGTCCTACTTAACAACTGTTTGCTAGACAGGGCGTGGAATACTCCACAGTTCAACTGAGTGAGAGGCTATTGTTAAACTAGCAATGCCAAGCAAGAACTGTTCAGGGAAAGCCCTGTCATGTTTCTATTATAAAGCTATTTTATGAGCTAACTATGTGCTCAGAGCAGCTTCCTTTTTTTGAAGGGGGAGTAGTTTTGTTGATTGTTCCCTCCTCCCCACACACAGCGCTCTGAAAACTTGGACCTTGGAGTCTAGAAGAGAGCAGCAGCCTAGTCTCAGGGGAGATATTGCAATATTTACACTGCACCATAAATCTTAGCAATCCCTACTGGATACCACTGCACCTAGGAATAGGGGGGCAATCTCAAAGTTAAAATCCTGCCCTAACTACAGATGGAGCAGAATCTTATCCAGATCCTGTGCCCACAAACAGGTTTTAAGGCCACTGCCTAATCAGTTTGACACAGGTCAGATTACAAACTGTTTTCAGAAAATGGCCTGAAATCTGTAGAGTCTTGCTCAGTTAGAGGTCTCTGAACATTTTAAAACATGTTCGGCCCCATTCACACTGGCCAACTAATAGTCCAAAACCAGTTTGAGAGGAGAGCCACATTTAAACAACGCAAATGCTTTTCAAACATGGTACAATTTACAGTGACAGGTCCAAACTTCGTTGCCTTTTGACAGAAGCCAGAGGACCTACGTTGTTTGGTTGTTGTAAGAAGTTACATGAACATATTAAGCAATATTGTTTTGACTGTACAGTATAAGCATCTCATGGTTTTTTCAGGAAGTCTGAGGATATTAAACATCTAACAAATTGCCCTAACAGGTTTATCCATTCCCTTGACCTGTCTTAAAGGGATCTCATCTTGAGAGATCGTTAGCTTCAAAAAAAGTGAATTAAAACCCAATTAAGGTCCTATACATGCTCTCGACTCTCACCTGCATCTGTCATTTTCATAACCACGTTTTCTTATTTCAGATATTCTTCTCTTCTATTTGTGTGATTGACAATGACCGACTATTCAGGAGAAAGTGCTATCTAAGCTAAAAAGGAACTGAAAAGAATAAGGACAAGCACTTTTCTCTAATTTCTTCCACTTCCTTTTAGGCGTCATTTGTAGCTGTAATAGGCAAATATAATTTTGGCAGAAATATTTATGCAGAACATGACCCTTGCTCTCTATGGTCCTTTGAATCCTACTCATTTAGTGACAAAAAGTGCTAACACTCATTAGTCACACAGAGACAATTCAGCTGAGTGAGCTGAGTCTAGTTTAACTCGTGTTAGCAGCAGAATTATCAACCAAGTGTGATTAATGTGATCTTTATTTCTAGGGACAGTGTAATGGGCAAAAAGATCTCAGCTAGATTTTCAGATCATAGGCAACCATTGCAGCACTAGGAGTTAGTCATGTTTTGCCTGGTAAATTGAATGAGAATAAAAATACCAGACACTTTTCTGCCTGTAACTCCATGTGGACTGTCTGAAGTTGTTTTGAGTGTTTAATCATTACGCTGTCTCGTATGTTATTTCCTAAACCAAAGGAAACTTGCTAGTAATATTACTGAAAATTGAGTGAAACACACTTGCTGCGGCTTATGTGAAGCAGCAACTGAGTCCCTTCCCGCAACACACACATGCAAGAAAGCTCTTAATTTACAACAGAAGTTTCTCCTTTATATCAGTTTACAGTCCACATCTCAAAAACAGCCTCAGTTTTCCCCTCTGCCAACCAACATTCACAGCCACTTGACACCAGCAGACCAAAATGAAAGGCTTATTCTGAAGGTTCTGGCTGAGAAGCAATACCCCATTACTGTTACAAGCCTTGCTAAAACTTTTTGAATACAACTCAAGATATTTTAGACCACAAGATCATTTCACTGCTTCCTGCTTCAGAATTTTCCAATGAAGATGAAAAGAAAGTTGTAAGCAGAAGTATCCTGCTCAAGCCAGCCACTGACTTGTTTGATTCGTAAGGCATTTGTATTCCTTGGACTTCCTTTTACTTACATAAGTAGTAAACTATGCTGGTTTAAGATTAGATGATCTCTGGACACTAACTGGTCAGCAGGAAATGTTTATGTTCATGTTACAAGAAGGACATGAGGTATGTTTTGGAGAGGAAGACGCAGCAACTATATAGTCAAGGAGCCGAGACCTCAATGTATGCAGACCAGTAATCCTACAATTTGATCCATGCTTAGACTTCTGAGCCTGTGAGGAACCCCACTGGCTTCATGTTGCACGATCAGGATCTGAAAATGGGACTTGGCTCTAAACCTACACAAAACATGACTAAACTTTGTCTACAGCTGGCCTCTTTTTAGCAGTCTTAGCAACAGCCAATGGCTGCATTTGACATGCAGACTGAACTCCCTTTTCCTGTCCCCTAGTTCTTTTTTAACAGAATTGTACTGTCACTGTCTACGCTCTACCTTTAAACAGAGAATTCAGCCTGCAGGTCTGTCCAGCTGGCACTTTAAACAAGCACAAATCACATTTTAAAACTGAAAAGCTGCTGTGTGTTTTGTTATTTCTTGCCACTTCAGAGCTTAGGGCTAGAAAGTCACTAAAACTGACAACTGCACAGGTAATCTTCACATCACCTGGTTTGGTGTGATCCTGCTTTTCCCCTCTCTCCTCACCTCCATACTGAGAGCTGGCATGTGCCTACCACCATCCATTGGGAACACAGAGGTAACTTGGATTTTCAGCGTTCTTTATGTCTCTTGTATGGCTCTCCTTGTGATTTCAGCATGCCTTTAGCGCAGAGTTAACCTACCCAAATGTGCTTGCCTCAGCAGGCAGATGAAGAACGTCTTCTGTGTTACGTAAAGCACTCTGGGATCAGAGGCACCAGATCAATATCTAAAATAGTGGATATTATAGAAGTAGAGCCTGCCCCAGCACTCAGGAGACCTGGGTTCCATTCTTGGCTTTGCCAATGCCTGCTGGGGGACCTTTGGCAAGTCACAGCCCCATCTGTAAAATGGGGACAATGTAAAGCGCTCTGAGAACTACTGAAGCAAAGCCATGAAAGAGCTAGGTAGTGTTATTAATTTAGAAGCCCCTCCTAACCAGGGCTTTGGAGCAGAGCTGGAGCGCGGAGCAGCAGGTTTTTGCCTGGAACTGAAGCTGAGCCAGAGCACAGCTCCAAAGCCCTGCTCCTAACTTCCACCTTTCTAGACATCTCACCTAAGCACTAGGCAGGGAACCCAGCCTCCTGCACCATGTCCACAAGCGTATTTCTCCATTTATTCCTTAGAGTGCCCAAGTTCATGCCCAGTTCTTTGAAGTCTCCTATTATTTCTTGTTTCTACTATTCAGAAGGTGTTGCAGGACTGAAAACTAGGTTTCTGGAATTCCCCCAAGAATCTTGTGTGAAGGAAGATTCCCAGATTGCTTATTTACAGACAGAATGCCCATTGCTAGATCCAGTATCTGAATGCTGGACAATCCTTTTCAAAAGAGTTAAACTGGGCATAATGCCCAGAACAGCCAGACATTCCCTCAAACAACACACTAAAGAGTAGTCCAAAAAGTAAGATGGTGGAAAAAGCAGAAACTGGTAAGTTATGCAGACCTGAAGAGATGAGCCTGAACTCAGTTACAGCGAAAAACCATGGGAAATCTGTGGGCATGAAAAAGAACACTTACAACCCTGTACCCAGAAAGAACTTCCAAAAGAGGATTGAGGATAACCCAGCTGATTTGAGACACAGGGAAAAGATGGCTGCTACCCAAGAAAAACAAAGCTTGTTTCATGCCTTCCCTGCCTCAAGAGTGCTTTGGCAAAAACACAGTGGGGGGAACTTATCCTTGTCCTTCCACAACGCAGAGCCCCACCCTGCATCAAAGAACAGCTGTGATGTTCCCCTATCATTTGTAATGCTCTGAGATCTGCAGGGCAAAAGCCCCCAACATGCAGCCTGCATGCTCCTAACTTGGTCCCCCAGCAACCCTTATTTTTACTAGAGAAGAAGGTCCAGATGCTACACACCCCAGTATCTCCCCTGCACCATTCCATCTTACAGCAGCTTTCTCCAACCCAGCACAATGGGTACAATTTTCAGAAGCACACGAGTGACTTAGGACTTGGAAAGTCCTACCTTATCCAATGCCTGATTTTGCCCCGATTATCCACTACTAGGAAGTCACATTTGGGTGCTTCAATAGCATGGGCTAGTCTGCCCCACCAACTCCTTCAGCATTGCTAATGTGGCCTTCAGCTGATCCTCTTTCTAGTCTGAGTTCTCCTCAGTAAGGTACATAACCACTCAAACATGACTTTAAGTCCCTATTCTAAACTCAAACGAACTAAGGAGCCATAAAATATTTAGCGCTAGAAGTGTCTATTGTTCTTTAACCACTCCCTGCTCTTTGCACTCATGATAAAGACGATTACCAGCCCCCAACTATGGTACTCAGACCTCTCCCCCATTGAGTCACTTCCCTGGGCATGCTTTTAAGTTATCTTTAAAGTTAAATTCCCCTCTGGGCATACCTCCAGCTCATATTTGTTTTAATCCAGAAAATATATCTCAGTACAACAAACTCAGGGCACCATGAGAAAACATTAAAGAACGGCTCCTTCAACTGTAAATGTAAAAAAAGTATACACGGTTACTCTTGAACTGATTGTCAGACACCTGTTACTTTGTGATTTACCCTATAGCCTTCCCTAGAATTAATACAATATTTTTCACTGCCCAAGCGATCTCCTGCCACCCCCACTCATCTGCCACCTCTTCATCTGCCCCCTTCAGTTTTATACCAAGGGCAAGGCTGACACTTATATGTTGTTTTGTGTTGCTATTTTTCCACACTCTTGTTGTTTTAATGGGAGCACCACAAGCCACAGTAGAGTGAAATGTAATTGAGGACATGGCTGGTGTAGAGCACTTATTAAACAACTTCCCTGCTCCCAGGAAACAGAGAGAAGTCACTGACTGCACTTCATGGGGATGCTCCTGAAGGATTATAAACACTGAGAGGAATGAACAAGTCAGCAGTCATTCAGGTCTTAGTGGCAGGGACACAAGTTAATTTCATAGGCTAAGGTGAAGAGACCACAACAGAAAGAGGATGACACAGACAGAGACAAACACAGGGAAGACTGCACCCAATCCCTCTGATGCTCTAAGGCCTCTTGGACACTCAGTCTTGGTATTTGGAAAAAATCAATCCCACCTGTAATGCTAGGGATCCCATTCATTCCCCTTCATGCAGCAGTGATGAAAGATGGAGTGTGCCTACTGCTATGAAGATGACAAAACTCCACAGGTCAGAGCTCCTCTATCACCATCAATTTTTTGAAAACCTAAAGGACGTTCAAGCAGTTTTGCTGTAGTCATGTCAGTCCCAGGATATGAAAAGGAAGTGTCACACAAAACCAAGTGAGCCCCTCAAATCACAAACTAAATTCATTGTGCAGAATCAAGTCTATTTTGGACATTGGCCCAACTTATCCCAACTCCACCCTGAACAATTCTCATGCCTCCTATTGCAGGTAAATTTAGTAACTGCTCTTCATAAGGACATTGTGTAACCATAAAATTAGCACACAAGTTTCCTGCTTGGATCCATCTAATCCAAAGTAAACATTCAAAAAGGTAAATTAACAGGATACTAGAAGTGACCAAGGACATTTCTAAGATACTGTCAATCCCCAATCTCACATTTCAAATTAAATTCAACTTCCAGCATACAGGACAAAGAGCAGAACCTGAGTCGCTGAACTACCTCCAGGTGTACTGTGCAAACAGATATAAAAGCCTCATCCACATTACGGTTTGGGACCATGTACCCCACAAACTTCCAACATGGATGAGTGCCTACAAGCTCCATCACAAGTCATTCCTGCAAGCAAGTAGCATTATGCACATGAGTTCTTCCACTAAATTCAATGGGACCACTCACATGTTTAAGTGTTTGCAGCATTGGGGCTTGTGTCACAAACATGTTCAAAAGCCTGGCTAGAAGCCGGCTTTCTGGGGGACTTGGGAAAGTTGTGAAGAGGAAAAGGAAGTCTATAATAATTTTTCTGTTAGCATGGTCATTTTTTAGAGAGATCCTGAATACATGGGAGCAAACAGTTTGCTCAACAGCAGTTTGACACTTTTTAGTTGTCACCATTCATGCTCCAACGTGCACATGTCTGAGCATCTGAGGTTGCACATACACAGCAAGCTAGCAAATCAGATGTCAAACATTGCCTCCCCGTCCTGTATAATGCAAGCCATCATCCTACCGACAGACAGGGTCATCATAATCATCACATGTTAAAAAGAAGTGTGATCAAGCTGCTGCAGCTAGAACAAGGGATTGATGATACTTTTGTGGTATGCATTTAACTGAAGTGACCCTGTGCACATATTTTCAAACACATCTATCTCCTAACATAGACAGGTCCAAAGCATTTGAATGCTTTCTGACCCAGAACAGAAGCGGCAAATGTCAATTATTTTCCCGCTATGTTTTTTATATTAAAGTTTGACCCAAGCAAACATACAACATTTACACTTTGTGGGGAGAAATCAGAAATATTTACAGCAGGCAAACAAACTTCCTTTGCTTTTTATCAACTCATCTCACTGACTCCCTGCTGTTCATCTCAATGGGTACCTTGATATGGCGTTACCCCTAACAATTATCCATAAAGCAAAACAGGGAAAGAACAGGTTAAAGAATATTTAGGCACGTTAGAGGTATTCAAGTCAGCAGGGCCTGATGAAATTCATCCTAAAGTTCTTAAGGAACTAGCTGAAGCAATCTCAGAACCGTAAGCAATTATCTTTGAGAACTCATGGAGGACAGATGAGGTCCCAGAGGACTGGAGAACGGCAAACAGTACCTATCTTTGAGAAGGGGAACAAAGAGAACCCAGGGAATTATAGACCTGTCATCCTAACTTCAATACTTGTAAAGATATTGGAACAAGTTATTAAACAAGCAATCTGTAAGCACTTTGAGGATAATAGGGTTACAAGGAACAGACAGCATGGATTTGTCAAGAACAAATCATGCCAAACCAAACTAACTTTGTTCTTGGACGGGGTTGCTGGCCTACGGTTTTTATTTATTTATTTATTTGGGGGGGGGAGGGGAACAGTTCACGTGAAATACCTTGATTTTATCAAGGCTTTTGACAGTCCCACATGACATTCTCATAAAGGGAAATGTAACCTAGTTGAAGTTACTATAAGGTGAGTGCACAACTGGTTGAAAGACCATACTCAAAGAGTAGTTATCAGCGGTTTGCTGTCCAACTGGGAGGACATATCTAGTGAAGTCATAAGAATGGCCATATTGGGTCAGACCAAAGGTCCATCTAGCCCAGTATCCTGTCTTCCAACAGTGACCAATGCCAGGTCCCACAGAGGTCAGTCCTTGATCTAGTACTAGTCAATATTTTCATTAATAACTTGGATAACAGAGTATCAGAGGGGTAGCCGTGTTAGTCTGGATCTGTAAAAGCAGCAAAGAGTCCTGTGGCACCTTATAGACTAACAGACGTATTGGAAAATGAGCTTTCATGGGTGAGTACCCACTTCACCGGATGCATGTACACCCACGAAAGCTCATGCTCCAATACATCTGTTAGTCTATAAGGTGCCACAGGACTGCTTTTGGATAACAGTGTGAAGAGTATGCTTATAAAATCTGCAGATGACATGATAGTGGGAGGGGTTACAAGCACTTTGGAGGACAGAATTAGAATTCAAAATGAGCTTGATAAATTAGAGAATTTCTCTGAAATCAACAAAATGAAATTCTCTAAAGACAAGAACAAAGCACTTCACTTAGGAAGGAAAACGCAAATGCAAACCTACAAAATGGGGAATGACTGGCTAAGTGGTAATACTGCTGAAACCAACCTGGGAGTTACAGTGGATGACAAATTGAATATAACTCAATGTGATGCAGCTGTGGCAAAGGCTAATATAATCCTGAGGTGTATTAACAGGAATATTGTAAGTAAGATAGGAGCAAATTGTCATACACTTATCAGCATCGGTGAGGCCCCAGCTGGAGTACTGGTTCCAATTTTGGGCATCACAATTTAGGAAAGAGGTGGCCAAATTAGAGTGTCCCAGAAAAGAGCAACAAAAGCGATAAAAGGCTTCGACAACCTGACCTATGAGGAAAGGTTTAAAAAATGGACATGTTTAGTCTTGAGAAAAGAAGACCAAGGGGAGGACCTGATAACAGCCTTCAAAATACGTTAAAGGCTGTTATACAAAGAATGGGCATCAGTTGTTCTCTCTGTCCACTGAAGGTAGGACAAGGCATAATGGGCTTAATCTGCAGCAAGAGAGATTTATGTTCAATATTAGGAAAAACTATTAGGATAGTTAAACTCTGGAATAGTTTCCCAAGGGAGATTCCAGAACCCCCATCATTGGAGGTTTCTAAGAACAAGCTGGACAAACACCTGTCAGAGGTGGTCTAAGTTTACTTGGTCCTGCCTGAGCCCACAAAGCTAGACTTGACCTCTTGAGGTTCCTTCCCTGCCCTGCATGTCTATTCGCCACTGTAGAGGGGAAGACACATCAGATTTAGCCGCAGATATCTAAGAAAGATCCTCCCTACCTCAGAAAGATGCCACCAAGTAACACCCAAGCAAACTAGCCCTGAACTCTCAGACCATCCTCCTCCAGCTCAAACAGCCAGAGGGAAAGAATAGCAGGGAACAGGATCCGCAGCATTTTCCAACAGCGGGACTGGAACCGCATGGAAGGAAAACTGCAAAGAGCTGCACCTTGAGAAATTCAATGGCCATTTGTGAGTTGCTTACACTAAAGGAAGGAGAAGAAAAGCAGCTACACAAAGAGCTGAAAGCTGCAAAGCAAGATAAATTACACATCACAGATCACTCAGAGCCAGGGCAAAGGACCATGGCCCCAAGCATAACTGATCCCCAGTTCTGACTGGGAACTCATTTAATACAAGTGTTTAAACAGCAACATGACTGAAAGCCACAGAAATTACAGCGGGGAGAAGGCATACCGAGCCCGGCTGGGGAGCGAGGGTACAATCAGAGACAGAGGCAGGGAGGGAGTTTCCCTAAGCATCCTAGACCCCGACTTCCCAACCCACCTGCCATGGCCCCAACTCTGCCCCCAGCAGCCTGCGAACCAACCTCACCCGCTCCAAGCGCTGAACTCCTCTTACCCGCCCAGAGGTACTCCCGGCCCCCACGGGTTCCCTGGCAACCACCCCACACAGACCCCCGGGCTCGGCTCCAGCACCCCTCCCCCCACCAGGCATTCAACCGCCTGGAGCGGCCCAGCAGCCTGCCCCTCGAGCCCCCGCCCCGCCCGCCGCCGACCCCCGCCCTGGGGGACCCCGCCCGCAGCCATCTCCCCCACGCCCGGGGAGGGGGCTGAGGCGGGCGCTGCCCTCCGGAGCGGGACCCACCTGAGTAGGCTGGAGAGCGGGTGCCCCCCGCCGCCGCCGCCCCCCCCGGAGCCGCCGCCGCTGCCGCCCCCCGAGCCGAAGCCCGAGCTGAGGCGCTTGCCCGAGAGCAGCTTCTCCACGGCGGGCAGGTTGCCGGTGCGGGCGGCCTCCAGCAGCTCCTGCTCCTTCCCCATGGCCCGGCCCCGCCGGCCGGGGCCCCGCACTCCCCGGCTGCCGGCACCCGCGAGCCGCCGCCAGCACCACCACCTACCCCCCACCTAGCGCCGCCAGCGCCCGCCCCGGCGCGTCCTTCCGGGGCAGGGCCACGCCGGTCCCACCCCCCCCAGCGGGAAGCTCCGCCCACACAAGGGGAACCGAGAAGGGCTCCCGCCCTGCAGGGGGAGGGACCTTGAGGGGCTCCTCCCCCAGAGGGGCGGCTCCAGGAGAGGCTCCGCCCACACAATGAGGCAGTGAATAATACTCGGCGTAGGGCAGGATCAATGTAACCACGCCCCCCAAATGGGCGGGGCAAAACATAACCCCACCCCCATACGGGGTTGAGAGATGCTCCCCCTGTAGGGAGAAGCCGGGAATAACCCCAGGTTCAGAGGGAGTACCAGGGTATAAAGCCCAGCCCAGAGGTGAGATGAAGGGAATAATGCCAGGGGGTGGGGGACACACAGGAGAAGTTAGATGATATAACCCCAGCCCCCTCCCTCCAGGAGAAGCAGGAATAATTCCACCCTCCCAGGAAGGGGGAAAATAGTTAATACTGAGGTCCCACAACAGTGCCCATAATAATGCAGCACCACACACTGATTATCTTCTGCAAGGTTAAAGGGGAGCCACATGTGTTAGAGACCAAGCCAGCAGAGCTCATGAGACTGCACCTTGCAGATATACCACTGCCATGGCTCTGCAGCATCATATGGGCCTGTTTTACAATCTCACAAAGAGCAATCTGCTGTGTGAAATACACAAGGTCTACTTAGCCCTCCTTCTACAGAAGGGAAAAGGAGCAGTTTACCATGGAGGAGTCTTTCAGATGAAGCCTCCAAAATCCTAAGGGCCTTTGTAGGTATGATAATAAATGCATAAGCGCCTGTGAAATTCAGTGTCTAACAAAGGAAATGTAGCAGTTACTAAGCATCTGCCATCCTAACCAAGGATAGCATCCAAAACCCCAGTTCTTCTGCAGTAGTGACCTTGCCTGGTCCTCAAACCCACATGCCAGAGGTAGTGTCCAATGCATTGTTTTCCTGTCCCAGGGAATGCCTGATCCCCAGACCTACTGCTTCATGACTGAAAGCTGGTACAAGGAGCACATGATGACATTTGTATACATGAATAAAAAGGGAAGAATAATGATCTGGTTCCATGTCCCATAAGGAATGAAGCTGAAGGAATGAGACTGTTTAACCGTCTTCTAAGACAAATGTAAGGCACATCCTCCAGTGGTACAATTAACACCTCTGCCTCTTAGCCTACAAGAAGCATCATATATCAAGTATGACCCAAAAATGAAATTAGTATCTTGCATATGTGATATGATTTGGGAGGGCAAAAACCCACCACCAGGGTTGGTGCCTTATCATCAGTCTTATCAGCAGAGACCAGAGACTAAGCATCCTTCCAAGCCCACTGGGCACCAATCCCTTCAACTCAGATTAGAAGGACAGCAGCAGGGTAACATGGGAAAAATAGTCTTGATGCTGCTCAGACTGTAGCTGCTCTGCATATAAACAGAAACCTCCAGGGCAGTCAAGCTAGCACCTTTCACTAGCACTAAAAAAAAATCACATCTTTCCTTTTTAAAGGAACATGCTGCCTCATGTTTTTGAAACCTGATATTTCAGCTTCAGTGGAGAATCCTCAAGGCAGGCAGATGTTCTAATTACCTTGTTTTGTGTGATCTCAGCATATCTAGCTCACGGCTGTATGTAAACACCATTAAAACATTTAAGTTTTGTCTACCTACTTTTGGACTTCCCCAGACGCTAGCATGGCATTTTTCTACTGCTCAATTTATCATATTTTTGCTTGACCATCTTCAATCTGGTGCTCTCAATGCAATTTCCACAAATGAATTAATTCTCACAATCTCCCTGTAAGGTAGATATTCTTACTCCTATTTTACACTTGGGGAAACTGAGTCAGAAACAAACTGACTTGTCCAAGATCATACAGAGATTAAGACCAAGCCTAGTTCTCTTGACTCCCACTCTTATGCTTTAGCTACAAGATCCATAGCCGATCTCACGGCAAAAAATAGCACTGGAATAGGCCTGTGGTCTAGCCCTCTGGCACAATCATCAAGAGAGTTCAACCCCTTCTGAGATAGCATAGTCAAAGTCCAACAGAAACCCAAATAATCTTTAGCCCTGCTAGGCTCACTTTTCAGCCCCCTTTCTTTCAGATGAACCCCACCTAAGGCAAACTACATCAACAGGTTCCTGATGACCAATCTAATTTAGTTTGTGTTAGGCATACCCTTCCATAGGAAGGCTCTAGCAGATCATAATCTTCAATTAATTCTTAACACCAACCACTCTTCTCTCTCACACACACACACACACACCCCTACAAACTTTGTCGGGTGTATGCTGACATAATTTGCATCAATCAAAGTCTGTAGTGGAGACATGGCTTTAGACAATTCTAACGGTATGTCTGCACTACGGAAACTATACAGCATAGCTATGTTTAGATTCAATGCAATCCTTCTCTTTCAGTAATTCATGCTGTAATCCTACCTCTGCATTATTCATGCTCCTTTGTATGTGACTTGTAGAAGAATCCTTACATGTAACAAATACAAATCACTAAGGAAAAGTTAATTCTAAGTCTTTTTTAATACATCATGGTAGTTTAAAAGATCCACTGAACTAATGAGGCTAATATCTATCTTAAATCATTCTGGTCCTGTCTTTTTCACAATAGCAATGAATGAGAGATATAATTTGTATTTCATGATAATAGCAGCACACTACCTAGTTGAACGTCTGGTTCAGTCAGAAGCTTTTCCCATGTGAGTGTCATTATGCTGACAAATGTCAGGTATCTGTTTACCAAGTAAAAAGCAAGGCTTCTTTCTTGAGAGTGTTAACTCTTTCCTGTTTTACAAAAGGGGAGTCTCTCAGTTGTGTTATGGATTAATATTCACTAATAATTACAAAGAAAACACTGTTTAAACATACACTAGGGGAAGATGGCGTGATGGGTTGTATGAACCTCACGCTGGCCAGGAGGGGTTAACAAGCTGCAATGACTCCAATCAGCCCCACACAATTACCTCTGGAATCCAGGGGTCAGATTCCCAGCATGCAATTTTCTCCATCCCATAATGCCATCCATAGACCATAATTTTCACATATTTTTTTAAATATGCCACAAACCTGTGTGGAAAATTTTGGTGTTTGCCATCTCTGACAGCAGCAGGGAGCCCATAAAGCTCTGCACTATTCTCATGAAAGTTGCAAACACAGGATGCATGATTCTCCTGTATTTGCAGACCCTCGGGAAGTACCACAACAACCAGGGACATGAGGATTTCTTTGAGGACAGATTGCTGAGGGACATAGCAAAAAACAATTAAAACCGCTTGGTGGCATCCATGAAGCAGTTTTCAGACAGTGGAGTGCCACTTCTGGGCCTGAGAATCAACACTGAGTGGTGGGATTGCATTGTGATGCAGATTTGGGGTGAGAAGCAGTGGCTGCAGAACTCTTGGGTGCGAAAGGCCTCATTCCTGGATCTGTGCGCCAAGCCCACCCCATCCCTCTAGCACAGAGATACCAGAATAAAAGTTTCAGTCAGGATTTCATTGTTTACATCATCCTAGTTCTCTTTCTGGCATACAGAAGAGACGAGTGGTCTCTGAAATGAGGGATATACAGAAAAGGGAGAGAGAAAGAGACAGAGTGTGTGTGGGGGGGGGGAGGATGGGTGTACCATAGGAGAATGATGTAATATCTAAGCAGCTGTGGTCCAAAAAATAATAAAATGTCACATTTAGCACCTTTCAATCAAGGCTCTCAAAGCCCTGCACAAACATGAATCCTCACAATAGCCCTGTGAAGAATATAAATATTAACCATTTTACAGAGGGGCAAACTGAGGCACAAAGAAGTTCAGTGACCTCAAAAGTCACATACTGACCAGACTCACAGCTGGAAACAACTCAGGAGTCCTCATTCCCCCCCATCATCTGACCTAATCAGTATCCTAATGATCACAGCAGTTTAGTGGGATGGCTGAAATAATGCAGAAAATTACTGACTGGGATTTTTGCCATCCCGCCTGGCTTCGTTCATCAAAGAAACAAAGTCAGCAGGAAACTCGTTATATTACCTTAATGAGAAATGTTTTATTTGTAAATTTGTATTAACGATTACAAAGCCCTGTGATAATCCTCTACTCCATTGGGCCTAGAAACAGAGGGTGCTTGAGTCACTCACCTCAATGTTCCCCATCTTCTCTCTAACACCAATACTCCCTACTCCACCCCATGCCCTCCCTACCCCCAATACTCCTCCCCTCATCCTACCTGTCCCAATCCCCCATCTCCAACCCCCATGCCCTCCCTACCCCCCAAACTCCCTCCCCTCCCCCACCTGTCCCAACCCTCTACTCCAACCTCCATGCTCTCCCTACCCCCTAAACTCCCCCCTCCCCCACCTGTCTCAACCCCCCTACTCCAACCCCCATGCTCTCCCTACCCCCCAAACTCCCCCCACCTGTCCCAACCCCCTCACTCCAACCCCCATGCCCTCCCTACCCCCCAAACTCCCTCCCCTCCCCCACCTGTCCCAACCCTCTACTCCAACCCCCATGCTCTCCCTACCCCCTAAACTCCCCCCTCCCCCACCTGTCTCAACCCCCCTTCTCCAACCCCCATGCTCTCCTTACCCCCCAAACTCCCCCCACCTGTCCCAACCCCCTCACTCCAACCCCCATGTCCTCCCTACCCCCCAAACTCCCTCCCCTCCCCCACCTGTCCCAACCCCCTACTCCAACCCCCATGCTCTTCCTACCCCCCAAACTCCCCCCACCTGTCCCAACCCCCTCACTCCAAGCCCCATGCTCTCCCTACCCCCTAAATTCCCCCCTCCCCCACCTGTCCCAACCCCCCTACTCCAACCCCCATGCTCTCCCTATACACCAACCTCCCCCCCACCTGTCCCAACCCCCTCATTCCAAGCCCCATGCCCTCCCTACCCCCTAAACTCCCCCCTCCCCCACCTGTCCCAACCCCCTACTCCAAGCCCCATGCCCTCCCTACCCCCCAAACTCCCTCCCCTCCCACACCTGTCCCAACCCCCTACTCCAACCCCTATGCCCTCCCTACCCCCCAAACTCCCCCCACCTGTCCCAACCCCCTACTCCAACCCCTATGCCCTCCCTACCCGCAACCCCCATCCCAATATCTCCCTACCCTCAATACTCCAGTCCAACCCCCCCGCCCCGGCAACAGACCCCGTCTCCCGAGGGCTATTGTGTTGCCATGGAGACAGAAATCTCCCGGAAGGGGGCAGAGTAAGTGCGCCCCCCCGCGGAGCCGCCTAGTGATGACATCATCAGAGCGCGCCGTCTCTCCGGCGGCGATGGAGGAAGCCGGGGAGCCCGGTCGCGAAGAGAGCGGGGACTCGGGCTCTACCCAGGAGACTTTTCCGGCTGCCTCATCGCCCCCAGGGCTTGGGGCTGCCCCCACGGTCTCCGA
Organism: Mauremys mutica; assembly: GCF_020497125.1. NCBI lineage: Eukaryota > Metazoa > Chordata > Testudines > Geoemydidae > Mauremys > Mauremys mutica. The sequence goes on from NC_059075.1 coordinate 133,827,434, forward strand.
GGAGCCGCCGGCTGCGGCAGAGAAGACCGAGGGGGAGGCGGCCGAGCCCGGCGGGGGCAGCGAGCCCAAAGCGGACTGCCAGGCCGGGGAGGTGAGGGCTGGAGGAAGGGGAGGGGCGAGGGGATTACGGTGCTGGTACTTCAGTTATGTCTGAGGTGCTACCAAATTCACAGCCGTGAAAAGCGTGTCCCAGACGGTGAAATCTGAGCTTGTGTGTGCTTGTACCCTATACTATACAGACTTCATGGGGAGACCAGTGTTCCTCAAATGGGGGGTCCTGAGCTAAGTTCCCTCTAAGCTGCATGGCTGGGCAGCAGGCTATTAAGGGCTGGGTCGTGGGGAGAGGTGCTTCTCCCCTGGCACTGGGCTGCTGCAGTGAGAAAGGGATGGAGGGCATCCTCTCTCCCCGCCATAGCCCTGGGGCAGCCTTCACCCAAAACTGCTCATCCCTGACGCCACCTTGGAACCTGAATCCCCAGCAAGAGCCCTCACCCTCCCCCATCCCAACCCTGTGCCCCTCTGGCCTAGCCCGCTCTTGCACCCCAGAGCCCTCACCCCCCACTGCATCCCAACACTCTGACCCAGCCCTGAGCCCCTAGGCCCCACATCAGCTCCATATTAGTGCACATAACAAAATTCACTCCACACAGGGATTTAAAACATTAGAGGGGATATTGCTGACCCCAAAAGGAGTCCATTTTAGGGGGGGGTCTCGCAGTATTGCCACCCTTACTTCTGCACAGTCTTCAGAGCTGGGCGGCTGCAGAGTGGTGGCTGTTGGCTGGGCGCCCAGCTCTGAAAACAGTGCCGCACCAGCAGTAGCACAGAAGTAAGGGTGGCAATACCATACCATTTCACCCTTACTTACGCGCTGCTGCGTTCAGAGCTGGGTGGCTGCTGACTGAGGGCCCAGCTCTGCAGGCAGCAGCACAGAAGTAAGGGTGGCAATGCCATCCTTACTTCTGCACTGCTGCTGGCAGCAACTCTGCTCCTGCTCCCCGCCCCCAGTTCTGAAGGCAGCACAGAACTAAGAGGAGCAGTACCACAGCCCCCCCTACAATAACCTTGTGACCCCCTCCCAACCCCTTTTTGAGGCACAACCCCTACAATTACAACCCTGACATTTATTTAAATAGCTGAAATCATAACATTTGATTTTTTTTTTAAAACCTATGAATTTTGTATGGCCGTAGTTAGTTCCGCCACCACCCCTGGAAATTTTCCTCCAGCCACTGCTGTGTCCCAGGGGCTCTGCTCCAAAGTGCAGCCAGCTGCTGTGGGCTCATGCCTCTGTGTTGTATTTGTGGGTGCCTTCAAATTGTGATTTTTTTGCACAGCTGGTGACATTACTATGATGCTGCTAGCATTATGTGGGCAGGCAGCCCATTCTTTCGCGCTCTCACACCCAGTATGGGCGAGCAGAGGTTGTCCAGAATGGAAGGGTGAAAGAAAGTAATTGAGCATTAGGAAAGCCTAGAAATTCAGAGCCATCCTAAAACTAAGTCAGCCACACAGTCCTCTGATTTCTGTTTATGTTCACATGCTGTTGTAACAAAGCAACAGCAGCCAAAATATGCTTGCAGATTAAAATCTGGATTCTATTGGTTATATATTTATCTTAGTGCTCTGTGGATGCTTAATAGGACTGTACACAGACTAACCACCGAGTACTGAAAGCTGTAGTTTGGAACTGAATAACGAGATCTCACCAAAATGATGGTAATCTCTTGCAGCAGGTGAACAGCCAAGAAGGCTTAGAATTAGCATCAACAGAAACTGAGGATTCTACATTGCAGACTTCTGCAGCTAAGAAGATAAAAATAGAGATAAAAGAGAAGAAAGAGAAGAAGCAGAAAGTAGATGAAGATGAGATTCAGAAAATGCAGTGAGTACACCTTAAATTTCTAATCCATGTGACGCCAAGTTTAGTCACTGGACTGTCTAATTACTTTATGACAACTTGCTCCTCATCCGACTGAGTTTAGCTCACCCAATTCATTGCACAGATCTTGCTCCTGGAAGGGAAGTACTATAGCATGTCATATGCACTGTCATTACTTATTAAGCCTAATACTGGAAACTATTTTGTAACTTGTTTTCTCTGATCTTTGCCTTCATAAAGGAAAATCTGAGTCCCAGTTTGTAAACCAGAACAGTTAATACTACTTTGCACTCAAGCCTGTGCATTAGCTAAGTAGGGCATAACCTACCCCCCTCCTTTTAATGCTCTTCCTTATGCCTAATAAAATATTTCTTCTGAAGTGGTGCACTGTAGAAACAGACCCTACATGGATTTGGGGAATGCTTTTTAAAGTGAAAAAAGTTTGTCTTCTGTCATAACTGATCTGCTTCCTCTTTCCTCCAGAATATTGGTTTCTTCCTTTTCTGAAGAGCAGCTGAACCGCTATGAGATGTACCGCCGGTCTGCTTTCCCCAAGGCTGCTATTAAACGGGTAAGATTCTGCAAATACTCAGTCCACAGAGGAACATATGAGGTGAAACAGACAGCTTGGTATGTATAAAAATAAGTGCATAGAGCATCACTGTAGTTTAGATCAGTTTGAGTGCACAGATTTCCAACGACAGAAGAGGTATTGAGCAACTCCACTCATGTTGACTTCAATAGGTGCTGCTCAGCATTTCTCATGCGTACTCTTGTGTTCAAAAATAATTAAAAAAAAAACCCAAGTCTTCAGCTGCAGGGAAATTTTTCACTTAATTGTATCTTCTTTTCTCTCAAGCTGGTCCAGTCCATTACTGGGACTTCTGTGTCTCAAAATGTGGTTATTGCCATGTCTGGGATTTCCAAAGTCTTCGCTGGGGAGGTGGTAGAAGAAGGTGAGTGCAAGAGGAATATTTTAAGAAGTGTGAGTGTAGTGGAGGGGAGAAATATTCTAAGAAAATATTGTTTAAAGATTATTAAAGCAACGAGGAAAGCTTTTGAAGTGAGATGACATGGTTATTTCAAGGTAACTAACAACTTAGACCTTTGTCACAGCATCTATACAACTCAAAGAAATTAAGACAGTTTACAGCAGTCTCCCTATTATGAACTGGGTGTCTTCAGGGGCAAAAATAGATGCCTCACAAACCCTGATTCTGCTATCAGCAAGGAATTCAGCACAAGGGAAGTGACATTTAACTAGCACAAATCCATTCTTCTGAAACTTGGTCTCCATTAATTGATGAGCTGAAATCACTATATGAAACACTACATTGAAGGGTGAGCTACTAAAGTAGCTGTGTGGAAGTGTTTACAGTACATTTGAAAGGGAGACTGTAGTCTGTTGGTTCAAGCCACCCAGTCTGTACAGACTTGTTATTAAAATACTTGGCCTTTACCTGTATAGGTGGTATTTTGCTGGAATGATGAATCCTGCTTGTGGCTGTTTCTACAGATTCCCTCACATGACAGAAGTAATCTAGTATCTCTATTTGAGATGAGCCTGTATGTGGTAATTGGATTGGGATGGATGCTGTGCTCCAATAGGTCCTTTCCATCTCTACCATATATGCTCATCTCCTGTCTCTAGTGTATTAGTCCCTAATACATGTGCTCCTCAAATTAACCAACCCCTGAATATTTTAACAAGTCAAAGTAAAAAAGAGCATTGTCATCCAATAACTTGTTTTAAGAAATTAATTTAAGTAATCTCAGCTGTTCAATAACATGTAATTTTACCAGTTAGTGTGTTTATATTCTCCTTCACTCAGCTTGGACAATAAGATCCAGATTAGTCAGTTTCACTCTCATTCTTACATAATGGTAAAATGCTCCTAAGTGTGCATTGCAGACACTGCAAGGAATTCTAGCTTTTTTTGTGAATTTAAAGTTGACGTTTATGAATAGTAGAACCTGCTTAGTGAAAGCTAAAATGTTAGCTTTCACTATCTGAAAGCCTCTTTCAGACGCTTGCTTAACTGTGTGAACTGTCTTGACAGATAACATTCACTGTTTTTGGTTTGTTTAGCATTGGATGTGTGTGAGAAGTGGGGAGAACTACCACCTCTTCAGCCCAAACACATGCGTGAGGCAGTCCGGCGGCTGAAGTCACGGGGGCAGATCCCCAATTCAAAGTATAAAAAAATCACCTTCCATTGAAGTGAAAACTAGAGAGCAGTTTAAGAAGCAGGAGATCCTGGAGAAGCTGGAAGAGAATAGACTACCAGCTATAAACCACATCACCTCAGAGCTGCTTAAACAGAAAGCTTCCAAACCTTCTGCACTTCTGGTGTCTGCAGTATTAACTATTGAGCCAATACCAAAACAGAAGTTTCTTAAAACAAAGCTGAACCGAGTGCATGTGGCCAGTTTCTCAGACTATGAAATGCTTCTGCATACAACTTCTGCAAGATTTGTGGTAGATAAATATGAAAAATGACTGTTGTGGCTAAAGTTTAGAATAACTTTGAAACAGCAGTACAGACAGCAGCCTTGTTCACTTAAGTTTGTATGTTAGTACTAAACTCCTGGAAGGAAAGGCCTCTATATTGTATCATATGTGCACAGGAGCCCTTATTTCAACATGCGCTAACAAACCTCATCAAGTGACTGCTTAAGTTTTGGTTCTCTCTTTAAACACTTCCTAAGCAACTTACCATAAAAGGTGCTGGTGGTGGAGGGGGGCAATAACTGACTTGGAAAGGTTGTCAGGGCCATCAGACTTACAGCTGTGGCTATATGAAACAGAGCTAAATAAACAGAAAAAGGATAAAAGTCTTTGGTGCAATAGGCTTTTTACCTACAGAGAGGATGATGTGGTGCTGGTGAAGGCTACTGCTATAACAGGTATATCTGTATAGAAAGGGAGATTTGATACAATGAACACTCATTAAACTTGCTGTTCAGTTAAATGGTTTGTGACCTGGATTTCTCATTGACAGGGCAGATGAAATGTCATGGAGTATTGAGGTAGCTGATTGTAGGACTTAGCATTCCCCCGCCCCCCAAGTTATCTGTTAATCCTTAATTAACACTGAGGGGGCTCTAGCATCTGCCTCTGGATAGGTGCAGGCACTATATTCCATAAGCAGTTAAGGGACTGCTGAAACAATGCCCTATTTGTGGTCTCTTATACTTCTTGGTGATAGGGGCCCACCCTCCCACAACCTTTAGGCTTTGTCGCTTTTCCTGTGTGCTGTTCAGCCACGTTCTGCACTTACTCAGGACTCAAGAAAACCAGCCTTGGAGAAAGTAGACATTTGACACAGTGGAGATTAAGTTTAGTTTTTCTTTTTAAGGTGGTTCACAGAACCAAAAAAAAATGCACTCATGGAAATGTAATACTGCAACATAAGATTCCAATACTGACTAGGTCTTAAATTCAAGTCAGACTTGTACACAGTACTCTGCCTGTACCCAGGATCCCTGTTTGTAAGCAGATAGGAGTGGTGCCCTCAAGCTACTGCAGCCCACACTCATTCCTAATGTAATACTGCAGTTACACAGAGGATTAAGTTAACTCATTTAATAGAACATACAACAGTAGAGCCAAGTCTTCAAAAAATCAACCTTCCCATAACACTTAAAGTAATATTTTATCAAACTCACTATTTTCCCTGGTTCTAGCTCCTCCCTTCAATCCTCAACAGTGAGGAAGCTTTCAAACAATATGGAGCCCAATGAGGCTCTGATAAGTAGGGTCCCTGTATTGTACCAGAATACAGATAAAGAGAAGCACCCATTTTTTTCCTGAACCTAGCTCTATACTGACTAATCCAAGCTCCTGTGGTCATGCTATGGGAAACTGAGTTCCAGCTCTGTTTGGGCAGCAGTGATGGAAGAGAAAGGGAAGTAGCTTAACGCCACTGCAACTAGATACCAGTGCTGTGCAAAGCCTTCCCCTATCACTCCTTTCACAAACTGCTAAAAGACGCAGCAGGACATCTTTAAAACAAAGGAAAAAAGTGATTCTTCAAGCACAATGTGAATAAAGCAGTGGGATCAGTATCCCCTCCCTCCCAATAGCACTTGCAGGAGTACCCTTATCTCAACAGGAAGAGATGGAGTGTGCATATAAGCACGTAAATTGGACTAAATAATGTTAACCTCCATTTATATGAAAGTGACCAACAACTTCACCTTTGAAACAAAAGCTTGGACTTTACACACACACACTTCACGACATTAGATGTCTTTTACATCTATAATTAGCTGTTGTATATTAATTTCACAGCAAGTCTGGTTATATATAAATGGATGCACTGCAGCGTTAGTGCCTGTCTTAGGAGAAAACTGTTTAGCTTAGCAATCCTCACCACAGGAGATAATTCTTGCATTTCTACAACCCCCTTTTCTTTATTTTAAAATTATTCTGTGCATACACAAGGTGAGGGTGATGGGGAAATACTCAGTTGGTCTACCCCCACACTACTGCTAAAAGTTAAAGTGCATTCTTTTGGTAACAGATTCTCTGCCCATAGGATCAAACAAGGGCTGCTACATTAGAGGATTTTTCAACATAGATTATATGTGCATTACTTCCTATCACAGCTGTTCTGAGGAGGCATGGGACAGGAAAGATGCTTTTGAGGAAAAGCAGGAATATTCTATTATAGAGAGATGGTGGACTATCCCCCCTCTTCCAGGGACAGAAATGAACATATGAAAACTACAGCAGCCAAACAAGATATAATACACAGTTGCCACCACAGCTGAATTATATGAGGATAGAGATTGTACCACAACTGCAAAGCCTTCTGGAGTTCCACCACCCTATGTTTGCCTCAGGCTAATGCTCAGATCAGGTTGGTTGTTTAAAACAGAATTTTCCCTTCAGAAGCAAAGTAATTTCTAATTGCCAGCTCCCAGTACACACAGTGAAGGTCAGGCTCCTGTTGCTGTTGCCGCCATACCTGTTTCTAGGCATTGGTCAGTTGGACCTTGACAGACAAGCAGATGGCAGAGATACAGTCCTCCATCTTACAGCAGTAAGTCAGTGCTGTCTTTGTCCCCAGGCTGCTGTCTCTTCAATGGTACTGGTCAAAGACTACAGCGTGCCATTCAGTTCCATCTTCTGCCTAATGTAGTCAAAAGATTTTGAATTTAAAAGTATCCTAACAATGACAGCGCTTTGTGTTGGGTTCTGGCATCCTGTCCATCTCCTCTCCTTTCTTCCATACCCTGACTTGAGTGACATCTGCATGGAATTCATGGTTGGCTCTTTCCAAGCCATTGTTCAGTACCCTCTCCAAATCTGTACCATCAAATGAGCACATAAAAACATGCACCCTTCCTTCCTAAAGCTGAAGGGTTTAGACAACACGTCCCTACTAAAGAGAAACACCTGATAGGTCCAGGATTAGGCAAAGGAACAAGTATGCAGGGAAAAAAAGGTTATATTACAAGTCATTTTTTCCTTCTGATCACTCCCTTGACCTTAATTCATCAAGATGGGTGGGGATCAGCTGTTTGTTCTAGAGGCACTAGAAAAAGTATTGTGTGCATTACAAATCGTGTGTTAATACAAATATAAAATACATCCTGAGAAATCTAATCCATAAAAAGTTTGAAATGCATTAAAATCCAAGAGAGACTCAGAATGCAATGAAGTGCAGTGGGTGGGCAGTCTTCATCCTGACACTTGTATGGTTCTGTATTAAACTGTGCAGCTTACTCTTCCATCCAGCACTATCTTCTATCACGGATGGACTTTCTCTCTCTCTCTCTGCTGGATTCTAGCATGTTCTGTTTATTCCCTCATTAGTTAAGGAGCACACACGTTTATTCCCTCGTTAGTTAAGGAGCACACACGTGCCAAGACTGTGCACTAGCTCAGCCAAGTAAAATGAAGAAATAGCGAACTTATCAGCCTTTAGAAGAGCATTTGCTTCCTGCAACATTATGAAGGGCATTTTCATCTATGACTTCTTTTCATGAACTCCCACTTCACCTTCTAGGTTTTCTTGCCTGTAAAAGCTATTGAATTTTAAATGAAGAAAGTCACACACTGACTTTGGTCACTTCACCTTCATCATGGAAGCACCTTGGAGAAGGTGAGCACTGAGTCAGCATCTTCCAAGAGTGAACATTACCCAGCTGCTGTTTTCATTGCCTTCAGATAACTAGCAGAGAGCAGCCAAGGTAGCCAGAAGTCACTAAGGAAAGGTCTGCGTGTCAGCACCCTGATGAAACATACACCATCAGCCCCTTGTGGAACTTCCACATCACTTGATTCATCTCTGGCTCAAAATACATGGCTAGGTTGGAATTCATGTAGTTGTTGCTGTCAGTGCTTTTCCTCCCACATCAGTCTGTGAACCTCTGGCAGATATGTCTGAGTGCAGTACATTTCACAAAGGGAGATTACAGGCCTTCCCCCTCTCCTACCCCTTGGCCTATACACTCTGCACTCAGCCTGATACCTCAGTGGTCAGTTGAAGAAAAGGTTAAATAATCTTTCGTTAGGAGAGGCTGGATTTCTCCCACTTCAGCATGGAGAACACAGCTGAACTCAGCCTCTGTGGTTTCAGCTAATGAGCAAGGGTCATTTTTCAAAGTGGCAGCCTTCACACAAGGCTAAAGGCAATAGCCAGAGTATATGGACACAGTGTGAGAGGTGGGGTTCAGGGACAGCAGGTGTGAGCAGGGTGCATTCCTAAATCTAGTACCCCTCAAGGCTTCGTTTTGTCCAGGGCCTGCAAATTGTTAGGTCTCTTCTATTCCCCTTTTCCACTATGTACTACACTAGACAGGTTGCAGGGGGGACATCTGCAAGTCATGTTCCCTCCCCTATGGGGAGAAGTTATTTCCATATCTCTCACAGCCCATCACCCCAGCATTTCCATCACATCGTACTCCACATCGTACACACTCACTGCAAAACAAACTTCTGCCATGTTTGACTATGCCTTAACTGGGCAAATTGACATTATTGCTTTTGCCTGTACTCTTTGGTGAGTGTGTTTGGGCAAGAACAGCCAGGAAGATAGTAAAGGAAGTATAGACACCCATCCCACCCACCCCTGTAAACCAACATTAACAAGGAAGCAGATGCAATGGTGGTGTGAAAGCAGGCCAGCAACACCATTGTAAGATGACTGGAAAGGGGTGCCTGGCTCTTGACTACTGTTCTGCATTTTCTGCTTGCAGACTAAGCACTGCAATGGTTCAGTGAGATAGAGTGTAGCACCGTACTGCCAGGACAGAGGGACATGGCTGCAAAACCAGAACCAGATGGCTCCTTGTTGCTCATTTCCCTTCACCCAGCCAGGGCCTCCTCCCTTTCTACCCCACTTAAGAGTTCATCCTGCAATTGCAATTAGGTTTCCATTCCCCAAGGCAATTCCTCTCTGCTGAGGTTGGCCTCTCAGCAGCAATGTAACAAACTAGCCGCCTGGTGCTGGTGGTGATCTCTGCTCCTCCTGAGCAGCTGCAGCCTTGGGCCTCTGCTGTCAAAGCTGGAAGAGGGGATCGTATTTCCTAATTTCCTGCAGAAGGTGCGCTATGTCCAGATTGGCTTCTGCTAGGGCTATTTTCATGGCGTGCAGCTCCTTCTGCAATGCTGGGGCTTCCTTTAGCTACAAAAGACAAGGAGAGAGAGAGAGAGAAGATTTTTCCAAAAGGTAAAATGCAAACCAGACCAGACTGATGATTTCTCGCAGTACTGTCAAATTGGAATATGAAACCAGGAGCTTGGAGATGACCTGCAGCTACATGCCGGGGAGCAAACAAAGCTGACTGACATACTGATTCCATTTGGCTTTTTTGCATGAGTACCTGCTGACAGATGCACTTCCAACTGTTTCCTAGAATACCTTTCATAGCCACTATTATATTCAGCCTGCACAGCCATCAGTGGCAGTCCAATGGCCACAGGTCTCCATGGATTCCTACCCAACTACTAGACACGTGAACAGACTTGCAGCAGGAGGGGATTTTCCTTCGCAACAACTCTGGTGTCACACAACTATACTTGCAGGCAAGGCAGAGGGACAAATATTGGGCTCCATTCTGCACCCTTACTTATGTGAATGATCCTTATCCTCATAAGCAGGCATACTAAAGATAACAGGACTCCTTGTGTAAGGACACCAGGAACCTCCCCTTAATTCAGTCACATCTGTTTCTGCCTCCTTGACTGAAGCTACCTATTGGTCTTATTATACATATGGCCCTCAGAATCCCTCTCACAGCTTCACAGCATATGGCAAGGCTAATGTCAACAATGTCTTGGACAATCATGTTTATTTATGGGTCTCCCTTGAGCTGTGTTATTCTTTCATTCAGAATTTAGGCCTCGATCCTGCTCCCACTGACTTCAGTAGGATCAGGAAATTAATCACTATTATTGTATTACTGTACCATCTAGGGGTTCTAGTTGTGATCACTAATCCATTGTGCAAGGTGCTACACACACACACACACACACACACACACACACACACAATCAGAGACAGTCCCTGCCCCGAACAGATTACAATCTAAATAGATGAGGCAAAGAGTGGGAGGGAAAATAGAGGCACAGAGTGGAGAAGTGACTTGCCCAAGGTCACCCAGCAGGCCAATGGCAGAGCCAGGTCTCCTGAATCCTAATTCAGCACTTCATCCACTAGACCACAGTGCTGCCCTCAGCACATTTTTCAGTAGCCAATGATAAGATCATCTAGTAATGCCTGGGTGAAGGAAGGGCAATAAAAAGTGGAGGTTGTTTTTGCTTGTTTGCGATATAAAATTATTTGGGTTCCAGATGTTTGGATCAAATTAAATGGAAGATTAAATTAAACAGTGAGTGAATTAAGCAGAAGGCTCCATGTTATCAGGAAATTCTCATGTCTATAGGACTAGGACTCATTCTGTGGTTGCTTATGAGCTATTTTCTAAAAGTTCCCGCATGGGAAAGAACATCTTCCATTCAGGGATTGGATAGGTGGCTGAAAGATGGATCCCCTCAGAAAACAATGTTCATGAAAGTGATCAGGAGAGTTTGCTGCAGGGTGATGCAGGCATTGCTCTTGATTCCGGGTTGAGTGTGAAAGGTGGGATGGGAACTGAATCCTGACTGCTCTCACAAGAGAACACTAGGGCTTCCTGTCTATAAACACCCTAGATAAGGAAAGAGACATGCATGTATAGGCCTTACATTTCCCAACCCTGTGTTTTCTCGTCTGCAGCCAGCTGTCTGGGACACAAGCTATTGCCTATTGCCTATTTGTCTGGAAGGAAACATGCAGAAATGGCTTACCTGTAGTTCATGTACTGCTCCTGTTGGGACTGCCAAGAGTCTCTTTAATGGGACCTTCTTTTCCTTCAGACCTTGCTCAGGCTTCTTCTGTAAAGATAGTCCCTCCTTTTGTGCAGCTGGAAAGGAACACAGAAATACTAATATGTGCACTTATGCCATGAAGTACTTTTCATAAAAGGGTCTCAAAAGTGCTGTACAGACATGAGTATTATCCCCATTTTAAAAATGCCCATACTGAAACACAAAAAGTCACTTGCTCGGGCTTCACAAGTCAGTGACAATGACAACCAGAACCAAAGAAACCTCCAGTCCTATTTTAACGATTACACCAATGTTGCCTTGAGCTTCTATTTTATAATCTCAAACAAAAGTTTGTGAACAAGCAAGAAGCTACACCAGTAGGAGTGGATGCTTATGAGAATATCGGAGTATTGTAGGAGAGGGGTGCTTTTATAGGGGACATAATATTCTTAGCCTGTTCCAGCAGAAGCGGTTGCAGAGAATAAGGGAACAATGGACGCTGATCAGATACTCCAGATCTAGCCTCCCACAGCAGAGGCATATTTCAGTTCCAGTCTCTACCAGCAGGAATCACTGCAGGGTGTTCTAGTCTCCAGTAACGGTGGTGAAAGAAGGGGGATCCAGGCTTCTCTACTTTACTGACCTGTTACAGAGAATACTCCATCATCGCTGCGCTTCACAACAATATGATCCACCGCCAAGGTTATGGGGATGGTGCCAGGAGAGGTAGGGTACACCCGAGGGCTGTCATCCTGCAAAACAAACAAAAATTATCAGTTACCATGTACAACTCCATGTTCAATGCAGCAAAAGATTTCCTCTCAAGTCCTCACAGTAGCCATGTTACTGCTTCTGGCATTTTCCGATTCCATCCAGGGCTGACCGTTAAACAGAAGAGAATGGCTTTGCACAAGGGCTGCATGTAAGCCTTAGTTATCTTTGCAGAAAGCCTTCCCAGGTAGCAAAAGGGAATTCAGTCACATCCCTGAAGATGACCCGGGTCAGTCTCTCACCACAAACCCCCTGAAGGCCACATCTCATAGTTACTATCTTGCATGTCTCAGATTCAAACTTCCGTCAAAATTCATCAATATTGGCACTTAATCTGCAGATGGCCCTGCTGCTTCACAGTAAGCCTAGCCCATGCTTGTGTGAGGAGATACAGACCAAAGGAAGGGGCATGTAATGGTCGTATGGAGTATGACAAAGACACATGGCTGGTTACAGGTGGGTTATCAGACATCTCTCTGCACCAGGTGCCCTCTTTCACTGAGTAAGTGGCAATAATACTACCACCACCCAGCTTTTATGCAACTCTTTCCTCCTGTAGATTTCTAAGGGCTTCACAAAAAAGGGTCAGAATCATTGCCCCCATTTTATGGATGAGAAGAGCGGCACAAAGGGGTTGAGTGAGTTTCCTGACACTGCAAAGCACGTCACTGGCGAAACTGGGAAGAGAACCCAGGAGTTTCAGACTCCCATTCACATTCCCCATGGTCAAACCATTACACTACGATTCCAAGGAGCTACCTCTTCACCATTAAGGTCGTTTTTAAGAGGCAGAGGAAAGGGTAGAGAACCATTCTGCACACTTTATTAAGGAAATGGCACCTCTCCAGACAGCCACAGTTCTCTTTCCCTGGTAGAACCTTACTACAGCTGAGCCCTGGATACCCACTTTTCCCTGCCAATGCACACACGAACACACCTTCAGTGTAATCTTGGCATCCACAATTTCTATCTTCATGGGAATCACCTCGGGTACCACTTCGTCCTCAAGGAAGGGTCCCAGGTTGGTGAGAGAGGACATCAGGAGCTCTGCACCATAGCTGTGGATCAGGATGTGAAGGAACCCATTCTGGACAGCCAGAGGTGAGTGCACAGTGGCGCTCGGTCCTATTTCAAGACGTAAGCACACTTCTGGCTGGGTCTGATTAGCTTCTGTGTTTAAGGGCTTCTCTACGCTTGGATCCCCTAGAGGCACAGAAGAAAATCATAGGGGTGGGGGGGGGCTGGATGGTATTGGCCGTAGGCTATAGGCCTTTAGGAGACATACAGCCTATAAAGCCTTTCATTGCTCAGCCACTGGATGAAATCCAGTCCATGACGGTAGTGATCAAGAGTCCTGACTGGTGTCAGAACCGCCCCTTCTGTCCTATGTGAAACGAGTTTGAGTCCAATTTTCAAACAGACAAGTGTCCACATCACAGAATCCACCAACACAATTGGCCCCCTCAGTGGCAGTCACATGAGCCCCCAAACTCACCCCTCTGCTATGTCAGCTCCAGACGGTTTCAGTGTTCTTGAGGACTTAGGTTTACTTCACAGCACCTAGAATCTTACATGTAGCGAGCAGAACTCCACCCCCCTAATTAGGGACCTTTTGTACAAGACAGGAGGCTTTTGCATTCCAATTGAATACTATGTAATTTTATTATGCCCCCTAGTGACAAAAGGGTGTATCGCTATCAGGGGGTATCACTAGCACAGTAATTGCTACTCTTTCTTTCTTTTAAAGATTTCTAAGATTGAACTCAGTGCTGGTGAAACATCCCAGATTAAATGCAGTGTATTCTGAAGATATCTGTTTATCCACAGCACAGATAACAGCATCAGGAGCAGCAGGGCAAGCTTCCCCACAATAGCTTCTGTAAGCATTATTCATTATACGCATTACTATAGCATCTAGGAACCGGGTCCCCATTGCGGTAGGCACTGTAGAGACAAAGTCCCTGCTCCACAGTGCTTTTAGCCCAGGAGGTCACTATCTGACCTAGACAGAGCCACCTTTAGGCATGATGCAGAAGTTCAGTCTCCAAGGCCAATTCAATCCTTGATTTCTCGACTGAGGCTACCAACAAGGGGCCCCACTAGTGTTATAAAGCTGGAAGGGACCACTGTGATCATCTAGTCTGACCTGCATAACAGGACCCTGCATCGATTCTTGTTTGAACTAGAGCATGTCTTTTAGAAAAACACCTCATCTTGATTTTAAACTTGCAAGTGATGGAGAATCCACCACGACCCTTGGTAAATTGTTCCAATGGTTAATTACACTCACTGTTAAAAATTTGCACCTTATTTTAGTCTGAATTTGTACCAAGTTAAATGTCATACAAAAGTCCAAGGATAGTACAACACTATTACCATTATCAACCAAACTTGTAATCTCATTAAAAAAAGATACCAGGTTAGTTTGACAAGATCTATTTTCCATAAAGCCATATTGATTGGCATTAATTACATTACTCTACTTTAATTCTTTCTTCATCAAGCTCTTTATCATCCACTCCATTATTTTGCCCAGAATCAGTGGCTGACCTATAATTACCTAGGTCAACCTGTTTACTCTTCTTAAATATTGGCAAAACGTTAGCTTTCTTTTAGTTCTCTGAAACTTCCCCAATGTTTCAAGACTTATTTAAAAAAATCAACATTATAGTCCGGTGAGTTCCACTGCCAGTTCTTTTAAAACTCTTGGATGCAAGTTATTTGAACCTGCTGATTTTAAAATGTCTAGCTTTAAATAGCTGCTGTTTAAATATCCTCCTTAGTTACTGGTGGAAAGGACAGTATTTCATCATCATATGGTGTAACTATATCATCTGTCTTTTCCCCAACTATAAAACATACATTTATTTAATATTTTTTCCTTTTATGCATTATTATTGACAATTTTTCCATATAGGAATGGACCAATAGCATTATTACATTTCTTTCTATTCCTAATATACTTGAAAAAGTCCTTATTGTCCTTAGCTCTGCTGGCCATAGATTTCTTCTTGTGTCATTTTTCTTCCCTTATCACTTTTCTTCAGTTCCTAGCTTCTGCTTTCTATTTATACATACACCCCTCACAAAATATTTTATAGCTGCTTTCATTTCTCCTCTAAACGAGGTTGTTTTTTCAACCAGTGCAGCCACCCCTGAGAATGGAATTGTGGCTTTTGCCGCATGTAGTGAAATGTTCTTAAAGACTTCCCAATTATTATTCATATATTTCTGTTTAAACTCTTTCTCCCAGCTGATTTGTCTTATGATTGTTCTCAACATTGTGGAATTGGCTCTTTTAAAGCACAAGTATCTATCACTGATTTAGACTTTATTCTGTTTGGATATAACAAGTGAATCAATTGTGGTGGAGGGAGCGTGATGTGGCCACCTGTCCACTGGGAACTGAGAGCCACCAAAACAGCCATGGAAGCAACTTTTGGACACTGGATTTGAACCACTGAGACAGAGGCTCTCAATATTGTTAACATTTCACAGACATTGTTACTGCACATGAACACTGAAAACAATATTTACAGTTCATGGCTCCCTAATAACAGCCAGTGCCTGATGCTCTGGTTTCAAAGCCAGCATCTTACCCACACAGGTCCAAAGGCCAGCATCTTACCCACACAGCTGCTTTGTAGATACTGCCACATTCCAATATTGCCCAATTGCTCTAGAGTAACCTCCATAACTTGTACAGCAAGTGACAGATCATCGCCTTTTGCCTCTATCCCGCAGTTCACCTCACTCATTTTCAGCACCAGAACAGAGACCTGAAACAGCAAGTCACAGTACCACTTGTCAAAATAGCTACATTGCCTCCTTTGCGAGGTTCCTTTAAAGAAAGACTTTAGGGAGAGGGAGGAAAGAAATCTGACCAGCTGAAGGCTAGGGTCTTCTCCACTCTGAGAAGCTGAGCTGTTCATGTCAGGCGTCCCTCTATCCTCATCTTCTACCATTGGGCTTGCTCTGCTGCCTGCATCATGAAGGTCCTGAAGAAGTTGTCCTGGGGTGAGGGAATCCAGGCTATGCTCTGAAAACAGATTATGAATACTCAGATACAGTTCCACTTTGCCACCTTCCTGAAAACCATCAAAAGCACCTTGGACTGATTTAATTTAAAAGATAGAAAGTTCAAATGACACATTTATTGTAATCCTCAACACCACACTTTGCCCTTCTACAGCAACTTTACAAATATTCCACCTACCAATGTACTTCTATACCACTAATCACTGTAATATCCAAGTGCCTTAGAATTCTAACATGAATACAAAAGGATTATGCTTCTGTCCTTCTCTCCACCACATCCTCTTCTGAAACCCAGAAGGGCTGTGTATTTTTGTTATATTTAAGTTTATTTATTTGGGGGAATGGTAGGTTAAAGAAGTGGGTTCTGAATATTGTGTTCTGCAGGTCCCGAGATTCATGGTCATTCTGATTCTTCCCAATAGTGATATGTACAGTCACAGACCAGCTGCCCCGGGGCTGCCTCTTGCAGTCAATCTCAAAGTTAGCACTCCCACTGTTCTAGAGGAGCATACCCATTATGGGAGGTTATGACCATGCAGAGTGAGCCCTCAGGTAGTCTGGGCCCACCCATGGAGGGCTTTGAAGAGAAGGATGTTATATATATATATATTATATATATATATCTTGATTTAGTAAAACTTTTCATATTCTCTTGCATGACCTTCTCATAAATAAACTAGAGAAATACAACTTAGATGGAGCTACTATAAGGTGGGTGCAAACCTGGCTGGAAAACCGTTCCCAGAAAGTAGTTATCAGTGATTCACAGTCATGCTGGAAGGGCATAACGAGTGGGGTCCCGCAGGGATCAGTTCTGGGTCCGATTCTGTTCAATATCTTCATCAATGATTTAGATAATGGTATAGAGAGTACACTTCTAAAGTTTGCGGATGATACCAAACTAGGAGGGTTGCAAGTGCTTTGGTGGATAGGATTAAAATTCAAAATGATCTGGACAAACTGGAGAAATAGTCTGAAGTAAACAGAATGAAATTCAATAAGGACAAATGCACAGTACTCCATTTGGGAAGGAACAATCAGTTGGACACATACAAAATGGGAAATGACAGCCTAGGAAGGAGTGCGGCAGAAAGGGATCTGGGGGTCATAGTGGACCACAAGCTAAATATGAGTCAACAGTGTAACACTGTTGCAAAAAAAGCAAACATCGTTTTGGGATGTATTAGCAGAAGTGTTGTAAGCAAGACAGGAGAAGTAATTCTTCAGCTCTACTCTACATTCATTAGGCCTCAACTGGAGTATTATGTCCAGTTCTGGGTGCCACATTTCAGGAAAGATGTGGACAAATTGGAGGAAGTCCAGAGAAGAGCAACAAAAATGATTAAAGGTCTAGAAAACATGACCTATGAGGGAAGATTTAAAAATTTGGGTTTGTTTAGTCTAGAGAAGAGAAAACTGACGGGACATGATAACAGTTTTCAAGTACATAAAAGGCTGTTACAAGGAGGAGGGAGAAGAACTGTTCTTCTTAACCTCTGAGGACAGGACACGAAGCAATGGGCTTAAATTGCAGCAAGGGAGGTCTAGGTTGGACATTAGGAAAAACTTCCTAACTGTCAGGATGGTTAAGCACTGGAATAAATTGCCTACGGAGGTTGTGGAATCTCCATCACTGGAAATTTTTAAGAGCAGGTTAGATACATACCTGTCAGGGGTGGTTTAGATAATACTTAGTCCTGCCATGAGTGCAGGGGACTGGACTAGATGACCTCTCGAGGTCCCTTCCAGCCCTATGATTAATGAATCAAGCCTCTTAACTTCCCAGCGAGATAGGTAACTATCCCTCCCATTTTACAGATGAGGAAACAGAGGACGTGACTAGCCCACAGTCATGGAACAAGATTGTGGCAGAGCTGGGAATAGAATCCAGATCTCCAAAGTCCCAGTTCCATGTTTTAACCCCTCTCTAGAGCTAACTCCACATTTTGAGTGTGCCAGTGACCATACCATACAGATACAAGCAGGGTTCTCTTAGACTGTACTTGCCCTACAGCTTCTTTCATAGAGAAGGCATCTCAAAAAGCAGTATTGGAGAGATCCATACTGGGTGGACGGCCCAGGAGTAAGTAATGGACAGGATCAGTTAGAGACAGACACAGTGGTATAGTATACATCACTCCGTGCGTATACATCACTCCATTAGCTACATCAGAGATTAATTTGGCTGTGTGAACTAATAATGGAAGAAAGCATACAGGCAGTTCTAGTTACCAGGGTCCATGAGCATCACGAAGCCATCACTGCCATCACTGTCCACAGACAGCCTGTCCTCAGGGCAGTTCCCATCTAGGGAGGTGGCATCAAAGGAATGCTGGGATGCAGTCCTCTTCAAGGAGAAGAAATGCATTCGGCTGCTGCCGCCGCCCATAGGGGTTGCTGCGCCCTCTTCAACTTTAGACACAGGCTCCCTACCAAAACACACAGAAACAGACAGCTTAGCCTTCAGGCACTAAATTCATTATCACAGTTACACTGTTTCTATATTAAACAATACAATGTTATCAGCACAGCTTGTGGCTTCATTTAGAATTGTCAGGGATGGAATGGTGGGCAAAGCAGAGTGAAACAGAAAATGTAATCCTATTTATCCACAGCAGAGACAGAGACAGTGACAGTGCAAGCTTCCTGCAATGTCCTATCCAGGCATCTCAGTCCTCTCCCGGAGGGGCCACCTCTGCAGGAGAAAGAAAATTTAGGACTTCAGTTCATGTCTTCTCTTCTGTATCTTCCAGCATGCGGACCTGTTATATTCAAGCTGATAGTGGCTTGTGTGGACACCTGTCTACAGGGACTCAGACTGAGATCTACCCAGACCTTTCACCAAGGCTACTAAACAGCCATCAGGTAACTTGAGCTAGGATTGAACTAGCAACCTGGAGATGAAAGGCTCCGAGTCGCATTACCAACTCCCTGCACTATCCCAGCCACCCTAGTCCCCAGCTCTCTGTATAACCTTGGGAAGAATGATTGGAACAAAACCAGCTGTAGACACCAGCTCACTAAGAACTGAACTGGGAATCACCAACCCATCCCAAAGGCAATTAAAAACCTGTCGGTTGGTCAGAATTTTAGGTCATGGACAACCTGGGTTGCACTACACTGATAACAAAGAAGTGAAAGGTTCCGATATCCCTTAAGCCATCCAGTCCTCAGGAAAGACTCTTATCTGGTGATATGTCTTAACATCTTGCACCCCCTTCATACGGGGGACAGAGAGAAAGTCACAGGAATAGTGAGAAGGGAGAAGTGGGCTTACCCTGGCAGGAGGGGATGGTTAGGGGTCTAACCATACAACACCTGATAGACTTAGCCATGTCATTTAATGCACTACTAGAAGATGCTCAGATACTACCGTGATAAGTGCAGTATAAAGAACCTACATTGAACAGAACAGATAATGGATTTATCTACACTACCTGGAAGCATAGGTTCGAATTTTTGCAGCAGCATCTACAATATACGACACAGTTTACTATGTGCCAGTGTTTCAGATGAGACATTAAGAAGCAAGGTCCTGCCTTCTCTTAAACATTAAAATCATGAAACCTTTAAAAAAAGAATACGGATTTGCCCAGGCATCCTTGGCCAAAATTCCCTCCTACGACTGCACAGCAAATTGTATGCTGCCCTCCATCCCAGAAGTGGCTACATTACAGCAATGAAAGGTGCTAGAGACTATGGGACGTGTAGGATCTTGGATCCAAACCACTAGCAAGAGAAAGGAAGCAGTCAGCCAAAATTTTGCCCCTTCCCAGAAAGTGAATGGCCTGCAGTTTTAACGATCATTCAGACTCAGAGGGAAAGATGGACTTCTAAAGGGGAGAGGAAATGTGGATGTGTCACTGTTAAACTCCACCCCAACCTCAGCTTTGCTGTTGCTGTTCGGAACAGCGAGAGGAGAAATCACTCACTTGGTTGGGGGTAGAGAGAGCATTTTCTGCATGGTAGAAGCCATCTTCTCCCGGCTCAGGCTGAAAGCGTCTTTAGTTATAGACATGGCTTCCTTTGTGAGGTCCATGGTCACGTGCAGGGCTTCCTTAGTGGCATCCTTAGTCATATGCAGCGCACTTGATAATTCTACATCTAGGTTCTTCAAGGGGATGAGTTCTGCCTGCTCCTTGAGAGTGATGTCTCTGCTCTCTAATGGTGGTGCCTCTGAGGACTGGCTGGAAGAAAGGGCAAGAGGGGTTTGAGAGTGGCTTCTGGGCTCGCTCAGTCTCCCTGTATCCAGGGTTTCTACAGCTTCATGTGCTTCCTCAACTGGTCCCTTCTCTGCCATGCTCTTGCTCTGTGGATCTGCTGTGTCAGCTGATCCCAGAGCTCCATCACTCAAGGATCCTGGCAGTCTCTCTTGCAACACGGTCATGCTCACATCCGTGTTTTCAATCCCGCTGTCTTCCAGGACTTTTGAGGGACTGCTCGCTTCCTTCTCTGACCTGGCATCTGATTTCAGCTCCTTCTCTTCAGTAGCCAGCCCCTCCCTGCTGTCTGATGGTGAGAGCTCAGATTCTATCAGGCTCGTTGTATCAGAGTCCATGGACCTAGCTTCTGAGCCAGAGCCTGGGATGGGATGCATGAGCAGGGCCATTTCGGCACTGTTGAACATGATGCCCATGCATGCAGTCACGGGTTCTAAGGGAGAGCCGGTCAATTCCTGTGTATCTTGGGCCAACTGCTCCTGCAGTGTCTGCAAAATTTCTTTCATCCTGAGCAGCACCAGGTATTGGTAATGGTTGAGACGCATTTTCACATGAGCGGTCGAGTACGCAAGCACATGAATATCGGCAGAGGCTTCCATCTCGTGAGCATCCTCTCTGCCATCATCACAGTCACATTCTCCCAAGATGTCCTTTGCCTCCGGGACCTTGTTAATGCTTTTCAGGTCCTGCTCAGTCTTTGATCTTTGGCAGAGCCCAGGCTCTCTGGTACGGTCCTGGTATTTGGCATGATTACTAAAGCTAGCAGAAGGCTTGATTTTCAATTCTGAGGCAGCAGAGGCCTGCAGCTTGGACACCTGAGCTTGCTCCCATCTCTTGGGAAGGCAAGCCCAAATGGAGAGGGGGAAAGGGTCAATAAAGTTAAGGGCTCTGCCCTTTGAACTCTCAGCCCCCTCAAAGTCCAGGGAGACCTGGGTGAAGTAAACAGACCACAGGTCTTCAGAAGCAGAGGTCCTCCAAGTTGAATGGGCAAAGCCGGTGCATTTCTGGGCTCTGGTTTCCACCTGATATGCGTGGCGTAGGAAGAGGGTGTGGAGGATGCTGAAGTTGTCCTGAGACTTTGGGAACTGGGTGTAGGTGGAGTGGAAGAACTCTGAATTGGCAAATCTGCGAAAGATGTTCTGGAGGGCTGAGCAGCTGCAGTGAGGGTCGTAGCGTGAGTTGGTGGCAGTCATCTCTGAGGTGTGAATGGAGAGGGCCTTGGGACGGTCCCGATGATCAGTTACTTTCTTCTCCACCGGGATGCTTAGCTTCAGTGAGGGGGAATAAATACGAAGGGGAGAGATTAGCACCCCATTCCAGGAAAGTATATTGCACTTAGCACAGTGATATCTGTGCTATCACTCCTAGCACATATTCTGAGAATGACATACATTCAGAACAACTGGTTTTTTAAAGTGTATTTTGTTCTGAAAGGTGAAAAGGTGCCAGCCCAATAGCACCAGTGACTGAAGTCCTTTATTTACTAACCACAGCTTGGGCACCAGCATTAGAAGTTTATCCCACCCTGCCTCCACCCATGTGCCCACATCTGGAAGGACCCACCTCTAGGGGAGAGAAGGGCATTTTGTCTCCAAGGCCCATTTGGGCCTTAGCCTGCCTGCCAAGACTGCCAACAACAAGGCTAGCCAGCGCCAAAGCAGTAGGATTTCAGTGCTGTGGACATTTGTCCACTGGGCACTGGTGTGAGACTCGCCAACTCATTTATATAGGCCAAACAGCCATCAGACAGCAACAACTTTCAATTACTACTGCTTTAGCTGTCTTTGAATTGGCAACCTAGAGGAGAAAGACTCAATATACTACACCCTTTAGCCATGCATCCCTCCTCTTAAGCATCAACTTTCCTGCTCGCTCCAGGCTGGCTCTAAGCATGTGTTCTTCCATCCACAGATCACAAATAGAAATTAACAGCCATAGGGGCCAGTCTAGAAAGGTGGAGTTTTCATTCTCCTCTCATTCTGGGCTGCCATTGTACCTTGGTCTCTCACTATTTTATCTTCAAGAAAAGGAGCAGGAAATCACTGCAGACTAGGGCAAGAAGGAAGTGAATGGTACCTTCAGCCTAAAGCCATCCAGTCGGACATCAACGTGCTCATCCCGCTTTCCCGAGTCCTCCAGCTTGTAAATGGCTTTGAACTGCTCCAGGCTGCGATAGAGATCTAGGAAGAAGAGATTCGCCCAGAGCATGCTCGCTGCATCCAGAGTAAACATCAGGCCATT
This sequence comes from Mauremys mutica, assembly GCF_020497125.1. Lineage (NCBI taxonomy): Eukaryota > Metazoa > Chordata > Testudines > Geoemydidae > Mauremys > Mauremys mutica. Next base: position 133,849,908 of record NC_059075.1, read on the forward strand.
CAGCTGCAGGTACAGGTTTGGGCCTGGAACTGGAGAGGATGAGAAAGGGACAATTAATGGTGACTCAAAGAAGCTGAAGTGGTTTGAGCATGGCTAGCTAAAGCCTTTGGAGAAAGCATTCAGTATTCACCACAGTCTGAGAACATTAGGGTGGCAGGGGAAGAGACCATACACTACTGTAATACTGTGCACTGGTAAGGTTGTCTCATATTCAAGGATCTTAAAGTGCTTTAAGGACATGAATTAAGCTGCACAACACCCCTGTGAGACAGATCCTTATATCAGAGGAAGAAACTGAGGCACAAAGGCAAAGTGACTCAGCCAAGTTCACACAGTGAGTGAATGGTAGATCCAGGAACAGAACTCAGATTCTCCTGATTCCTGCACTAGTGCAAAAGAAAGAACCAGAACCCCAAGACTTGGACAGAAACTTATTTTCAGTAAGCATGCGGGCAAATTATTGTCACACAAATTTAATCCTCCCTCCTAGGGGGAATTTACCCAGGATTCCAGAAGAGTGCAAAAAATCAACATATACAGAGAGAGAGAGAGAGGAACATCAGGAGACTAAACAAGAACAGAGATGCAGAGAAACTGACTCCCTACTAGCTGTAAGGTGATTATGCATCAGGAGCGTTAAAGATGGGTTGGTTCCTTAGGAAGTTCACCAAGTGAGGTGCTAACCTTATTGCATTACCTGGAAATGCCTGATTGTCTGGGAAGTAATACTCTGTGAACTCGATATGAATTGCAGAGACCTGGTCTGGAAGGGATTTCCTGCTGCAGGAAAGCAAGGTGGAAGGTTTCTTACTCTGCTGACCAGCTGTAGAAACCTGAACAACAAAGACAAGTAGTTGCACTGCAGTTAGAAAAGTGACTGTTCATATAGCATCACTGTTTCCCATATTCATCCTCTCTCAAAGATTCATTCCTGCATCAAATGCAAGCACCGCCAACTCAAACCAGGATCTGAAAATCCAGCAGGGAGCTTTGAATCTTTGTGCCTCCTGCATCACCACCAATACAAGATGTGGCAATCAGAAGTTAATGGACAATTCTATTGATAGAGACCAGGTGGGTGAAGTAATATCTTTTAGTGGAGCAACTTCTGTTGGTTGAAGGGACAGAAGTTGGTCCAATAAAAGATACTGCCTTACCCACCTTGTCTCTCTCAGATCCTGAGACCAACACGGCAGAATAGAATCCATCTCACTCTCTCGAAACTCTGCAGGGTTTACAAGAGGGGTGTGAAAGATAGATAGTGCGTAAAGTTTTCTGAAGCATCTGGTATTGGTCACACTGTCAGAAACAGGATTCTGGACTAGACAGATCTTGGGTCTGATCCAGCCTGGCAATTCTTATGTTGCTGTCAGTGAAGACACTTACTAAGAAACCCTCTCCCATGCTCATTAAATTCTCAAATACATAAAACATCATTTGCTCAGAGCTGGGCTAGGGGTTGATCAAGGTGTGCAGGGAAAGCCGCCCCAGCTTTGTAGTGTGAGCTTCAACAGAAACAGCAGTTTTGGCTGCAATTTGCTTTGAGTTTTGGGGTTCTTTTGAGCCCCTGTTTGGTTCAGAAGATATGAGCAGTATCTAAGAGAGGCCTGCCAGGACCAGTGAATGCTGCAGCTACAGAGCCTTGTTTGGTTCTGGTTGCACACTAGGTTTTTTTGTGCTTTGTGGTTTAACATGGTATCAGATGAAATACTTTGTTCCAAAACTAAGATTGTAATTTCAACAATGTATGAGAGCCTCCTCCCCACCTGATGAATGTCCAAGTCATCCACTCGGACTACCACGCAGCTGGATCGCAGACGGTTCCACGAAGGGTGCCGAAGCTGCGGTAAGCTTGCAGGAGGTGCACGTGTTTGGAGGCAGCCTCTCTCTGGGGGGCTTTTGTGAGGACTGGACAAAATGTCTGGGGGGAAAAAAGTTTAAAAATCACATCAGCCACAATTTAATTCATCTCCTTAGCAATCAGTTGGAGCTGTTAAACATCAAACCCACAAGTGGTCTTTAGTAGGCACATGTGTTTATTGGTTAGAAATAATGGACCCAGAGTTGGATACAAATGGGCAAAAGTAAATAATGAAAGCTTAGGGTTTATGAGGAAAGAATACAGTCAAAGATCTGTGTACTCTGTGGCAAAATCAGCCTAAATTCTGCAGCAAGGACTCAAGGATTCTGTGGCACTCAGACAGCTTCATATACATTCAAACATAGGCCTGGTCTACACTAGGACTTTAATTCGAATTTAGCAGCGTTAATTCGAATTAACCGTGCACCCGTCCACACCAGGAAGCCATTTAATTCGACCTAAAGGGCTCTTTAGTTCGAATTCGGTACTCCACCCCGACGAGGGGAGTAGCGCTAAATTCGACATGGCTATGTCGAATTAGACTAGGTGTGGATGCAAATCGAACTTACTAGCTCCGGGAGCTATCCCACACTGCACCACTCTGTTGACGCTCTGGACAGCAGTCCGAGCTCAGATGCTCTGACCAGCCACACAGGAAAAGTCCCGGGAAAATTTGAATTCCTTTTCCTGTCTGGACAGTTAGAATCTCATTTCGTGGGTGGACATCAGGGCGAGCTCAGCAGCACCGGCAGTGATGCAGAGCTCTCCAGCAGAGGAGTTCATGTAATCTCTGAATAGAAAGAGGGACCCAGCATAGACTGACCGGGAACTCTTGGATCTGATCGGAGAGAGGGGCGAGGAGTCTGTGCTTTCGGAGCTGCGCTCCAAAAAACGGAATGCAAAGACCTACGAGAAGGTCTCCAAAGCCATGAGAGACAGAGGATACAGCCGGGATGCAAGGCAGCGCCGCGTGAAAATCAAGGACCCCAGACAAGGCTACCAAAAAATCAAAGCGGCAAACGGACGCTACGGAGCCTGCCACCACTGCCCCACCAGTGACCATGGACTCTGACGATGGGACAGTGTCGACGGCCAGTTCCTCGGCGATGTTCGCGGACGGGGAAGATGAGGAAGGGTTTCTGGAGGACGAGGCAGGCGACAGCGCTTACAACGCTGGTTTCCCCGACAGCCAGGATCTCTTCATCACCGTCATGGAGATCCCCTACCAACCCTCCCTGGCCATTAACCCGGATCCTGAATCAGGGGAAGGAGCAGTCGGTAAGTGCTTTAACCATGTAAACTTTTATTCTTAATATAACAGGAATCTGAAGTATGTGAAAAGGAGGTCTCTCTATATATGGGGATAGAACAGAAATCCTCCTGGGAGATCTCCACGAAGCTCTCCTGGAGGTAATCGAAAAGCCTCCGCAGGAGGTTCCTGGGGAGAGCTGTCTTATTGTGTGCTCCGTGGTAGCACACTTTTCCGCGCGAGGCTTTCATGAGGTACTCAGGGAGCATTGCCTCCCCGAGCACGGTTGCGTAGGGCCCTGGTTTGTGCTGGCTTTCACGCAGCATGCGCTCTCTATCTCCTTCAGTGGCCGTCCTCAGGGTGATCTCGCTCGGAGACTCCTGCATCTAATTAGGGGAATTACTGTAATGTTACGCCTGGTCCAAAGTATTTTTAAAAAATCTCCGGACAGACGGCATAGCAGAGACTCAGCACGCAGCTGCGTGACGAGCGTAACGGAAAGCCAAAGAATCAAATGGACGCTCATGGAAGGAGGGGGGACCGAGGACGCAAAGTATCCCACAGTTCCTGCTGTCTCCGAAAAGGATTTGCATTCTTGGCTGAGCTCCAAATGCTTCTAGGGTCAAAAACAGTGTCCGCGGTGGGTCAGGGCATAGCTCGGCAATTTACGCAGCCCCCCAACCACCCCCAGAAGTGAAAGGGAAAACAATCCTCTCTTGACTCTTTTACATGTCACCCTATCTTTACTGAATGCTGCAGATAGACGCGATGGTGCAGCACTCAACACCAACATCCTTGCTCCCCCCACGCTATGGATGGCTGATGGTACAATACGACTGGTATCCGTCATCATCATGAGCCTATTGGCACATGGGGCAGTGCAAAAGGACTGGTAACTATGCAGACTACCATCCGTTAGGTCGATCAAAGGCGCCTGGCCCTAATTTTTCCTGGTAGATGGTACAATATGGCTGATAACCATCGTCATCATAGCAACAGGGGGCTGAGCTTCATCAGCCCCCACCCTTCATGTGTAAAGAAAAGATTCAGTTGCCCCTGGACTAGCAGCAGGATGCTGGGCTCCTCTCCTCCACACTCCTTAATGTCCTATCTGAACTATCATAGTAACTGGAGGCTGCCTTCCACTCATTTCTCACTAACAAGTCACTGTGTCTTATTCCTGCATTCTTTATTACTTCATCACACAAGTGGGGGGACAATGCTATGGTAGCCCAGGAAGGCTGGGGAAGAATGGAATCAACAGGTGGGGTTGTTGCAGGAGCACCCCCTGTGAATAGCATACAGCTCATAATCTATGCAGGATCTGACACAGAGCAGCTGTGCTCTCTGGTTCTCTGATACAGTGGTTCTCTAGGACACTTGCCCATATTCTAGGCAGGACTGATTCTATTTTTAGATACCAAAAAGGAGGGATTGACTCAGGGAGTCATTCCCAATTTTGGCTTTTGCGCCCCTGGCTAAGAGCAGCCAGGGGCACTTATGACAGCAGCAAATGGTGCAGTGCAAAAGGACTGCTAACCATACCCATCTTATTACCAATTTATGGTGTGGTAGATGGTACAATATGGCTGGTAACCATCTCTGCTGTCATGCAAAAGCAAAAGCATGCTGCTGTGTAGCGCTGCTGGACTGCCTCTGTCAGCGGCATCTAGTACACATACGGTGACAGGCACAAAAGGCAAAACAGGCTCCATGGTTTCCACGCTGTGGCGTCTGCCAGGGCAATCCAGGGAAAACGGGCTTGAAATGATTGTCTGCTGTAGCTTTCCCGGAGGAAGGGATGACTGACGACATTTACCCAGAACCACCCGCGAAAATGGTTTTTGCCCCATCAGGCACTGGGATCTCAACCCAGAATTCACAGAGACAGACTACACTGTGTTCATTCTTCGCAAAAATGTATCTTGGCAAGGAATTCACTCCCTTTTTCCCATCACACAGCTTGGACTGTCTCCAGACCCGCCACAGCATCCCCCTCACAGAGGCTGGCAAAGATTAGGCGGCGAAATAAAAAGACACGGGACGAGATGTTCGCTGAACTTATGGGGTGCTCCCGAGACGACGCGGACCAGCAGAGCCAGTGGAGGGAGACCCTCTCTCTGTACCAGCGCTCACACAGCGAACGGGAGGAGAGGTGGCGTGAGGAAGACAAGCAGGCGACTCAAACGCTGCTTGGACTAATAAGAGAGCAAAAGGACATGCTCCTGCGCCTTGTGCATGTTCTGCAGGACCTCCGGCAGGAGGACAGAGCCCCCCTGCAGTGTATCTGCAACCGCCCTCCCCCGCCACAAAGTCCCATACCCCACTCACCCAAAATAACCAGAAGGAGGGGCGCCAGAGACCGTGTAAACTGTCACTGCACCCCAGCAGAGTGCTCAAGTACCCAAAAGCTCTCATACCCTAAATTTTGAAAAGTCCTTTCCTTCCCGCCTCACCCAAGCCCCCATCCCAGTTTCATCCCCTAACTGTCTAGTTGATAATAAAAAATACTTTTCTGTTAATTACTGTTTCCGTCATGTTCTTTTAGAGGAGACTGTGTTTGAAGGGGGGGAAGGGGGTTGGTAATTTGACAGGACAATCACCTTTACCAGGGTACAGACATGGGGGCAGGATCAGCAGCAGGTCACACACACACTGCAGTCAGTACGCACCCTGGTCAGTATGGGAGGTGGTTTGCAGGTTCTGTGTGGGTGGGGGGGTACGTGACTTTGTAGCGGGGGAGGGGGGTTACAGATCTCATGCAACGGTCCCTGTCCTGGACCACAGAGCCACGCAACAGAGGAATCTGTATCCGTCCTCCCCCGCCAAAAGGCCACATAGCCCACGCACACAGAGTCCCAAAAAGGAGGGATGGCAGGCTCCGTTGAAACATCCAGTCCGGCACTGCAGACTGCTCTGGGAGCAGGAGCCTGTCATTCCTCGAGTTTACAGGCGGTCTTTACATCACAGCACACCCTACCCAGCACAGTCCGTGTCCCAGTTTCAACCCTGTAACGCAAAGTCATCAATAAAGAAATCTTTGTAAAGTTACAGTGGAACATGTATTTTATTTTTAAACGTGTGTTGGAAGTTGGGGAAGCGGGGTGGGCGGGGTATGTAACTGCAGATGCTAGTCAACAGTCACTTGGTAAAGAAACAGGGGCAGCTTCAGCTTCTCTGTAAAGAAACTGAACAGTCACAGGTCACGCTGCTCACTGCTCGCTGGTACTTGAAGAGTTCCTTGTCGCTGTGCAAGGCGCCTGCATAGGGCTTCACGAGCCAGGGCATTAGCGGGTAGGCTGGGTCCCCGACGATCACTATAGGCATCTGCACATCCCCAAGACTTATTTTGTGGTCCTGGAAGAAACTACCTTCCTGCAGGCGTCTAAACAGACCAGAGTTCCTGAAAACACACACGTCATGAACTTTGCCTGGCCACCCGACGTTGATGTTGGTAAAACGTCCCCCATGGTCTACCAGTGCTCGCAGCACCATTGAAAAGTAGCCCTATTTCTCAGCAGCTGACTGTGGAAGAGGTGGACGATAAGGTGCGAGGAGTTGACAACGGCCATAACTGCAGCGGGATCCGTGCTCAAAGTGCTGTGGCGCCCGCGCTGTCACTGAGCAGAAAAGTGCACGAACAGATTGCCCGCACGCGCTTTCAGGGAGGGAGGGCGTGATTGACGGTTCAATGATGACAGTTACCCAAAACCACCCTCGACACATTTTTCCCCCCAGCATGCATTGGGGGGAAATCCCAGGATTCCAATGGGCAGCGGGGAGTGCGGGAACTGTGGGATAGCTTCCCACAGTGCACCGCTTCCAAAGTCGACACTGGCCCCGTTACTGTGGACTCACACAGTCGAACTAGTGTATTTAGTGTGGATACACAACTTCGACTTCATAAGGTCGATTCCACAAATTCGAATTAAGTTGATTCGAAATAGTCTTGTAGTGTAGACGTACCCATAGAGGGGTTTCCTGGACTAGCTATGAAAATGAATACCGCAATCTGTCCAGTAGTCCATGTGTCACTCATTTGGATATTAAGTTCATTGTATTTTACTCTGTCCCTGTATTTGCAATTTTTCATGTGCCACAGATTTTTGTACTGATAACTCCTTGCTGCATTGTACAAGTTTTTTTTTTTTTTAATAAGAGGAAGTAACCCCTGTGGTAGGGATAACTATCTTTTGCCCAAATCACTAGTAAGTAAGTCTGTTAATCTCTTTTGTAAAGTGGAGGCAATTGAAAGAAAACCCCCAAGTTAATCCAACAGTGCTACCTGGTTGTTTTTTGAAAGGAGACCCTGGAGTCTTGGTGGATCCAGTGTCCATTTCTTCACAGTGCTTCTCCATCTTGCTTTGAAATTCATTCACCAGCTTCTTTGCCCACTGTCCCCGAGTCTCCATGGTCTCACAGTACTTCACCCAATGCTTGCAGGTGTCTCCTGCAGAACAAATAAACAAGGTGGCTTTTCAGAGGAGGTTCTTGTGGCTTGGATCAGCACCCGATCCCTTAGCACCCCTACTCACAGGTGCACCTTTTAAATGCTCTCCTCCAACTGGGACCACCACTGACGCATAAAAGACTGCATGGCTGGATGACTCCCTGTTAAACAATGCAGGCTTCCTCACAACACAGCTGCCCATGCCTGCGAGGGTTCCAGATGCAAGAGTTTCTTTGCAGGCGCCATTTCTCCCCTGTAAGACCACCACCTTTTCCCACTGTGAGGGGTCCTGAGTTACACACAACTACTACTGAGTTCCTCCTGGGCCTCATCCCTTACACTGAAGCCCTTTCAAGCTGACCAGGCTCATATAGGAACCAGATCCAGAGCTTAGGCATCAGGAAAGGTGGGGGATCCAAGGGTTTAACCTTATGACTTTATGACAGAAGGCACAGTGTTCCCTTCCTCGTAGCCTGGCTCCTTTTCTCCTGAGGGGTAAGGGTGCCATTCACCAACAAAAAAGTGAATTGGATTAGCCCTGTAAAGAGGATTCAAGTCTCAAGACCTCTCTGCACAACCTTCCTCACAGTCTGCTTCAACCCACAGTCTTGTAGCAACATGTTTCCTCATAATCTCTCTTTTTATCCTCTTCATGAATGAGGAAAGAACAAACTCCCCTTACCTGTCCAATGGAAGGGATAATAGTCAAAAGCCATTCTCCTGAAGGTGAGCTGCATTGCACCTCCCATCACCCCATGTTTTGAGGAGCCTGTGGGAAGACAGAATAAAGAACATCTGCATATCAGCTGTGCAAGCCAAGTCCTAACTGAGGGGAATTCACAGCAACTTTGCATAACTCCCTGAGTCACTACTGTACCAGCATCTCCCTTCGGTGTTAGGGAGCACTGTACTGCAAGTGGTACTGGAACCTTCTTTTACATGAGACATAAAATCCTGCTCAATAAAGGATCCCACAGCCCTTTTTATACCAGAAGATGTCAAACCTGGGGCCACGGCTAAATTCTAATTAGAGTCACTACGTTCTCTCTCTCTCTCTTTAAAATTCCCCTGAGGTTTCAGTTGCCTATATAAAGTGGTGTTCTCCATGCGCTGCCCTGAATGGCTGGTAAAGAATTGATAAGCACTGCTGAATGGTTGCCACATTCCATTCCAGAGGTGACTGCATTTCTGTGATGTGTGAGTAATCCCTGTATATATATATGGTACAGTCTGCAAAGTATTTTGGGATCCCATGGCATGAAAGGGGCTATATAGAAGGATATCATTTTAAGGTAAGATGCTGCAATCATTATACCTCCTTTTAGGTTTGGCACCATCTCCCATGATCAGGTAGGCCAGGAAACAGACAATGGAATGAAACTGACTAACCATTAGTGCCATCAAGAAAACTAGTGCACCACACACAAAACTGAAGAGCACCCCTGGCAGTTATGGTTCTCACCACTATAACCAACAATATGGTAACAAAATAAAGAGGACAACGCAGCTTTGGGCTGCCTATGCTGAGGCTTTAAATCACAGGGTTTATTACCAGCCTGTTCTCTCTATTTGGCTCTGATGAAAGTCCAGCTGGAATACTGTGTGTACTGTAATTCCAGGCAACTCAGCAACAAGAAAAGGAGACAAACTGGAGCAAGTTCAGAGAAAAGCAACAGTAATGATCAGAGGGCATTGAATTATGAGGAAAGATTTATAGAAATAAATATCTAGAGCTTGGCTAAGGAACAACCAAGATTGTGAGGAGAGCAGGGTACTGGAAGAGGGGCACATGCTACTTCAAACAGGGAGGGAGAGGAATCATGCAGTATGTTCCCACTGGGATAAACTAGGAGGAATGGGATTAAAATCAGGAAAGGCTAACTTTAAACTGAATTACTGGGAAAGCACTCCTGGCAGAAAGATCTACGAGACTGGGGAATGGTCTTGCAAGGGAAGTGGGGAAGCCCCATTGCCTAGCCCATTTAAAACTAGGCTAGCTAAATTACCAGAAAATAAATGGTAAGGAACAATCCCATACTGACCAAGTGAAATGAGCTATTAGACCATCTAATCTACCTCTTTGGTCGGTGACAGATTGTTCCCTATTGCATATTCTCTAATGCTTTGTCCAAGCCAGTGAGAGGACTTCCACTCCTTCTCCTAAGAAGCTACACCACACATGCAAGTCTCCTGGTACTCAGCACAGTGTCACCCCACAAAGGCTGAGCCACTAACACCTGCCTCACTGAGATATGCTAACACTGAACTAAGAAGTGCAGAATTACATGAATGTGCACACGTGAAAAAGAAGTGCCCCCCACGATCTGGTTAATTTCTTTCTCCTCCAGGCTCTCCCTAGTGCTGCTCTTGGTCAGGTACCTGACTCCTGGGTGTGGCTGTCATCACAGATGTGCAGGTCCAGACGGGAGATGAATAGGTGGTAGGATGACTCTTTCATGTCATACTTCTCAAAGTACTGGCTGATGCTGTTTGCATTCAGACTGCCTCCAAATGTCTGGGACCAGGACTGGTGGGCACTAGGAGCAGGTGGTGGGGTCTAGAATACACAGAAACATGTTCTGCAGGTACCAGTACATCATCAAAGGAAAACAGGGAAGCAGATTCTAGTGCACTGAAAACAGCCTATGTTTACACCCCACTGTGGAAGAGCCTGAACAGCACTCCCCAAATGAAAGGCCTTTGACCAGTGGTTGTAACATTGCATGTATAAGGAAAGAGCCAAACGTAACTGAACAACTAGAACTTATGATTATCAATTTGATCTTGAGCTTCCATTTCTGCAGACATAGACTGTGTAAAGCTTAATTCTATTGCAGTGACATCAATTGATTTATAATCAGTGGAGGCAGCAAGGTCCAGTGGACAGGATACGAAACAGAGAGTCAAGAGATCTGTGTTCTGTTCTAAGCTCTGCTGTGTGACCTTGGGAAGGCTCCATGCCTCAGTTTCCCAATCTCTAAAATTAGACTAATGATGCTCACTTATCTTTGGAAAATGCTTTCAAATCTATGGCTGAAAAGGGCAATATTAGCATTATTATTTAAACTCCTCTTAGCCTTATCTCACCACACTGTTTGCAAAACCGTCTCTCCTGCAGTTCCTGCTATCTGGAGAAACATCCCTTTTCTCACCTCATGCTCTCTGGCTCTTTGCAAATCTCTGCTGAAAACGTCTTTCATCCTTTGCCTTGTACCGCTTAATTTCACTTTCCCTCTACAGCAGTTATTTAAACATCTCTGTTATTTAACTCCGCTGAGCATTTTGCAAAACTTCTTTTAAAAAAAACCATTTGCGAGGGTAAGGGGGGAAGTTCAAGGGCTAACAATAGAAGGAGGGTGTGAGAAACTGCTGGTTAGAGGTTCTGAAATACAAATAAGCTTTGTGTGCTGCAAACGAACAATAAAAAACATCTCTGAGCATTGGGAGTCCCCTTGCAGGATACTGGGAGAAAATATAATGATCCTGAAATGGCATGATCGTGTTCTCCCCTGAACACCCTGGATCACGATAATTTTTACAAGGTTGGAGTGCCCCCCCATGTAGATTTTTATTTTGAGAACGGAAGTAGGAGACGGGAACTACCTAGCAGAGGCTAAAGAGATTGTTTCCAGGGTATATTCATTATCTGTTATTACCAAAACAAAATCTATGGGTCCCTTGACACCTTGTAATAGTCCTGCCTAGAGCAGAGGTTCTCCAACTGTGGGTTGTGACCCAAAAGTGGGTCATGACCCGATTTTAATGGGGTTGCCAGGACTGGTGTTAAACTTGCTGGGGCCTGGGGCTGAAGCCCGAGCCCCACTGCCCAGGGCCAAAGCCCAAGTCCCAGTGCCACCCAGGGTTGAAGCTAAAGCCCTGGGTGGCGGGGCTCAGGTTACAGGCCCCCTGCCTGGGACTGAAGCCCTTGGGCTTGGGCTTTAGTCCCCCACCTGGGGTGGCGGGGCTCCGCAAGCTCAGGCTTCAGTCCCCCCTCCTGGGGTTGTGTAGTAATTTTAATTGTCAGAAGAAGGTCGCAGTGCAATGAAGTTTGAGAACTGCTGGCCTAGAGGATCACAGAATTTTCCACCTTTTTCCCCAGATCAATTCTCGCCCATGACCATTTAAAAATATTCACTGATGCTTTTTGGTGTTGGGTGCAGTGCCTTTAGGTCATGTTTTTCTCCCAGTGGTGACTCCATACCCATGTGTGCCTAACCTTGCATCAGCTAAGCTTTTAGAACTTCTCCCAGTGCTCACACCCATAGGAGTGTTGACAGGACTTTTGGGAAGCTGCACAGATTACAGCTTTCCTACCTCTTCCCATCATCAGAGAGACCACTTGGCAACAGGCACCTGTTTGTATGTGTATACAGAGAATCCACGCTGCCTTTTCCATGTCTCTTCCCTTTTCCCAGAATGCTCATGCTTGGGTGTTGGCTGCTTACCAAGACAGGTTCTGGTGCCATACTCTTCCTCTGCCGGGCAGATTTCTCCATGGCTTCACTCAAGGACTCTGCATATTTCATCATGGCTTTCAGCTGAGAGTCTGTCAGCACCCAGAGCAAGTCGTCAAGGAGGAACATCAGCTTAGATGCCACCACGTTGCAATCTTTGGTCTGAGCCAACCAAAGAGAAAGCAGGGAGCTTAACATAACAATTTTAACCTTACACATTTATTCTTCAGGGTAATTGTGGACTGTAGCAGCTGCAAAATGTGCCACTTTAGAAGTCATAGGAGAGAAAATAGGGTAGAGGGAGGCAATTCATCTGACTGACAGGTGTCCAGGGTACCCCAATATTATTCAGGGGGATCTGTTGTCTCAACTGAGTGCCAGGCTAGACAAATCTGTCTCCACCTAAGGAGGCATGTGTCCAACTGCACTGAAGGAAGAAGTGGAAATGCAGGAGGTTTATTCTTTCTAATTGACACTTCATCACCTTTCTCCTTCTCCTGTTTATAGTACAACTAAGCCTGGCAGTGATTTAAGTGCTCAATAAAAGAGGACACAGCACACTTTTACATGAATGTGACAGAGGATTATTCACCCACTTGCCCTAGAATCATAGAATCATAGAATCTCAGGGTTGGAAGGGACCTCAGGAGGTCATCTAGTCCAACCCCCTGCTCAAAGCAGGACCAAACCCAACTAAATCATCCCAGCCAGGGCTTTGTCAAGCCTGACCTTAAAAACCTCTAAGGAAGGAGATTCCACTACCTCCCTAGGTAACCCATTCCAGTTCTTCACCACCCTACTAGTGAAAAAGTTTTTCCTAATATCCAGCCTAAACCGCCCCCTCTGCAACTTGAGACCATTACTCCTTGTTCTGTCATCTTCTACCACTGAGAACAGTCTAGATCCATCCTCTTTGGAACCCCCTTTCAGGTAGTTGAAAGCAGCTATCAAATCCCCCCTCATTCTTCTCTTTTGCAGACTAAACAATCCCAGTTCCCTCAGCCTCTCCTCATAAGTCATGTGCTCCAGCCCCCTAATCATTTTTGTTGCCCTCCGCTGGACTCTCTCCAATTTATCCACATCCTTCTTGTAGTGTGGGGCCCAAAGCTGGACACAGTACTCCAAATGAGGCCTCACCAGTGCTGAGTAGAGGGGAATGATCACATCCCTCGATCTGCTGGAAATGCCCCTACTTATACAACCCAAAATGCCATTAGCCTTCTTGGCAACAAGGGCACACTGTTGACTCATATTCAGCTTTTCGTCCACCGTAACCCCTAGGTCCTTTTCTGCAGAACTGCTGCCCAGCCATTCGGTCCCTAGTCTGTAGCAGTGCATGGGATTCTTCCGTCCTAAGTGCAGGACTCTGCACTTGTCCTTGTTGAACCTCATCATATTTCTTTTGGCCCAATCCTCTAATTTGTCTAGGTCCCTCTGTATCCTAGCCCTACCCTCCAGCGTATCAACCACTCCTCCCAGTTTAGTGTCATCTGCAAACTTGCTAAGGGTGCAGTCCACACCATCCTCCAGATCGTTAATGAAGATATTGAACAAAACCGGCCCCAGCACCGACCCTTGGGGCACTCCACTTGATACCGGCTGCCAACTAAACATGGAACCATTGATCACTACCCATTGAGCCCGACCATCTAGCCAGTTTTCTATCCACCTTACCGTCCCATTCATCCAGCCCATACTTCTTTAACTTGCTGGCAAGAATACTGTGGGAGACTGTATCAAAAGCCTGCTGCATGCATTCCTGAACTAAGAAATGAGCTGTTCTGAGTACACGAGATAAGAGCTCAGCGTGTACCGCACTGAAACCACAGAGCAATACAGTATCTAGGGCTCTGCTTTTGTGGAGAAAAAGCACAAAAACTGAGAAGGGAGGGCATGTGTACCTTCACCAGACACAGGAATAACTAACCCTCTCAGTGCCTCTTCTCGGTTCTGAGATTCAATTTAGTAAGGATGTTATTCCTCATCGGGGAGATGCAATCAGGACTTTACCATGCAAATCACTCCTGTTATCAGAGACGATACTCACCCTTCTCTTGAGAGAAATTTGGATCCTGCCTTGATTGGTAATGAGCCTCAGAGGAGTGGTAGTGGGATCCTGATCACCATTGTCAGTGGCATCTGCCTCTATCCGAAGTGTCTGCCAGGTGAGCTCTTTAAATGTCAAAACCTACCCAGAGAGAGAGACAGAGACCAGGAGACAAATAGGAAAATGCTGAGGATTTCACCAACTTCAAGACTTTAACGATAGATACGTTACATAGTAGCAGTGCATAGGCAAGAAGAGAAACAGACTTAGAAGTGGGGAAGGAAGAGACACTATCTTTCTTCTGGGATCCCAGTAATAAATGGAGGAGCATATAGTCCTCCCTCTACAGTGCAATCACAGCAGAGACTAGTGAAAACGTATTGATTGCAAGGGAGCTCACAGCTTCTCCAGTTTTTCATTCTCCCAGTAAGGAGATGCTATGAAGAAGTGTGATAAGGGACCACTGGCTATGGAAGAGTTCAAAGCGACTCCACTTCCCAGTGGATGCTTTAGACTGTGAAGCAGAGGTCACTGAGGTTCTTTATAGCCATCCATACTGAGACCATGAGGTAAGAATTCAGAGAAGATGAATGACGGCCCCAAATCTGCCAGACCCTTCAGGGACCATGGAAGAGACCTAAATGTGACGCCCCCGTATGCTGCGTCTGCCAATGCAGAGAGGGTCTTACCTCTCCTCTATGAGCATCAGTGATGCGGGTGAAACGTAGGTCGCTCTGCTGCCAGTTGGGATTCACGCTGTATCCTTGGAGCTGCCACAGTTCAAGAGAGGCGTGGAAGGCCTTGGAGTGAATCTTGATGGTGATGGAATTGACAACAATGAACATTCCCTCCACAACTTTTTCGGCAAAGCCATACTCGCTGTAAAGAGAAGAACTCTCAAAATCATCATTCTATTAAAAGAGGCCCCAGTTCAGGCTGACCCAGTGGTAACAAACAACTGTCACAAAGGAGACCTAAGGTTCAGAAGCAGCCTGGCTTCACAGAGATGGGCTACCTTCAGGAGAAGTGCCGTCACCTGTGCTCTAAGGCACCCCCTATTTGACAGACTAACCTTAGCCATGGTTACAACTGAGTGGTCAAAGCCATCACCATGGTAGGCAGGGACAGAGGAAGAAGAGTAAATGATGGAGCAAGGGGTGAGCAAGGGGATGCAGTGCACATGGAAGCTGAAGATCAACTCCTGGAGTCTGCCTCTCACTCCCAAGGCCAGAGACAGAAATACTCCTGTCCCACACAACACTCCAGCAAGCACTGCTAGCCGATTCAAAAGAGACACAATTGTTAACGTAGCACAGTACAATGGGCAGAATGTGTTGAAACTGTTAGAGCTTCTGCAGAGCCTCAATGGGTTTGAAGTGTCATAGCTCTGTCAATGGACTTCCCAAAAAGATGAAAGCTCAACAGCCCAGTCAGGCACAATACAGTACAGAGTGAACATGGGGAATGCTTTGTGAGAGGATGTTACTTGTTTCTGGCCTGGAGGGGCAACATGAAAGCAGGAGCTGAGTCAGGATGGGGATAAAAAAGTGGTGAGGAGAGAAGCTTGGGTGGGGTGCTGGGAAATGTGACGGAGCACAGCCAGCGGAGAAGAACACAAGTGCAGGCCAGGCAGGAATTTCAGTGAAGCTTTGGAAGCAAGGAGAAGATTTAGGTCTCTGCCAAAGATGAAGGAAATCAATGAAGATGTTCAGGAAGTGGGAAAGAGAGACTTGGCTAGAGGAGCAGGAAAGGATGGGGAGATGGGCTGCAATGAAGGAATCTTATCCATTGCTTCCTAACCGGAGGTGGGAGCTGCAATGCAAAGCCTCTAGGGAGCATGGCTTAAAGGAGCTGGGCATTCTTAAGGATCTAGTCTAGGTCAACCCTGGCCAGCTGTACAAACTTCTGCCAAACCCTGTCCCCATCTCACAGTTAAAAAGGCTGGGAGAAAACAATTCCTCTTTTTTATTGCAAGGCTCCTTCACTGCTCAGAATGGACAATCGGGGGTGCCTGCCCAACACAGATAATACAATGTCAAAAAACTAACTGGAGAGTTAGGGGATGCCGACCTTTGACCTGCAGCGAGAGCAATGGGAGACTGTCCATTGGGTGGCCGAGGCTCTTCACAGGTTCGCATCTCCACCTCCACCTTATCCAGGTACTGCAAACACAGCAAGGAAGAAGTAAGCATGACATTAAGACTCAGGATGAGCATTATGGCCCTAGGTTTGAAATACATAGGGGGTCACTGGAACTGCTGGGTCAAATACCAACAAGGTGGACTCCACCTTACATCATTCTCAGGGAATTCACTGTGTGTGGGTGAGTATTTCAAATGAGACCTTAAAAACCAAGGTCCCATCTACTCTGCATGGACATTGAAAATCTCACAGGGCGCTTTTCATAAAAGTGAGGGGGTTGGCTGAGCATCCTTGACTAAAGTATCTATCTTTCTCCCCATTTCAACTCTGCACCTGGCAGGTGCTCTCCACTCTCATGCAGCACTACTGCTGATCACTGTCATACCCCTTTGCCTGCAGCCCCTGTGCAATCTGCTCACAGATGTTCACATTTCTACAGCTGGTCTGTAGCTGTGTTTGTGCAGCCTCTTCTTCCCACAGGCCCCAGAGTCCCAATACTTCCTGTCTACTCCAGGCAGGAGCACTGCACGTCTAGTGTGTGGAGCTTGGCACAGGTGGCTGGGCAACTGCACAAAATGAGGGTGAACTGTTAGTTCACCCTCAAGTTGGGAGATCAGAAAAAAGCATTTAAAAAACCCATGGGGGGGGGTTTCAAAGTGGGGTGTGGCTTCCAGTCTCTGAGAGTGGAGTTTAAAGTTCTGGCCAGAGCAGTCACTGTTGTAGAGAATGGAACATTGTGGGACAGCTGCTGGAGGACTGTGAGGGTTGATATAGGTCATACAATATCTATGCTCGCACATTGACCTCAGTAGGTGAACCATGGCTCTATGCCGTTCGGGGAGGTGATTTGACTGTGTGACTAACAGGTGCTTATATCAGCTGGAGACACATTTGAGCATAGACACACACACAAATAGGTCGACACAAATCTACTTAACTTTGTAGTGTAGACCAGGTCTCAGAGGTTGCTGCATTTCAGTGCTAATGTACACACAGTCTCCAAAGTACTTTGAGATCCATTGAGAAAAATCTATCACTGATTTCACATCTACTTGTAGAGAACACTCTTATTATACACTTGAAACCAAGTTTAGCACCCTGGGGCCAGTGGGAATGTCATCTGGGCAATTCTCACCATATCCCAGGAATTTGTACTCTTCCCTAGGGCGATCCAACAGTTGACCATAGGACAGCACAGCAACCTCAGAAAAGGCCTTAGGGTACGTCTACAATGCAAAAAAACCCAACAACCATAAACCCCATGGCAGCCAGTCTCAGAGCCTGGGTCAATGGAGTCAAGCTCATGGGGCTCATGCTACAGCATTAAAAATACCACTGTAGACATTCCCTCCCTGGAGCTGGGCTATGAAATCCAACAAAGGGGGTAGATCTCAGAGTGTGGGCTCTAGCCCCCTCACCAGGTGTCAAAGCCAGGCTCCAGTCCAAGCAGAAACGTCTATACACTGCTATTTTTAGCCCCGTAGCAGCATGAGCCCAAGTTAATTGATCCGGGCTCTGAGACTTGCTGCTGTGGGGATTTTTTGCAGTGTAGGCATACCCTTATTGACTAAGACACTTCTATGAGACCTGGGTGGTAAAGAAAAACATTCACATCTCACGTGACCTTAGAGAAGCCTCTGTGCAATGGGCTGGATTTGATCAGCAGCTGAGATGTTATGTCACAAAAGCCTCTAGCAGTAAGAACCAATTGTCCCTTTGCAGGAACAATCCCTTAGCTAAGATTTATTACAAAGAAGGAAGAAGACTAAAACAAAATATTACCAGACAAATCGGGTGCGTCTTCAGTTTCGTCCACTGGATCTGTAAAGACAGAGCTCGAGTTGCAGAAGGTGCCCTCAGTATGCATAGGTTTGAACGATTTCAGGGAGACACAGTCGAGCCCTCCTGAGATCAACTCACTTAAAGTCCTGCTGTGCTCTCAGAGTTGATCACATAAAAACAGCACTGTGACCATACAGGTTCACTGTGTCTCACTGACTCCAGCTCAAATGGGCTCCCACAGACAACTGAAAAGGTGTTCAAACGACCTGCTGCGTAAGCCCAGTTTGGCTTTTGTATTTCAGGCTGAGTCTTTTCCTTCTCATGCATCATTACCAGTAATATATGCTCTGCAGCCAAAATTCAGATTTCACTTATGCATGAGCAACTCTCTTGTCTTTAATAGGTTTGCAATCAATTAATTCATGCTGTAACTGGAATTTACTTTACAGTTCTGTAGATTATGCTCAAACCTAAATACAGTCCATTTTACCCCCACTGACCTGTGTTTGCTCTGCAGTTCTAGGAGGAGCAAGAACTAATGCTTGTTACTAAACTGAGCAGATCCAACTCTGAATACATACAGGGAGCAGCTGAGATGAGTAAAAGGAGGCCATTTTTACAGTCATTTGGCAGAGCAGAACCACACTTTAACAGAAAGTCTTTTCCATATGCTAAATGCTTTTCCATTAATTTAGTGTAACTGTGTCTAACATCGGCTGCGGTTAAACAAACTAACAACTTCTCATTTAATGTCAGCTGAAAAATTCCTAAGACAAAAAGCACTTGGAACAAGATTTTCAAGATGAAGAGGCCCATTCTCTGTGCACAAGTGCAGCTGTGACTGCATGTGCAATTACTGCAATTATACTAGCAAGCCGGGTAATTGTGGGCGCAGAGGCTTGTGGGTGCCTAGCAAGTCGTTTTTCACATGCTTTTACCCAATTTGCACATTATTTCTGACGTCTGTGTAGTAAGAGGAGGCCCTAAGATATAAACCTTGGTATCAGAGGCCTGGTATGAGGCCTGAGGCCTAAACTAAAGTAATGGTCAAGACTTTGCTAACATAAAGCAAAGTTAAGCTGTGAGCCAGAGGCAGGCCCTGCTCACAGAAGCTGGCAAGGAAAGGGCTGATGCTGCAAGAAGATACGTACCTAAAAGGTACTGAACACTAGATATCAGAACATTCACATACTTGCACATTCCACACAGATAACAAAGAACAGGCTGGCCCATCCCAATGACAGGGGCAAAAGGGTAATATGATGGATAGAGTTGTTTTGATCGAACCAACATGTACAAAGTGAGAGGCGGCACCTTACTAGGTAGAGTGGTTGTACCTTGCTACGTAGAGGGGTTGCACCTCATACATCAGGTGTGATGTGTAACTTGTTTGTATCTGTGTATAAGAATGCATCCCTGGTGCGGTGTCTTTGTCCGGCCGAGGGGGCAGTGGAAAGTCCCACCACTGACTGAGCCTGGTCCATTGCCAAGAGGCACATATTAGTAGTATGCCCGGTAGACTAAGTAATCTACGGAGAACTTCAATTGTGTCCAAGGTCGCAATAAACCTAGTCAACGTGACTTTGCATCTTACTAGACTCTGTGGTTATTGGGGGTTCTCATCGGGTCTGCTGTGTCAGCTATCTGCGCAGAGCTGGGACAGCACACAGAGGGAACACACGCACGCAGCCGAGTGATATCAACATTGGAGAAAGCAGAGCACTATACCGGTAGTACTCTGACAACATTGGT
Source organism: Mauremys mutica (assembly GCF_020497125.1). Classification (NCBI taxonomy): domain Eukaryota; kingdom Metazoa; phylum Chordata; order Testudines; family Geoemydidae; genus Mauremys; species Mauremys mutica. The sequence goes on from NC_059075.1 coordinate 133,869,645, forward strand.
GACCCCGATGTGATCCATTGCTGTAAATATGTCCTTTAAATAAGTTACTGTACAGAAACTCATGGCACAAGCAGGTTTTCAAAGAATTTCAATCTGAGTTTATTTACACTTTACATTCCTGTTTCAGTCCAGTTTGGTGGTTTGTGTGAACAGCCAGGGCAACCTGGGATGGCTGTTTCACTCTTTCAGCATTAAAGAATAAGTCAGGGGCAGGAGGAAGGGGCAGGATATGCCTCGGCTACCACAATTTCATTTCCAGTTGAGAAAGCTTACATCCTTTATCAAAAGCCCCAGATAACATCAAATGCAGACTGACATTAAGTGGGCTGCATTGTGTTTGGAGGACACCATTAGCCCAGTATCTCAACTCACCCGGATGGAAGCCTTGTTGCAGAAGACACGGGTGATCGCTAGCCAGGTGGGCAGCTCCAACACATTCTGCAGCACCTCTTCATCCAACTCCAGGTTGGTCAGCTGCCCCTGACCTTTCAGTGTGCTCAGGTTGATTTTGTCCGGAGAGAGATTCTTAGTAAACCTGTGAAGAAGAAGAGTTAAGAGGCAATATAACAACAACTTCCAGTGTGTCTGTCTTCGTAGAGGAGGGTTATTTTGAGGGTCAACACCTCCCTATTGTTTGCAAAGAACCTCACACACTCAGGGGATGAGAGAGCGAATAACAGGGACACCATAACACCACACACTGGGCAGACCATTGCATTTCTATAGTGCATTGTGTGAGCTGCCGTGCCAGTTTTGCAGTGTGCAGTTAGGCCCTGATTCCCGAACCAACTCCCATTGACTTCAATGGTAATTGGGTCAGTTCCCTAAAGAGCCGTAAGTGCATTCGTCACGGAGATTGGCCCACTATAAATACTGAGAGAGAGAGAGAGAGAGAGAGAGAGAGAGAGAAGCAGTTTTGGTCCAATATTTCCTTTTCTTTTCTTTTTTTTTTTTTTTTATAATAAAGCATAAGAGGAGGGAGGTCACAAAATGATCAGACATCCCACCCCACAGAAAAATCTTCATTAAGCTCGAACTGAGGTTGCAAGAACATAGTCAAAACTAAAGGAGGAAAAAAGAGAAAATTAAAGTTTAAAATATAGGTGGGAAGACAAGGTTGTTAGGTGTAACTTGGAATTGCTTGTCTTTCAGATGTTTTGATTATACAGAAGAGGACAGAGTTAATGCCAGCCCTAAAAGTGTCTTCACCCTAGGCATCCTCCATATAAGCTATGACAAGTATTTTGGTATCATAGCTAGCTGACAGTTAAACGCTGGGTACCGTGGCAGGTCAGCAAAGAAACTTGGTGGGTGTCTTTAAGGCCCATATAATTTGGCATTTTAAATGTTTTAAATCAAATCAGAAGAGAGCACTGGAAACCCAGAAATTAATGTAATTGCATTAGGGCACAAAGAAAATGAAAATGAGTAGAAACAAATGCAACTGGACAATAGTTTCACTCCCCACGATAAGTAGCATGCAAAAACAATATTAAGAAACTTATAGCATCAATGGTGGAGATCAATAAATCTGATCTAATCTATCGCTCATATTATTGTCACGGGGAAGTAAAGTATTTTAAATCAATTATTTTATCCATCTCTTTAAATACTAGTCTCAGAGCCAAACCCATTCCTGTCCCTCATTAGTGAAGCTGATTCATGCTCACCAGTGTCCCAAGTTAAGAAACAGGGTTATACGTGATCAGCGAAACATCAGTGTACCTGCACATAACATAATCCTTCACCCTGCTTCTCACTGACCAGCTCAGCCACGCCCTGCTTTTCTTCTGGCTACCATCAGCTGCTGATCTCTCCTGTCTCAATTACCCCTCCCAAGAGGCTTTGCCGTTTCCAGATCTGCTGTATGTACCCTGGTGTCAGGAGTCTACCCTCACTTGAAACTGGGCGGTTTCAAAGTGAGGACCCGCATGTCTTCCCCCCACCCCAAAATCCTAGGGTAGGTCTCCCCTTCGGCTGCCACCACCCGGTCAATTCCGTGGGCCGGGACACCCCTGTTTCCCCCCTTGGGAACACAGATCAATTCACAGAGGAGGAACCTCCCCCCTCCTCCCTCTCTCCAGCCTGCTCTGGAGACAGAGGTGCCTGGATTCAAACGCCTTGAATCTCTACACACAGGGAAGCAGCCCACTTCCCCCTCCCCTTCCCCTGAATTTCCCCAAGGGAAGGAATTAACCAAGTCCAAAGAAAAGAAAAGAATTTATTAAGAGAACAAAAGAAAATACAGAATCTCTATGAATCCAAGCTGGGCACTCATAGGGTATAACCTTGCTAAGTTCTGGAGAGAATCCTCTCTCTCTTTCTCAGTACAACCAGTACAAGCAGAATTAAGAATAATCAATAACAAACACACAGAATTGCAAACATAGGATTATTAGATAAGGACACAAAGTATCTTTCTAATACTCACTATCTTGACTAGAAGAAATTAGTTCAGAAAGGTGGAACTTGTAGGGACTTGATTAACTCGTCTGGTCTCTTGAACTCCAAACGGCCAAAGACAAAGACCCCCCCAAACAGAGGGAAAAGTTCCCTCCTAGGAGTTTCAAATTCTCTTCCCTGATTGGTCCTCAGGTCAGATGCCCACCAGGTACTATGCTTTAACCCTTTACTAACTATTCATGACACCTGGTGTCTTCAAATTCCAGATGTGCCACACATTTGATGGATGAGAACAATTTGATTAAGGCCACAAAAGAGAGGTGCAAAGGATTCTGGGGCAAATCTGAAAGCACCCAGCTGAACTGGAAATACCAAGGATCCTTTTGAAAGAGTACTCAGAAGAGTTAGGGCAAGCAAAGATGAGGGCAATCTAGGAGGAAGGTAATGGTGAGCTGCCAAGAGCCCTGCATCAGCAGAATGATCACAAATTGCAGCAGGACGCAGGATTTTTCTTCTTCCCAACTGGGATGACCCTGCCAAAAACTGGGATACTTGGCAGGTACATATTGGTGCATAAACAGGGAAGAAAACAAAAAGCAGCCACGCTGGATTCAGCTGTGTTAGAAATCTTGGAACGGTTCTTCCTCATGAATGAAATGCACCTTTCCTGCCACCCGCTGGAAGAGTTCAGAAAAGTTCTGTTCCCAACAGCAGCAATTCGCCAGGCACTTGCGCTTGGACTAATCTGCTTCCTCTGACCCACCAGGAGTAGTTCAGGGATGGGGGCGGGGGTAATTCAGAAGTTTGGTAACAGAAATGGTAATTTACATAAATTCCTGAGTTAGTGAGAGAACTTAGGTGACTCTGCTCCTTCACAAGGTTGCAAGATTTCTCATTCAGATAGTAAGTTTGTGAATAAAGTCAACAGAGAGCAGCTTAAAGTTTCCCATGGCTTTGGTCCAGCCAGTCCCCAAGTTCCACCTACGCTGCAACAACCACAGTACTATATTGAAAGGCATGGCTATCCCTTGACACAAATAACACATAGTTCAATCTCACAGCATAGATGAGACTGAACCATGTTTTAATTGTGTTACTGAGTCGTAGGTCAGCCCTGCAAAGTCCAAAGCTGTGGTGTGTTTCAGGAATATGGTACAATCCCATCTATGCCAAAAGAGAAAGTTAGGATTTGACCATGTTGTAACCAGGTCCCTCAATATGCAGCCAGCCAGCCTTGTCTGGAGGCAGAGCCTGTTGAAGAAGAGGTCTTTGGCCCTGGCAAAGGGGATTATCAGACCCAGCTGGGGAGAGGTTAAGTGGCTCCTATGAAGGACTGAAAGAGCCCAGTTGAAGAGAAGGCTGGAGGAAGTAGGGCAGCTCTTGTGGCAGTGAGAGAGATGTAAGGGGAAAGGCCTCTGGGCCCCTACAACCTGTGTTGGTCTAGGAAATAGCTTGGTTTTGTGTTAACTTATGGGTTTTGGGTTTGAATAATAAACTGCCCTGAAAGAAGGGCTAGAACAGGGATTGGCAACCTTTCAGCAGTGGTATGCCGAGTCTTCATGTATACACTCTAACTTAAGGCTTCGCGTGCCGGTAATACATTTTAACGTTTTTTAGAAGGTGTCTCTATAAGTCTATGATATATAACCAAACTACTGTTATAAGTAAAGTAAACAAGGTTTTCAAAATGTTTCAGAAGCTTTATTTAAAATTAAATTAAAACGCAGATCTTATTAGTTTAGTGTGATCCTTGCCCTTGCTTTTCCTTGCTGAGTTTTCCAATGTCTGGTGGCACGCATTTGGACACTTTAAGCTGCACACAGGCTTCTGAGTGATCAGTTGTTAACTGACTAGAACCCCAGATCAGCAGCTGAGGTGAGTGGAGTTGGCAGCTGGTAGGGCTGAGCAGGGCCGGAGGCCTGGACCCTGTCTGCAGGGGACCTGCGCTGGAAGCAAGGTGAGTGGGGCTGCAGCAGGGACCCCGGCTGGCAAGGAGCCAGCAGCCGGACAGCAGAGCGGTGGCAGGCTGAGTGGGTCAGCCCGCCCAGCTCTAGGGTTTCGGCGGTGGGCTGAGCGTCTCTTCCCCCCAGCTCTGGGGTTTCAGCCACCGGCTCCTGCCAGCCAGGGGTCTCAGCCCACTGCCAGCCTGGGGTTCCTTCCCCCAGGCCAGCAGCGGGCGCTGAGTGGGACCGGCGGTGGGACCCGGGCTGGCAAGGGGCCAGCAGCGGGAACCCCAGAGCGGCACTCAGCCCGCCCCTCTCTGGGGTTTCGGCCGCCAGCTCCTGCCAGCCGGGGTCTCAGCCCGCTGCCAGCCTGGGGTTCCTTCCCCCAGGCCAGCAGCGGGTGCTGAGTGGGACTGCCAGTGGGACCCCGGCTGGCAGGAACTGCCAGTGGAAACCCCAGAGCAGCGGCGGGCTGAGTGGCTCAGCCTGCTCTGCGTGCCATCAAAAGTCGGCTCGCGTGCCACCTTTGGCACGCGTGCCATAGGTTGCCGACCCCTGGGCTTGAACTAGACTTTTGGCATGGCATCAGTTCTTCCTGGGCTTGGGAGACAGGCCAGCAGCCTACCATAGACTGGATCATGACCAGAGAAGTTGTATTTGCCTTGCCAGTATCTCACTGGGATGTCTGACTACATGGTTCCCCCTCTGCACTAAAGGGAAGACAGTGAAGGGCAGCAGCTTGCATAGCACCACAATACCAAGGGATTCAGAAAGGATGGAGTGTTTCTGCCAGATGATCTACTCACTGCTCAAGCTAGAGCCATTTCACACATTCCTCTATGCTAATTCTAATTCTGCACAGCAGCCCAGCAAGTGGCGGAAAAGAAAGGCCCCATTGTCAGCTAGAGCAGGATTAGATTCACAGGTTAGTCACACGCTGCAGTTCTCTCACTCCCCTTTCCCTGCACTGGCCTGGCCGCGTGTGCTGCCCCATTGTACAAGGCACAAAGACAGTCCTGAGCAACTGGGCCAGCAGCTGGGGGGATAGCGAAGGTGGGGGGAAGAGGGGCTATGGTGCTGTTTCATCAATCTCACCACTAGAACGTGAGTTGAACTGGGAAACTGGCTGGGATTAGTTGCTTATCAGCCAGTCCAGAATTTCCTCCAGAACAATGTATTTATCCGAGTGAACATTGTGCCAGGGCAGAATCTGAAGTGAGGAGAGAAGCAGTTATGCATTTCAGTGCAGCCAAACACTCCTCCTCATAGGAGAGGCTGGGACTTGAGCAGCTGTGAGCTTGCCTGCTGCTTGTGTTTCCACACCATTCTCTGCAGTAATGATTTCTGCAGGGGAGGATTGCAGTATGACACGTCTATAGACTTTAACCTGCCACGTAAGTTCTCTCCTTTTCAGACCTAACAAGCTAGTATATCAAACTGTTTGTCTCCCATCACATGATAGCATAACACACCTGTCATTGTCTCAGGCTCACACAGAGAGGACAGCCTGTTTACTTTAGACAAATATTTCCTCATTAAACCAGAGGCAACCCTAAAACACACATGAGAAGGCAGCTAAAATCAACACAGTTCTCAATTACTATATGGCAAAAACTGGTGTGTGTAAAATTACATATTCCAGCGTGTGTGATATTCTACAGGTGACAGGTTCATTGGAGGAGCATAAACAATGATATCTTACATATCTGTAAACAAAGAGAACTAAAGATCTCAAAGCATGATGCCTATCGTCTGGTTCCTCATTGGGGACTGAGCCTGGGATCTCCAGAGATAAAGCATGAGTCTCTATGGCTTGAGCTAACAGATCAAGTCCTCTAACTGAGAGCCGCAGCAGAGTCATATCCTCTGTGAGTGGTCAGAGAGAACAATGTATACCAGTAGGATGCCAAGAGCACTTTGCAGACATTAACTTGACATTGTACATCTAATAAATCAAATAGACTCATAGATGGGGAGGCTGAGGCCCAGGAAGGTGCAAGGAACAGAAAACCAGCTCTCCCGACTTCAGGTCCTTAGCATACTTCCTCTGTTGAGACATGCTGCTCTCAACTGGTACATTAATGCAGCAGTGTTGTTTGTATCAGAATATTGCAGAGACAGAATACATTTATTGGACAATCATTAGCATCTCAGCCAGAGACAGAGCTGAAATCTTCAAACTGACTCACTGATGTAGAGAGATATTAAATAAAGCCAGATGAATACAAAGCAGGTTTTTAATACAAGTGTAGGGGCCACAAGGAGTCCTGCTGAACTGATATGAAGATGATCAGAGCCAATGCTGCAAGATTCTATTTGAACAGTCCCTGTTAGCAGCCAAAATGAACATGAAACTTTAATTTACAGTGCCTGTGGAAGGGGGCTTGGGGAAGATTTAGGAACAAGGGAGAAACGTAAACAGTTACATGAACAGAGGGTAGGTCAGTATGATGTCTTTAGCCAAACCTCATACTGCCATGTAAAGAAAGTGGAGTTTTGAAGCAAATCTAAGGCACCCTCAGCTCACTGGGTATGTCTAACATGGCAAGCAGAAACCCCTGGCACCAAGTCCACTGCGACAGACATGGGCTCTTGGGGCTCGTGCTATGGCATTAAATATAGTTGTGTAGATATTCGAGTTTGGACTGGAGCTTGGGCTCTGAAGCTTAGGGAGGGTTTCACAGACCAAGCCCCAAAGTCTACACAGCTATTTTAAGGGCAGTAGCATGAGCCTAAATCTGTAGGCCTGGGCTCTGAGACTCACTGCCATGGGTTTCTGTTTGCCATGTAGATGTACCCAATGAGACCAAGTGCCCTCACACTGGTTTCTAAGGTTCGGAGCAGGCCAATCGGAGAATGTAGCAAGTATCCCCCAACAAGCTGATCCCTACAACTTTATGAGCTGGAGATAGCGCTTTACCTGGCACCAGAAGGACTGGAGAGCCTGCAATATCCCCATACACAGTGGCCAGCTCCGTAGTTCACAATGCACAATAAACCTTTCAAGTGTTCAAGCGGCAAGTGAGAGCTATTACATCAATGTGGGTGGAAGGCAGAGCGGGGCAGATGGGGGGGGGATCTAAGTCAATCTTCAGATTGCTGCAGCTGAGAACACCTGAGGATTCCCCATGCAGCAATTAAAAAAAAACACTATTCCAAATATTGTGCCTGTCTTTGGAGGGAAAGATCTCAGACTGCTTAAGAGATAGCATAAGATTATGTCACAGTAACAAACCAAAATATAACTGTGCAGTCTAGAGGAGCAGGGGATTTCCAGTCAGAACTCCTGGGTTCTATTACCAGCACCAGCACGGGGCAAATCACTTCTCTATGCATCAGTTTGCTCATCTGTAAAACGAAGTTACTATACCTACCTCACAGGGCTGTCTCAAGGGTAAACAGACATATAGGAGCATGAGCTTTCATGGGTGAATACCTACTTCATCGGATACAGATCCAGACTAACACGGCTACCCTTCTGATACTCAAGGATAAAGTAATTCTTTGCAAAGGGCTTTGAGATCCTCAGATGAAATAATTTTCAAATTCAAAATGTCATAACCAGGGTGGTGCATGGCAGTACAGCCGCAGGGAATTCAGAAAGATGACTAGTCTTCCCAGCAGCTTCAAAGGAAATGCTTTGATCAATCTCAGCGGAAGAAAGGTCCAATGACTGTGAATAGGATTTTAAACAAAGTTTGCTGGCAGACTCTCTCCATTCATGCTGAATGGCAGTACGATTTTTGGCAGCATGCATTGCTGGCTTGGATAAAAGTGAATGGAAATAGTTTGTGGCTGTTAAGAAAATTGGCTACATGGACTATTTCCATTTCTCTGTTTCCAAAGCTCTTTAATAGAGAACATGCAGCATTAGCCAGTACATTCAAAGAACAACACTCTTCTTGGGCCTGCCAGGAACAGGATCAGCAAGAGCAACTCATACACACATATACTCACTCTCTCTCGGTGACCGATACCATTACATCCTCTCAAACATCACCTAGTCAAGACAAGTCCAAATTTGATTTGCAGGGTGTGACGGTTTGGGTCACAGAAACCCCCTTGGGACTACCACCTGATGTGCTGAGACTACCTCTGAGCCCGTTTTCCCTGGCAGCTTGTGACTTCAGTGCCTTGTCTTGTTGAGCCAGACAAGCTAGCCTGCTGCAAACAGACCCAGGTCTGAATCACATCCCCCAAAAGCTGCAGGCTTAACTGAAAACAGCTTAAGAAGTGTACCTGTCTCCAGCACCCAGATACCCAGTTCTCAACGGGGTCCAAACCCCAAATAAATCCGTTTTACTCTTTATAAAGCTTATACAGGGTAAACTCAAATTGTCCGCCCTCTATAACACTGATAGAGAGATATGCACAGCTGTTTGCTCCCCTCAGGAATTAATTACTTGCTCTGGGTTAATTAATAAGTAAAAAGTTATTTTATTAAATATAAAAAGTAGGATTTAAGTGGTTCCAAGTAATAACAGACAGAACAAAGTAAGTTACCAAGCAAAATAAAATAAAACACGCAAGTCTAAGCCTAATACATTAAGAAACTGGTTACAGATAAAAATCTCACCCTCAGAGATGTTCCAATAAGCTTCTTTCACAGACTAGACTCCTTTCTAGTCTGGGCCCAATCCTTTCCCCGGGTACAGTCCTTGTTCCAGCTCAGGTGGTAGCTAGGGGATTTTCTCATGACTGCAGCCTCCTTTGTTCTGTTCTACCCCCTTATATAGCTTTGGCACAAGGCAGGAATCTTTTGTCTTTTTGGGTCCCCACCCCTTCTTCTAAATGGAAACGCCCCAGGTTTAAGATAGATTACAGTAACAGGTGACATGGTTACATGTCCTGTGAGACCCCCAAGCCTTCATTCTTCCCCGCCTGACTCACAGGAAGCCTAGCAAGTAAACAGAGCCATCTACAGTCAATTGTCCAGGTTAATGAGAGCCATCAAAATTCCAAGCCACCATTAATGGCCCACACTTTGCATAATTACAATAGGACCTCAGAGTTGTATTTCATATTTCTAGTTTCACATACAAGAATGATACATTTATACAAATTAGGATGACCATACTCAGTAGATTATAAGCTTTGTAATACCTTACAAGAGACATTTTGCATGAAGCATATTCCAATTACATTATATTCACACTCATTAGCATATTTTCATAAAATCATATGGAGTGCAACGTCACACGGGGTACTGGCTAAAACTCACTACCACAGTCCACAATATCCACAGAAAACTTTCAAATGGCTAAAGACTCTGATTGTCTTCTTAGCCATAGCAATAGGAAACAGAGACATAGGATCATAGTAGCTAGAGACAGATGTCTAGTCTTGTCCGTGCCCCAGTGACCTATGTAGAACTGTTCCCTACAATCTATTTTCTAGTGCTTTGTCTAATCCAGCTTTAACCAATTCAAGTACTGGGGCTTCCAACAAGGCTTTGTGCGAATGAACAGATGCCACCGTTAGCAAATTTTCTCTTTCATCCCATTGCTCCTAATTATACTCCCACAGACCACCCTAAATAATCTCCCTCCTTTCTTAGCATTTACACCTCCATGTTTTCTGAATTGTCTCTGAATCAGCAGCATGTTTTTGGTAGTCATGTGCCAGAACTGGTTGCCATATTCTAGGTATGATTTTCCCACACCCCAATGCCAAGCCCTGAAGTGGAGGAGGAAAGAGGCCTGTTGGAGCAGCTGTTTTTAAAGATAAACTAGCAGGATAAGGTAACAGTTAAAACACTGCCTATATGGTTTAAAATCCTGTTTAAGCTACAGTGGTTTACTTGGATGTGGGCTGTAAGAGCACAGTTCTTTGGGAAAAAATGTATCTTTGGTGGTTTCTGAACTCCTGATGTTTTAGCTTTCATTTGCTTTAGAGAGTCTTTTGTCTGGTTTTTGGCAGGGAAAAAAAACAGGAGCATCAACCTCGCTCTTCCATCATTAACTTTAAAAGGATATCAAAGGTGGGGATTTCATTACTCAGAGAGCTAGTATCCAATTAATCTCCTTGTACATCTAGATGTCAAACCTACTTATTGCAAGAGAAAGTTTAGCCAAAGTTGATTGCTGGCCTGAAGCCAGCTTATAGCATTAACACATGTAGAAATCAATATCCTCATTTGTAACTGTCCTGCAGGTGTAGCACTGTCTACAATTGAGCAAATATTTCCCCTGCAGGTAGGAAGGACTAGATAAAAAGTATCGGGATGGGATGTCTTAAAGCATAATTCTGATCTCCTTTTGCTCATCAGCTCTTGGTCCCTTCCCATTATCTTGACACTGCTGGTGCAAGAGCATTCTCCATCTGAAAATACACTTGCTATCTCTCTAGTCTCCTCTCATCTCAATTTCTTCTCCCACTGCTATTCTATAACTATCATATGAAGCTAGCATCTACATCTAAATATTTCTATTTCTATTAATAGTTTTGTAACTATGGGTAAATGTGAGCAGTGATTAGTTACACATTGTATGACAGATGCCCCTGATTTTAATTTAGATAGCTACAGAATAGGATAATATATTGGCAGATGTATATAATTATTACCCACAACACTTACTACTGTTACAGAGTAGCAGATGGAGAAGATATTGAAGTGTGAATAACAGAAGGAACAGGGTAAATTTTCAGCTGAGATCTGAAAAGAGATGGAGAGACTGAGAGCTGAAGGGAAGCTGCTTTTGATGTTAGGAGATGCAGAAGAAAAGGCTCTTCTGTTAACAGTGGTGAGCTTATGAAACGGGACCGAGAGTTCCTTCCTTAATTTGAAACACAAACACAGTATATAAGCAGACAGAACACAAACACTTATATAAGCAGACAGAATAGAGAATAGTAGAAGTTAGAAATGGAAGAAATTAATTTAGTCATATCCAGTCATGCCCTGGACAATGCGGGATTATACCCTACATAGCATATTCCCCAGTGTCTTGTCTACGGTAGTCACGCTTTGTGCCACACAATGGGATTTCCACACTTCTCTGGGGAGACTCTTTCACGACCACATCTCTCACACATACGACATTTCCCTCATATTAAGTCTCATTATCTCTAGAGCCAAGAATCACACTCACTTGGCAAGAAGGTTCATTGCTGGTAGAGGAAAACATCAATAATTGTAAAACACAGACAAACTTTCCGGGAAAACAGAAGCAGAAGCTTCAGATATAATAAATACAATGAATTTGGGAGAGTGTCTGAGTGGGGAACTAACCTTAGTTTCGGAAGGAATAAAACTAGGCCAGAAGCCAAAACTCCTTTGAAGAGGGGGAAAGCAGTAACTTGAAAGGCACTACAATACACAGGAGGAAGAACTAACACCACAATTCAGAGCAGAGAACCATTTTACTAACTCAGGCTTTCAGCACAACATTGCAACAATCTGTCCACTAAAAACACATGGTATCACTCAATGCAAGAGTTAGAGATTTCAGGCTGAGCACAAGGAAGAGAAATATGCTTAATTAGTATTAGATTCGGCTAATTAGTATTAGATATCTAATGATAATACTTACATTACTGTAGTCAGTATCACATTAACCTAATTAATCAATCTATTTAGAATTAAATGAAACCAATTAGTATTAGATCAATTAGTTCTTTGAAAAATGGAAAGCACCAAGTTATTAATAATACTTATCACTTCCACAGTGATATTCACTTACAAACCATTAACTAATCCACAGCACCCCAGACAGGCAGGCTAGTAATAAAAAAAGAGAAAGGTAAAGTGACAAGATCATACAAGGAGTGAGTGTCAGTGCTAGGTAAATGACCCAGGAGCTCCTGGCTGCTAGTCCTGTGCTTAGTGCATGCTACTCCACAAGGATAAGCAAGTTACTTTTACATTTAATTTGGACATGTATAAGGCTATGTTTACACTATGGGATTATTCCGATTTTACAGAAATCGATTTTTGGAAACAGATTGTATAAAGTCGAGTGCACGCAGCCACACTAAGCACATTAATTCGCCGGTGTGCATCCATGTATCGAGGCTAGTGTCGACTTCCAGAGCGTTGCACTGTGGGTAGCTATCCCATAGCTATCCCATAGTTCCCGCAGTCTCCCCCGCCCATTGGAATTCTGGGTTGAGATCCCAATGCCTGATGGGGCCAAAAATTTGTCGCGGGTGGTTATGGATAAATGTCATCAGTCAATTCTCCCTCCGTGAAAGCAACAGCAGACAATCATTTCGCGCCCTTTTTCCCTGGATTGCCCAGGCAGACACCATAGCATGGCAACCATGGAGCCCATTCAGCCTTTTTTCACTGTCACCGTATGTCTACTGGATGCTGCTGACAGACGCTGTACTGCAGTGCTACACAGCAGCATCCCCTTGCCTTTGCAAGTTAGCAAAGACAGTTATCAGCCATACTGTACCATCTGCTGCTGTCATGGGTGCTCCTGGCTGGCCTCAGTGAGGTCGGTTGGGGGCGTCTGGGCAAAAATGGGAATGACTCCCCAGGTCATTCTCTTCTTTAAGTTTTGTCTAATGGAGAGTCAGTCCTGCCTAGAATATCAGGCAAGCCTACTAAAGAACCAGAGAGGCAAACGGACGCTCTGGGTCAGAGTCCCAGACATCTCACAGAAAGGATGAGCTGCATGCCATTCTAGGGGGTGCCCCTGCAACAATCCAACCTGTTGCTTCCCTCCTCCCCCACCCTTCCTGGGCTACCATGGCAGTTATCCCCCCCATTTCTGTGATGAAGTAATAAAGAATGCATGAATAAGAAACAACACTGACTTTATTGCCTCTGCAAGCAGAGATCAAAGGGGGGAGGGGAGGGCGGTTGGCTTACAGCGAAGTAGAGTGAACCACCATTCTGCACTTGCTCAGCCTATAGCTGAAAATGGGAATCCGTGATAAGCACTAGGATAGAAGCACAGGCAGGGCTGAATCTCCATTTGTGTGTGGGCCTTTGGTTGACATTGGTCAAATACAAAACGTCCCAGGATATGTATGTTGGGGGACAGTTCTAAACGGCAGCTTGATTTTTTTTATTTGCAGCAAAATGTAGAGGTCTAAGTATCTGATTGTAAGCCCTGGTAGCAAGGGGTAGGCTGGGGTAGGCGCGACCGTGCGGTGCTGCTGACTGGGAGAGCAGCCTGAGGCAGAAGCCTCCAGCTGGATTGATATTCCAGGCAGGACTGAATCTCCATTACACAAAACTTAAAGAAGAGAATGACCTGGAGTCATTTCCATTTTTGCCCAGGCACCCCCGGCCAACCTCACCAAGGCCAGCCAGGAGCATCCACGGGACGATAACAACGGAGATCAGTCCTACTGTACCGTCTGCCGTCCACAAGGCAAGGGAATGCTGCTGTGTAGTGCTGCAGCACCGCATCTGCCAGCAGCATCCAGTAGACATACGGTGACATTGAAAAAAGGCAAGAAATGACTTTTTTCCCTTTGCTTTCATGAGGGAGAGGTGGAGCTGACGACATATACCCTGAACCACCCACGACAATGTTTTTGACCCTTCAGGCTTTGGGAGCTCAGCCCAGAATTCAAATGCTTTTCGGAGAGTGCGGGAACTGTAGGATAGCTACAATTGTCAGTCACCCCTCCCTCCATGAGCGTCCATTTGCTTTCTGGTACGCTTGTCTCAGCTCCTTAAGTTTCACGCAGCACTGTGTTGAGTCCCTGTTGTGGCCTCTGTCCATCATGGCCTTGGAGATTTTTTCAAATGTTTTGGCATTTCGTCTTTTGGAATCGAGTTCTGATAGAACAGATTCATCTCCCCATACAGAGATCAGATTCAGTATCTCCCGTATGGTCCATGCTGGAGCTCTTTTTTGATTCTGGGACTGCCTGGTCACCTGTGCTGATCGGAGCTCCACGCTGGGCAAACAGGAAATAAAATTCAGAAGTTCGCGGGGCTTTTCCTGTCTACCTGGCCAGTGCATCCGAGTTCAGAATGCTGTCCACGGCGGTCACAATGGTGCACTGTGGGATAGCTCCCGGAGGCCAATACCGTCGAATTGCGGCCACGCTAACCCTAATTCAAAATGGCAATGTTGATTTCAGCACTACTCTCCTCGGCAGGGAGGAGTACAGAAATCGATTTTAAGAGCCCTTTATAGCGAAGTAAAGGGCTTCGTTGTGTGGACGAGTGCAGGGTTAATTCGATTTAACGCTGCTAAATTCGAGATAAACTCGTAGTGTAGACCAGGCCTAAGATGCTTTCAGGAAGTGTCACCTCTTCTCCATACTCCATTCAATAGCGTGACAGGAGTTGGGTTTCTTACCTACAGTTCTGGAAGCATGGGGAATCTCTACCCTGATTCATGATGCAGTCTCCAGTCAGAGGATTCTGCTATGATTAACTCCAGTGGAGGAAATAGGGCTCTAGGACTGTTAGTGTCTGTAATAAGTTCCAAAGTGACTGCGCTTAGAGAGATACTCCACTCCCTCTTTTATTCACAGAAATTCAAGAAAGTTTGGGTTTCAGAGCCTTGGTTTTAGAGAGTACCCAGAGATGTGAGGTTTTTTAAAAACAATTAACAAAATTATGCAAAGCACAAGACTTGGTGGTGATGGGAGACTTCAACTACCTAGACATCTGCTGGAAAAATAATACAGCAGGGCACAGATTATCCAACAAGTTCTTGGAATGCCCAGGAGACAACTTTTTGTTGCAGAAGGTGGAGAAATCAACTAGAGGAGAGGCTGTTCTAGATTTGACTTTGACATACAGGGAGGAACTGGTTAAGAATTTGAAGGTGGAAGGCAGCATGGGTGAAAGTGATCATGAAATAAGAGAGTTCATGATTCTAAGGAATGGTTGGAGGGAAAACCGCAGAATAAAGACAATGGACTTCAAGAAGGCAGACTTTTAGCAAACTAAGAGAATTGGTAGGTAAGATCCCATGAGAAGAAAGTGTAAGAGAAAAAAAGAGTTCAGGAGAGTTGGTAGTTTTTTAAAGAACCACTATTAAGGGCACAAGAGCAAACTATCCCAATGCGTAGGAAAGACAAGAAGTGTACTAAGAGACCACGTTGGGCTAACCGGGAGATCTTACGACCTGAAACGCAAGAGAGTCATACAGAAAGTGGAAACTAGGTCAAATTATGAAAAATTAATATTAAAAAAACAGCACAAACATGTAGGGACAAAATTAAAAAGGCCAAGGCACAAAACAAGGTTAAACTAGCTAGGGGCATAAACAGTAACAAGAAAACATTTTACAAGTACATTAGAAGCAAGATAAAGACAAAAGACCAGGTTAGCCCATTAGTCAATGAGGAGGGAAAGACACGAACAGAAAACACAGCAATGGCCAAAGTGATAAATGCCTTTTTTTGTTTCAGTTAGCAGTGATCAGACAACTAACATAATGAACATCAATGGGGTTGGATCTGAAGCTAAATAGGAAAAGAACAGGATAAGAATTACTTAGACAAGTTAGATGTCTTCTCTGAGCCATTAGTGATTATCTCTGACAACTCATGGAGGACAGGAGAGATCCCAGAGGACCGGAAAAGGGCAAATATAGTACCTATCTATAAAAAGGGGAATAAGAACAACCCAGGCAATTATAGATCAGTCCGCTTAACTTAGGTACCTGGAAAGATAATGGAGCAAATAATCGAACAAATTAATTTGTAAGCACCTAGAAATCATATGGTAGCAAGTAACAGTTCACATGGATTTGTCAAGAACAAATCACGTCAAACCAACCTAATATCCTTCTTTGACAAGGTAACAAGCCCCGTGGATAGAGGGAAAAGCAGTAGATCTGATATATCTTGACTATAAGGAAGGCTCTTGCTACTGGCTCACATGACCTTCTCATAAACAAAATAGGGAAATATAGCCTAGAAAAGCCTACTATAAGATGGGTGCACAACTGGTTGGAAAAACATACTCAGAGAGTAGTTATCAATGGTTTACAAAGGCTGGTGTATATCCACTTCCATTGATGAAGTGGTGAACCAATTAATAAAATTGCATTGCTCAAGAAAGGGTCTTGAGCAGTGCAAGACAGTATATCCCTGAGGTACAAGGCTGGGAGCTGCGGGGATTTGGCTCTGGGAGCATTCACACAATCTGGCTGGGTGTAGGGCTCCATACGCTGTTGTGCTGAGCAATCACAGCGCCTGGAGGGGTTTGCTGCTTGTCACTAGCAAAGCATTGAGAGAGAGAGCCCAGGCTGGAGAGTTAAGGGGGCACAGTGGTCCCATGGTCCCAGGCTGCACCCCAGGGATCCCATCACAGGGAGATTTAGCTTAGACATTAGGAAAAACTTCCTAATTGTAAGATAGTTGAGCACTGGAACAAATTACCTAGAGAGTTTTGGAATTTCCTTTATTGGAAGTTTTTAAGAATAGGTTAGACAAACACATAGCAGGGATGGTCTAGATCAATGTTTCCCAAACTTGGGATGCCACTTGTTTAGGGAAAGCCCCTGGCAAGCCGGGCCGGTTTGTTTACCTGCCGCGTCCACAGGTCCGGCTGATCGCGGCTTCCACTGGCCGCGGTTCGCTGCTCCAGGCTGCCGCATCCCGCAGCTCCCATTGGCCTGGGGCAGCGAACCGCGGCCAGTGGGAGCCGCGATCGGCCGGACCTGCAGACACGGCAGGTAAACAAACCAGCCCGGCCTTCCAGGGGCTTTCCCTAAACAGCAGCGTCCCAAGTTTGGGAAATACAGGTCTAGATAATACTTAGTCCTGCCTCAGTGCAGAGGACTGGACTAGATGACCTATTAAGGTCCCTTCAAGTCCTATATTTTTATGATTTCTGTGGTTACACTAGACAGATTGTTCTGGCTCTTAGGTCACAGCAGGGAGCTAGGTGATGCAGTAAGCAAACATGCTCCCTTTTCATCTGCCTACACATTTGACTAGTGCCTTGTGTACACAGAAAAGTTATACCAGCCTAAGGTACGGTGTGAATCTGAATCACTAGAGTAATACTGATAAAACTCCCTTGGTGGGCACACTTTTTCTCGTTTAAGAATGCCTGTTTGTTTGTTTAGCTTATGTCTCTTTGGAAGGGATTAAACTAAACCAGAAAAAAAACAAAAAACAAAAAACCCTCAAACTCCAACAGGAGTGTCCACCCAGGGAATTATACGGTAGAATTACATTAGTGTAACTTCACCAGTATAACTGGTAAAACTTTCTATGTAGACAAGCCCTTAGGTCACAGTGCAGCAAGCCTGGTGACTCACCCTGGTTTATCCACAGCTGATGGTCTCTGCTCAGCATTCAGCACTGGATTAGCAGGTGCATTGCAGCAGGGCAGGATTACAGTACACTGACAAATCTGTGTGAAGGATGCTTTAACACCAGACCTGGCTGCACCACAACTGGCTCTTGGTTATCAGAGTTATCAGTCTCTGTTTCATGGGCACCATATTCATCTAACTTAAATAAAAGCTGAGACACCAAACTCTCCAAGGCAAATTATTCAGCTTCACCTGCATTGTGGAATGTTCGCCTACCCTGCCAAAATCCATTCAGCAGTTAGTACTCCGAACTCCAGGAATATCACTAGAGCTATTCACTGCTGTGACTGTTGGACTGCAAGATGACGACTAAAACCAAAAGAAATTGAAAATCCAGTTCAAAGTTCAACCTATGAAAGAAACCATGGTTTCCAAACACACTGGGGAAAAGACAGAACCATTGTACAGTGTAACCTGGTATGTTCACCTACCACAGAATGCGTCTCCCCCACGCTTACATCCACTCACTTAGTCCCTTTTAGAATATCTCTCCTCCTGGGTAGGAACAGGGCTGCGTATGCTGGAACTTTATGGAGGCTCCAGCTCAAGCACACGCTGTACAAAACACACAGCAAACCCCTTCCTCACCAGGCCGCAAATTAATCTGAAAAAAGAGGGAGTCTTGCCAGGGTTGACACATGCACTTGTTGAGCAGCTGTTTTGCTATTTTGAGTCCATCAGTTGGAAGCTCGATAGTCTTTAAATGCCAACCATTCCATGTCCTGAAGCTTGTCCAGCTGCCAGGGTTTTTCCCAAGACTAAACCCCAAGCAAATAATAGCACACAAGCAAAGACAACTAGAAAGCAGGGCATAAGCTGGGGAATTTTACACCACCTTTGCTCCTTTATGGTAATTGGAAGCCCCGCCTCCAAGATTTTGAGCGACTCTTTATTTTGCAGTCTGATTCCCCTTGCAATTTATTTCCACCCACTGGAAATTAAAGGCTATTGTGTAATTTAGAGTCAATACAACGGTTGTGTGGGAAGTGAGGGCAGAAGAACAAGTCCAGGCAAAATACTACAAGAGCAGGGAATGGGAATCAGGATTACTGAATTCCATCCTAGCTCTGTGACTTTGAACAACTTCCCTCACCTCATGGTTACTTTGTGTTCTCATCTGTAAAATAGGGACAGTACCTATCACACAAGGAGGCCGGTAGGCTTATAATTAGTCACTATTAGTAAAGCACTACTGTGCATGCATATATACATACCATACACTTCGTCCTGTATGAAGTATTTTGTGGTAAGTGCCAACTATTAATACAATCATACAAATAGTTGGTAAATATTAGTCATTTGGGGGGAAATAAGCAGGGGTACAAGGAACATTAGTGACTTGTACAAAGCTGCACTATAAGTCAGTGTCAGAGCTGGGAACTGAAGCCAGGAGTTCCTGCCTCCTGCATTGTAGAAGTCCAAATTATTCTCTCTCACAATAAGTCTCCTTCTAACTTGCCAGAGAGAGTGCACGTTCCTCTACGAGGCTTTGTGATTTAGGTGGAAGTGGTTTGAGACCATCAAGAGCCAAGCTGTAGATACCTGCTTTGCAGAACTGTCAGTTTAGCTCTTTTGATGGACGACCGATTTTAAAGATAACTTTATCCGGAAGAAAGCATGCCCTGTCATGCGTACACTCGTCCC
The DNA here is from genome assembly GCF_020497125.1 of Mauremys mutica. Taxonomy (NCBI): domain Eukaryota; kingdom Metazoa; phylum Chordata; order Testudines; family Geoemydidae; genus Mauremys; species Mauremys mutica. The sequence goes on from NC_059075.1 coordinate 133,888,885, forward strand.
CCACCCACTGACCACAAGAAAGTAGCAGCTAGCTGTTACTTTCCCCAGCATGTGATCTGGGGTCTATATTTGCATGAAGAATTAATCAATATATGGGGGGGGGAAAACAGGACTCAAAGCCACCAACACTGTAACAGAAGTAGTTACCAAAGGATATCCCTAAAAGCTCTGCATCCACAGTCCTGCATGTATTTCTGCTGTATGCAGAAATTTAAGAGACTGAAGCCTATAAACTAGTGGTTCTCAAACTGAGGTCCACAGCTCACCAGTTACCTTGACAGCTCTTCCTTCAGAATGACGTATTGCTAGAATCAATGTGACAGTGTATTGGGGAGTGGAGGGTTGAAATATATGGTCAACAAGAGACCCTCTCTTATGAAAGGGACTGAAGAGACCCTTGCTTTGAACTGTTTTCACCCTCTACCTGAAAATGTTTCCATTCTCTAGTGTTTCTAAATCTATATTCAGAGCAATATATGAATGTTAATGAGTTAATTCTCTCACCATTAGGATGAAGCAAGTAAGTATTATCCCTATTATACACCTGGGGAAACTGAGGCAGAGAGCTGAAGTGACTTTCCCGAAAATCACACAGCACATCACTATGGGCCAGGTTTACCAGACATCATCTCCTTAACTCCTTGAAAAGAAGAGAGGCATTATTCCCATCTGTCAGATGGATAAACAACACAAGACCAGCCTTCTTAGGAGATCATCCATTGCCCTGCATCCTTGTCACAGCATTAAAATCAGCAGGTGCAGAACTGCTAACCATCTTGAGGTATTGTCTCAAGGGGACAGGAAGCAGGGGCTTTTGCAACAAAAGCTGCAGATTCTGGAGTCCTCTGCTACTTTACAGAAACCGGCATCCTTCAAAGAGAAAACTCCAAACATTTGCATCTCTGCTTCCATTCTCTGTTGTGGGGTGGACGCAGAGTGTTTCAGGGTGGGCTGCAGAACATATTTTTGGTTTTCCACTGGCTTCTGCTTCAAGATTTATTGCTCAGGTCACGTTTCTTTTGATTGTAACTTATGTGTTCTGTTTCATTTGGGGCACAAGGCACCTTACCAGCTGGTTCAGAAGCACAGCTTGTTGAAAAAGCAGTAACGTGATGCTTTTGCAGAAGGGAAACTTCCATTCCACTAATGATTTATCATCAATTTTTAACTGCTGGAAGCTTTGTGGTTTTACACACTTCCCCATAGCTGTAACAGCTATTTTAGGCAAGTTGTGGTTCCCATCTTAATGAGGAGAGGTAAATTCCTCAGATACTGTAGGAGGGTATAAAAGGTGCTGAAGCTGAGACTGCCTTTCTTGTGGGTTACAGCATTATCTTTAATTCCAGTGGTATGACAGTGCAGGATGAATCTGCACTACAGGCAAAGTGAGATATTTAAAGCCCAATGCATCATGGTTAAAGTCTTCTCCAGAAGCCTGCGGTGAGAAGCTGTTATTGTACCATACAAAAGGCAAAGAGACAACTTCAGGCTCACAGAACAAGGCTCCTTTCTGAGCTACGGTAGCAGAAAACAGTTTACTTTGTATATTTTTATTAGTGTAATTAGCTCTGGGAAGAGGTGCTAGATTGGGAGCCCTAGAGACTGAAGGTCTCTCCACAGTGCACATAAGTGGCCTAGGAGTTCAGTCCACATGGGCAATTCAGTCATTAGCCTCTCTGCTGGGACTATCAAAAAGAGGGACATAATACCAATAGTGATCAATTTTGAGGTATGAACCCATTCATTTATATAAGTGGACCAAGTCTCCAGAGTTCATTTCACAGAGAGCATTGCATGATGATGACACAATGATAAGGACTTTCAATCGCTACTCAACTGGATTGGTTTCAAGCAGGTTATAGAGGTGAAAGGCTGTACAAGTTCCACTACCAATTCTCTGCAGCAGAAGTCCTGCTTGCTTTTAGTCTGTCGCTGTCCAGCTGCATTGTGTCAGGTAACAAAAGTCTATATGGAAATAACTCTCCTACAAACAGCTAATCAAGGAAATAGGCATTTCAATATCTGCAGGTTAAACCAAGAGCAGAATGCAGTTTCATCTCTGTGCAGTTTGAAATCTAGCTCAATCCAATCAGAGGTGCTGTTCTGGTGAGCACCTTCTATTAATTCAAGGGGCCAAATAAGATGACCAGTATCAGACCATTCCAAGGACTGTGATCCATTAAACTAAAGCAGTGCGTTTCCAGTTAGCTTAAAGCATGAGCAGAGGGGAAAAAAGATACTAAAAGAAACTAAAAGAGTTATAAGGTGAATAAATAACATCTTGCAATTACATTGCATCTCTTAGCCTCAAGGACCCCAAAGCACTTTACCAACCACACATGCAGTAGTCACTTCAACCACCACCAAAAGGCAACCACCTGAGGGTGGCATGCAGCAGTTGCTTACGAGCACATAGCAACAATGCATAACAGATTAGGACAAGAAGTGAAAAATCACATATGCAAGTAAACCTACTGGGGAATTTAGGAGGGCAGATGGTAATTTCCAGAATTATGCATTTAGACAGGAAACGGGGGGTGTTGATGAAAATAGGAAGCACATACAACCATAGAATTTTCCCCATTCCACACATGATTCTGAGATCATCAGGCCAGCAGGGACCATTATAATAATCTATTCTAACCTCCTGCCTAATACAAGCCAAACAACCTCCCCCACTAATTCCTGATGGAGGCTACATCCCACTTTTCTGACTTACACATTGCTCTATCCCCTCTCTCAGTGCTTTCTAGAGAATCATAAGTCTCCTTAGGCAAAGGGGTCTTTCTGACACCATTGCCATCTTAGCCTCTGAATGAAACTTGAAACACTATGTAGCAAGATGTTGAACTAGTGCAAGGAATGCCTCCTTGCTCAGTTACTTTCTAGTATTATATATGTAACATGGGGATGAGGGCTAGATGGATTCTGGACATCTGCATGGCCAGACATTAACTCCTCCCAGAGCCTAGTTGAAGATCCTGATGTGTGTTATTGGGATGAAGAGGATGTATTCATCGATGTTGGTAAAGTGCTTTGGGATCCCTAGGTAGAAGGTGCTAAATAAGAGTCTTTCAGATGGGTCTGTGAAATGCTTACTGGTCCCATGAAGCTGACTTCTCCTTATTTCCAGCTGATAAATTGCTTAAAAGATAAAGATATGTTAAATGCTTTCCTGATATTGCTTTTCCACATAGGCTATTGCTGTAAATGCCACAGAGATGTTATGTGATTGCAAACAAAACGGGAGGTGAGTCAACACAATTTTGACAGGAGGATGGGAGGGAGGGAGGGAACTTGGTCTGCACAACTGTGAATGGGAGGGGAGTGTCCATGAGACAATATTCAGATGTAGGCCACCCCATCAAAGAATTTCGAAATCCTATGCTTGACAAATGTGAAGTATCAAAAGTTTGAAATACCAACTTAAATTTGACCTGCAACGGGTATTAATTCCCATACATATAATAATTGGTTTTCAGAATCATTTGCCAAAATTTTTGAAAAATTCCTCTTCTTCTAAAAGATTTACATGAAACAGACCCATATTGCAGAAAGGAAGCTTTAAAATTAGGCTATGTAAGACACAATTCTGTCAAACTATCTTTTCCTATCCCTACTACCAACTGTATGAACAATGTGATAAAATTTGCAGAGCAATCAGTGAAACTAACTGTGCAGCCTTACACCGCACCAGTCACCAGTGCTAACAATTAGGCTTCAACCTCTGTCATGTTGGTTGTACAACAGAACCTCAGTGTTACGAAAACCAGAGTTACAAACTGATCATCAACCACACATCTCATTTGGAACCAGAAGTACGCAATCAGGCAGCAGAAGAGACCCCAAAAAAGCGCCAATACAATACAGTACTGTGTTAAACGTAAACTACTAATAAAATAAAGGGAAAGTTTAAAAAAAAAGTTGACAAGGTAAGCAAACTTTCTGTGCTTGTTTAATTTAAATTAAGATGGTTAAAGCAGCATTTTTATTCTGGATAGAAAAGCTTCAAAGCTGTATTAAGTCAATGTTCTGTTGTAAACTTTTGAAAGAACAATGATAATGTTTTGTTCAGAGTTGCAAACATTTCAGAGTTACAAACAACCTCCATTTCTGAGATGTGTGTAACTCAGATTCTACTGTATTCTCCAAAGAGGTCTCTCTCATCCAGAAACCTTCAAATCCAGGGAAAGGAATAACACTGAACACAAGCTAATTGTGGGTGAGGAATTCCACTAGAAGACACCACTCAGAACTCTAAGAGTAGATTCATTTCTCCTTGTCATCAGATTGCCACATTCACCTCTGGATTCCCATGATTCCAGGTGTTCTCAGTCTCACTCTGTATCACAGACTTGCTCTTCAGGAGAAGACACGGTCCATTAAAACCCTCCAAACCAAGGTCCATACCAGTGTTCCAATTGAACAGTTGGAACTGTATGAGCCAAGTAACCAAATGTGAGATGTGTGTGTGGGGGGGGGGGGTTAGAAATGCCCATGAGCACAAAAGAACTGTGCTTTGGCACTTTCTATGAGATCTGGAAAGAAGGGTCCTTGTCAGAGTCAGTCCTTCGCCTGCTCACAAGTATGGTGGGTTCAGCAGAGACAAGAAAAGTGACAGCACAATGTAATCATGTGTGTTCATATCACCCACATCTGTAACGACTAAGGCCAGCTGCCTAGGCCACTTGGTGATGCAATAAATAGCACCGTTCCATTATCACATACACAGTAAGGAGAAGCTAATTCAGTTCTCTACACAGTTGGTTCTCTCTGCTGTCTCTGCGATGGTGCTGATTTTCCCATTATTCTCACCACAGTCAATTTCAGCACTGGCTTCTCCCACTTTCCACAGACAACTGAAGCTTCTCCATAACTCCTGACCAGCCTACACCAGTGCTCCTCTCCTCCTACACACTCCACCCTGTTCCCAAGACACCACTCCAGCTTCTCTACTGACAGCTCCCTTTGTTTCCTTCACCCACTCCTGACTCAATCAATGCCTTCTTTCACACTGCCCTCCTGACTTGAAACAGGCAAAGCTTGCCAGCCTCCCTCTTTGCCTCCTAAGAAACCACATAAAACCTACCCTAACCTGTGAAACAGTGACTACGCTTCCCATTTTGCATCACACCCACTCATGCCATTACAGTAAGAGTTCTTTGGCACAGGGACCCACCATCTACTGGGCAGAGATTACCCATATATACTCATGTATGGTTTTTAAGTGTGTAATAAAATGAAGCTTTAGGAAGCCTTTGTTAAACCTAAGGGCAGGTCTACACTACCGCTTAAGTCGATCTAATTTACGTCACACAGGGGTGTGAAAAAGAAACCCCCAAGCGACGCAATTTACCTAAGTTCTGTTCTCACTGGCGCTACGTTGGTGGGAGAGTGTCTCCCGCCAACATAGCTTCCACCTCTCATGGAGGTGGAGTAATTATGCCAATGCAAGTACGCTCTCCCATCGGCATAAAGCTTTTTCACCTGACACGCTGCAGTGGTGCATCTGCATCAGTGCAGCTGTGTTGATGTAGCGCTTCTAGTGCAGACCTGCCCTAAGAGTGGACAGAAGTTTTCCTCATGAAATTCAACAAAAATAGTTCTCTGAAGACTTCACCCCTGCAGTGTAGTGAACCCAAACAAGAGTGCAATCTTAACCAAGTCTCTTCACTGCCCTGTGCCTCAGTTTCCCCACTTGTGAAATGGAGATGATAATACTGAGCTACCTTTGTAAAGCAATAAGATCAAGCACTTGCTTCAGTTATAAGAATGCTAAGTATTACTAGTGCATTCAAATGAGATTAGTCTGGTTTCACTGTCCAAGCTGAGTGAAATGGAAAATATTAAAGGGATCATTCTTTAGACTCAAAACACATGGTGTGTCAAAATGAAGGTTTTATAAAGGCTAAGATCAAGAGATGCGTTTCCATTAATAATTATTATAAATTACTGAATTAAAAAAAGTATTTTATTGTGTATGCACCTAAGGAGCCCAAACAGGGATTAGATCCCAGGCACTGTACAAATACACAGACAATCCCTGCACCAGAAAGCTCCCAATCTCTGATCTCTGATTCCAATGTAAACATTCTCCCACTGTGTTTGCAACCCAACCAGAGCAGCCTCACGTGAAACCAACTAAACTATTTTCCTTCTGCAAGCTAAAAATAGTGCAAGAGGATAAACAACACCAATGGTGAAAAACACATTCAAGATTTTAGACTCTTTCCATTTTAAGAATGGAAAGTAATGTGTTAAAAAAACAACACAACATGAATAAAGTTTTTTAAGATGTATTCTGAGGTCAGTGCCCTGTCATCCACATCAAAACTCACCTTTGCAGAAGATCTCTGCAAAGTGATAATTGTTATTCCATTGCAAGTGCATGCGTTTCATTTCTTCTGAATAACAGCTACTGAATAATTTGATACAGTATAACTCTCCCTTGGATTTCCCTGACCTTGGAGTCTCAGTTTTCCCTTCCTTGTGAATTCCCAGACAGAGAGAACAAACACACACACAACTTTAATTGAGGAGGCTGCAAAAGGAACAAGGAATTATTTCAAATTAAAATTGAAAACAGAAAATAAAGGGAGCTTAATGATTCAGTAGCAAAGCGTCTCTTGAGCACACACACATTGTTAGAAGAGAGACCCACATGAATAAAGAGTTGGGTTATTTTATGTGAAAGAAAACTGTGGTAGCAATATTAAAAATGCAGATTATAATAGTGATGCTGCTTTTTTTACAGCAGCTTTAAACTGTGAAGGCTCAAAGCACATTAAATTTCTCAATCCCTATGTAAATTAGGAAAACCCATTTTACAGATAGTGACTCAGGCTGAAATCCTGCAAGCTATTCAGTTCACTTGGACAGCGCCCCAATGAAGTGAACAGCATGAAGAATCGGAGCCTGAATGACTAGTCCAAAACAACACCCAAGCCAGTAACAATACCAGAAGTAGAACCCAGAAATCCTTCTGACTCCAAGATCACTGCTCACATCATCAGCCCATAATCCAGGCACTGCAACAAAGGATTAGAAAAAGGCAAAGCTGAGGACTGTAAAATAACTATATTAGGAAGAGTACGGGGGGAGGGGTGTCCATGAGCAAAAAAAGTCACTAAAAAGGGGTTTTGGCAGTGTACAGTAAGGAGGCCAAGAGGCAAGAATGAGACAAAAGATTAAGGGGCCCATAAATACCAGGGAAAAAAAGTTATGCACATAAAGCAAATGACAGCATTATGTACTGGCAGAAAACATGTCATTTAATTTTGGCAGCTAGTGAGACATAGAAAACACATGAGCTTTATTGAGGTCTCCATTACTAACTAGTCCAGTGTACTCTCATACACTTTTCCCCATCATCAATGGGTCAGCGCCTTCTGACAAGAATGCTGAAACCATAATGCACACAACACCCTGGTTTGGGGTAGGGGAAGGTGGGAAGCTTGGAAGTTCTGTGCTGCCAGGACTAGCAGAAAATCATTTAAATTAATGAACTTAAGAAGTCTACTAGCAGGCTGTGTTACATTCTTGTTGGTATAAAAGGTGTGGTGGAGAGCAACTAGTGACTCACAGAACAGCCTTAAACAGATGCTTTACAGATGCTCATTGAACATTTGCAGAGGTTTTTTGCAGGTCCCAGAAATGACCTTCAGTCTAAAAATACAAAGTCTGCCAACCTCAGTGTACCTAAGCTGTTCATGGTAGAAAACTGGGCATAGAGAGACAGAACTCCTGGGGTCCCTTCCTAGCTCTGCCACTGACATTATGTAGCCTTGGGTAAGTCACTTTGCCTCTGTTTCTCCATCTGTAAAATGAGGATAAATACTTGCCCATGTTTATGCTTTAAGAGCTTTAGGTGAAAGGTGCCCTGTGATATTTTGCCTTCATCTACTTTATGCAAGGTTCCCAAGCCTTATACCAACCCCTTTGAAGTGAGTATGTGTTGACCTCATTTTAGAGGTGAAGTGGTTTGCCCAAGGTCACACAGTTAGTAATAATACCTAGTGCTCAGATAGCTCTTTTCGCCCTAGATCATAAAGCACTTTTCAAAGGAAGTCAATATTCCCCCCATTTTAGAGATAGGGAAACTGAGGCACAAAGCAGAGACGTGACTTACCCAAGGTCACCCAGCAGGTCAATGGGAAACCCAGGAATAGAGGTCCTGTGCATTAACCACTAGATATTACTTCCTCTTAATATAAGTTTGATGTATTACTAGAGACATTAATATAAAACCTCATCAGTCACTTAGTGTTTTGTCAGTCTATTAAGACTGTGTGTTGCATGCAATATTCTGCTCCTTTCTCCCCCGGATTCACTGACCCTAACTCCACCACCTCATTACCATTTATCCCTGCTCTTTCTTTCCATTCATTTCTTAGGTAGTGAATATGTGAGTAAAATGGCTATCAGTTTCGCTTACTCAAACCTCTTACTTAAAAAGCTTCCCCACATCCCCTTTCACACTTGAGGATTACCAAATCCAAAAATAACAAGGAAAACCCAAATTAATTTAACATCTCCTCAGAGGTTAGGCCTCTATGCTTTATTTTAACACAAATAATAGGACTGAACCAACTAGACTGAGGGAGGCAAGCACTGGAAAGCAGACCAGAGGGACATCTATGAATGATCTTTCATTCCTTCCATTTCACCTTCTCTGAGGGCAGCAGTGATGCCCGGAGAAACTCATTAACTTTCCATTCACTCCCACTAAATCGTTTCTAACCTGCCAACCAACCCTATGCCACAGGAAGACACACATACAGAGAGAGAGAGAGAGAGAGAGAGAGAGAGAGAGAGAGAGCACGTGCAAGAAAGAGGAGGGGTGGTAGGATGAAATGGAAATGCTGAAAAGGAAACAGTGATATCAGCCCCAGAATTTATCCTTTTGCCAATATATGGGAGGGTGAGGAGAAAATGTGCTGGAAAGGCAGGGGAATGGGAAAAGGAGGGGAGCAGGACAGAGGTAGCATCCCCTCTCATCTGAACAGAATTTATTCCTGAGCCGGTGGCAGAATCACTTATGGGACAGGAGCACTTTGGTGAGGCAATCACAGCAGGAGGCAGGCTGGAAGGCCCTCTTACCTATGTAGGGGTGTCAATACCAAGCCGCAAAGAATGAACAGGGAGAAAAGGAGAGAAATGGGGCAGGGTAGGAAGCATGTAGGAGAAGAGGAACAAGACAAGGAAAAACAAGATAGCTGGGAGACGATGGCGACTCTCCCTTTACCTGGTCAGGTGCTTCAGAACGTGCTCCTGTCACAGGCTCCCCTCCTACCTGAGGGCAGCGACTGCTGGAGATGGGGGTGAAGGAGGGGCTAGGGGTAAATTGGAGGGGAGACAGGTGAGAAGCACTCACCACTCCACTTGCTCCCAAGGAGGGGAGCCTTCCCCCCTTTCCTATTACTCCTAGTGGAGGGCAGCCAGACCCCGCACTTCTCTGGGGCTGTGCCGGAGAGGGTGTGGGAGATCGGCTATGGCAGGGGTCGGCAACCTTTCAGGAGTGGTGTGCCGAGTCTTCATTTATTCACTCTAATTTAAGGTTTTACGTGCCAGTAATACATTTTAACATTTTTAGAAAGTCTCTTTCTATGAGTCTATAATATATAACTAAACTATTGTTGTATATAAAGTAAATACGTTTTTTAAAATGTTTAAGAAGCTTCATTTAAAATTAAATTAAAATGCAGAGCCCCTCAGACCAGTGACCAGGACCCAGGCAGTGTGAGTGCCACTGAAAATCAGCTCACTTGCCACCTTCGGCACCCGTGCCATAGGTTGCCTAGCCTTGGGCTTTGGGCAAAGAGGCCCAGGAGAGACCGGGGGGGGGGGTGTCCCCCTCAATGAGGGCAGAGTCCTCGGGGCGGGGGGGGGGGGGGAGGAGAGTAGCACTGCGGGGCGGGGTCTCGGGGTGTGTGAAGGGTCCTCGGGGGAGCGAGCTGGGAGGCACCCCCTAAATGTGGGCAAGGTGAGGGGGAGCAGGGCTGGGGGCGGGAACGCGGGGGGGGGCAGGCGGGATCCCCTCGCTGGGCGAAGGCAGGTCGGTGTCTCACCTGGACAGGTGTTTCAGGATCTGCTTCTTGATGATGCCGGCCATACCGGGTCCGGACGGGGGCGGCTCCTCACGCTCGGCGCCGCGGGGGGGCTCAGCCCCTCAGCCGTTGCCGCCCGCTGAGCCGGCTCCTGCCATCTCCCTGACAGCCCTCCCCCGACTCCGCCAGCATCCCGGCTAGCACCGCGGCGCCCAGCTGAGCGCCGTCTCTAGCCGCCGCCTACCAGCGAGAGGGCAGGGGGGGGCACAGCCAAGCAGCAGCGCCCTCTGCCGGTCCGAGGGGGCGAGCCCAGCTGAGTTTGCCCCTCTCCCAGCCAGTGACCACCGCCCCCCACTCCGCACTGACACCCATAGGGACCGTCCCCCGCCCTGCAGCGTGCACCTAGGACTACCTCAGGACCAACCCTATGTGGCAGCACCCACCACCAAGCTACCTTGATCCCCCCCACAGGTGGCCCACTACCCATTGCCCCCAGGTGTGTGTGTGTGTGGGGGGGGGGCATAGCTCACATCCTCACCCCTGCCAGGGTCTCATCAACTGCACTGTCCCCCGGCTCCAGCCCACCCATTACACCGCCCAACAAAAGCATGCTGCCCCTCCTACACCCTTAAGACTGTGACCCACCATCTGAGGCATCTACACACTTACCCTGTCTTGTCCAGATATCTGAACAGAGCCTTTTCCAAAGCATGGAAGATGAAGAATGATTTCCCCCTATGCTTTCCCTAGGGGGAAACTGTGTATGTTGCAATAATATTGTCATGGCCACATGGTGAGGTACTGTCACGGTTAGGCTAGTCCATATTAAGAAGTTTTGCTAAGATAGCATTGTGAGTTGGGCGGTGATTCCTCCCTAGCAACATTTCTTTATCAGCAAAAGCCCTAACGTACACATAGTTATACTGGACAAACCAAAAAAAGGGGGTGTGTGCGCGCTTTTTTGGCAGCACAGCTTACTTATTTGGGGAAACAAGAAAGCACACTTTTTCAGGTATAAGCTGAATCTACACTTGAAGAGTTTGCCATCTCATTTACTCTCCACCCCATATCTATATACATCACACAGACATAAGTTTGGCTACACAGAGAGCAAGCAGCAGTTTTTTGTTGCCAGAAGCTTAGCACTAGACTAGCAGGAACATCACTGGTGAAGTAGCAGAACAGCAGCTTGCATGGTTTTGGATTCTCCACTCTGACAGGATTAGAGCATGAACATTAGGGGAGCTACATTTACTTCTGTAAAAAAGCAGAGAGGATTCCATGAGCTCTATGCTATAAAGAAATGTCCTACCTCAGTTGCTTCCTAGTCCCTGCCTTTGTCTCGATTACAGCATTTATCACTCATGTTTTTGGACCAATCTCAGATTCTTATTGGCAGAAAATCTTCCACTTAGTCTCACACCTCCTCTCTACCCAGCTCATTTCCAGAGACATTTTCAGGCAAGCAAATATTTTAACTCTAAAAGGGACATGGGTCAAGTTAAAAAAATAAATGTTTAACAAATAACTTCACCTGTTACTTGTGTCAGGCAAGACTGAAATGGAAAAAAAAATGTTTTATTTAATTTCTCCCTTGATGCTTTTTTACTTTTGGATTCCACTCAAATTGGACAGTGAAAATAGATTAGTCAGTTTCATTTTGCAGTTCCATACACCCATACAAAAACTACAACAGATGGATTCTAAATACAAGACGACAATGTGATGTTGTGTGTGTGTGTTCTGTTTTAAGTTATTCAGTGAAATGTTGCAACAACAACAAAGTAATGGGAATGATTCTATTGCTCCTTCAGTTTACAAGTCCTGTGTCTTATGCCATATTTCAGTCTCTTAACACCCAATTGTCCTACCCTGGACAAGAAACTCTTCTTCTTTACTGACTATACTCTACTTTGGGAGATGGTTGTAATCTTAGGGGGAGAAAAAAAGTCTCAATATAACCACAAAAAAATCCATTTGAGTTGGCAGATTTGTGTTGGAGAAAATAATTGACTGACTTCAACATATGGTTGGACTTATTCAACCCTTTGCAACCACAGATCAAAACTAGGCAGATTTCAAGCCAGCCCCTTATCTTTCCAAGGTAGATACACATACAACAGAGTTTGACACTGTTTACTCTTTGTGTCTGTGCTTCCTTCAAACCTTTAGAAACCAAGGCTTTGCTGTAAAAAGACAAGATCTCCTGATATTATAGGTAAGAGAGTTTTCCTTTTGTTCCTAACTAAGGTCTCGTCTTCCCCTATCACCGTGCTGCAATAAAGATGGTCATGCTACTGCCTGAGGTGGATGTTTGCCCAGGATTTAGGTCAGGCTAAGTAATGGAAAAGCTGATCTAGGATTCATTTGATAAAGAATTAAAGAACAGGAATATAATTAATACCAGTCAACATGGCTTTATGGAAAATAGGTCTTGTCAAAGAATGAAATCAGGTTTGTTGGAAGAGATTACAAATTTGGTTGATAAAAGGTAATTGCATAGGTGTGATAACCCTTTTATAAAGCATTGGACTTAGTACCACATGACATTCCAATTCAATAGTTAGCACTATACCATGTCAATAAAGCATATGTTAAATTGAATCAGAACTGGCTAACTAACTGATCTCAATATGTAGTCAGTGAGGAATCACCACAGAGTTGTTTCTAGTGGGGTTCCTCAGGGATCAGTACTAGGCCTGACACCATTTAACATTTTCATCAACCATCTGGAAGTCAATATAAAATCAGTGCTGATAACACAAAGACTGGCCCAGTGGTAAATAATAATGAGGACAGGACAGCCCTACAGAGCAATCTGTATCATTTAGTAAGCTGGGCTATTCAACAGAATGTTTATTACAGCCAGATGTAAAGTAACATCTAGGAACAACAAATGCAGGCCACACTACAGAATGGGGGAGCAGATCCTGGAAAGCAGTGACTCTGAAAAGGATCATCAGGTCATAGTGCAGAAGTAACTCAGCACAAGCTCTCAGTGTAATGCTGTGCCAAGGGCTAAAGCCTTCCTCAGATGTATCAACTGGGGAATATCAAATATGAGTAAGGAGGTGATTTTACCTCTGTACACACCACTGAAAGACCAATACTGGAATAATGCCTCCGGTTCTGGCGTCCACATTTTTTAAAACAGATGCTGAAAAACTGGAGACGGTGAAGAAGAGAGCTACAAACATTATTTGGGGGCTAAAGAAAATGTCTTACAGTGAGAGACTTAAACAGCTCAGTCCATTTAACTTATCAAAAAGATTGAAAGGTGACTTGATTAGAGCATGCAAGTACTTTCACAGGGAGAAAATAGCAGATACTAAAAGGCTCTTTAATCTAACGGAGAAAGACATAACAAGAACCACTATCTGGAAGCTGAAGCCAGACAAATTCAAATTAGACACAATTTTTTTTAAACAGTAATCGTGATTAAGCATTGAACAACCTACCGAGGCAAGTGGTGGATTCTCCATTTCTTGGTGTCATCAAATCAAGACTGGATAGCTTTATGAAAATCCGCTTTAGCCAAATAAAGAACACAAGTTATTGGGTTCAAAACTGGGTGCAAAGTAATGGCCTGTGACATACAGGTCAGACTATGAACTAATGGTGCCTTCTGGCCTTAAACTTGAGAAACAGCTACATACTTTGCCTAAGATAGATCCTTCAGGATAAGAAGTGCTATAGAATGATTAACAATTGAACACCAATAATACTTAACACCCCACAAAGCCCTGCGGATACTTCATGAGCAAATTCAGTGCTAAGGACCTTGTGTTTCTCAAAACATCCCAAGAGTGATTTTTAGATAGCTTTGATTCTCAAAATTTCAACATTTCAACCCTACTCTTGGAACAAGAAGCTCAGTGTTTAAAAACTGACTCCTTTTCTCAGCTACACAACACACCCAGCAGTGATAGCCACTACGCTTGTACCTGTTTGAGCAAAGGACTATGGCTATGACTATAGCATCCCACAAGCCCTTATACTGCCTTGCCCCTTAAGTAACAAACCACCACCACAGCATTTCAAATAAGTAACTTGGCTGACCAAATACTTTTTGCAGAATGTAAATAACTCCCACCACCACCTGATTAGACACAGCAAGTACAATCCAGGAGACTCTGAACATAGAAATAATTTTCTACCCAATATTAGAGCCAAAATATACAGAGCTACTCTGCTTGTATGTGGTGTGAAATTATCTTAGTGCAATGCAGATGTGGATCTCCAATAAAGCATGGCACTTCCAAAAACAAGACCCCATTATTACAGCTAAGTGGCCCTGGGCCTGGTGCAACTTTTTTTTAAATTTGAAAAGTGAAACTAAAGTTGATAACAGTTGCTAGTCTGACAGCACTGATGACTTAAATACTGTCTATTTACATTATAGGTACAGCACAAGCAAAGGCAAGTATTCCCCTACACACGAGAGTTACTTTACTGCAATAAATAACACTAGAGCAATGTGTCCCTGGGGCTATAGCAGAGAATTGCTACAGTTTCTCTGAGGAAGGGCCAGCACATTATGAAATACATCATATTTGGCAGCAGCACAGGGTTTTATTGAATGTTGCAGGGATACCACTGCAGTCCTTTCAGACATTGTATTTTTATTAAAAATAAGCCTGCATTTATAGTTTTATAAAAGTGTTTCATACTGCAGGGAACACATCACAGTGTATCAGAAGAGGGGGGAAAAATTATCAAAAAGGGATGGAGGGATGTTGCAATGGAAATCTCAGAGAAGAAAGCACAAAAGACAAATGTATCACAAGGCTATAGATGAAATGGGGTTAGTGGGGGGATCTACATATCAGGTTTCTCATTCTACTGGAGACCGCAACACACACACATAGGAAAGCACATCCAATTCTCTGTATCTAAACGAGCATCAACATTTTATTGTTACATTTCAAAAGCAAATGGTGCAAAAAACAGTTACAATGCATCAGCCCAGTGCTCCCTAGATCAGACCTTCTGCAGTTTGAAGGGGCAGCAGGTCTTGTCATCACACCGTTTTGATATAAAATCCTGGAGATGCAGCACCATGATGTTCTGGTGAAGAAGAACATAAAACAGAAACAAAGGAAAGTGTAGCTCCACTTCTATTTCTATCTTTCTGGACGGGTCATCCCTGGCCTCGCTGGCACCATCATTGGCCTGGAGGGAGGTCTCATCATTGGAGGCCCTGGCATCATTGGCATGTGTCCTCCCATGGGCGGCCTCATCCCTGGAGCTACAACACGGCAGAAAAATAGAAAGCATCAGAATAGGCCGATTAGGCATCAGTACAAAACAGTTTGAAAGAGCTTGAATTTAGAATATAGATATTTCTCAGCGGAGTGACTAAGTTTAGAAAGAATAAAATGATTGATCTGCAAGTCTTCTGGATACAGGGAATAAGTCTTCCTGAGAGAGAGTTGAGTGATTATAGGACTAGGAGCCAGGGTTATGTTTCTAATTTTGACATAATCATTATCTTATAGGTGGCTAAACTATAACATAATTACATCACAGAAAGGTCAGGAAATTAATGTTTAGAAAGTGTTTTGAGATCCTCTGATGGAATGTGCTATAGAATGGCCAAATAACATACTTCTTGTCTCTTTGCCTGACAGCATTATCAAAAAGGAAAGCTTGAATCATTACAAACACTAGATCAGGGGTGGGCAAACTACGGCCCATGGGCTGGATTCAACCCCTCAGGGCTTTGGATCCGGCCTGCAGGATTGCCCCCATGGCACCGTGGGCCCCACGCTGCTCTTAGCAGCGTCCGGCCCAACGTCCCTGCAAACCCCGGCTCCTTGCCTCCAGCTCCCATTGGCTGGGAACAGGGAACCACGGCCAATGGAGCTTCGGGGGAGGTACCTGGAGGTGGGGCAAGGGCAGCACATGTGGAGCCCTCCGACATCCCCCCTCCTCCACCCCAGGCCGCATCGCTTCCTGGAGCGACGCGGGGCCGGGGATAGGGCAGGCATGCAGGGAGCCTGCCCTGGCCCTGGTGTATGCCGCTGCCACCCCGGAGCCTGAACCCCTCCTGCACCCTGACCCCCAACTCCCTGCCCTAAGCCCCCTGCCTGCACCACGCACCCCTCCTGCACCCCAACCCCCTGCCCTCAGCCCCCTCATGCACCCCGCACCCTTCCTCTGCCCCAATCCCTTGCCCTTAGTCCCTTCCTGCACACTGCACCCCCTCCCACACCCTGTACCCCAACCCACTGCCCTGCATACAATTTCCCCAACCAGATGTGGTCCTCGGCCCAAAAAGTTTGCCCACCCCTGCACTAGATCATGTTGAATCAATTATTCAAGTGTTCTCAGAAGACTGGCCATTTACACCTCTCACAAGGACAAGCATGGCAATGCCAGTTAGTCTGAGATGTAAAGTCCACTCTTTATGCCCCTTATTGAGAGCTGCTTCTCTACTACTGAGAAGAGCATCATAAAGGACACTGCACCACTGCTGATGTGTAGCTTTATTCCTTGGATCCTACTGTAGAAATACTCACTGAACCCCAGACATGCTGTATGACAACAAGCCTTCCTGTGCCAATATCATCAGTACAGGGATGGAACATAATATCCTTTTGATTTTTCCTTTACCAATTTCTTTAATAACTCTTGTAAAACACTTAATATTTCTGGAATTACATTCCTTGGCAACACCCCAAAAGATTTCAAATTCTACAAAACTTCACATACACTGCAATCTCTACTTATCACTAAAATATATCTACCCCTGGTACAGACACTACTTAACAGTGCATGCAATTTAACACTACACAAATTTAGTATATTAAGTTAACAATTAGGACTGTCAATTAATTGCAGTTAAATCAAGTGATTAACCCAAAACAAAGTAACTCAAGTAAAAAAATTAATCATGATTAATTGCAGTTTTAATCACACTGGCAAGCAGTAATAGAAAACAAATTTAAATTAGTTATAAATATTTTGGGATGTTTTTCTACATTTTCAAATACACTGATTTCAAACACAACAAAGTGTACAGTGCTCACTTTATATTGTTATTTTTATTACAAATATTTGCACTAAAGAAAAAATAGTATGAGGTGCATTAAAAAAATACAAGTATTGTAGTGCAATCTCTTTATCATGAAAGTGCAACTTACAAATGTAGAATTTTTTTACATTAATTGCATTCAAAGATAAAACCATGTAAAACTTTAGAGCCTACAAGTCCACTCAGTCCTAATTCTTCTTCAGACAAATGCTAAGGAAAAACAAGTTTGTTTACATTTACGGGAGATAATGCTGCAGCTACTGATTTACAATGTCACCTGAAAGTGAGAACAGGCATTCACATGACACTGTTGTAGCCAGCATTGCAAAGTATTTAGGTGCCAGATATGCTAAACATTTGTATGCACCTTCATGCTTTGACTTGTAAATTGCACTGCTTTGTTTAATTTTTACAGTGCAAATATCTGTAATAAAAATAATAATATAAAGTGAGAACTCTACACTCTGTATGTGTTGTAACTGAATTCAATAAATTTGAAAACAGAGAATAATATTTAAATATATTATAAATTTAAATTGGTGTTCTATTATTGTTTAACAGTGTGATTGAAACTGCGATTAATCTCGATTAATTTTTTTTAATCTGGTGATTAATTTTTTTAATTGTTTTGACAATCCTATTAACAATACTGTTTAAAATAGTTTAAAGATCTGGAACAAATAGGATATGGGGTACCAGGCAAACTGTATCCAAATTTTACTGCAGGGAAAATTATGGAGATAATGAAATTATCAGCCAAAATTTGACCTCAACACAAGGATTATCAGATACACCTCTACCCCGAAATAGAGCAACCCGATATAACACGAATTTGGATATAACGTGGTAAAGCAGTGCTCCGGGGGAGTGGGGCTGCGCGCTCTGGCGGATCAAAGCAAGTTCGATATAACGCAGTTTCATCTATAACACGGTAAGATTTTTTGGCTCCCGAGGACAGCGTTATATCGGGGTAGAGGTGTATTCTTGTCACTAATGCCACTTTAATAACCAAAAGCTAAGGACATCAGTTTTACCACTCATCTGAAAGACAGCATTCTCTAACACCACGCAGAGGCCAGTGGATCAGTACAGACTCTGAGTGCAAAGGATCACCTACTGAAACACTACCACAACCTGAAGACTTTGGCCGTTTCCCCATTCAACTACTGACCTAGCTCAACTGCTTAGCATACAAGAGCTGATTAGATTTCATCCTGAAGTTAAGTGGCCACAAGCTTGTGTGTATCAATAAATTTAACACTCAGGTACTCCAACTGCTTAGAGAGAATATTTTCCATTGACTATCATTTACAGACCTTCACTTGGCTGTGAATCAAGATATTAACAAACAACTGGAAACATCTCAATCACCCTGCTAATCTAAACGTGCAGTACTCAATTATAAAAAAATAAAATGAACTAGAAACTACATGTTTCTGTAGGCTGGGACTTACCAGGACCAACTGGCATCATTCCTGGAGGAGGTGGGCCCATCATTGGCATCATTGGAGGTCCACCCATATGGGGAGCTGGCATCATACCTGGTCGTGGAGGACCAGCTGAAAGAACATGTATAAAAACTGATCACACACACATCTAAATGAATGTGTGTCTTGCTAGCAGATGCAAAAGTGATGTGGAATCCTAGTTTATAAACACTTGTAAACTTCTAAAGATCTTCAGTTTGTGTCTTATACGTTCTCTTATGATAATATACGAACATCCCTTTTCAATTTTAGTTCACTTTTCAGCAGCCAAGAAATTAGTCAATCACCTGCTGCTGCACATCTAATAAAAATGACCAATCTGTCCTGCAACAGAGATAAGATCTTTAGCTAACAAGGAGCCATTTCCCAAATGGAATGCAGAGCATTTTAAATAGTTTCTCTTCTACTTCAAGAATATGAGTGGTGTGAGTGGCTTCATTAGAGATACAGTAAAAAAAGCTAGCAAGCACATGAAGGAACAGTTATTTTACAGCCTATTTCATTTAACACCACTATGCAAAATGTTAGAATGAAATTGCTAAAAAACCTCAAGATTATTCAAAGCTATTTGAGGACTCACAAAGAACTGCTTTACATTTTCATTATCAAGCTCAGGGAACATTCTGAGTTCACAAATTACTTCGTAATATTTTAAATCAGAGGACAGTTCCAGCAAAGTCCTATTGGAGAAAGCGAGCAGTAGCCAACAAATAGGTATACTGCTGGCATGCTACTCCCAACGCAAGAACTCAATATTCAAACTTACGCATATTGGGAGGAGGGGGGATCATGGCTCCCGCAGGAGGTGGAGCAGAAAAAGGAGTAGGTGGAATTTTGCCTTGTTGAAATGCAGCCGCTACATTAGGAAATAAGGGGAGACAGTGATTAATTTGTCAACAGATCTACTATAGCATTTGACAATACGAGTTTCTCCCCCACCTCGACTCTTTCCCAAAATATAATTATTTACATCATGCTGAAATCACACATGGCCAGAGCCTCCTGAAAGCTGCAGTACTGGCTGGACTCTTCAACATGTCCCAACCTGAATACTGCTTCTACTGAGGTGGAAGTACACACTGTATGTCTTCTGCTTTCCTAAAAAGATTTATAAATACCAATTATCTAAGTTAACGAAAACTAGAGCAGACTTTGAGGAACTTCACATAGTTAATTGAATGAGAAGTGGGATAGCACGTGAAATTCCATGCTGACAAATGTAAAGTAATTAACAGGAAAGAAAACATCCACTACTCATACACACAGCTGGCTTCTAAATTAACTTCAAATGGTCAGGGAAAAGACACGGGCATCACTGCAGATAACTACATGAACACCTCTGGCCAATGTGCAGCGATGGTCAAAAATATCAGACAAAGGGCTACAAAGGATATAAAGAATGGAACAGAAAATACTGACAGTATTATGCCTCTTAAAATCAATTAAACACACCCATTTGGAATACTGTGTTCAGTTCTAGTGACCTTATCTCAAAATGGATATAGCTGAAAGAGATTGTTCAGAAACAGGCAATGAAAGGCATAGATACACTTCCATATGAGAGAAGACTGAAGAGACAGATTGTTTAGAGCGGAGACAAACGAGAGGAACATAACAGAAGTAGCAAAATTATTAATGGCATTGAGAAGTGAAATTTAGCACTTTTATTTACTCCCAAAATACAAAAACAAAAGGGACCATCAATGGCAACATATTTAAAAGTAATAAAAGGAAACACTTTTTTTTTTTAATCTCAATACACAATTAGCCCGTGGAATTCATTGCCATTTAATATATAAATGAGGCCAAGAGACCAGTATGTTTCAAAAGCCAGATTCGACAGTTACATAAGTAAACTTTTACAGTTACATTAGATCGGACAAAACACAGGAATATAAACCCTCATATTTAAGAGCACAAGCTAACCACTAACTGCATAAAATGCTCAAAACCATTAACTCCTGTTGCAATTAATGGGAGTAGAGGGTGCTAGGCAACTTGCAGGATTAAGTCCTTAGAAAGGCAACAATCATGGGGAACAATCAAATCCATATGAAAGATGAACCAAATAAATCCCTTCTATCCTAGGGCTTGTGCACACTTAGGATATGTCTACACTACGAAATTAGGTCGATTTTATATAATCGAATTTTTTAGAATTCCATTTTATACAGGCTATTGCGTATGTCCACACTAAGTGCATTAAATTGGCGAAGTGCGTCCTCAATACCCCGGCTAGCATCGACTTACAGAGCGGTGCACTGTGGGTAGCTATCCCACAGTTCCCGCAGTCTCCGCTGCCCATTGGAATTCTGGGTTAAGCTCCCCATGCCTGATGGGGCAAAAACTTTATCGCAGGTGGTTTTGAGTACATATCATCAGGCCCCACTCCCTCCCTCCTTCCATGAAAGCAACAGCAGACAATCGTTTCACATCTTTTTTCTGGGGTCCCATCCGCCAGACCCACTCAGCCCGCTGCCTGCCTGGATGATCGGAACTCCAGGCAGGCAGTGGGCTGAGCGGGGCCGATGGACGGAGCCCCAGACCAGCAGCAGGCTGAGCGGCTCAACCCGCTGCCAGTCTGGGGCTCCGTCTGCCGGCTCCTGCCAGCTGGGGTCCCGCTCAGCCCCGCTCAGCTGGCAGACCTTAGTGAGGTCGATCAAGGGTGCCTGGACAGACATGGCTATCCTCCTCTTAGAGCACCAAATGGGAGTGACTCCAGGTCATTCTCTTCTTTAAGTTTCATCTCATGGAGATTGAGTCCTGCCTGGAATATCATGCGAGCTGGAGGCTTCTGCCTCAGGCTGCTCTCCCAGCTGGTATTACCACGCGGTAGCACCTACCCCAGCCTGCCCCTTGCTTCCATGGCTCATGAAGCCTGGACAGTAGTAAGGAGCAGTTCAACTTGTGGAATGACAAATCCAGAACAAAGGTTTGCACTCTATGGGCCACATTAAGATTATTTCAGAGTCCTAGATAGCATTTAGTCTCTATAAAAGGCTTCATGAAAACTTTCCCCCGCCCCTAACAAAAACGTTAATTTATCAGAGCAGCTGAAAGGGTAAGGAACCCGGGACTATAACTTAGAGAGAGCTTCCATATTATTTAACTCATAATTGATATAATTCCAAGTAAAATTTCACAGAGTGGTCTATTCTAAGACTAAAAATGCAGGAGGTTAGTCAGAAAAAGGAACAGTGACCTGTTTCCGCCCAGTTTCGAACCGGAGATGTTTCGTGTGTTAGGTGAATGTGATCACCACTACACTAAGGGGCTTTTGTGTGTTAGGTGAACACGATAACCACTACACTAGGGGCATCTCTCTTTTTGCCACAGACTTTGCTGAATGCACAGGAATGTTTTCTCTAGCTACAGAAGCTACCTAATGCAATGTCTATATCTATGGCCTTCCTGCTCACAAAGCGGTCATAACCCCGCCCAAGGCTGACACAGCACGGAGTGCATGTGACACAGCGACTTAGCTTAGGCAGGATCGCTAGCCAGGCATGGTACTTTTGCCATTAAGCAAACACAGCAATTCTTTCCTGGCCTCTGCCACTGAATGCCTCCATGCATTACGCTGTGCCCTATCAGTGCAGAAGGACTGCATGAGCTCGGAAAATACGTCATCGCGAGTGCGTTTTTTT
Organism: Mauremys mutica; assembly: GCF_020497125.1. NCBI lineage: Eukaryota > Metazoa > Chordata > Testudines > Geoemydidae > Mauremys > Mauremys mutica. The sequence goes on from NC_059075.1 coordinate 133,911,101, forward strand.
CGCCTTCTAATCTGCGATAACCTCAGGGACGAAGATGATAGGGAGAGCGTAGAAACATTCTTGGGGGACTGCATGGTCACCTGTGCTGCTGAGTTCGCCACGCTGGCCAAACAGGAAATGAAACTCAAAAGTTCCCAGGGCTTTTCCTGTGTACCTGGCTAGTGCATCTGAGTTCAAAGTGCTGTCCAGAGTGGTCACAATGGAGCACTCTGGGATAGCTCCTGGAGACCAATACCATCGAATTGCGTCCACACTACCCCAAATTTGACCCGGCAATTTCGATTTCAGCACTAATCCCCTCGTCAGGGAGGAGTACAGAAATCGATTTTAAGAGCCCTTTGAGTTGACAAAAATGGCTTCGTTGTGTGGATGGGTGCAGGGTTAAATTGATCTAACGCTGCTAAATTTGACCTAAACTCGTAGTGTAGACCAGGGCTTACAGTTCTGCAGTGGCACAGCTGCACCGCGGTAGTGATTAGTGAAAATGCTACGTATGGGAGAGCTTCTTCGGTCAGCATAGGTACTCCATCTCCTTGAGAAGCAGTAGCTATGCTGATGGAAGAAGCCCTCCCATCAACATAGCACTGTCTACACCAGTGTCAGGTCAATGCAACTATGTCGCTCAGGGGTGTGGATTTTCCACACCGCTGAGCTATGTAGTTATACTGACTTAAGTTGGTAGCATAGACCAAGCCCTAGAGAAAGGGAACAGTGTCTTGGCTCTCCCACAATACGGAGCTCAAAAGATGTCCTTCAGATCTGCGGCAAAAGGACTATTAGAAGTCGCTGATATAGGAAGCTGTTTCACAATAAGGGGTTGGGACTTGGTAATTTAGGATAATAGGCCATTAGCTTTCAAAAGGGATCTCCAATGACATAGGTGGAGAGTCATGCGTAAAAACCTGAGCTGAAGATGACCCTTAAACTAAGGGCCTACTAATGCGGCCACCCCTCATGTGAAACCCCATCAACAACAAGGTTCTATATTACTTTCCTGTTCAGACCCACAAGTCAGGACCTTCAATATTATAATTTATATCTATCCAATGCAACAGGAAAGAGGTAGGAGGGAACCTTTTAAGTGAAATGATCTAGATCATGGGGTGATTTTTCTTACTTGTTTTATCAATCAGGCTCTGAGCTTGTTCTTCCATCCATTTCTGATAGTAATCTTTCACATTCTCTTTGTGTTTCCGACCACTGCAGTGAGTCTTTCTCACAGATGGCTGCAAAATGAAGAGATGCTGTTGTCCATGCACTAAGCACACATGAGCCAAAGATTTATTTCAAGTTTATATAAAACCACCACAACTTGCAGTCAAGAAACACACACACAGGTTGAGTGGCATACACCAGTGGTTCTCAACCTTTCCGGACTACTGTACCCCTTTCAGGAGTCTGATTTGTCTTGTGTACCCACAAATTTCACCTAACTTAAAAGTCACTTGCTTACAAAAATCAGACATAAAAATACAAAAAGGTGTCACAGCACACTATCTGGGCCTGAAGCTTCAGCAGAAGTATGACTGAAGCCCGAAGCCCCAGCAAGTGCGCCCCAGCTCTCAAACTTCTGAAGATTGTCATATGTGGCTCGGAGGGTCAGTAAGTTTGGCCACCTCGGTATAGTATATAAAGCAGCATAAACAAGTCATTGTCTGCATTTAATTTTAGTTTGTACTGACTTCACTAGTGCTTTTATTATTGTTAAATGTGAGAAATATCTAGAAGAGTTGATATACCCATGGAAGACCTCTGTGTACCCCTGGTTGAGAACCATTGGCATATACAGTCAAATGACCGATACAGTCCAATATCTGTGTTTGGAAGCTACAGATCTCTACATCTAGTTTAATTTTTTATAAGTTTGTTTCCCATGATGTGAACAAATGTAGTTGTCCCCAATATGCTCATTGTGACACCAACTGGATATATTAACTTGCATGACACTAGCAAATCTATAAGGACCCATGAAACATCATATGAGAGGTACAGCTTATATGAAGAAACAGATCTCACATAAAATTTACAATTTAATATTTTGAGGAGGTTTCATTTTGGTAAGGAAATGTTCTTTTCAAGCCTGGTATCTTCATTTTAATAGAAGGAAAGATGTTTGACTTATCATCCAGTTCCAAAATAGAATTTAGATTAAATCTATTGTTTCTGAGAGGGAACGATAAATGTTCCAACTTTTTTATGTTACTGTTGGATGAATGCTGACAGACATTTGACAGGGTAATAGCTTTCCCCAAATCAATACTGTCACACCACTTCACGTTGGGCCAGCCCCCTCTTCTTTTCACAGGTATTCTTCCTTTTAAATAATCAAACCTGCTAAAACTGTACCATTCAGTCTCAAGGATAATGGTGTCTCTCCTCTCCAAGCTACAATGTTATGTTTAAGAAAATCTCTCAGATATATTATCCCTAAAGTAAATATATATTTATGTAACAATGTACCCAGTACTATCTTTTCAAAGCAAAAATTGACCTCTAACTGGATACTCGAAAAGTATGAATACACAGAGTTTGGTACTTACGGAGTCATGGGTGAGGTATGTGTCACAATAGTCACAATAAAACCTGGAGAAAAGAAAACAAACTGTTTTAGAAGCTGGGGGAATTATTACTTATGTCCAATATTTAAGATCTGTACAAGATTAAAAATATACATTTTCAGTTAGAACCTGTTATTTCTAGAAGTCAATCAATAGTCATTTACTTTGACAGGAAAAAACCTGAACCTGTTAGTTTTATCTTCACTTAACCCCAATATTTCTTTGTCTCAAATCTAAAAAATTCATTGGGGCCCCAATCCGACAAGGAGACCTGTATGGGCAGACCCTTCTGCTCATAGAATCATAGGACTTGAAGGTACCTCGAGAGGTCATCTAGTCCAGACCCCTGCACTCATGGCAGGACTAAATATTATCTAGACTATTCCTGACAGGTGTTTGTCTAAACTGCCCTGAAAAATCTCCAATGATGGAGATTCCACAACCTCCCTAGGCAATTTGTTTCAGTGCTTAACCAACCTGACAGTTAGGAAGTTTTTCCTTATGTCCAACCTAAACCTCCCTTGCTACAATTTAAGCCCATTGCTTCTTGTCTTATCCTCAGAGGTTAACAATTCTTCTCCCTCCTCCTTGTAACAACCTTTTATGTACTTGAAAATGGTTATCATGTCCCCTCTCAGTCTTCTCTTTTCCAGAATAAGCAAACCCAATTTTTTCAATCTTCCCTCACAGGTCATGTTTTCTAGACCTTTAATCTTTTTTTTTTTTTCGCTCTTCTCTGGACTGTCTCCAATTTGTCCACATATTTCCTGAAATGTGGCGCCCAGAACTGGACACAACGCTCCAGTTGAGGCCTAATCAGCACAGAGTAGAGAGAAAGCATTACTTCTCGTGTCTTGCTGACACCACTCGTGCTAATGCTTCCCAAAATTACGTTCGCTTTTTTTGCAACAGGGTTACTCTGTTGACTCATATTTAGCTTATGGTCCACTATGACCCCCAGATCCCTTTCCACAGTACTTCTTCCTATGCAGTCATTTCCCATTTTGTACGTGTCCAACTGATTGTTCCTTCCTAAGTGGAGTACTTCGCATTTGTTCTTACTGAATTTCATCCTATTTACATCAGACTATTTCTCCAGTTTGTCCAGATCATTTTGAATTTTAATCCTACTCTCCAAAGCACTTGCAACCCCTCCCAGCTTGGTATCATCCACAAACTTAAGAAGTGTACTCTCTATACCATTGTCTACATCACTGATGAAGATATTGAACAGAACTGGACCCAGACCTGACCCCTGCGTGACCCCACTCGTGGTGCCCTTCCAGCACGCAGAATTCCACGGGCGTCGCGGGCCTCCTTTTTCAGGACTGGGGCTGTAACTAGTTTGCTTTGTACAGTTCTACCCTCCTCCCCCCTCCCTCACTGCCCCCTACCCCAGAGACCCCCCCCCCACCCGTCCCCCATCACTAAGCCAATGCCCCCCTCAACGGCCACAGCCCCTCCCCGTCTCTCGCCGCTCCGGGCCCAGCCCTCACCTCCCTGCTCCCCCGGGGGCCCCCGCAGCTCCCGGAGTCGGGGCAGCAGCAGACTCTGAAGGCCGGGGGGGGGGGTGACTGAGCGGGGGCGGGAGTCCCCAGGCACCTCCCCACCATCCCGCGGGGGCCCGGGCCCAGGCTCACTCACTTGGGCATGTTGCTCCGGGGCCCAGGCGCCGTTAGCAGGAAGTGAGACAATCGCTACGCGACTGCTTCCCGCCTTCTGAGCGCTTTGGCTTGACCCTCCCTCGGCACCCGTAGTAGAGCCTGCAACGCTCTACTACTATCTCAACCATCACGGACGCATTGCAGGCCGGGACTTGTAGTTTTTCTCCCGTCCCAGCCGCCGATGGTGCCTCGCGAGGGTCAAACGCAATCCTCTCTCCGCGATTCGCTTTTCCCTGCGGAAAGTGACTCTCAGAGTGCGTGGAGAGGAGGGACAGCGTGTCTCTGGGATAAACATCCCCACATTGCCCCTCTGCTACCCTGTCTATACTGCCCCCATACTGTTCCTTCAAAATTCCCCTTCTCTTAAGCTCCTCCATGCTGCTCCTTCTAGATCAGTGGCTGTCAACCTTTCCAGACATTCAGGATTTGTCTTGTGTAGCCCCAGTTTCACCTCACTTAAAAACTACTTGCTTACAAACTCAGACATAAAAATACAAGTGTCATAGCCACTAGTACTGAAAAATTGCTGACTTTTTCATTTTTACTATATAATCATAAAATAAATCAATTGGAATATAAATATTATACTTACATTTCAGTGTTTAGTATCTAGAGCAGTATAAACAAGCCATTGTTTGTATGAAATTTTAGTTTGTGTTGCCTTCACTAGTGCTTTGTATGTAGCCTGTTGTAAAACTAGGCAACTAGATGAGTTGATGTACCCTCTGGAAGACCTCTGCGTAGCCCCAGGGAGAAACAATGCTTTAAAGATTAATCTTTACATTTCAAAACTCCTAATTTGGCCTCAGTCAGCTTTGTCATCAGATAGACTATTAGAACATTAAATAATACAGTTGAAAGAATGCATCCCTGGTATCCTCCTGATTCAACTGAAAACCAGTCTGTAACACAACCGTTGACCCTCACACAGATAAATGCACTGTGGTGCAGTTTGACACACTAAATCCTCAGGCACCCCATACTGATGTAGCATTATCTACAGTGCTGACTGATGTACTGAGTCAAAAGTAGCTGCAAAGTCTGTAAACACTAACTTCCTTTTATCTCACTAGTTGTTTTTCAATAACATTCAGCAGAGCATGGATTGTAGATTGACCTGTGAACAGGGCCGGCTCCGGGCACCAGCCGAGCAAGCTGGTGCTTGGGGCGGTAGATTCCAAGGGGCGGCATTCCGTCCAAACCTTTTTTTTCTTTTTTTTTTGCGCTTCGCTGCTTCTGCCGCCCCTGCAGGTTTTTTTCTTTTGGTTTGCTGCTCCTGCCACCCTGTAGGGGGCGGCGGTGCGGAGGAAGGGAGCTGCTGGTAGCGGTGCCAGGTCTGCAGCAAGCCCGGCACAGCAGCCGTGTCCTTCCCTGCCTGCCCACCGGAGTGGGGCGGAGCCCTCCCAGCTGGCAGTGCGGCGGGAGGGGCAGCATGGCGAGCGCCCTGCTTAAGGAAGCCCTGGCCGCCCTCTTCTCTCCCCCGCCCCCCCCCCCGCTAGCTGGGATGTGCACACCGCTGCCCGGGGTCTGCAGGTCTGGGAGTCCCCCTGCACCCGCGCTCCCGCTGCCCCGCAGGTATATTTCTTTTTGGTTTATTTGTTTTTTCTTCCCTTCATTGTTCCGGCTGGCCAGCAGGCAGGTTTGTTTTGTGCCTCCTCCCCTTCACTGCTCCGTCCGGCAGGTTTGTTTCACGCACCCCCACTTCGTCGCTCCGACTGGCCAGCAGGTTTCCTGGAATTCCCCCCCACACCTTTACTGCTCCAGCCAGGTGGCAGGTTGGTTCCCCCGCCCTCCATTGCTGCTCCAGCCGGGCAGCAGGTTGGTTCCCCCCCCTTTGCTGCTCCAGCTGGCTGGCAGGTTGGTTTCCCGCCCCCCTCCTTTGCTGCTCCAGTCATAATAATAGTAATGAATAATAAACCTCCAAGGCCTAGAAATACTGGTTTGGCATCCAGCGGGGTATAACCTGCCAACTCAACCGAATATGGAGGATACAGGCAAATTGATATATTATTATGAATGGTGTAAGGGGGGTAGTAAATGGGGCCACAGAAGAGCTTAGCTGGACTGGACGCTCCTCACCTGTGAGGGTGTATTGTGGGAGGGCGGACTAGGGCCGGTTCCAGCTTTTTTGCCACCCCAAGCAGCGAAGCAAAAAAAAAAAAGCAGCGTCTCTAAGAGGAAGAGAGGGACTGAGGGACCCGCCACCGGATTGCAGCCGAAGACCCGGACGTGCCGCCTCTTTCCATTGGCCGCCCCAAGCACCTGCTTCCTTCGCTGGTGCCTGGAGCCAGCCCTGGGGCGGACAACCCCGGGATGATATCATGCAACTCTCCAAACAATCCAAGAAAATCAGAGATCATTGTTAATAAAAGAGTGAAATGGACTCGCAGTGGAAATCCACAAGTGATCCAGTATTGGATTTTGGCAAAACCTGGAGAGGCTGGAGGAAATGAATGCTTCAGCATTGGAAGGAGGGACATAACACACGGAGAAAGAAATTACCGAGCATAGACTTGCCAGATAGCTTTATTCCAAAGAGGAGAATTTATACTAATGCAGATTGAAAGCCTGAAAAGGGAGATTAGTGGTGTTGATCCACATGCAAATATATTGGTAGAAGCAATGATACAGGATACACAGCGGCCACAATTGTCCCAGACCAATTGGTGTAGGCAAACAGGTCAGACATAATTGCTGTAGGAAAGAAGACAAAACAAGACTATGTTGTGATCGTTCTCGGGATACCCAGGAGTAGGACTCTGAGTCACCTTGTTACCCCACTTCCTCCAGCATGAGGGAGTCCTGCTTGTGATTAATTGGGTGTCAGCTCCCTGACACAACCAGCCTGTTAGCCACTCAAGTACTCTCCTCTGGGCTGTGCCAGCCCTTACTTTTCCTTGAAGGCTAACATTCGGTGCACCCCAGTTCCTGAGTGCATTTGAAGCATTCCCTCTTCTGTTCTGCCCCTTATCTACTGTATGCTCACAGAAATACCAGGTCTGCTATCCCCAAAGGAACAGGATACATACAGCCTTGTATGATTCAGCTCAGAATCAGCATCTTGCTTAATATCACAGCACTTAGATATATTTATAGCGGAAACAAGAATACGTTTATTATCCAAAATTCAATATTAATGTGATAGTGAGTAAGAATACTGGAAACAAAATCACAGACTAAACTTAACTAGCAAGTTAACTTCCTGTCTAAAGAAGTTTATCCCCAAAGTCCTCTACAGTGTTTCAGCTACTGCTGGCTGAGATCCCGCTTTCAGAAATGTAAATGCACTGTCTGTTTACTTCCTCATTATAGGATAAGGGGGTGTTGTCTTTGCCTTCTACTTGTACTCCTAAAGTTCATTGTCTGTACTCAGAGATAAGATAATCACCTGAGGCTTATTTTTTCTGTGTGTTCCTTTCCTGTTGACTTCACATCTCTTTGTTGACTTTTTATGTAAATGTGTAGCCATTGTTGTAGTATACACTGCTCAATTTACATCCCCACAGAGAGACAGGTGAATACACATCTCTTATGTGACAAAAAACCTGCTTTGTCTCCTCTGCTGGTGACTCAGGGCTTGGCTACACTTACAGTTTGCAGCGCTGGTCATCCAGCTGTGTAGGAGCAGCGCTGGTGTGTGGCCACACTCACAGCTACCAGCGCTGGTGTGTGGCCACATTTGCAGCATTTCCAGCACTGTTGGGAGTGATGCATTATGGGCAGCTATCCCAGCATTCAAGTGGCCGCAACGTGCTTTTCAAAAGAGGGGGGTGGAGTGGGGTCTAGTGTGACAGGGAGCGGGGGGAAAGAGAGAGTGGATTTTTGGAGCCAACACTGTGTGTTTAGCTTCCTGACTTGAAAAATCAGAACATTTTTCCGACCCCTTAGTCTTAACTCTTAATTGCAAACAGCCTGCAGGCAACACGACTCCCCGCTGTTTCCCTGCCTGCCTCTCATTTGATTGTTTACAGCCAGGTACAGATGATCACAGCAAACAGGAGCTGTGTTTGTTTTTTAGATAGCAGCAGCAACGGAGGAGCTCCACAGAGCTCATTCACAACAGGGAGGAGGATCTCATTTGATTGTTCACAGATTGATCACAGCAAACAGGAGCTGATAAGCAGCTCCGGTAGAAACGGGGAGCTCCGGAGGTTCACAACAAAACAAAGAGAGGCTGCATAACAAAACAAAGGGAGTAATTTAGTTTAAAGCATTCTGGGATATCTCCTTATTCCCTGGAGGCCAATAAAAGCGCTGGTGTGTGTCCACACTTGATGAGCAGCGCTGGATCACCAGCGCTGCAATCGCTACACCCCAACCTGGCCAGGTGTACAGCCAGCGCTGCAGCCAGGGAGTTGCAGCGCTGGATGTGCCTTGCAGGTGTGGACAGTTACTAATTGCAGCGCTGGAAAGCCTCTACCAGCGCTGCAACTTGCAAGTGTAGCCAAGCCCTCAGACCTTGACACAAACTCTAAGAACATATTTTCATTATATATACATAACTCCTTACATAGCATCTGTGCATAGCTTTCACAACAATATTAATGACCATGTGACCCTCTTTCATTTGAGACCTCATGTGACATTCTTTGGTGAACCCGAATGTATGGACCAGGATCAGGATATTGCTGTAAACCCCTTGCCAGTAAGCATTAAAGAGTTCTTGAGTCACATGTGTTCATTGATACTGTCATACCAGCAGACAGAAACATAAAAAAGAAACAAGAAGACAAGATAAGAAGTATGAAGAACTCTGGCCCAAAGTGAAAAGATTATGGAAAACTAGAACAAAAGTGATTATTGGAGAACTTGGAGTGGATGATCCTTAAGGGTATGAATGAGCAGCTCAAAAACACAGTGTGCTCCAGAAGACAGCACTCTTAGGCACTGCAAGCATTTAAAGGAAAGTCAAAGGAGAATGAGTGCATTTAAGTATCCAGGAATTCTGCAGAGGGTTTAACAAAACTCCTGAGTATCCAAACCCACAGAGTCGTTCATTGTCAGGATTTATTGGTGACTCATGGAGATACATTTTAAACAGTAGTTTTTCTTTTGTTATGCATAAAGATCTTGTATGTTGTGAAGGACATTTGTTTAAAAAAATCTCCATGATGTAATACGGAAGGATAATACTAATTAATAATGAATGACTGTGAGCAATCAGGATGTCAATTTTGACTAATCCAAAAGACATAATAGTATATAGTATCTCGGACGGCGTGACAGTAGCATGTTGAATAATATTAAGAGCTGACAATATAGCAAAGGAAAACAAAACCAGTGGAAATGCCAAGATTGCTAGGTTGGGCATCATTGATTAATGTATTGACACAACTACTAATTATATGATTAGTCTATTTATAACATGCATTAAAGTATCTTCCTATGATGTGTTTAACCTGAGGGTTGGATATGCTTGTTTATTTCTCCTATGATATTTTTCAACAACAGTTACCTTTTAATTGCTAATTTTTTTAGCAATAAAGTCAAGTCCTGTGTTCTCGGTTAGTCACCTTTTCTGACACATCAGCAAGAAACAGCAGTTTTTCCCAGCCACAAACCACAAAGAGAATCCTCTGAATTCTCAGAATTAAATATCCTAAATCTGGTGTTTGTGGAAAGTCACTTCTCTCCCCATATTGCTTGTACTTTGTAGTTTGTTTTGCTTTTCATTTGTGCTGATTTTCTCATGAAGTTGTGTTGTAATGTTTACTATATAAATATTGCAACAGGAAACTTCCTCTCAGTGATCCTTAGAACTATTACCTTTAATATGCAGAAAAACAACAACCTATTAGGTTTCTTTGTATTCTCACTGCTGGTGTCTGGGTATGGTCTGACATTTGTTTCAGGTTTCTTTCTGTCAAAGGAAACAAGTAATGCCATCTCAAAAGAGGCAAGTTATGTTCTGCTTTGTTTAAAAACATGCGTGTGTATGTGTGGGAGAGAGAAGTGGTGGTTTAGGATTATGAAGGAGGACAAGTACTCAAAACCTAAGAGTACTCCATTGTAAAATGATAATTTAAAGACAGACTCCAATGGTTTGACAGATTACCTTAGATCCTTAGGTAAACAAATAGTTAAATATTAATGACAGATAAACAAATACTTCAAGAGACGATGTCAGTTAAAAATGATATTTCTGTCCAAAAATGGTGTACCTACTGTAGTTTCAAGTAACATGATTACTGTGGCCATGTTTACACAACAAAGTTCAGTCAACACAAGTTACATCGGTGTACAGCGGCTGCAATTTGTGTATCTGTCAGACGCGTGCATGCTTGGCTACTTGCATCAGTACTGTGCATAATCACAAGGAGTGCTTGTGTCAATGAAAAGTGCAGTGCACCTTATGTAGGCAGGGGTGTCTCTAGGAATTCCGCCGCCCCAAGCAGGACGGCGCGCCGCAGGGCGCGCTCTGGCGGTCGCCGGTCCCGCAGTTCCGGGGGACCTCTTGCAGACGTGCCTGCGGAGGGTCCGCTGGTCCCGTGGCTCCGGTGGACCTCCTGCAGGCATGCCTGCGGATGCTCCACCGGAGCCACGGGACCAGCGGACCCTCCGCAGGCATTTCTGCAGGAGGTCCACCAGAGCTCCGGGACCAGCGGACCCTCCGCAGGCATGCCTGCGGGAGGTCTGCCGGAGCCGCCTGCCGCCCTCCCGGCAAAATGCTGCCCCAAGCGCGTGCTTGGCGCGCTGGGGTCTGGAGCCGGCCCTGTACGTAGGTATTGTTAGGTAAAAAGCAAGTCCTTACTCACCTCCCCAGCACCCGAGTTCGTGCGGAGTTGGTATGGGGCTCACAATCTGTCAGAGACCAGACAACATTTCGTTGATCAACGGGCTCACACTATCCTTAGCTTAAAAGGCTTCGGAGTAAGTGTGGCAAGTTTATTAGGGGTGAGCATCAATATTTATACACAGAAGCAAACAAAGTGATTAACAGATTATAATGGTCATGCATAATCAAACAAGATTCTACAGGATAAAACAGGTTAAAATGTAAATTTAAAAAGACAAAGGGGGAGATGGCTACTTAAGGGGAGGGGGGTGTCATGAGTAGTTCGCAGGTCAGAGCTTTGATTAAAAGTTTCAGATAGAGACATCAAGTCTGGGTTAAGTTTAAGCTCATCAAAAGTTCAGACTCAACATTCCTCCATTTGTAGCTTTGGGATAACTATTTACCAAAAGCTACACCCCATTTTAAGGAGCCAAGGGCCGCTTGGCAATTTCAGCCTGGGCCAACTCGAAGAGAGTAAGGCCTTTGGCTGAAGTAGGAAAAGAATAAACTGACCCACATGAGTCTATGAGGGAGGGGACACACTGAATACAGCAACACAGTATTATAAGGATTACTATGGCCCCAACAATACCCACCAAGAGTTTTTTAACCCACCCAAATTCAGGCAGCCAATTCCATAAGGCTCCCCACCAATTATAAGGTGGCTGGCCAGAGGAGTAGTTCTTAGCCATTTCCCTTAGATGTTTGGTACGTTGAAAAGTGTCAGGGTAGGTGTCATTTACAGCATTTTTCATTTATGAGGGCGCAAGTTTCTCCTTGGGCTGCTAACATTATGTCTAAAGCCATTCGGTTTTGCAAAGCTAACTGGCGCAGCTGGGACATTTCCCCGGCCTGATTCTCAAACAGAGTCACAGTTTCATTGGTTAAAGATTCTAGTAGTCCCTGTAGACGGATGACACCACCCCTCAAGCTAATGAGACCAGCCCACTGCTGCCACGACAAACCATCACGGATATTAATATCTCTGAAAGTTTCACGGATGTTACGAACGTGGGGAAAATGAGGGGGAGTGAGGGAGATGCGAGAAGGCGGTGTTAGCCACGCTAAATAACATGACCCTGCCCAATCAGGGAAGAGGAAGTAATAAGCTTTGGGCCCACACACCCAGTATGTTCCATACAGTGCGTTTCGGGTATTCCATTTCTCAAAGTAGGAGGTAACCCACCACCCGTTGGACCACTGTTTCCCTGGTAACGCAGAGGGGTCGTTGTGCGAACTGCAGAGGCACAATTTGGTAGTGGTGTTTTCAAAGTGCAGTGTAGTACTGCTTGAGCAGTTGTAGAAGGCAATCGTATATTCCTTAACAATTAGTTGGACACCCTCGTGATCTGAGCAGGGCTTCTTAAAAGCTGACTCTGAAGGCTTGCCCACCCATGAAAAAGTTGTATCGGGGTGAGGGATCCACATATGGGATAAGTGGGATGCGCAAGGCTTGAAGCCAAGATTTTTACTAAAGGCGGTGCCATTAAAATACATGTTGCATTTACTTGTTCCCACAAAAGTTGACCCCTTTTCTTTAACAAAACACAGTGATCCTGTCTGATTGGTTACCCTGAGATATTTGTTAATTGGCACTCCTGTTTTGTCCCATGTAAGATTGTGTTGGACTGGATCTTTTACTCTAGCCGGTGGCATCCAAGTCATATTAGCAGTAGTCAGGGGAATGGGTGTGAAGGGGAGTCCCTGTTCTGCATTTACTGGAAATTGAGTACATACCCAGCAATTACTTCTATTTCCTAAAATACGAGTTTTAACCTCGTGGGAATATTTAATAAAAGCATTATCTTCATAAGCAGAAAATAAACTAAAAAGGCATAATAAAAAACATACAGTTGTCAGAATAAAAGGTCCTCTCATTTTTTTCGAGTCAATTTAAGTCTGATGTCTGAAAGAGGTAAGCTGGTCCACTGGTCAGAGGCAGTGTCCTCAGTGGTGGCAAGAGCTGCTGGTCCGTCACTGTGGTCCACTACGGCTGGCTTGACATGGGAGTGGTGGATCCAGGATTTGCGTCCTTCCAGGAACACTGCAGTCTGGGTTGTTAAAAGAACCTGGTGGGGTTCAGTAAACCTCGGCTGGAGGGTGTCGCCACGAACGAACTTTTTGGCCCAGACGAAGTCCCCTGGTTGGAACGGGTGGATCTGTTCTTCTAGTGGCACGGTCTGGGAAAACTGCGAGGCTTTCCAAAGGGTACGGAGGCGAGCCTGTAGGGAGAGAAACTGGCACGCGGTCATATGATCCCCTCCCAATAGTGAAACATCAGCACATGGTAGCGCCCCGCCTTTGAAAGGGGGGTGTCCATAGAGCAGTTCAAAGGGGGATAATCCCAATACGCGGGTTGGGCGAGTACGAAGGTGAAACAGGACCAAGGGAAGTACCTGAGGCCACTTTAACCCTGTTTCCTGACAGTATTTAGCCAATGTAAGCTTAAGCTGCCTATTCATACGCTCAACTTTACCGCTAGACTGGGGCTGGTAGGGTGTATGAAAGGAGTGTGAAATGCCCAGTCCTTGTTCTAAACGGCCAAGGACATGACCAGTAAAGTGGGGTCCGCGATCTGAGTCAAGCATGAGAGGGATGCCAAAACGGGGTACAATGTCTCTAAGGAGAATCTTTGCCACTGTGGCAGCAGTACAATTAGCAGTAGGAAAAGCTTCGACCCATGAAGTCAGAGGGCAAACCAAAACAAGGAGGTGCTTTTTCCCAAAAGCCTTTGGCATATCTGCAAAGTCAATTTGAAGATGTTGAAATGGAACAGCGGGCGGAGGTCTTTCACCCTTAATTTTGTTAAGAGGCGGAGCAGGTCCATTACGCTGACATGTGCTGCATGCTTTTACTATTGACAGGCAGTAGGGTTGAATGCCTGGAGCATACCAAAAGCGAGCGATGGTGTCCACAAGGGCGTGTGTGCCGTAGTGACCCCCCTTATCATGGTGCCAGCGAACTGCCACGGGGTATGTGGAGCGAGGGAGGCAGGCTCGGCCATCCGGCATAAGCCAGGTCCCTTTGACCAGAGTGGCTCCGAGGCTCTCCCACGACTGTAGTTCAGCAGCGGGTACTGGTATGGGGTAAAAGCATACTTGCTATCAGTAAAAATGGTAACGGTCTTACCAGCGGCCAACTGGCAAGCTCGGGCCAGGGCATAGAGTTCGGCGGCCTGGGCTCCCCAGTTGCCTGGCAGTGAGGCAGCCTCTTGAATGTCCCATTCAGAGGTGACTGCATAACCGGTGAAACGCTTGCCATGAACATAGAAGGAGCTTGCGTCCGAGAAGAGGATGCAATGAGGGTTGTCCAGTGGCACGTCAAACAGGTTGTTCCTTATCTGTAAGACGCTATAAACTACTTTCACACAGTCGTGCTGATCCTGGAGGACTGGCAGGTCAGGAAGCAAGGTAGCTGGATTAAGAGGCCCACACCTTTCAAAAATTAGGTTAGTGTCTTCTAAGAGTTCGGCCTCTAGCTGTTGCTGACGATGGGCCGAAAAGACCTGGGTTGTGCCCCTATGCAGAAGGGCTGACAAGGCATGAGAGGTCCAAACCGTGGTAAAATGACCCAGGGTCAGGCTCTTTGCCTTTGTGATCAGCAGGGCAGCTGCTGCCAGAGTCCGGGTGCAGGATGGGGTTCCCTGAGCGACAGGGTCGATTTGCTGGGAGTAAAAAGCAAGCGGGAAATGGTGGGGCCCGCTCAGTTGGGTAAGGACACCACTAGCAATTCCGCCCCTCTCGTGGACAAAAAGGTGAAAGGGTTTGTTGTAATTGGGGGGGCGGAGAGACATGGAGGAGGCCACACTGTGCTTGAGTAACTGAAAGGCTTGGATCGTGTCTGGGGACCACTGCAAAGGGTCAGGAGCAAGGTTAGCAGTGAGTCGGTGGAGCGGTTTGCTGAACTCCCCGCAGGACGGCAACCAGGGGCGACAGAAGCCAATTAATCCTAAGAAACCTCGAAGATGCTTGTTGGTGTTTGGCAGAGGGCAGTTTTGGATAGTTTTTATGTGGACTGGGTCCATTTGTTTCCCCTCTGGGGTTAACAGGAAGCCCAGATATCGGACCTTTTGTGAGACCCACTGAATCTTGTTAGGGTCTACCTTGTGGCCTCTGGTGTGTAGGTATAATAAAAGTGCCTTACCATTGATGCGGAGGGCGGCTTCTTTGCGGTTACCTAGTAGGATGTTATCTACGTATAGGACTAATGTGGATTACTGCGGACTGGTGAAGCCTTTCAAGTCGTGGCGGAGGCATTGGCTGAAAATCGTGGGGCTGTCTCTGTAGCCTTGAGGAAGTCGTTGCCAGACATAACTTTGTCCCTCCCAGGTGAAACCAAAGAGATACTGAGAGTCTGGGTGCACAGGAATGCTGAAAAAGGCTGATTTTAAGTCAATAACAGTGAACCACTCAGCATCCCAGGGGATTTGGCTGATGATAGTAGCTGGATCAGGAACTACTGCATGAAGAGGGACCACATACTGATTAACAACCCGTAGATCCTGTACAAAGTGCCAACGAATAGCGTTTTCGTCCTTTTTAGGATGCTTTTTGACAGGCAGTATAGGGGTGTTACAGGGAGTGCGCTGAGGGCGGACTAACTTTTGTGCAATGAATCCCTTGATAATGGGGCGGATGCCCTCCCGGGCTTCCAGCGACAGGGGGTATTGGGGGACTGATGGGGGGGGGGGCTAAGGAGGGCTTTACTTGAATCCTTACTGTCTCTGCCGAAAGGAGCAGGCCAACATCAGTGTCAGAAATTCCCCAGAGGGTTAAAGGCAAGTCAGTGAGGTCAGGGGAGAGAGGGGGGGGGGTTCCCAATTACCCTGAGTTGGGGCTGAATCTCCTAACACTGTCATCAATAATCCTACCCCTTCAGGAGTGCAGGTTAAAGTAGCCTTAAGCTTACAGAGTAAATCCCGGCCCATCAAAGGGATCGGACAAGCTGGGGAAAAAAGTAAACGGTGAGAAAAACATTTATCAGCATAAATAACATTTAGAGGCAAAGTGAGTCCCAGAGACTGTGGGTTGCCCTCCACCCCAGTTGCAGTTTTAACCTCAGAGGATAGCCAGGGAGAGGGGGCATGATTTAAAAGAGAGACAGTAGCTCCAGTATCAATGAGGAAAGAGACAGGCAGTCCTTGGACTGAAAGGGTTAGACGAGGCTCTTTGCTGGGAGGGGAGAAAGTGAGGAAGGAGCCGGCTAAAGACATTAAGGAAATAAGACCATCACATTGTTTGCCTTCGCCCCCGGGGTACCGTAATTGAGAAGGCTGAGTTTGCTGCAGCTGCTGCTGTTGCCCGTAGTTGATCCAGGCCTGAGGAACGGGCTGGGCTGGTGGTGCAGGGGTGTATTTGTCCCTGGTGTAAGTATCTGCGGATGCGACCGGACCCTCTGGGCGTCCCCAGGGGCATTCACGTTTAAAGTGACCGGGCTGTCCGCACTGAAAACAATTTCCTGGTGGCTGGGGTTGCCAAGACCCTCTTCCCCGAGCACCCTGAAATCCCCTGCCACGGCCACGGCTTCTGCCTCGAATACCACCGCGAAAAGCTAAAGCCATCAACTTATATTTTTCCTTTTTCTCTTTCTTTTGACTACTTTCCCTTTCTTTCTCCCATGCAAAACTCCTCCCGAGGTGTGCCCCTCCATTTCCTCCTTATCCCTCTGCAGAGATTCCAATCTGGAGTCCTGCAGATTCCCCTCTGCGCTCTGGAGAGAGTCCCCCTGTGGAGGAATAGGGGCAGGTGCAGTGGGGACCAACTGACGAGTTAAAACACGCCGTGGTTTACACCCTTTATTGAAATAACATGGAGGGGATTCACTCTCGGGAGAATACTTGACTGCCATAATTTTTAAAGATTTCCACAGCTCTGCTGCTGTGTCCCAACAAAACCAGTAACATAACTGTCCCGGATGGTCTTTTTCGATCTGGCTCCTTACTCCTCTTAAGGCAGCCTGTTCGAAAGAGCCATACGAAGGCCACCTCATCTCCGGGTCGGCCAATACTGCGGTATACCCAGTCCAATTCCTTACACACAGTGTGTACAACTTCCTCCTAGACATTCCTGTCTGTACTGGGAGTTTCCCTTCGTTCCATAACTTATTTACAATCCCCAGCGGACTCTCAAGAGGCACGCTAGTCCCTTGACCCATGGTGTCTGACAGGAGCCCTCCAACTGGCGTTTATCCTGCTGTCCAGTACACGACCCCTCAATATTGAATTGGCTGGGAGAAATCTCCCGTGGCGCCTGCCAATTCGTATATGCGTGGTCTGACCAGTGGACAGAGGCACCGCACCAGAAGGATATCCCGGACGAGCCCCCAAATTGTTAGGTAAAAAGCAAGTCCTTACTCACCTCCCCAGCACCCGAGTTCGTGCGGAGTTGGTATGGGGCTCACAATCTGTCAGAGACCAGACAACATTTCGTTGATCAACGGGCTCACACTATCCTTAGCTTAAAAGGCTTTGGAGTAAGTGTGGCAAGTTTATTAGGGGTGAGCATCAATATTTATACACAGAAGCAAACAAAGTGATTAACAGATTATAATGGTCATGCATAATCAAACAAGATTCTACAGGATAAAACAGGTTAAAATGTAAATTTAAAAAGACAAAGGGGGAGATGGCTACTTAAGGGGAGGGGGGTGTCATGAGTAGTTCGCAGGTCAGAGCTTTGATTAAAAGTTTCAGATAGAGACATCAAGTCTGGGTTAAGTTTAAGCTCATCAAAAGTTCAGACTCAACAGTATCCTAGTGTGACCTGCAGTGCTTTCTGGTGCAATACCTTTTGGGACATTTTCTCCGTGCTTTGTAGGATAGTAATGAGTTGCCCAGGGATTACTGTAAGAAGTTAGTACAAAAAATTGTTTCCCTTGTTTTTTATTTTTTCAGTTTGCTTGCTTAGAGTCAGATCCAATGTTAATTTAAGACAATGGGAGTTTTTAATTTATATAAATGAGTACTGGATCAAGCCCTTAGTACACCTGACAGCACTTGGTGTATAGTAAGTTAAGAACATAAGAACAGCCATATTGGGTCATATCAGTGGCCCATCATCTAGCCCAGTATCCTGTCTTCTGACAGTGGCCAATGCCAGGTGCTTCAGAGGGAGTGAATAGAACAGGGCAAGCTGAAAAAAACTAGGGAAACTTTTTTTTTAACTAACTTCTTAAAATAATCCCTGAGCGACTCGCTACTATCCCACATAATCACTATTTCTTGTAAAGTATCATTCATGCCCCAATTCTGCAAACATTTCAGCATGTGAATAACTTATGTATATTAAAGTGCTTACAGCAGGCCTGCACAACACGCGGCCCGCGTGGGCCCACTGTGCGGCCCGCGGGCAAGCGGCAGGGGGAGCTGCTGGGTTCACTCCCTGCCCGGGGGGGGGCCCAACTTCACAGCCCCACGCACTGCACTCCGACCGCCCTGACGGTCAGAAGCGCAGCTGCCGGGTTCGCCCCCTGCCCGGGGGGAGGGGAACAACCTCACAGCTCTGCGGTTCTGACCGTCCAGGCAGTCGGAGCGTGGGGCTGTGAGGTCGGGGGCAACCTCATATCCCTTCGTGCGCGTACTGCGCTCTGACTGCCCCGACAGTCTCCCGCTCCCCCCGCCTGGCATATAGCGGGTACATCACTTCCGGGGCTGCTGAGGCGGGAAGCGCTGGGCACGAGGCAGAGCCAGTAAGTGCGAGTGAAGGGAGGGCACCCAGCCTGGGCTCGAGCCGCAGCTCGCGGGGGCTGGGGTCAGGGGGGTGTCCAGCTCAGAGGGGCTGGGCTCGGAGCTGTGGGTCAGGGCTGGGGGGGGCTGGGGTCAGGGGGGTGTCCAGCTCAGAGGGGCTGGGCTCGGAGCTAGGGGTCAGGGCTGGCGGGGGGTTCAGCGGGGCTGGGGTGTGCTGGGGGTGGGGGGTGTTTCAGTGCAGCCAGGAGGTTTTGGCCCTCAGCTATTTTCTTTGGAGTAATATGGCCCTCGCAGCTTTACGAGTTCTGCAGGCCTGGCTTACAGGATTGTAGCCTTTGATTTCAGTGGGGCTTCCAGCAAACTCAGGGGCCTGCTTGAATATATCATCTGTTAGGACTGAAGCCTTATGAAATTGATTCCTTGCTGAACAGATGCTTAAAAACATCAACAGAGGAACAGAAAAGTCCTTACAATTTTTACAGGATTTTTTTTTAATAGCCAAGTTATACTGTTTAAAAGGGCACTCTAAACTATCA
Organism: Mauremys mutica; assembly: GCF_020497125.1. Lineage (NCBI taxonomy): Eukaryota > Metazoa > Chordata > Testudines > Geoemydidae > Mauremys > Mauremys mutica. The sequence continues at coordinate 133,930,318 of NC_059075.1, forward strand.
TTAGATAGTTTAAAAATAGTCAAGTTGACAGTTTCCCATTCACTCAGTTTGGACTGTGAAACTAAATTAGTCTGGTTAGTCATTTTCACTTTCTGGTTTTTGTGTGATTTAATGGATCATTTAGGACCTGATTGTGGAAGGGGCTGAGCAGGCACAGATCTCATGAGATAGTTACCTAGCACTTCTAAAATCAGCCCATTAACATTTTTCACTATCTAGAAAATGTGGATAATAATACTGACCTACCCTGTTGGATTGTGACACTATTACTCTTATTATTATTATACTTTATTTATTAGGGTATTTTCCATATTCATATACAGATCAGTTATATATGCCTCTATTTTAAATCAAATTTGTGGTTAACCTGCATCTACAATGTACATTACATGGAGGTGACTCTTTTATATTATGGGATTTTCTTTCACCATCATTAGATTGATTTGCATGTTAACAGATGAGAAGCATATACCCTTGTACAGTGGAACAGCCATGTGAGTGATTTACATATATAAACAAATAAAATGTCATCTGTGCTTAGCAATAGGATTAATTTGCATATGTAAATGAAGTAGATATTATATCAATATGCGTCTGTGCTTGATCGGGTGTCATTTGTCTATGTAAACCATATTCATTCATATCATTTGCTGTGATCTCATTATTTGAATAAACGTGCTTAATTTCCCTATGCAAATGTAAAAATATTTCTCTATGCCATGTTCATCTGTTGCATGTACATATGTAAAGGAGAATCATTTATTGATCACATGCCTATTTTAATAATGTGAATACTTTGCATATGTGAAAGCTGATTTCCATATTAACCTGCATACATAAAATATGCAAATTAATTATTGGCATATGACATAATTCATTTGCATACGTAAATAACGTGCCCTTGCGGATCTCCTTCTGCCGCCGTGGAGAGGGTTCCCGGGTGGGGCTCTGTTTGTATTTTTCCTTTGGGTGACGTCACCACGTCTGTGCGGTCACGCAACGCGATGACGTTACAGGTGGCGTGCCCCGCGTGTGGGCGGGACGGAGCGTGCGCAGAGTTTCGGGACTCGCTCCCCTCGTCCCCTCCCCCTCCATGCAGCGCTGAGGAGACGGGCGGCGGAGCGGAGCAGGGGAGGCCCGGGGCCTAGCGGAGCGGGCTGGAGCGGCGTCCCCGGCGCCATGGAGGGGATGGACGTGGACCTGGACGCCGAGCTGATGCAGAAGTTCAGCTGCCTGGGCACCACCGACAAGGACGTGCTGATCGGCGAGTTCCAGCGGCTGCTGGGCTTCCAGCTGAGCCCGGCCGGCTGCGCCTTCTTCCTGGACATGACCAACTGGTGAGGGGCCGGGCCGGGGGGGTGGCAGCCAAGCCCTGGGGGGACTGACGGCTGCGCGGGAGAGCGGGCGGTGAGAGGGCCCTGTGGGGAGGGTAGGTCGGGGGAGGGAGGGTAAGCAGGGCCCTGTGGGGAGAGCAGGGCCCTGTGGGGAGGGGGTAAGCAGGGCCTTGTGGGGAGAGCAGGGCCCTGTGGGGAGGGGGTAAGCAGGGCCCTGTGGGGAGGGGGTAAACAGGGCCTTGTGGGGAGAGCAGGGCCCTGTGGGGAGGGGGTAAGCAGGGCCTTGTGGGGAGAGCAGGCCGGGGGAGGGGGTAAGCAGGGCCCTGTAGGGAGGGATGGGGAGGGGGTAAACAGGGCGCTGTGGGGAGGGAAAGGAGAGGGCAGGCCAGCTGTGGTTGTGTAGTCTGTCTGCACCTTTTTCCTGGCCATGATAAGCCTGGAAGACAAGTTCCAGTGTGGGAGAAGCACCTGGGCAGCCTTTTCCCAGCCAGTAAACACAGAGAGAGACACAGAAGCTTCTAACTTGGCCATGGCTCTTAGTTTCCTTGAGATCAGGAGGAAAGTCTCTCTCGCACCACCAGGCAGTCTGCAGGGGGAGTGGTCCTCTGGTGTCGCCTCCTCCCCCCCCAGGTTGTTTCTCCTGTCTCTTGAGGATATACAATATTTGGTGTATGTGGGTCCCTCTTCTCTCTGGGGAGCGTGTCTACATTTGGATGGGATAGGACCTTGGGGAGCTCGGTTTTCCCCTTCCATCTGAGACTGGATGCAGCACTAGTATGGAAGGACCAACGAGGCATTAGCACCCGGTCCTGCCGACATCATCTCTCACAGTCCTGCAGGCTTTCCTAGGGTAGGCAATTATAATAAAAAAATGCGGCACCCTCTTGTTTCCCCTGCATCTTTCCCAGCATGTTTACTGACTTTGGTAAGAGAAATTACTCCTATGTGCCTTGCAGAGCTCACAAGGCTAAGGGAAAGTGAGCTGGAGTCCTGTCTGAACTATCACAACCAAGTGATTGGCTGAATTTCAGTTGTTAGACTCCTGGTCACAGTTAAAATATCAGTGGCGGAAAGATCAAGTTTGACTTACAGATCCAGGTGGCAGTTAGAAAAAAAAATCCCTCTTACAAAGTGAGCACACTTTTTTTGGAATCGTTGAAAGGATAAACCTGAAAACAGTGTTATTATTTAGTCACACATTTGTCTAGAGCCCTGTTTCACATGACACTGGAGATTGCCTTTTTGGGAAGTGAAGAAAGGGTGAATGATCAGCAAATGCTGGATCCATCTTAAGCTAGTCTCCTGAATCCAGGGAAGGTATCATGCAAGGAAGTGGTGAGTTTCTTTGGGACAAGTGTGTTCATGACAAAATATTTCCTATCCAAATTTTTTGGGACAGTAACATAAATACAAACTGTCTGCAGTATGTGTGGGGTTTGTTTCAGAGTAATATTGGCTTTTCCCTGTACATTGTATTTCTTATGGAAGAATAACTTCATAGGGCAACAGTGTGAATTCAGAAATTACCAGGGATGACATAAAGGGATTTTTTTGTGCTCCTGTAATAATTTTGATTTTCTGTTAGGAAAACACTCTTTTGTCTTCAGAAATATTACATGGCCACTTAATACTTGTCACTGCTTCCTTTATAAAATCCTGTTTTCAGGCATGAATAAATCAGTCATAAAACTAGCTCTTGGGTGAAACATGTTATGTCTGCAGTTCGGGCACCTGTTTTTATCAATGAATTTTCAACACATTTAGTCAAGCATTTTTGCCATGAGTTTGAGTTATAAATGTTTTTTTGGATGCTGGCTTGTACTCAGCTCAGACTGTTTCATCTTTGTAAGAAAGAAGTTATGTAAATATAAATAATATAAGTAACACATTCTGCATGTAGTCAAATGGTTTTGAGAGTACTGAAAGAAATTTTAAATTGGTCAACATTTAGGCTGACATTTTCAAATTTGTGTGCCTAAATTCACATCTTTAATGTTGTTTCTAATATGTGAATTTAGTAAAAAGGGATTGGAACTGATGCTGGTGGGGTCTTATCGATTGGAAAATGTAAGGTGGAAAATGTCCATTAATTTGAACGTAGTACAACCGATCCATGGAATATGGCTCCAGTTTCTTGTGTATCTCCCTTTAAGTGAATTTAGTGGCCATGAAAGTGAGGGATTTTAACAGCATTGCCTTGAGCCAAGTGTGCTGATAGGTGCTGTGAAAACTTCCCTTGTGTAGGCTTACCAGTGTGCTACAATCCTGCAGCATCGTTAGCTATGCCAAACCCAGGACACCACACAGCTCTGCCAGTGCACCTCAGTCCAAATCTGCAGCACCCTGACTATTGGTCATGAACCTATAATGGGCAAATACAGCCTAATGTAGGTATCTGGGGTACTAGCGTGGAACCTTTTTGCTTGTGATCTAGGCCATAATTTGAACCAGATTTCCTTAAAGGAAATCCTTGCTCTTTAATATGTTGAGGCAACGTGGAACTTATAGCTGTATAATACATACAAGCAGTCCCAAGGGAACGTAAGACAGTGGCCCTCTAGATCTGGGTGGTGTGTGGGAAGAGTGTGTTCAATCTGTCCTGAAAACAGTTGGTTGGTTTCACAACCAAGTTGCTTGTTCTTCTCTTAGGAAGACAAAAAACTCACCTCAGCCTTAGAGATGGTTCTTCAATTTCCCATTCTTACCAGCTTATGATTAATGTACATCTACAGCAGATTGTAGGGGAAGTGCACTCATGTGGAAGACCAAGGACTTCACCTCCCCTCTTCTTGCACACATGCACAAATTTAAAAAACAAAGAAACCAACTAGCTATATTGTAGTGAAAACTGTTTCCTTCACAATAGTAGTGAAAGCCGCTCTTTAAGGATAATTTGCATTTACGCTATGACCAGACCTGAAGTTGCTTGCCTGCATTTGGATAAAGTACTATGCTGTAACAAATCGGAGCTATGAAGTGTTTTGGGAGGGCACGTCCAATGGTATTTCATTTGTAAACTTACTGGACATGCTGATAAATGAATTTATTATAAATTTGCAAGCCGGGGGTGGAGATGGGAAGATATTTTGAAAATATTTTGGCAGTTGTCAGAAAAATCTGGACAACTAGTGAATAACTTTATGTAACCTTTAAACTTCTGATTTTTCCAGTTCAATATACCAAGCAGCAGAGAGGGCACATTGTAGCTTGTTGTAAACTTAAAATTAAAGGTACTTTAAGACAGTGGCTCTCAACCTTTACAGAATACTGTATCCCTTTCAAGAGTCTGATTTGTCTTGTTACCCCCAAGTTTCATGTCACTTAAAAACTTACAAAATCAGACATAAAAATACAAGTGTCGCACCACACTATTACTGAAAAATTGCTTACTTTCTCATTTTTACCATATCAATATAATATAAAATAAATCAACGTGGAATATAAATATTGTACTTACATTTCAATGTATAGTATACAGAGCTATATAAGCAAATAATTGTCTGAAATTTTAGTTTGTAATGACTGGGCTACAGTTTTTTTTTTTTCTTGTAGCCTGTTGAAAAACTAGACAAATATCTAGATGTGTTCATGTACCCACTGGAAGACCTCTGAGTACTCCCAGGGATATATATACCCCGGGTTGAGAATCACTGCTTTAAGAAACAGCCTCCTGCCTTATTAGGAATATAGTGAAAACACTGCAGGTAGAGTACATCTTGAGATTGCAGAGATTTTTTTCCCTTAATGATCAAAAGCTATAAATTCAATATTTAATTGAACTGTATCTACTTTCTTTCCATTTTTCTAAATCAGTTCTTTAGAGCTTTGCCATTCCGTTCTTTTTGGATTGTTCCAATTTCTCAGTATTCTCAGTATTGCCCCTTGGACCACAAAATCCAAATTGTTCCTTTTTTTGGGCTTTATTTTCGGAGCTCGGTGTGTGTTCTCTGAAAACGACACCACTGCAACATGTGTTTTGGTGAGCAGTTTTTTGTGATTGAGGGAGGAAAAGGTGTGTGATGGGGTTAGCTTCTTGTCATACTTGATACTCTTGCCATGTACTGAAAGTTGAGTTCTATCAATGTCACTTTGGTACTAAATTATCACTTAATGTTGGAAATTACACGGGTAGTGTAGTCAGTGTGCATTTTATGGCCAACACATCTGGGATAAAATCTGCCCTTCATTAAATAGGCTATTTAACGATCACGCTGCGTGTTCCCATCTCCCCTCCAGATGTTACGTAATCCAGAAAACTGGCTAACTGACACTGAAATGCATCTGGCATCTTGAGTTTAAGCACTGGGAAAAGTGTTCAGGTCAAATGATTTTTGTGGTAAAGTTAAGTTTCAGGTGTCCAGAGGAACTTTAAGTGTTGTATGGTATGACTGGTAACATGTCTGAGCTTGTTCCCATCTTTCCCTCAAAATCCCTAGTAATGTATAATTGTATCTACATTAGAAATTTGTATGAAAATCCCTTCTGTGTAGTGTGCATACATTGGAACTTTTATTGCTATTCTTGCATTAGGACAACTACACCTCTACCCTGATATAATGGCCCCAATATAATGTGGGTTCGCATACAATGTGGTAAAGCTCTGACGTGCTGCTCTGAGCAGCGTGTTAAGGGTGCTGGGCTAGGCTGGGGCCGAGGGGTTCGATAAGGGGCAGAGGGTCTCGGGGGTGGTCAGGGGCTCCCCCCCAGGGTCTGAGGAGCAGGAGCTGTGGGAGGGCACTTTTGGTGGCCTCGCAGTCCCAGAGTGGCCTGGGGGATTAGCGGGGGGCCGGGAGCAGCCTGCTCTGCTTCCCTTGCCCCGGCCCCAGCCGTGTCGCTCAGGGGAGAGGGCTTGGGGGAAGGAATCCCCCCCTCCCCCCGCACTCCCCATCAGTGACGGAAAAGGAGCAGCCCAGCCCCAGCCCGCTCCACTCCGCCAGCTCCCAGCCACAGTGCTCCACTTCCCGCCGCAGGTGAGTACGGGAGGGTGTCCTTTCCCCAACCTCCCCGCACTCACTGGCGGCGGGAAGCGGAGCAGCCCATCCCCAGCCAGCTCCACTGTGCCAGCTCCCAGCCGTGGTGCTCCACTTCCTGCCGCAGGTGAGTGCAGGATCTTTCCCCAGCCACCCCCCAGCGACTTGGCTGGGGCTGGGGAAAGGAAAGTGGAGCAGGCTGGGGCTGCGTCGCTCCACTTCCCGCCGCAGGTGAGTGCAGGGGGGGGGCATCCTTTCCCCAACCTCTCCGCACTCACCGATGGCGGGAAGCGGAGCGCCGCGGCTGGGAGCTGGCGGAGTGGAGCGGACTGGGGCCGGGCTGCTCGGCTTCCCGCTGCTGCCGGTGAGTGCCGGTCAGGGGGCGGGGTAAGGGTGGGGGTGGATAGGGGTTGGAGCAGTGAGGGGACGGGGGCTGGGCAGGGGATGGGGTCCTGGGAGTGATTAGGGATGGGGGGTCTCTGGAGGGGCGGTCAGGGAACAAGAAACGGGGAGGGGAAGCAAGTTTGATATAATGTGGTCTCACCAATATGCGGTGAGATTTTTTTGTATCCCAAGGACCGCGTTATATCAGGGTAGAGGTGTATTGATCAGTGCTCAGGACAGGTAAAGCCATGTTATTTGGCCACAGGAAAATTCTTGCAGAATAAAGTTAATACAGTAAAATATTTTTTGGGTGAAGTACAGTTGTTGGTCATGAGCACTGCTGATTTTTAAAAAAAAATCATCAGTCTATCAGAAGATTTCACTTTTGTTACAGGTAATTTACTTTTAGATAACCTGAGAGACTAGGAAAATGGCATTTTTTTTCTTTATCTCTTTGTGTGGAGTCAGTTGCACTGTTCCCCTTGTGTAGTTAGTTTCCCCTTTTGTTTATGTGGATATCAGATTGCAATAGGGGAAAGAGAAATACTTGTTTAAATCGAAAAATGTGATTTGTAAAACCACAAAAATTAGCTAGGGGAGGGATTAAAGTGGCAGTTGTAGGACCTGAAACTACTCTTAATTTACTTTTAAAATGGACTAGATTTCAAATAGATGGTGTTCTTTAATTTTAAATCCTTAATACAACTAGATGTTGGGATTTCATGGTGAGTCCTTTTAATTTAGCATTTAAATAATACAATAACTTATACCTGCAGTATTTATTGACATATTTGCTTTTTACTTCCGTTGAAGTATTTTTTTTATATTAGCCTAATAAATGTAGCAATTAATTTAGGTTTGGCAGTTGTGAAAACTGGTTGCCAGATGGTGTCCATTATAAATACCAGTGTTATTGTAGTAAACCTTAATTTGTTTTGTTCTTAGCTTTCTGTAAGAAAAATCTTTTTTGTGTTAAGACTTTCTATGTATGTCTTTTTCCTGAGATTGATTTTTTTTTAAAGGTAGAATGAAATCTGCTTTGAAGGAATTGAAATATGTATATGAACAGAAATACTTAAAAAAAATCTGTTTTGAGGGTGTTTGGATCAACATTGTGATGCTCAAATTTGGCATGGAACAAAGTAGTTTTGAATAACTTCGCTTTTGTTTATAGTATCTCCTCTCCAAAGATTTGTAATCTATTTTTGCTTCTCAAACCTCTCCCCTTTAATGTGCGATAAATATTCTTGTTTTACAAGTGGGGAATTGAGATGCAGGGAGGGTAAATCTGTGGCAGAGTCATTGTCTGGTGGAAAAATATTGGTTGTAAAAAGTCAGCATTTTGAAATTGTCTAACGAGAATGTGTAGGTGAATATTTTAACTCACAAGGGTTCTCTTCCAAACAGTCCTAGCAAATTTTTATTTTGTCCATTTAATACACCACCTATCCAGGGAGGAAGTGCAGATAGGGCTCTGGACTGGGAGTCAGGATACCCAGATGCTAGCTTTAGCTTTGCCATTCATTTGCTGTATGAGCTTGGGCAAGTGACTGCATGCCTGTTTTGTCCTCTGTAAAATAAGGATAGTGATATCCAGCTTGGTAAAGCGCTTTGAGATCTTTGGATGAAAAGTACCGTTATAAATGCTAATATTGGTATCTGTTCCCTGTCTGCAGAATTAAAAACACAAAGATAAACATGCTTTGTAAAGTTAAAATGCAAAAACAAGGTCACTTAGCCAGGTCACAATAGAAGAAATACCACCACAAAATAAAGTTAGAAATTGGTCCAGTAAAGATATTACCTTACACAGTTAGTGTCTCTAACAACACAATAAAAGAATGTAACATAATTTGCCCCTACTCAGCACATAAGTCGCACATAGTGTGCCCATGTGAAATAAAGCCCATTATAGGAAAGAAGATTCCCACCAAGCACTTCCAAATCCCTCAGCCCTTCTCAGAAAATACACAGACAATGTGCTTTGCATTGTGTCCTGAAAGTTTACTAATCTGGGCTGAGGAGAAGACTCTTTCACAGAGAATGCTCTGCTAGCATTCCTCTGTTAAACTGGGGTGGGTGGGTGTATGTCATCTCAAGCACTTCCAAAAATTACATCTACCATGGTATGTTCAGAGAGAGTGGCAATGATTAATCATCTGGACCCATACTTTTCAGAGCTTTATGGGTTAAAAATCAACAACTTAAATTCCACCTGGAAGCTGACTGAAAGCCAGTGCGGACCTCTGAGCACTAATGAGATGGGTTCCCTGCGTGAAGGTCAGC